>NC_142206.1:38021940-38625273 GCF_049639895.1 Pseudopodoces humilis
AGGTTGGTCTTGGAGCCAGCTGGCTTTGGCTCCTTCGGACATAGGGAAAACTTCTGGCAGCTTCTCAAAGAAGCCAGCCCTGTAGATCCCTCACTATCAAAACCTTGCCGTGCAAGCCTAATACACTGTGTCCACTATCACTGTTAAAAGAGAGAAATGGAGAATGCAATTATCCTTGTCCAGGTTTTGTTGCTTTTTTATCTAAGTAGTATGTATAGGACAGATTTACATAATTTTTGCTCCTAGCTTAGCTATCATTTATAATGTAGAGGAAAAAGTGCCTAAAATATTTCCCTTGCAAATATTTCTACATTATTTATTTTATAACAGCAAATGCAGCTTAGAAAGAAGTTGTGTGTTGAGTCATTTTTTGTAGATGTTCTTGGTCATCTCTGTGTTCTGGGGTTGGTTCTGACTTGTTTTTTCTCTTACGTATGGCTGTAAGCAAATTATAACCATACTGTTAGGCTGTTCAGGAACTGAGGTAAAAGCCTTAACAGGTTTCCTCAATTACTTTTTTCATTAAACATTCTGAGTTTCTCTTTGATTGGTTGAGTTTTGGTATTGTTTTTTGTTTGAAGGAGAATAGTTTCAGAACTGATGAATCACTTCTCATAATCATAGTAGGCACTAAGACTTCTCACTAAAGAAGCAACATTCAGAATTACACCACAATGATGGGGCAATTTTCCTATGCTTGTGTGCTTGTAATTTTCAGGAAGGATTGTTTCTTTCTTCCCTTGGCATCTCCAATGCCTTGATATTACTGGAAATTCCTTTTTTAAAGTACATGAATAAAAATGCATTTTTCTTAACTTCCCTTAGCCTTTTTGAAAATAGGAGGGGTCTTTTTACTATTGTAGTAATAGCTGCTCAGAAGTTTATCAGCTCTAATTACTAGTTAAAAGTTGCACAAGTGTAAAGTGAAAATAATTGAAAACTATAACCTTGTTTTGTTTTTGGTTTTTATTGCAAGTATTGCTTTTGACTTATTTTTTAATATGCATGTTGGGACAATGCAGCTGTACATCAAGAAGTGAGGGTGAACACATGCATTTCAGTGATGTGGTCAGTTTGTGTTACTTGGAAACTACTCAGCTTCATCACTTAGATGATCTTCAAAGATTCAGTTATGTCCTATTATTTCCACTTTTCATTTCAGATTTTTTTTTTTTAATTTAAAGAGGAAAAGGTATATAATGCCGTGTTTTTCAGGGTTACAAACAAGAAATCTAAATTTGATCTGTTAATATTTCCGTTAGTTTCAGCATGTTTGCAAAGTTGCTTTCTAGTAAAAGGCATATGGTAATAGAACTACTGTTTACACTTTTGTGTCATATAACACAGGATGTGAGCTGTGGCTTGGTAAACTTTGTATCAGGATAAAAGTTTTGTATTTCCTGACTTTGTGGTTCTCTACACACTGAGCACGACAAAAATGTTTGTATGTTTAATAAGTAACCTTCTTTGGGAATGACAGAAATAGAGTTTCTACTGAACTGAGTTGTATACCTGATAATGAGATGCTGGTGAGAAATGGCAAATTAGAGATAAAAAGGAAGTCACAGCTCTAGGTATGGGACTGGTTCTCAAAGATGTGCTGCTGTGCATATGTATTTTTTTCAGAGACAGGAGTATCCATTCTGTTCTTCAGTTGAATTAAATTACTAAAATTGGGGAAATAAATAAATTAACAGATTTTCTCTTCAAGGTATGATTTTGATTGGTATTGATGAAGAACACGGCCCTCAGGTATACAAGTGTGATCCAGCAGGTTACTATTGTGGATTCAAGGCCACAGCTGCAGGAGTTAAACAGACAGAGTCAACCAGTTTTCTTGAAAAGAAAGTAAAGAAGAAATTTGACTGGACATATGAACAAACAGTAGAGGTAGGCCAGCAGAAGGAAATGAAAATTTGTTAAAAGTATTTTTAATGAATATCCTCCATGTAGGCTTGCAATGCAGAGAAATGTAGTTAGTCTTTCCCTACAGTTCTGTATTGCTGCCAGAGCAAATACAGCTATTCCAACCAGAAAATCATTTGAAGGTATTCTGCAATTGTTTGACTGGTCATCTAATCTGCTTTTTTTGCTTTATGTTAACTGAAGCAGATTCTGTAAGTGTAGCACTCCCATTGTAGCTGGTGTTTGGTTAATAGAGTGCTTGATTTTGGGGATACCAATATGACTTAACTTGTAGTGACATTTAGAACAATCTTCATATTAGAAGGTATTTCAAACAGTATCTTTGCATGATAAAAGATTTTGGGTTTTTTGTGTCTTTTTCTGCTATGAAAACATGTCCCTTTGCTTTTTGTAGACAGGGCTTTTTAGGGAGAGGACTGGAGAGGGACTCTCCAGTATTGTGTAGCAAAAGGGAAACTATTTGGAATTTCTAAGCTGAGATTTTGAAGTGAGAGGAAGTAACTTTAAACCAGAAGGAAGGATGCTATGTCTATTAAGAAAAAAAAAAAGCCTTAGTGCTTTCTTTCTAATGATAGGAGGTTTTGTCATCTTTCAGACAGCAATAACATGCCTGTCTACTGTACTATCCATTGATTTCAAACCTTCAGAAATAGAAGTTGGTGTAGTCACAGTGGAAAATCCTAAGTTCAGGTAAGTGATCAGCATTGATAAAACTTGGTGCATTTCTCTGATTATGTGCAATTAGTTTTACTTCTTGTGTTATTGTAAATCAAGAAAAAGAGATAAATTTCAGAGATCAAAGGTCTGTAGAGTTTTTTACTTGTAACTCTTAAAAATGTGTAGGGGTAGAAAACATTTTGTAAAAAAAATAACAGAATTTTAAAATGTATGACACGGTTAAGGGATTTAGTAGAGAAAAGTGTTCTGTTTCATGTCTTAAAAGGCTATTGCTTTCTGTGATGATTGAAATGTAGTAACATCTGGTCTAGAAGTGTTTTCATGCTTAGAAGCATAAACATTTTTCATAGTAATGGTATCTGGAGTCCAGTTCCAACTCATGGTCATGCTAACTAATGCAGTAAAGTCTGGTTTATATTAGGGAATATTTACAAGTCCCTTAAATTCTTCATTCTTTTTCTAAATTGAATCTTTAATTTATTCTTGCTCGTCTTTTAAATGTTAGCATTTTTTAACATCTAAAATATGTATTTAATAGATTATGGATTTGTGTGGTTTGAAAAACTCTATTTAAATTCGGTATGACTAAAAGGTCATGGGTTTAAAAAATCACTAATGATTTGAAAATAGCTGAACTGTCTACTTTCCGACTACTCTGCATTCCCATCTAGCATGAAAGCAAGGCACCTGCTATTTCTTCCCTCCTCCCTTATTGCCTGCAGCACAGTGTGTGCACCAAGATTATTTGGCCAGTGTATCAACACCTGGAAGTCTTCCTGCTGAGGGCAGGAAAGCTTCACACTAGATACAGTGTACTTGACAGCCTTCTCACAGCACAGTTATAGCTGCATAAGTGTGCATGAGATGTAGGAGAAACAGTTTTGGGGATTTTTTTATAATGCAAAAGAACTCTCCAGGTATGGCTTACCTAAAGTTTAGGTAAGTCTTGCTTGCTGCAGAGGGATTCACTTTTTCTGCTTTGGTCTTTCATTGGGGTTTTTTATTTAAAAAGAAAGAGAGGAACAGTTAAATTTGGAATAATGTCTGCTGTTACTTTAGTCTGACTACTTGGTAAATGGAGACTGAAGAGAGGCTTCAAACCTTTGGGTCCTAAAGGTTCAGTCTTTTAAGTGCTTCCTTCCTAATGTTTTTAAGGTGGGCACGGTGATGATGGGTGGTTTTGAATTTGGTGGTGTGTGCTGAGGACAACAGAATAGAACCGTGTTTGTGAGAAAGCACACAGGAGCTGCTTGACCTCTTTTCTGCTGCCACTCAAGGGATCCAGCTACCTTCTCACTAGATCTCAATTTGCAGATGCATTACTCATGAAGTATTACCTGTTATTTTTCTATCATGTGTTACCTCCTTGCTCTCTAGTGCCACTGATTCTTCCTTTATTTTTCAGGAGAATTGGAATATCAGCCTGTGGCACTGGCAGCAGGGCTTTAAAGGGCAGAAAGATGCATTGCTGTAGAACTTATTTGTATAGATATTAGGTTGTAATATTGGAGTTTAAGGGGAAGAATCATATAAGCTATTTAAGATTTCTTTTTGTTCTTTCAGGATCCTTACAGAAGCAGAGATTGATGTGCACCTTGTAGCTCTGGCAGAGAGAGACTAATTAGCATTCCCGTTTCCATTGTCTGTGCTTCTGGCCAGGATGTTTGGTGAAAAGAAAACACTTAATGGTTTTAGATTATGGGTGGAAAACAGTGCTCACTATATGATGTATTTTACTCTGTACAAATAAAACAGAGGTTTTTGAAATCCTTAGTGTCTCCTTTTAATGTTATTTTTTAAACTTCCAATTCTATGAAATTGTCATTAAAATACTTGATGACTTTTAGTGTTTCTATGGTAATTCCTTGCCTTTTAATTGTATTTTAAGAGAAACTTTATGCTCTCAGCTGTATTTTTCATCTGAGCTATTTGGCTCTTTGTGTTAAGTTAATATCAGTTTTTGTGGCGTGTGTGTGTCTCTTAAGATAATTCTTGCATTCACATTCATTCTCTCCATAGCCTGATGTTGAAAGCATGTACAGCATTACTGGTTTAATTGTAGTGAAGGTAGGAAGACCTTATTTGCTCAGGTTTATATGAGGATAGAGGGCAAAAGCAGAAGGAAAAAGCTGTGAGTCCAAGTCCAGGCCTTTGGATTGATTTAGTTGTGGTGCATGTAGTGGATTTAAGAGAGATCATCTATAATTAAGTGGTTCCAAAGCCACTATTCCTATTTATTTAGGGAAAATATTCTGTATGTAGTGTACCTTGAGATTTTGGGTTAGTCACCTATCAGATTTTGAGGCTTTGGGCAGTGCCAGAAACAATGCTGGGGCTAGACAGGACCAATAGACAAAGTCCATCAACAGGAATGTCTCTAGGAAGCAATTCTTGCTCCTTCAGAGGTTTTGGATTTGGAGATGAGACTGCAAAAACTTGAAGGTGAAGAAAATTGCTTCAGTTGAAGATGTCCCAGCCTCAGCAGTAAATAGGGAGATGATGAAGTTGTGAGGGAGGAGGCACTAAGGAGAAAGGGAAGATTAACCGCCAGTTTTAGTTGTTGTACAGAAGTCTTCTTGAAAGAATGCCAAGTTAATACAGCATAACTCCTTATCTTCATTCCTCTGCTGTGCTCTTCTTCTATTGGCTTTAATTATTCCAAAATTCTGTTTGATTTGGGAAAGGCCTCATAAGTTGTCAGAAACAGATTGGTTAATTTTTTTCTCTGTGCTTTAGTTAAAACCCCTTGAATGTGTATTTTTCAAGTTCATTGTAGTAAAGAAGCTGCAATTCTGTGTTTGGTGGCTTTAATAAATGATAATGCTAACCTTATATGATAGCTGAGATGAGGAGGTTCAGATATATAGTGAATTGTGGACTTCACAAAGCTTTTTGGATTTCTATTTGTGCCTCCAAATTTCAGTTTCCCTCATGTTATACTGTGTAATGTAGGTAAGATAATCACCCCTGCTTCTGGTTTTGGGTTGTTGTCTGAGAATTCTGTATGGGTTTGTGCAACAATCATCCCATTTGTGCAGCTAATGGCACATTTGGAAAGGTCTGTGTTGTTTCAGCTGCCAGTGATAGCTCAGTTTCTGAAAACCCCTAGGGCCTTTCTTCCTAATACTCCAGTTGTATTACAACCTGGAACTTGAGTCGGCTTAGGTCGTCATTTAGTCTGCCACAAAATATCATGCATTGATTAGTTTGTTCAGCTTTAATAATTTATGGAAAACATCACTAATGACTTCTTGAACAAAAAGGGAAGGTGACAATCATATCCATATGACTAGAGCGCATTTGCATAGTATTCAGTATCAAAATTCCCTGCAAGTCCTTTAATTCTAAATTTTGGAGCTTGTATGGGATTGTATGACTCAGGTGGTGGTTCTGATAGCAGCGGGTGTTTGTTCATATCTTGCCTATTTTGCAATACAGACCATCCCATCTTGTATTCAGAGATGATGAAATAATCTGTTTACAATATATTAAATGTGAATGTTGCCTTTTTTTAATAAGCAAAGTTAAAATCACAGCAATTGAAATGACATTTTTGCTAGTATTTTGCCCTATAGAGAAAATTCATGGTTCTCTTTTCATATTAATAACGGGGATTTTTCTGGTTTTAGTCAAAGCTTTTTGTTACTGAAGATAAGGTAGCAATGCAGGTGGGGATACCTGACCGAATGGGAAACCCCCATGTATTACACATAATACATTATTACATTCTTCACACCCTGGAGCAGGTATCACCTGCAATCAAGCTGTATACAGCTGTGGCTGGTGCTGAGCTGTAGCTGGTATCGCCTGCTGTTTCAAGCCTGGCACTTCAAAAAGAAACTGGAGTATGCGTGGTACGATCCTGGTGCTTCTAGTTTGGGTAGAGCTTATAAAGAGTGATACCAGACTTGGGATTGCTCCACGTGTTTGTGGTTTCATGTGCCAGTGCTGAAAACTGGCAGATGCAGTTACAGTGTGAATGCACAGGTAGTTAAATAGGAATAGGAGCCTTTAAAAATTTACTTGCATACCAGACCCACATCAGAGTTACCTGTACTAAATTTGGACTGGCTCTGCACAGCATTGTAACTGTCCACATTACATTACCAGTGTTCTTTATCTATGGTGTAGTGTAAGGATGCAAACGCCATGTACATGCAGTCAGCCTAGGTAAATCAGTATTTATTGAACTCTGAAAATCATCTGGATTTCTTATGAGTAACCTCCCTCCCTCCATGTAAAAGGGCCCCAAAGAAAGTAATGATATGTGTTATAAGCAGAAGTAGCCCAATGGGGAGCCAGCTGCTCACCCATCCCGTGATGTGTTTAACCAGCTGTGTGCCGGACATTTGGTCCTGAAGGATCCTGTGAGAGACAGAATGGAAAGCTTTACTGAAATCCAACTGGCACCAACTGGCTTCCCCATATCAGCTTGGTGGGTTACCTTGTCATAAAAGGAAATCAGCTGTGACAAGCAGAACTTTCCCTTCATGAATCTGTGCTGGCTGCGATCATGACCACATCCTTTAGGTGTTCAAAGGCATTTTCCCAAGGGACCTTCCTAATTAGCTTCCTGAGTAGCCTGAAGCCTGCTCTCCTCATGTCTGGAGTTGAAGTTCTGCTGGCACTTTTCCTCCTCTCAGCAGAGATTTTAAACTCGATGGCTCTGTGGTCACTGTGGCCAGTCTTCACTCACGAGCCTCTCTTAACACAGCAATCCTGTTAAGGCAGGCAGTAGTGAACTTGTGTAGGATTTCAGGTGTGTCTTAAGAGCACTATGTGCCACTGTGTAAAGCACAATGTTGGGCTGTATTTTTTCACTGTAAAGCTGGTGACAGTCTAAGGACAGGGGTAGATGGGGAGTTCTGATGGTGCAAGTACATACAGTTGGATCACAACAATTTTAATGATATGGAATTATATGCAGCATTCTTTTTTACCTTCTCTGTCCTGTTTTACATTAAATCAATGTCTAGGTTTACCAAATAAGAAATATTTTGGTTCAGCACACATTGTTGGAAGTAAGATGAAAGAACTATGTCTGTCATTTTCTAGCATCTAAAGGAAAAAAAAAGTACATAACTTTCCCATTTTTTTTTCCCCTGGCACAGAAACAAAGCTGCTATTTTGAGTTCTGTAAAACAGCAACCTTACTGGGTCATGAGATCAAGTTTTGTGAAGCATATCCATAGCAGTATTCATGTTTTCTTCTAGGAAAAAAAGCTACACTACCAGGGTAGTAACAGTAGGGCCATTGCTTTTCATTTTGTAATCAGTGAATTTTTGCTTTTTCAGATGGGAAATTTTTTAATTGTCACAGCTTGTTCCAGCCAGTTCTTGCTAGTAACAGTTTGTTCTGCTCTGTTGTTTTGCTGTAACCCAAACTGCTTGGAAACAATGCAAGACATCCTGTAGTTCAGGATCTGTTGGAACAGTGAAGCTCTCATGCCCAAACTAAAACAAGGATCATCACATGCTTGTGCAAAGCTGTTTTAAAAAGTCTGGACTTCGTTTGTTTGTTGTGGTTCTCATATTTTAGAAAACCCCATGAAACATTTTAACCTGTCCTTTGTTGTATGTCTATAAACTTGCATTTTTAAATGACTGACAAAGCCCTCAGTTATTCTCAGTATTTGCTGCTGTTCACTAAGATTTTCTTAGCATTATCTTTTCTGTAGTAATGGTCTTTCCCATGTCACCATCTTCTATGAAAATTCTGTGCTGCAATGTTAGATATGGTGACTCTAATATACTTCACAATAAATCTGATGAATAAATAGAGCCAGCATATCACTAAGTCAAAATCCAGCTAACTGCTTGGCATAATTGAGTCATCTTCCAAGTAGTGTGTGCTTCCACTTTTTGGGGATAGTGTTTTTCTCCTGGTTCTTTTTAGAACCTGTGAGCTACAGCTGAGCTTTCTGGCACTGCAGATGCACTTCATGGCTGGCTGATACCTGTCACTGTGGCTTAGCTGATACGTTCATTGAACCACAAGCCTCTGGAATGAGGTTTTCTCCCCAAGCCTCTAGCAGCATAGTGTGTGCAGTGCAGATTAGCATACACAAGCCAAGACTTCAAGTTTTTGCCAGAAAATTTTGTTAGTTTCCTCTTCCAGAAAACTGACTCTTGTGACACCCAGTGGCACAAAGAGTTGTGAAAATAAGTTATTTAATTTTTTATGAGATTCCTTAGACTAGAAAGCAACCCTCTCTGAAGTTAGAGAGTCAAATTTACTAATTGATGGAGAAAAATAGCATGAATGTGCATGGACTGGGATTGCATGAGCAGGAATAGGGATGCCACTCACTGCCATCTGATGTTGCTTGCAGGTGTGATTAATCTCCCTGGGCTTTTTTCTGGCTCTTCCTTCACTGGTGAGCACCACTGGTGCTCATTTGCATTTGTGAAAAGCCATTCTCTTTATGTAATTGATGGAAAACATTGGGGGTTTTGGTTCAGTTCTCTGTTGCGTAAGTGACCTGAGTCGTCTTACTCTGGGATCAAATTGGCTGTACTGCAGGTGTAAAAGAGGGAGAAGGGAGATAGGATTGCACTGCCTCTGCTTTAAGCCACTGTGAAAACACAGCCTGCATCACCAAAGGAACAGGACTTTCCATAGCTCATTATCCCCTTGGCTAGTTTTGACTTAAACCTATCTGATGACACCTTGCTTGCCAAAGTTGTGTTTGCCTTTGTCAGGAGGTGACTCTATCCTTCGCTTGGGCAGCATCAAGACTACTCCCATCTCCTCTGAGGAAGGTTTCTTTGGGGACAGTGCTGTTACTGTCCTCAGTTCCCCTGTTCGTGTAACCACTGTGTAGCCCAGCAATTTCCAGGACTACCCAGGGAACCTGATATGGAAACAAGCTTATGTTTAAAAAACCAAAATGACAAAACCCAGCCAGAACAATAGCTCAGTGTGCACACGGGTTTAACCTTGATGCTGGTCTCGCAATAATAGTCCAGCACAGGGGGCAGTGCAGCACAGGATCCATAAGGAGGGTCTGGTTAAACTGGTGGCACACCTGGTAGGAGTGGCAGTCAAAATTCTCCCTTGTAAGTAAGTACTTTCCTGAGGGAAGGACGGGATATTAGTTCTCATGTTCGATAGACAACCTCTTCCATGGAATCTAACTGCAGGCTGGTGTGGCTGGCTAGGCAGGGGGTTTCTCTGGGCAGTGCACTGTTAGGTCATTTAGGAAGACAGAACTTTCAACAAGGTATCAAGAAAACCTGCAGCAAGTTGGCTGCCAGAGGGGACAGCAGCTGCCTTGTGCTGAGTTTTAGCACAAGTGGGATGGGCAGCTTTTCTTTCTTTCCCTTTTCTGTCTCTGTCTCTGAAACTACTTGTAGTCTTGCACACTTTTAGGGCATTGTGAAGAAATTTATTTGCATTGAATGTTGGCCTCATTTCAGTTAACAGTATTTGGAAATGCCTGCTGACAGAAAAAAACCAAAAAGCGTTTCTCATCTAAGGATGTGGTGAACCTTGAAAATAGGCTACCAGGTTAGCTTATTTACTCACTGCCCCTGAAGGTAACAGGAAGCAGGCTGAGATTGCTGGAGTCAAAGCTGTTAGCAGAAAGGATGGGAGAGAAGGGAGGATTTTCAGTGACGACCAGGAAGGCTGCCTGACTTGCTGCAAGGTAGTGGCAAGTTGCCCAAAACCTCAATCTCCAGTGGATTTTTCAGCCTGTAGCTCTTGGTTTCTTCACCTGGTGGGTGTCTGCACACATGAAATGTTTGTTGAATAGTTTTTAGAAGATTAGGTGATGATGTTCCCCATTCCTATCTCCAGGAGAAGTTTCCATTACTAACCTCTCTTACCTAGTAACTAAAAAGCAAGTAAATAAACTACTAAATAGTGTAGAATTGGCTTTGGAAGTGCAAAAAATAGTTATATCCCATGGGTGACAAGAGTACTTAGCAGGAAGTAATTTTTTTAACTCTTTTTTCTACTTTGAGTACTTTGCACTGACACCTACATCTTTCTCACTGCAACGCAGGAAACAGACATGGGCTCTTGTGTAGGTAGTTCATCAGGAGACATCTGTATAAAGTGCATTAATGGTCCATAGGTTCAAAGTCAGGAGTTACAGAGACGGGCTGCAAAATAAGCCTGGAGGGGGAAGGAAAAAACCAGACCCAGATGGTGTGAATGTCCTGGTATGCAGGTAAGGAAAAGGGAATAAGGCTGTCAAAAAAAGGAAGATAAACCAATTAATGATAAGTAGCATTAAAAGTGGTCTATATTACAGGAATGAAGTAGCAGAGGTCAATTTCAAGAGGGGAATTTAGTTACTAATAGAGAAAAAGAGAACAGATTGGATTTTTCTGCTCACTGATGCTGAACATATTGACAAATAAAAGCATGTGCAATGAGTTCAGCAGGATGATTGAGAAACTACTTCTGTTGATGAAGTGCATATTTGCAAAATGATGTTACAGTCTTTATTTCAAGTACAGATAATAACGAGTGTGTGATGCTTTCCCACTTTGGAGGCAAATCAAACCACATTCCATAACAGTACATGAACACTTGTGCTTTGTAACAAGAATCAATGCATGTGGATAGATCCATGCTGTAATCCAGCTCTGCCAGGAACACGGAGCTTTCAAAAGCACTGGAAACACCAAGATGTGCTGTGAGTGGGCAAAGGGCCTTGTTTGAGCTTCTAGGCTCAGGTGTGTGACATTAGGCTCTTGGTGTGAAGGGTGGGCACAGGTCCACAGAGTCAGAAACAGCTGCCTTCAGTCACTGCTTGGTCCCACACTGGGCCAGCACCAGCAGCCCTGTGACTGCGAGCTGACACTGTTCAGGGAACCCATCTGGGCCACTGCTCATCCCTTTGCTGCAGGATTAACCTTTGCCTGGCTCATCATTCGGTTGCATGGGCTGCAATGCTTGTAGAACGGAGAAGGATAAGATCTTGAGGAAACAGGGAGGGGTAGGACCCAGTTAGCACGGGCTGCTGTTTCATCGTCCTGTCAGAGTACAGAAAGCACACCCCTCGATTTGGTTGTGCCACATACTGTGGGTTGCTGCAGTTATATTGTGTTGGTATTTGAAACATTTGCAGATGGATTGTTTCCTAGGAGAATAAACAATTGTTTTTTGCCAGCATCACGCACATGGCTGCCGCAGGGCACTCTCCAGCACTGAAGTGCCATCCTGCAGATGCTCCTTTAGCCGGCTCTGTAGGTGCCACCCCATTCCCAAGCATACAGAGAGCATGAAGCTCCTTGTGCATGTGCGTCGTTCTGTTTGTGCAAAATGGGTGTTTGAAAGGGCTGCACTCAAGAGCTGTGGTTGCTGCCTGGAATTGTTCCAGCTGGTGGAAGGTTCCAGCTCCCTCCCTCTGGTACAAGTACTCTGGAGCTGCTGAGACAGGTTAGTTGTGCTGGCTAGTGTGTTGTTTTCTGCTCTTCCATAATGTTCTGACTCGGATTTCCCTTCAGGTCTGTTGAAAATAAATAAAGAAAATACAGCAAAACTCCTAAAGTACATTGATGCCGAAAGATAACACAACTACTGTTTACAGAAACTGTGATCAAAACCTGGGTGCTCAGTTTTGCACATCTGTTGATTTTTAGAGCCGGGAAAGAAAACAGCATTGTCCTCAGTAAGCAGGGTCATGTGAGGATAGCTGAGCTAGAAAGGAAGCCAACCCAAGCACTGCTGTGCTCTCACGAGCCTTCTGCCACAGGCTGTGGGTGAGGACTCAGAGAAGCATTAAATATAGTTGCAGCAGAACCTGCCTGGCTAGTTCCTCCTGGGCCTGTGCTTTGAAATTTTCATTGAAAATGTCCTTGCATGGTGCAGTCTCACTGATGATAGAAGGGGTAGATGTGTCTCCAGCAGCCCTGAGTCCTGGCTGCTCACCCTGCAGCAGGAGGGTCCGCAGGACTGGGTGCTTTGTCCCCTGCAGCTACGGCCTCTCGTCTCAGGTGGTTTCTGAAGACTTTCTGCCACTGTTAACAATGAGAAACATTGCCACCCTCCCTTCTCTCTGCTTCTTAATTATAAATTATGATTATTTCAACAATTTTTAACTTGATTATGGAGCGGACTCTGCAAACTGAGCAACATCTATTAACACTTTGCAGTTGTCATTAAACACCTTTCATGCCCAGGTCACAGGCATATTTTTGGATCTGAGAGAACGGATCAGTTCTCTTTTTTTGAGACAAAAAATGATTAGAAGTTCTGCTGGAAGCAAGTTACAAAATATCGGGATAAGGATAATTTGAAATTTGTTAAATCACTGCCAGTCCCAATGCCGTCCCCTTCAATTTCCATAAATTTAGCAGTTCATTACTCCGCTACCCACCCGGGGAGAAACATTTTAAGGTACTTTTCCCCACCCCCCTCAGCTGCTCCGAGGCCCACCCTGAAAGAAGCAGGGAAAACCTGGGCTTGTTTTTATTGGTACCACACCTCGGGCAGCGGGCTCCACCCTGCAGGGAATTCCCACGCTTGCTAATTGCACGGCGCAGAATGCCGGCAAACATTTAACAAGCTCCGGGTCGAGTTTGATTCCAGCTCCTGAAAATACAGCAGAAATCTTCACAGATATGCACGGTCTTTTCGGAGTCCTTCCCCCTCCGAAGATTTTCTGTGCATGTGCCTGTGACTCTCCTGCAGTCCAGCCAAGCTGTACCTACTCAGCACAGAGAGCTATCAAGGCCTTTGCAGCTCCCTGAGACTTTGTGGTTTCCTTTTAATTTTTTCTTTTTTTTTTTTTTTTTATTTTAATTTTTATTTTTTTCCCTGTCAAACAGTGAATAATGGGGTTTCCTCTGACGAGACTGAACTGCTCTGATCTATGCCTTTACCTCTTGTGGTCAGATGGGCAGTGACATCTTTCCACCTGTAGCTCAAACCTGACTGCGTTTCAAGCACTACAGTGCAGATAATGGCAAAACTCCCTGCAGATGATGTAAGTGGTGCAGAAAAGGGGGCAGAAGATGGCTCTTGTGTGCTTTGCGTGCCCCTCGCAGCTTACGAGATCCCGCCTGGCTTGTGAGGGCCCTCCCGCTGGTTGCCGTGGGGAAATGGCCACAGCCTCAGCCGGGATCTCAGCCACTGGCTCAGCAAGAAGTAAAGGTCCCAAAACCCCCTCCTGCTTTCCCTGTTCCCAGACTTGTCCTCCATTCAAAAGTACCGTGTTTAAAGACAGTGTCATAGGCTGGGAACCCCCTGTCTTGCACAGTTTCCTTCCGCTTTTCTTCTTCCTGAAGCGCAGAGCCTTTGTCACCTCACAGCCGCACAAGGCCCTCTGAGCACCAAGAAGAGCGAGCACTCGGTGTGGCTCCATTCATGGCAGTCCCCGGGAGACCCTCCTGGGATCAGGAAGAGGGAGGAATCCTCCTTTTATCCTCCACCATTCTGTCAGAACAATAGGCAGTGCCTCTGGGCACTCTAGGCTTGTAAAACCCACAAAATTGCAAATTTTTTGGCCAAGGTGTTCTTGATTTTAAGCAGATAAGGAGCAAGGGAAAACAAACTCAGCATATAAATTGAGAAGAAGTGCTGTACAACCAGCACTGAACCGCGTTTTTAACTTTATTAGAAATATAATTTTCACGAAGAGGAAAACCCCTTTAAATCCCACAAAACCCCTCAAGCCTGAATAGTCAGCTAGGGGATCTGGAGAATTAGGGGCTATGAACACATCGGACTGGAAGCCTTGGTTCTCCTCCCCCTGCTTTCAGCAGGACAGGGACCAGGCATTACCACAGACTGTGTGAAATAGCTCATTCTAGCAAAGTGCGTTTGCCCCTCTTCTGTAGGTCAGGGACTATTTGTTCACTGCTGAAGGGAAGCTGCTTTAGCCGCAGTGCCGATTGCCTTCCTCTAGAAATCCCCCTGAGGAGAAGCTGAGTAAGCTGAACCAGTGGATGCTGAGGCCATGGCAATACTTTCCTCCTAAAGCAGCTGTTGCCACATACAACCAAACAGAGGGGAAAAAAGGACAAAAAAGGCAACCAACCAACCAAAAAAAAAAAAATTAAAAAAAAGAAGGGAGGGGAAATGTGCCCAGGGAAATGTTATGTTACTAAGGTCTCTTGCTGTGTTCAGCTGCAAGGCAAAGCTGGCTGAAAAAATGGGAGGAATGTGCCTTGTTTTCATGTAAGGACTGCAGAGCATCTGTCCTGCAGTTCCCTTGGGATTGATTTTAATCCTTTTTTCCTAAATAACCAATCTGACTTACAGATGTGTGTGTTTTCCAGGTCCTGCAGGCTTGTTGGAAACATCTTCAAGTGTTTCCTCCTCCAGGCAAATGAGTGGGAGAAATCCCAACTGATACTTGGAGCAGGGGAAGGATGGCTCAGCTCATGGACCAAACCTTCTGTTTCTGCCATGCTTCAGAGCAGCAGGGTGCTACAGAGGGGTTAAATGGGACTAGGAGCACAGCTGATTGTCACTGACCTTCCAATCAGCATGTGGCCCTCTGAGGCTGCACCCTCAGTGGAACTCAGGTCCCAACAGTCCTTTCCACTTGTTTCATTATGAAAGTGGATGAGAGTAGCCTTAGGAAAGTTCATATGAAGCAGAAAATGGCATAAGGCACCTTATGTGTCTTATTAAGCAGTGAGTGATTTTCCTCTCACCTGCCTGAAGACACCTCAGTACGGTGGGCATGGGAGCATCCTGCTCCTGGCCAGGCAGTTTGGCCCTAGCTTGGACTGAGAATGGCAGAGGACAGTGTCTGCCTGCCTTAGGGAAGTGAGAAACTCTTTAATAGGAGCCATCAGGTGCACTGTGTTTCCTTTGGTCTGGGTGATTCCCCAGAAAACCACAGTCCTGGCCAAATGGGTGGCTTTGCTCTGGCACAGCTCCACTGCTGTAGTCTTCCATGGGAGCTGCAATAGCAGCTCCTGCAGCGGGCAGCCACACACAAAGCAGAAGAAAGAAAAAGAGAGTGAGGACAGAAAGATGATCCTTCTGGCTGTTCCCAAGCCCAAGAGAAAGTCCCATCTTCTCCCTAGTCTCTTCCTTCCAAACCCAAGAACAGGAGATGTTTGTTGCAAGTGACCATAGGAAACGCACCCCTTTCTGAGAAATAAACCAAACACCATAAACAAGCAAACAAAAAACTAAAAAAACTCAAAAAAGCCAAACCCAAACCAAACAAAGCAGAATACCCACAACCCCCCCTAAAAACAAATAAAAATACCCCAAACAAACAAAAAATTATCTGTGTGGCACACTCATTCACACTGAAATCCAGAACATCCAGCTAGAAATTGCATCAGCTTGATCCAGGTGTAATTTTGCTGTGATGATAGCCATTTCAGGCAAAGTCTTCAGCTGTACATCTTTGCCCTGATCTGCTCTGGCAGCCTGACAATTGCCTTTCCCCATGCTCAGTTTCTGTGTTTCTGCTCCCAACCCCGACCCTCACTGGGAATTTTCCTGGGTTCTCATAGCTGCTGTGGGCAATGTCAATGTAGCAACATTCAAAACCAAGTTTTGTCTGGCTGCTTCATAGTAATTCCACACTGGCATCTGATTTTGGTCCTTCGAAGTGGGATCCCTTGCCATTTCAGTATTTGGATCTTCATCCTCACAGCTCATTTGCCGTGCCTGTGTTCAGTTCAGCATGTTAATGTTTACAGCGACTTCATGGCAAATCCTGTAGCTCTCTGCATTCTAAGGAAATGGAATAAGGAAGGGCACTGGCAGCTCTGCTATGACACAAAGCATCCATGAAGCAGAGAAGAAAGATCAGCTCAAACACTTGCCTTGCTGGCTTAGATAGAGTGGAAGTGGTGAAGCTCTCTTGGATGAGCAACAACAGGTCATGGGAGCTGAGTCACCAGGACACCTACCTGTCAGCAGGTGATGTGGGACATGTCAGCCGTCACTCAGAGGACCCACGTGGGATGGCACGTGCTGCTCACATTGCAAAGGTTTAGCTGTGCACGTTACTGAGGAAATGGAGGGTGGCTGTCACACCACAGTTAACATAAGAAGTGAAGGGAGCCCTGCAGATAGTGTAGGACAGGTACTTTTACTTTCAGTGCTGGTTTTGTTTATACAGCCTGGGTGGAGGCAGGAGCCCCACCAAAACAAGCTTGCAAAAGGAACGTTTCATTTGTGGAAGGAACATGGAATTTCCCAAGGTGAGAACAGCAGGTTTAAGTGATTGCACTGCCATCAAGCAGCTGGCATTCTTTCCAGTGCCCCACCTCCTCCTCTCCAGCCTTGCTTCTTTGCAGGCTGAGGGCAGCTCTGGCTCCTCTGGCTCTGGGCCAGCCCTGGAGCTGAGTGCCTGCCTACCTGGAGCCATGCCTGTTTGCAAGGTTAGCCTTTGTACGTGACCAGGAGCAACACCCCTGCACTGGGACAGCTTTGCTGCTCCTCTCCTCCCTAAAGCTGGGTGACCCCAGGGCCTGCAGGGGAATGAAAATTGATGCTTCTGTTTACCATGGTAAAGCACTGAGAGCCAGCAGACTCTTCTCACTTTCTCGATTTTCTCTATTTCAGTAGGGCATGCACTGGGTTGTGCAAGTTGCTGTTTTCCCTGACAGTTCCTCATGGCAGCCCCATCTCCCAGCATGGCCACATCTGTTTTCCTGGTGTCCTCCTGACCTTGGTTGCTCATCTGAGGAGGCCCCTCTCCTACCTCCAACCTGCTCTGTGTTCCCAAGTTCTCCTACTGGCTTCTCTTGTTCATTCCCATGGTAAGCCTTCAAGGCCCTCTATGTCTTTTTATATGGAAAGTGCACAAACTCCACCTCTCCTTTCTTCTAGGCTCAGCAAAAGCCTCTGCCTGCTGCTAGGAAGACTTGCTGCTCCTTCGTGTCCTAGCAATTTGGTGGATTTCTAGGAGTGTTTTCCTGCATGGTTTGGGCCACAAGGACTTCTATGCTTCTAGACCCAGCTGTGGAAGAGGTTTTCGGTCTTCCTGCTCTCACCCCTCCCACTAGAGGTCGATTCCCCTCAGATGGCAGGTGGAGTAACTAGAGTGCAGTTCCCTCTGCTTGCTTTGGGCAAAATTACACAGGTTAATTTAAATTAAGGCACTCTGGCTGGTTCTGCCTGAACTGAACTAGGGGAAAACTCATGCAATCCTCTCTGCCAGCTGTGATATGAGTGCTGTGGCAGCCAGGCAGACCAGGGCCATCAGCTATTCCACCTGCAAAGTGGGCCTCAACAGGCCATGTCCTGTGTTGCACAAGGGGCCAAAACCAAAGCAGCTCTGTGCCAAGCAGAGGTGCTTAGCTGCTTAGCCAAGGAGGTTAGCTGGAAGCTCTAATCACAGGTTCTGCTGCCTATCCTAACATCCAGACTCCTGAGCTAGCTGGAGCTGGCTGCTTCCTCAGGTCTGGTGTGAACAGCACTGGCTCTCAAAGCCTTCCTCTTTTCCTCCTGAAATATGCCAAAGGTAACACTCTTCTAGGTGAACATAATAAACTTTCAGCTAGGGAATCCACATGAGAAAGGGGTATCCTGTACTGCAGTGCAAAGGCTGGCAGGCACATTTCTGTGGAAATGAGGCCTGACCTCCCTGCAGGGGAGAGAGTGAGAAGAGGGGCCATGCTGTCTCCTTTTCTTCCCTAATGCCAGAGATTCAGGACAGTGTCATAGGGACAGGAACAGAGTGCGAGATTATGGGCTTAGGTTGCTTGGCCAGGAGGGAGTAAAGACCTAGTAGTCCTTGGGTGAGCCCATTGAGAAGTCCTGTCCTTGGGAGAGGCAAGCACCCATGCAGACCCCTGACTCTTCAGGTGCTTCCAGAGAGAAGCCACTAGTGAGCTGTCCATACTGCAGGAGGTGTGGAGCTGCTGAGCACTGGCTTTCCAGGTGCTGGCCTTGGATACAGGCTTTCACTGCCTATAAGCATCCTGATTTAGGGTTTGAAATCTCTTTTGGTATCCATGCCCAAGTGCCCGTTTCCACTCCTGGACAGAAAGTATTTTTTCCTGACTCTGGGATGAAATAGTTGCTGTATTCCTGTGGTACTTTAGAATGTCCTTCTGTAGGCCCTGCAGCATGAGCCCCAGCTGGGACTGGATTATATTGCCCTTAATTCTTCTGCTGTTGGGTAGTTAAGATAGACACCAACATGGGCAGAAGCATCACCCCGCACAGGCCTGAACTATTTAATTGCCCAAGAGCCCAAGTGATGGTGAGGTTATTTATATGCCAGCCTTTCCAGCACTGGTCATGGCTGAAGACAACACACCAGACTGGAAAGACCTCTGGGCTGATGACTGGGATGGCCTTATTAGGTGTCAAACTCAGCCTGTTGCTCAACAAGCTGTTTTCTTTATGTAACCCAGCGTTTTCTTCATGTAACCCTGACACAGCTTGCAATAGCCTGGCTGAAAAATCAATTGCAGCATGGAGAGCAGTGTGAGCAGCACCTTCAGTGGCTCCATGTGTGCCCAAGCTTGATCATCCCTGATGTTAATTGTGGGTTTGCTCAGCTGTGAGGATGAGGCCTCTGTTTTTCAGTACAATCACATGAGCTCAGATGGCCCCAAGCACAGCTTTGATTCCCACATTGAGCAAGCGCCCAGAGAACACGTGTGGCTGCTGCAGTGCCTGACAGGTAAACATGCTGGAGCTGATGGAGGTGAGCGACCTTGGAACCTGTCACCACATCCTGGATGCTGAGGATGTTGTTGCAGTATCTCCTGCCAGGGGCTTCCCTGCTCCTGTGACTTCTGGCAGTCCCTTCCTGCAGAGCAGTCTCTGGTGGCCAGTAGAGGCTGCCAGCTCCTGTGGCAAGGCTTCAAGGAACGGACCGGTTTATCACCTCCAAGTTGTTAAATCTCATCAAACAACACACAAGGCTTCAGTGAGCTGAGAAACCTGCTTTGCACAGGAACTTGTGCCAGCTGTCAGAAGCCAGGAGTGGACATGGCTGGCTGTTCCAAGCTGGTAGTGAGCTGAGAGAAAGAGGGAGATCATTGGGATTGAAACAGCAAAAGCATACCCTGGAAGCTGTGTGTCCTTGTAGGTAACTCTGCAGGCTGGATGGATGCCCGTCTCCATGAACTGGCATTACTCTGTGTCCCTACAGGTGTCTTTCCAAGAGCAGTCAGTAGCCTGATGGTCTGTGGTGTAGGGAGGTGGCTTTATTCTGGTATAGAAAGGTTTGAAAGCTGTGCCCAAATTAATGACAAGCTATTCAATGTGTAGACCATGCTGCTGAATTAGTTGCACTTTTCTATCCAAACCAGGGCTCAGTCCATCCTTGGCAGGCAACCTGCAGGGAAGGATTCCTCTGACCTTTTCCCTGGATGAGATCCACTGAGCACAGTCCAGTAACCCTGAGCTGACATTGAGCAACTCCAGCAAAACAGCAGCTGTGTCCAGTCACCTGAGTGTTTGGAAATCCTGGACTCTTGATTGCATGAAGTGCAGCTGCTGTGCCCTGGCTGTACTGGGCAGACTGTCCCCTCACGTGCCAAGAGCCCGAGAGTACAACCTGCCAAACGTACCGCATGCGTGCAGCTTCTCTCAACACAGGAACCTTTATGTCAGGCCAGGAAACCCCAAACAGAAATAGGGCAACCCCTGCCAGCCCAAGCACCTTGCTGGGATTTCTCCATAGCAATGCACTGTGGGTTTTTTTGCAGCAAACCATGACCCAGCTTGCTTGCAGCAAGGCACATGCTTTGCTTGGCCACAGAGCCCAAGCCCTGTGTGGGATCCAGCTTTTCAGCAGCCTGCAGAGGCAGGCCCAGCAGTGCCTGGCTGCCAGCTGCAGCAGCAAGGGCTGCAGCTCCCGGGTGCTTGGGCAGGGAGCCATGGCTGACGTGCTGGGCAGCCTGCCCTAGAAAATCTTCATGTTTCATTGGGCAGGAGCAGGCTGCAGTGGTGGGGGGAATGTTAGTGTAGAGTTCAGGTCCAGCTCTTCATCTGAGTGTCACCTTTAAGTCTTGCTCAAAGCATATCTAGATTTCTGGATTCTTCTAGCAAGATATGTTTCCTCTCCTAAGGGACTGCACCCATGGGGAATTGTGGTTACGCATTTTCCAGTAAATGAGAGAGGGGAAAAATATTCCCCCTGCTTCCCCCTGTTCTCTCTCCTATGCAGTATGGGTTTCTGCTCCCTGTATTACAGTACCTTGGAGCAAGCCTTGCTCAGTTGTTCTGTTATGGGAAAGGGACAGTCTGCTGTCCTAGGGTGTGCTTCTTTCTGTGTGCCTCAGATCCGGGGCACAAAAGTAGAGGCCACAGAAAACATTTTTCACAGAACAGATCTGCCATGCCCTCTGATCCTGAGTCACCTCTTTCTCCCTGCTGTGCTGGCCAGCCCGAAGCTGAGTGTGCACTTCTGGCCTTGACATTCCCCTCTGCTTGTGTAGGCAGCCTCTTGCTCCGTGCTCTGGGCAGCAGATGTGCCCAGCGAACTCCTGCAAGCTGGCAGGCACACAAAAGTGAGGGCATGCAATTCTTATCATTGTCATGCTTACACCTTTCCAAGGAGGTGGTCTTTTATCTCCCAGCTCCACATCCCACTGCCCTTTTGCCTCTGTACACACAGAAAAGTTCTCTGTAAGGAGGAACTGGATTGTCTGGAAAATATCCTGCGATGCCCTCTGCCAGCTGGTTCTGGACAACTGCTCAAGTGTCTCTGCACTTGCTAAGATGTGGTAAACAAATCTCCAAGGAGTAGCCTGAAAGAGAGATGGGCTTCTTTGGTAGATATGGCTAAGTGCAGGGAAGGAGAGCACAGCAGGAACTGGAAAGGAAACAGGAAGACCTATCACTGCTTTATGTGTTTTACTCTCAGAGTGGCAGCCATCTTCTGTACTTCCCTTAAAAGAAAGAAAAGGCAAAGATGATTCACATCCCATTCCCCAGCTCAGCCTTGAAGCAGCATTAGTGTGACTAAGGTCCTTGCTGCATCATTTCTTTCTCCATCTGATGCCGAGAAAGTCGTAGCAGGGCAGATTGTGATTAAGTGGAATTTCTCAATGTTGAAAGACATTTGAGATTTGTCCCGGTGATTAATAAAATTACTTAGGGGGCCATAGGAAAATCTGATCCTATACATCTCTTTCTGAAGAGCATGAACCCTTTGAAAGTCCCTTGTGTGAAAGCTTAGAGAACAGCATTTGCATGGGGTGCCTCTGCCAGCAAAGCTGAGCAAAGGTGAAACCTGTCATACCACAGGGCCCCTGCCAGCAAGAAATCCTCCTGAATTTCCACATAGCTCTGGTTACTGGTGTTCAGGGCCTTTCACCTTAGCTTATTGCACACCACTGGAGGAAATCTGGTAATTTAGTAGAGCCTAAAGCATGCGAGGGAGGCCCAGAGCACAGACAACAGCCCAAATCTCGCCAGTCCCAGCAGAAATCAAAGCTGGTATGCTTGCAGCTGCTTTAACACTGCATCTGATGGTTTTACCAGGTCATGTTCCTCATGGCTCTGCAGAAAAGAGGACAGGTAGCACAAATGCCCCAGGCAGCACCTGCCCTGAGAAATACTTCCTGCAACACCTATTTAAAGGCAGTCCCTGCCCTAGGGAATTTGCAGCCCAAAGCTGGGGCAGAGAAGCTGCAGGCCAGAAGCTTGTGTGGGCTGTGACTCCATGTCCTACAGCAGCATTTTGTGCCTGCTGGTTAGTGGTGCCCTAAGATGCACATGCAGCCTGCCTGGATGAGGAGCAGCAGAGCTGGATGGGATGGCAGTGGCTTTGCCCCATCACACACATGATGAATGGGAGAGCTGGAGCCAGACCTGGCCTTTGCCTGTCTGTGCCACTTGTTACTACAAGGTGCTTCAGAGGACAGGTTATGTTTTACTTTCTCATTGTCCTCAGTGGTGTTAAGGAGCAGACTGAATCCTCCTGTGCTGCAGCATAAATCACTGACTAGCTGTACCTCGTTTTTCCCATTGGGGGTTTAGAACATTTGTGCTGTGAGTATTTTAAGTGGCTAATACCACATTCGGTCAGACTCACTGCTGTTATTGCAATTCCTAATTTAAATTACTGGCTGTTTGCTAGCAAAAACATTTCTTTCCCTCTCCCTCATTCCTTTGGTATTGATCAGCCTGTTCTGTCCTGGCTTCTCAAAGGGAGGTTTTCTCTGGAGACATCTGCAGCCCTGGTTGGCAGGCACTGGAAGCACACAGCTCTCGCAGAGGCCCTTTCTGGGGACTCTCAAAACTGTGCCAGCAGCGTGTCTGGAACTGTACCCGAGTTCTGTGAGGTGCTGCATACGGACAGAGGGCACAGCAGGTTGCTTGTTAGCAAAAGAGAGATGCTCTGGGTTTATGCAGGTGCCAGCTCATTGGGTATGTGATTACAGCTCTGAAAGAAATGATTTAGCTATCAGCTGTAAGAGGGAGAGAGACACTGATGTAGCTGCTGCACCACATATGAGAAGAATCATCCTATCTGCAGCTTGATGCAGTTCATGCCACACACACACACGGTTCAAACAATTTCCTCTTCCTTCTACACTTTCAAAGCAGCCAGGCACATCAAGCTCTCTCTTTCATGGACATACTTCAATCCTGCCTGAGCAGGAGTAAAAAAAATGCCAACTGGTGTTGATGGGATAAAGGCACTTAACTTTGCATCCAGGGGAGCAGTCAGTCATTGCAGCAAAATTTATGTCAATCATATGTCACAACCATACATTTCAGGGACCACAGGGCTAAGCAGGTTCCCCACTGAAGCTTTGATGCCTTGCAGATATTTGCATGTATCACCACTGCTTCTTTTTCTAACCTCTACTTCTTTAAAAAAAAAAAAAAAAAAGAGTTAAAATGAAATTCCATGCAAAGCAGCTTCATCACTGCACCGGCTTGCACTTTCCTGTCTGAAGTGCTCTTGGAGGCTCAGTTCAGGGGAGATGAACTACTCCACTCACTGGAGGTTAAAAGCATAAGGAAAGCTTTAACCCTTCAAAGGGGGACATTTTGCAGGGCTTGCTCTCATTTTGTAGTTTACTTGCTTCTGAATGTCATGACTGTTTACATCCACTGTAGGTGCATCATGCCCTGAACTCAGGATTTTCACATTCTGGTGACAGACTGATGAGGTGAAGTGGGACCATACTCTGCACTTTTCACTGATCTCACACATCTTGTCTTTGACTTCCTACTGTGGTTTACAGAGGTCACTCCTCTACAGCTGATGGAATAGGGCCTGGAATGCCAGGCAGTTGAGGGGACATATCCTGCCCTGACCACAGGCTTTGATGTCAGGAGCACTTGTATCCAATGGCTGGTCCTGTATGAAGACTCAGCTGCCACCAGGAGCAAACAGCAGCTGGGCCCAGCTGTAAATTCAGTGAAGCATGTGTCACAGCACTGCTCTTTGGGCTAAGCAGTGATGGAAACGTGATAAAAAAGTCTGTCCTGTCACTAGGGCATACTTGCTTTTCAGTTCAGTCTGAAAAGACCCCTTTGTGGTGGCACACAGCAGCATGCACCAATCTTCACCTCTGTCTGGGACAGGGACAGACCCAGCCTGGTTTAAAAGCTCTCCCTGCAGCACCAACAGAGAGGCATGTGGGAAGGATGGGTCACTGAGAGGCAGGACCATTTGTGGCACTGCCAGCACCCTGCCCAGCAGCAGCATCCTCACTGGTTCTCCTGTACACCTCAGCTCGGGTGGAAGGCTGGCCACGGCCCAAAGGGAGACTGCTCCCAAGTTGTTTTCTTGGTGTTCTCAGAGATGGGACTCAGAACCTCTGAGATTGGAGATGTAGATGATATTTCATGTGTCATTTAGCAAAATTATTAATAAGTCTACACAGATCTGCCTTCATCCTGTGCTTACAAGGAACATGCAGTTTCTATTGACAGTCGTAAATTCAGTGAAACAGAGTAGCTGCAGAGAAAACATTTTTCTTAGGGGGATGTTGAGAAGCCATCCGTGGTGGGGTTTCATGATGAATGTGCTTACAACACCAGGGACTTGCCTCCAGGAAGAGGACACACTGAGCTGTGTTTGCTTTGTTGCTGAATGAAAGCCTCTGCATGGGAAATACCTAACACTCCCTGGGTGATGTGCACTGGCATTACACCATGGGTTGAATCAGTCTCCAGATATGCTCTAAGTCACGGGCAAAATATCCAGCGGCAGGACAGTGGCTGGTGTCAGAATCAGCACCAGTTTACCATCCAAAAGCTGTACACTTGACACAGATTGCTTTGCAGCCCCAAAACTTTCAGCATAAAAGTGCCCTCGGGATCAATTTTGAAAATACCACCTCCAATAAGTGAGTTTTCTTCCTTGTATATTTAAAGCAGCCAAGAGATAGAGTCAATGGTTAGAGGGAATAGGATGTACCTGGGTGAGGGGGGCTGTGAGGGTGAGAGAAAGCAGAGGCAAGCAGACCTGATGGAAGGCTGCTAGCTCTAAGGCTGAATGAAGATCTGCCCCTATGGAAGCATGTGTTTAACAGCTGTTATATAGATGGTAATTCGATGCAAATTTGAGGGCTGGCTTTTCAGAGATGGCATGTGAAACCCCAGGATGGAGCTATGCCTAGTTCACTTAACTCAGGAAAAGAGTGGGAGAGGAAGGAGATTCTACTATGTCGCAATCACAAAAGCTTAGGAGAAAACATTTTTCAGGTGAGTGAGAAAACAAACATCTGAAGTTTCCAATGAGTAAGAAAAAAAAAAAAAAATAAATTCTTGTTTTCTGAGTCTAAAGAAGTAATCTGTTTCACTTGGGAATCAATATGGTTTTAGTCTTACATATTTTTTTTAAATTCATTGCTTCTAACTGAAACAAAGCAGAACAAAACATCTGACAGGAGAAAAAGTGCCAGCAAAACCTCAACATGAACAGAGCAGACTTCAGGCTGCTCAGGGAATTAGCAAGTAAAGTTCCCTGGGAAAATGTTTTTGCAGGTGCTGGGGTCCATAAGTGCTGGTCACTTTTTAAACATCACCTCCTAAGGGCACAGGAGCAGGGAATGTCAGAAGTTAAGGAGGAAAGGCAGAAGTCCAGTTTGTCTGAACAGGAATCTTCCCTTGAAAATAAGGCAAAAAAGAAGGTGTATGCCCAGTGGAAGAATGTCAGGTGACTTGGGAAGAACACAGAGATATTGCTTGCCAGCATAGGGAGAAAATTTACTTACTCAGACAAAACTCAGCTGGAATTGAAGCCAGAACTGTGGGGGACAATAAAAAGAGTTTTGTTAAATATGTTAATGACAAAAGGCAGCATAGAAACATCATCAGCCCGTTCCAGGGTGAGGATGGTCACCTCACAAACAGGGACATGGACACAGCAGAGGTGTTTAACACTTTCCTTGCCTCTGTCTTCAAAACAGATGACAGACTGAGGGTGTCTCAGTGCCCTGAGCTGAGGAACCAGGGCTGTGAGAATGATCAACTCCCAGTCGACTCTGAAATTGTGTGGGATCTGCTGCTCTGGCTGGATCCCTAAAAATCTATGGGGCCTGACAGGATTCATCTGAGAATCCTCAAAGAGCTGGCTGATGTCATCACAAAACCTCTCTTAATGATTTTTGAGCAGTCTTGGAAATCTGGAGAGGTCCCAGCTGACTGGAATTTGGTGAATGTTGTCCTGATTTTGGAGGGCAAGGTGGAGAACCCTGTAAAAACCAGGCCTGTCAGTCTCAATTCAGTGCCTGGCAAAGTTATGGAGATTATTTTGGGTGCCATTGGAAAACACCTGAAAGACAATGCACTCATTGGCCAGCATGGCTTTGTGAGATGAAAGTTCTGCTTGTTGCAGCTGATTTCCTTTTATGACAAGGTAACCCACCAAGCTGATATGGGGAAACCAGTTAATATAATCCTTTTGTGTTTCAGTAAAGCTTTCCATACTGTCTCTCACAGGATCCTTCAGGACCAAATGTCCAGCTCCCAGCTGGATAAACACATCATGGGATGGGTGAGCAGCTGGCTCACAGGTCAGGCACAAAGGGTGGCAGTGGATGGGGTGACATCAGACTGGGGACCTGTCACTAGTCGGGTTCTGCAGGGCTTCATCCTCAGCCCTGTGCTCTTCAGTATCTTCTTAAGTGACTTGGATGCAGGACTGGAAGGGATACAGAGCGAATCTGCAATTGATACAAAACTGGGAGGGGCTGTTGAACTCCCCTGAAGGCAGGGAGGCCCTGCAGAGAGACCTCAACAGATGATGGGGCTGGGCAATCACCAACCACATGAAGTTAAACAAGGGAAAAAGTCAGATTCTGCACTGTGATGGGGCAACCCCGGATGTACAGACCGGGGATGAGATACTGGAGAGCAGGGCTGTGGAAAGGGACCTGGGGATCCTGGTCAGCGGCAAGCTGAACATGAGCCAGCAGTGCCCTGGCAGCCAGGAGGAACAACCCTGTCCTGGGGTGCATCAGGCACAGCATGGCCAGCCAGGCAAGGGAGGGGATTGTCCTGTGCTCTCTGCAGTGGGGTGGCCTCACCTTGAGTGCTGGGGCAGTTTTGGGCACCACAAGTTAAGAAAACTACTAAGCTACTACAGAGTGTCCAGAGGAGGGCCAGAAGGATGGTGAAAGCTCTGGAGGGGAAGCCGTATAAGGAGCAGGTGAGGTAATTTGGTCTCTTCAGCCTGGAGAAAAAGACACTGAGGGGAGATCTCATTGCAGTTACAACTTCATCGTGAGGGGAAGAAGAGGGGCAGGCCCTGATCTCTGCTCTGTGGTGACAGGGACAGGACCCAAGGGAATGGCTGAGGTTGTGTCAGGGGAGGGTTAGGTTGGATATTAGACAAAGCTTCTTCTTTCCCCAGAGGGTGGTTGGGCACTGGAACAGCTCCCCAGGGCAGTGGTCACAGCACTAGCCTGGCAGAGTTCAAGAGGTGTTTGAACAATACCCTCAGACACATGATGTGACTCTTGGGGATGTTCCTGTGCAGAGCCAGGAACTGGGATTCGTGATCCTTGTGGGTCCCTTCCAGCTCAGCATATTCTGTCATTTTGTGATTTCCTTTTCAAAACAGAAAAAAACCCCAAAACCTGGCTATTTTGAATCATTCTACTTGTTCTTAAATTTGAAGCAGAAGATCTGGAGATATTGATGCTCATTCCCAGGATTCACAGTGCAGCTGTGCTCACATCTTCTACACATACACACATGTCTTTGGAAGAAATGTCTGTGGTCCTACTTGTGGCATGGAGCTGCCATGTGCTCTAATGAGATGCTCTAATTTTGTACAGTGCATGGATGCAGCTCAGTCCTCAGCCTTCTTCCCCTCAGTACAGCTGTTTTTAGGGAGAGGTTTCCCAGGGCACCATGCCTAGGTAGGCTTGCTTGGTCATGCCACCGTGTCCCTGGAACAGCTCATGGAAGGAACCCAACTACCAAGTAAATGGCATGGTTTCCCTTTTCTGCTTTATGTGGACTTCTCTGAAAAAGGAAACAGAATTATCAGTTCCTTACTTTACGAGTCCGTCAGATACAGGAGTGTCTTGTGGGGGGAAGTGGGTGATCAGATCACCTTGGCAGTCCAGCTGTGTGGAGAAGAGAAACTGGCTTTTTGTGTCATCACCCAGGGCAGGAAGGCAGACATCCTGGAGTCCTGGCCTTCCCTGCACCTGCTCACCTCCCTTCCTCTGGGACAGTCAGAGGAGAGGATGCTGTGGGCAAACCTTAAGCATTTCTGTATGAAAAGTGCTACAGCTGGGCTGGGCTGTGAGGGGGATGAGACTGGCTCAGGAGTGGACTTTATGTGCTGCTGTTGGTGGGTCCCACCTAGCTTTTCTGTCCTGGTGGCACTGTTGTCTTCTTGCCATTTCAGTTGCTCAACAAGCCCTTGTTCTGTTTGATTGCCGGTTTGAACCTGGCTGACTGCAGCTGCAGCCTCCCACACAGCTGTAGGGCTAACCCTGTTCCCACCCCATTATTTCAGTTTCCATAGGTTGGAGTGCTTATCTAGGCAGGAGATATAGCAGTTTGAGAGCTATTCCCTGCTTTTGTGGCATATTCCAGCAGCCCAGCACCAGGTGTTTCAGCTTGCTACTGACAGGGGACAAGCTGGACAAGCTCCTGCACAGGCAGAAGCATTAAGAGAGCTGGGGTGGATGGACAATTGGAAGATGTCGGATGGTCTAGTAATTTTTAAAATTTTTTAAATTTTTTTTTTACTCTAGTAGCCTGTTCATAAACTGTTAGAGAGGAGTTAGAGATCAAGTATGCTCAAGGGTGAGGGGGATTTGAATCCCCACCTTGGGAGTGTTTTCCCCAAGGCAGGCTTGGCACAGCCTGGCGTAAGGAGCCTCCATGCAGCTTCGGGGAGGACTTGTTTGTTTGTTTGCTAGGGCAAAACATCTCAGAGAAGGTGCTGCCAGGGGTCAGATCTAAGTTTTTGGAAGAAATCCAGAAACATCAGCCTTGAAGCATGCTGGAATGGAAACCCATCCACTTAGAAACAAATGGAAAGAAAAGGGTGGTTTCATTCAGAGGCTGGGCAGCCATCCTTACTGACTTTCCGTCCTCCTCAGCTGAGTATGCATGCCAGGCTTTGACTGAGACGTGGTGTGTTCTTTTCTGATGCAGAGAGGAAGAGCAGCACACGGGTCCTCCCACGCTGCAGGAGCAAACACCACAGCCCGGTTCTCTTTTCCGAGCTCCGAGCTCCTCGGAGGGGCTGCCTCTCACCCGACCCCTGCACACTCCCCGGGGAGAACAAAGTCTTGCTGAAGCACAGCAGCAGCACTCAGAGTCCTTTTCAGGGCCTTGGGAAACTCCCTCTCCTTCAAGCTACTGAAATCCAGGAATAATAATTAACCAAGTTAAATGTTGCACTGTAATTTTAGCTGTGTGCCCTTCAAGGCGTGCATGCATGTTAAAAATATTTGTGTTTTAAGGCTCTTTCTTGAACTGTACATGTGTCCACATTGTGCTTTCAGCTGGAGAGATGAAAATCTTACCTTGAAAGATGCACAGGAAAATTAATCTGAACTATCTAAAACTGTGAATGGGAAAATAATTTAAACTAAAGGGGTGGAGGCTTGTTCCTTCGGAGCAAGGAAGCCCCTGGGGCTGGTGAACAGGTAGGAGGCTGCACTCCTGCAGCTGGAGAGGCAATGGAGCCTGGTGTCGTGGTTCATGGCCGCTGGAACAGGGTAAAACTGCAGAAAGGAGTGAGCGGGGAAAATCCCAGCTCTCTTCTGACAGGACTGGAAAGTCCTGTTTGGAAAATTGGATGAGGAGGCAGTCCTGGGAAAATCTGAGCACTGGATCATGGCATGGGAAGGCAGTCAAACCTCCAGGGTATCAGGGGGAGTTTCTGTTTCAGTCTCTCTGGACATAAACTTCTTGGATTAAGACCTGATAAATGTGCTAGCATTTAAAGGAAACCTTTTGTTCCTGTTAAAGCTTCAGAGAAGGGGCAATGAGGCGAGAGATGCCAGAGCTGTGACAGACAGCTGCTGGAGAAGGGGAGAGGCTGTGCAGCAGCTGTCCAGGCCACGTGTGCTGTCCTGGCTGGCAGGAGGGGACAGGATTTTCCTGTTTCCTGTGCACCTAGCACTGGTGCTAGGAGCACAGCAATGCTGGAAAAAGCCCTTCTTCCACCCCCTGAAATGAGGGTAGCCATTTGTCCAATGAGAGATTCTTCCCTGCCACCCCTGCACTCTGTTTTGCAATTCTTACTTCTAGGAACAACCAGATGCTTAATTATTTTCAGAGCTCAGCTTCCACAAAATTGAGATGTGCCTGGCCCAGAGTCCACTATTGTTGAAGATTTCCCATTATAACAAATAACAAATGATACTTGTCCTCCCCCTGGAGATCACAGTGTCTTTCCTTGGGATTTTTTTCTGCTTTCACCCTTTCCTTTACTCACTCAACCATCTTGTTTATCCAAATCTGAACTGAAGCTGTGGGGCAAGGTCAGCAGCAGTGAGGCTGTCACTCTTGAGGATAGGTTAAGAGTCCTGGTGGCCTTGCTGCCTTCTGGTGCATCAAGTCCTTGCCAGGAAGGCAGATAGATGTGTCCACCAGCTGCATGCTGGACACATGGCTGATAAACACTGTTGGTCCTGCTTTGATCTGTAGTTGTCAGTGTGTAAAATGCTAAGCAGTCAACAGGGACCCCTTCCTAATGTCAAAAGGCTGAAGGAGGAGAAGACAGTAAGGCTAAGGCCTCTAAGTTAGACCCCTCTCTGTCTGGGGAGCAGAGACACCCACAAGTGTGTGTCAGCCAGCTCATGCAGCCCAAGCTGTGTGCAAGGAGTATGCTGCACCATAACCCGAGAGTGGCAGAACAAGCAGGAGGGCAGGATGGAGAAAGGGGTCTGCTCCTGACTGCAGATATCAGGCTGGTGCTGGAGCCAGTGGGAGCACAAAGCCTCCCTGTGCACGTCCCTAGGTGCAAGGTTGTCTTTTGCCCTTGCTTTTTACACTTTCCAAAGCTGCAGGGAATAGAATAAAAGAGCTCTAATTTACCAGGAAGAAAATCAGGCCTTTGGCTCTGCTGTTCAGCATTGCCACCCTGGCAGTCTGTATTTTATCTGTCACCACCCTAAGGTTCTTGAGAAGTCCAGGGATGATGCTGAGAAAGCTGAAAGGTAGTGAAGGAGGCATCTTGGTTGTAGTTTGGGTGAGAAAGGCCTACAGTGTGCAGGAATGCAAGGAGGAAGAAGAGGGTGTGGGAGGAAATGAGAAGTTTTGTTCTTTGTGTGGAATATAAGGAAGTATGGGAATATCCCTGTGGGATTATCAAAGACATTTACAAGAATGGGCAGCAGGGAAAATCTGGAAAATAAAAAATGTAACCTCATGCTGTGTAATGTAATGACTAGTGAATGAGCTGGTGTTGCAGGTGAAAAGGTGGGGGGGGCATGCGGGAAGGGAGGAAGGGAAAAAGGAACAGACAAAGGCAGATATGAGTGCCAAAGGCAATAAAAGCATAGGACACAGGCTGAGGAAAGTGAGGAGGCTAATGGAGAGAGGACCAGTTAGGAAATTAAATCTGATCTTCAAGGGATCTCAATCTGCAGTGGCAGAGATGCTCTTGAAGCTTGCAGAGCCACACAGGGCATGTGGAAAAGGTGCTGGGACAGAATTTTAAACCCTGGACCAGTGTGGGGAGGCACTGGCAGTAGAAGCAAGAACAAGGTAGTGTGCTCTGCAAATAGCAGCTGTGCTGTCTGAATAAGGAAAAAGAGATGCTGGAAGAATAAATGAATAAGGAGTTCTTGCTCTATATCCTACAAATGGGACTATGCCACACATCTGCTAGAATGCCAAGAAGACAGCATGAGGGCAGCTCATCACCAAAACCACTCTCAGAAGATCTTTCTAAAGGCATAGGTGTGGCAAGGGCAGAGACAGGGTGGACATGCAGCAGTTTAAGGGCACATATTCAAAACTGGGGGTGCCAGAGGGATGCCCTACAGTGGACAATCTTCCCACATCATCAAGTGAACAGGCAAAGCTCTCCAATGAGTAATCCTGCATTAGCAATGCACAAATACACAACATGTCCCAACCTATTTTGCTAACAAACACGTTCTCACATTAATCTCTGTCCTACCTGCTTTACCCATGGTTCCTCCGCATATGTTACATGGTTACTTTTGCATGATGGGTAGAGGCAAACAGCAGCAAAACCAGCATGTGGTATTTCGGCAATGATTTGTTTAGCTGCAAAACTTCCTCATACAGTAAAACATTTGCTTAATTTATTAAGTCATAGCAGAATTCTTGTAAGATTATAGCAGTGCCTTTCTAGATACTCTTTGTCTAGATATTGAAGTGGGCAGCAGAGAATGTACCACTGCCTCCAAAACTACTCAGCCAGCCTGGTACTACTGATAACTGCATTTTCCTCCATCCCTCTGGCCTTCAAGTGAAAAGTATTTGCCTTCTGATGGTATCTATTTAAATATTTGCATACCTGGTCCAGCCACATACCCAAGGACTTTTAGACCACTGATAACTACAGCTGGTGAATGCCTCTCTGCAGGGCCTTGACAGCATTTCCAACTCCTATTTTGCAAAGGGAGACCGAAACGTAGCATGTGGAACATTGCCCTTTCTATTTCCAGCGTGGAATCACTTGGGATTCTTTGCTGGTGAAAAACCTGGGAGTGAGCAAACTCCCACAGTCAATACTCCCAGTTCAGAGTTAGTGGTTTGGTCAGAGTGCAAGGTGAGTTCCCAACAAGAAAAAAGTTTTGGCAGATTCTTATCCATCCCCACACCTGGAAAATGCAGGTTTGCAATGCAGATGTAGCCATGTCTGCCAGAAGGAAGCTTCAGTGCATATACCTGGGTTATGCTTGGGCAATGAGAGTGGAAGGGAAATAGGAGTGACTCAGGATAACAATTTTATACCATCCTTCCCACAGTGGCCTTTGGCTCCCATGCAAATTAGGAAGCACACAGCCGCCTGCAGTGTTCTTCCTCATACCAGCAAACCCTCCTTAAAGCAGGTTGTGTATCAGGAACCCTTTGGGAAGAGCAGGACAGAAAAAAGAATGGGTGTCCCTGTGCAACCTGGGGCCACAGCATTCTCCAACAGCCTGAGCTAGGCCAGGTGCCAGCAGCACAGAATTCCCCTGGCCAGCTCTTGGCAGAGCTCCATCATCCTGCGTCAGCAGATTTGCTGCTCCGTTTCCATCCAGGGGGTAGGACAAAAACAGGGCACAGTCACCTTTTACACAACCCATCTTTTACAAGGACACACAACAGGCTAAAAAGTCTGTCACTGAAAGTAGTCTGGTATTGTGATGCACTGCCAGCAAATAATGAAGTAGAGCAGAGAATTTGGGCAAAGTGATTCTGTCTGCCTGAATGCTGGAGACAAACTTGAGGAATAACTGAAGCAGTTAAAGCCACATCCTTCACTGCTATGAACTGAACAAAAGCTGTAGCTGTTGCAGTGGGGACGTGGGGGTGCCCCATCTGAATTTCAGGAGGACAAGGCAGCAGCATGTGTTTCCAGGATGCGTTCCCTCTTCCCGTGGAAATCCCCTTTGGAAATTCCAAAGGGGTCAGAGTTCAAGCCGAAGCTGGGCCAGGCAATCAACAAGAGGTGAACAGACATAGGGCTGTGCTGCAAGCCTCCAGCCTCCCCTGGCAAGAGTTGCAAAGTATTTGAGCTGGAACAAAAGGTGCCATGAGGGCAGGTGGGTGGGTGCTGCCAAAACCAGCCTAAAATCCCCTCTCTAGTGGGCTAGCAGCCCGGTGCTGGAAAAGAGGGGGAATCCCAGTGCCACAATCCGCCTGCTGCAGTGGGTGCAGGAAACACCACCTACGTCTGCTTCCAAAATTAGCTGCAGCAGGAGGGCTGAGAGCTACAAGCTGCTTAGATGTCTTACCACTGCTGAGGTGAATCACCTAAAACCCCTGGAAATGTGACCCCAATGGGCTACTACATGTTAAATGTTTCTTGAAAAGCAAACCAGGTAGATTCCCACGATCTCAGGGAAGTGGGTAATGAACAGTTTCGCAGACTAGGTATGGTAATCTGACTTTTTTTAATAAATACATATCTTACATGTACCAAAATAATTATAAACAAAAAATGTACAGTATTTACACAATATACAGTTGCTAAAAAGTGTAGCAATTATGACACACACAGTGTGAAACACACTTTTCCAATGCCCACAGTTAACATTATTGCTACTTTTGCCTAAGAGCCAAGAGGGCACCAGTCCCTTGGTCTGACTCCTCCACATGGGATACTACCCCACTGAGAGCAGCTGAGGTCAGTCAGAAAGGACAGGAATCGCCACCAGCCCAGCACAAATGAACGCAGAGTCTCTTAGAAGGGGTGTTGGCATCAGTCCACCTTGCCACAAAAGGACACTTGTTCCCTGTAGTACTTGATGCCACAAGAAAGCTCCCTGTAACAGGCAGGTTGGATGTGCTGTTACCTTCGCAGGGCTGAGAAGGCTGGCTATGTGGCTCTTTATCAGGTGATGTGAATAATCACAGATCTGTACTGATGTTACACATCCCACTCCTGTGTTTAAACACAAGGGAGATCCTGGAACTGTCCTGTTACAATTATGTGCTCCTTCTCCTTGCTGGGCAGTTCAGTATTTCCCTCCTCTTTTTTCTCTCCACATTGTGACTTTCTTTTTAGATGAAGAAAGTCAGTCCTTTTTCTATACATACGTATACAGTCACATCTTTTCAGGGAAAGCTGTGCTTTAAAATGACAGCTGTCGTCCTCCAATAAGGCAGTCATCATATATAAGCTGCAAGAAAAAGCCAAAATGCTGTTTATACAAAAATCTTAAAGTATCATATCCTCTCTGGGATAACAGCCAAATTCTACATGCCCAGACTTCAGCAGTGTATAAAATTTCTACACCAAAATGGTTACATATGCCATTTAATGCAGAACTAGAATGTCAGCAAAACAAATCCTAGGGAGGAGAAAACCACCCACTAACTTGAAATTTTCTCTCATGAGGTTCTGTGTTCAGTGAATCATGCTGCGTGAAGTTAACCTCCATTTCCCCCATGCTATTTTTCACATTTTATCCTTACTCTGTTTGCATGCTTGCCCCATCTGCCATTTTGCTGACTGTTGATAGCATAATCTTTGGTATACCCATCTGTTACACAGCAAGAGGTCACTGGGGCATGCTATCAGTGTGACACCAAAAAATACCCTGTACAGGACAGGATGTCCCCCTTCTCTTGTAAAAATGGAAACAGATACTTACTTCATCCTCTGTGAACTCAGGCTCCGATTCACTGCTCTCTTCATCCTCACTTTCTGGCAACATCTGCAGGTCAGCTGTGGTCAACTGCTTCAGCTGTTCCTGTATGCTTGAGTTGTCTCTTCCCCAGGTGAGTTGATAGGGGGAATAGCCCTGGTAGGTCACTTTGTTCACGTCTGCCCCATGTTTCACCAAAAGGGAGACTAGGTCTGAATTCTGCAGATCAACTGCCAAATGCAGTGCTGTTCTGCCATTGCATGGCTCCTGTGTGAAAACAGCATCAGGTTTGGCATGTTAAAAGAGGCAGAGCCATTGTCATATCTGTTGATTCTTAAAACTACAGAGCCCCACTCAGTTAAATTCATGGTACACATTACATACCTGTGCATTTACATCTGCTCCCAAGGACAGCAGGTACTCGACAATAGCCAGGTATCCTTGAATAGATGCTAAATGAAGACATGTATGTCCTGAAAGACACAAACAAAGGGAAAACCTGAGTAAATCTAACTCAGTGCCTCATCATTACTTAAAAGTCAAGATGACAGGCCAGGATGCTATCTAAATTTGCAATTCATTAATGGCAAAAGGGTGTTCTCCAGAAGACCTTCCAGTATGAATAAAAGGGTTGGATTTTGGAATGATTTCTTGGAGGCTTTATTCTGGTGTTTGAGTGCAACTTATTACAAACAAAAAAAGGAGGAGCAGGGCAAAGGTGCTCACTAAAAATGCAAAGTTCAAAGCCATGAGAGACTATAAACAACAGTGAGAAGGCCTACAAGACAGTGTCATTTCAAAAAAGTCAGACACTGCTGTATGCTTTGGGCTCCTCTACTATCAAATGCATAATAATCCTTCTCCACCTCTCCAGAGATCTTTTGAGATCCACAGGAGACTGACCCTACGCTCAGCAGTGCAGTACACCAAGATGAACTGTTCAGGAGAGTGCCCGTACCGTTGTAGTTGGCTGCCTGCAGGACAGTGAGGAGGTGGTGCGGCTGGCAGTACTGTGTGAGCACGCTGACGCTCCTGAGGGAGCCCTGCTGACAGGCAATGTGCAGGGGGGTGTTTCCTCGGAAGTCCCTGATTTCCAGGTCACACCCAGCCTTCAGAAGATGCTCAGCAATTTCAGGCTGATCAGTTATCACTGCCAGGTGAAGAGGAGTCTGCAAGCAAAAGAGCAAAAGCAGAGTGTAAGTTACACCACGAATTTGGCAGCAACATCTAGACAAGCAGACCTCTTGTACACTTGGTGATTTGTGCCAACAAATAAAAGCATAAAAGCACGCCCCATAAACTCAGTTCTTTATGCTTCCCAAGTTATTGCACTGTTGCCCATTCATCTGGAAGTGATGAACTTCGGGCTCTTCGGATAAACCAACAGTCAGTATGAAGGGTATCATTAACATCTCCATAAAGAGGGATGCAACCCATGGCATCATATTTGAAAAATGTGGGCGTTAAATGCCACTCTCTCAGGGGAGAGGAAGCATTGTACCAACACTGGCTGGAGCCAGCTGGGGACTTTCCTGAACACAGGCTTTGATTCAATTGATTCCATCAATCAAAAAAACAAAAAACAAACAAACAAAAAAAATTAAAAATTAAAGGGACTTTTTGGGGGAATTCCCCAGAGGGAGTGTGTGGGCGTGGCAGGGGCTGATCCGGATTTGGGGCTATGGAGGTGAAAGTACCTGGCTGAGGTTGTTCTGGAAGTTCAGGAAAGCCCGGTCACCGGCTGCCTGCTGGATCACCTCCAGGCTCAGGGATTTTTCTTCGTGAATAATGGCCAAGTGCAGAAAACTGCAAGGGGGAAGAAAGGAGCAATTAAGAGACACGCGTTAACCCCCTCGACGCCACGCTAAGCCCCGCGCCGGGCGGGCCGGGCCGGGTCACGCGCGGGTGTCGCAAGCCGGGGCTTTCAGCGCGGCCGGGGCTTTCCGCGGCCGCGGGAGCCGCCTCTCCCTGGCGCCGCTCCAGGGACTTTCCGCTCCCCCTCCCTTCCCTCCCGGCGCGGCCCAGCCCGGCGCCGCCTGCCGGCAAACACATCCTGTCCTGGACCGGTCGTGCCGAGATCCCCACCGTGTCCGAGCCACCCCTGCCCCAGCTTCGACCCCCACTTACGTGTCCCCGTCCTCCGTCAGCTGCTGTACCCAGGCGGGCGGCTCGCGGGGCTGCAGCCGTATGTCCTCCAGCTCCTTCACCAGCTGCCGGTACTCCTCCTCCTTCATGGAGTCCAGGCCACTGTCGTGGCGGTCGTCGAGCGCGAAGGCGCCCTGACGATCCTTCTTGGGGTGCTCGTAGCCATCCATGGCGGGCGGCTCGGCGGCGCGGCGGGCGGCGATCATGGCGGCAGAGCTGAAGGCGCTGCGAGTGAGCGGCGGCGGCGGCGGCGCCTCGCATATACAGCGCGGCCGGGGGATTTCTGCGGGGGAGGAGCCGCGGAGGACGGGAATTTCCAGCCAGTCAAAGCCCGACCGACGGGTCTGGTCCTGCTCGGAGCCGCAGGCGCTGGCAAGGGAGGGCGGAGCGGCTCGGGCCGCCCAGAAGGGGCGTCAGAAGGGAGGGAAGAGGCCGGGCCGCGAGAGAACTTGGCGTTTTTCCAGGGGGGAAGTACTCGCCTCTCCGGCGTCCCCGTCGGTACTTCCCTGCCGCGCCCCGGGGGGATTTCCCTACGCTGCCCTGCTCGATCCTGGGACTCCCGATGCCTCCTCCCCGCGGGGTCTCACTGTACCTCGGGCTCCTTGCGCGCTTCGGGGCCCCTTGAAGGCCGAGGAGCGCCTCAGTGCCGGGCACTGCTGGCCCTGAGTGCACCATGCATCCCCCCGACATTCCGTCAGTTTTCTGTGAGGGGCTGCGGGATCACAGAATCAGAATAATTTGCGTTGGAAGGGTTCTATAAAGAAGGTTTCTTTTCCTGTATTGCAACTATTTCTGGCCTCAGTGTCTGTGCTTTTTTCCCATTTTGTCATTTTCCCATGGGATGGAATTCCTTGGAACAAGAACTTAGGAGAAAATAAAGGCCCATCTAGACTAAACCTCCTGCTATGAGCAGGGACATCTTCAACTGGGTAAGACCCTCATCCAGTCTGACATTTAATTTTTCCAGGGATGGGGCATCCACGACCTTTCTGGGCAACCTCTAACAGTAAGAGGTTGCCCAGAGGGGGCACCACCCTCATTGTAAAAAAAATCTTCTTCCTTATATCTAATCTAAATTGACCTTTCTTCTGTTTTAAACCCTTACCATTTGCCCTATGGCAACAGGCCCGGGTACAAAGCCTGTCCCCATATGATTTTCCAGGCTGCCCTCATGCACTGCGAGGCCGCAGTGTGGTCCTGCCAGGACTCTCCAGCTGGAAGGCCAGGCTGGAAGCATTAACACTCTTAGAAGCTCCATCACCCATGAGGTGCAGTGTAATACGGCACCCCATTCTTGCACAGTCTGCACAATGACAGATCCCTAAGCCAGTGAGGATCATTCTGAAGTCTGATGAGAGGGACCACCTTAGGAGTCCTTAACCAGCATTCATCAAACGATTAGGAACAAGCTTTTTAGTGAGCTCAGGCCAGAAAAGTCATGCTAAAATGTCAGAGAATCAAATGTGATGCTGAGGCTGCTACTGCATCAGTACACTGCATCTGCCCTGCTTGGCAGGCAGTGTCACTTCTTGGAGAGATTCAGGCAGTATTGCACATGATGGATGTTACGCTGCCATGCCTGCAAGTGTGCAGGTGTTGCCTCAGCATTTAGAGGATTTTGCATCTCTGCTTTGTAAGTTTTCACTCTGTAACAGAAAAAAAATCTTTTAAAGAAGAAATTACATCTTCAGCCGTTATTCTTACTTTCTCTAGCCATCCTAGTGACTCTTCTCTGCTTCTTTTTTACTGCTGTCATGCCATCTGTGGGTAATGAAAAGTGGATAAATGCAGGATCCCACATGGATAAAAGGCATTGTCTGTCTGCAGAGCTGACAGCACTGAATTTTTTCCTGGTGAATTTTTGCTTCTGCTTCTCAGATGTAGGGGATTCCCATGAAGAATTTTTCTTCCCTTGCAACTATTCCTGGCCTCACTGAGTAAGTGTGTCTGTGCTTTTTTTCCCTTTTGTCATTTTCCCATGGGATGGCATCCCTTTGAACAAGAACTTATGGGAAAGTCCAAAGATAAAAGGAAGAGCCAGAGGAGAGGAAGAACACTTGGCTTTCTGTGAGCAGATGTTTCTAATTTTCATCCCAGCTGTGCCATTCCTGGATTTCTTTTCAGTGTTCATCACTTGGCCTGGGAAAAAAAAGCCATAAAACTATTCCTTTTTAAAGTTAAAGGTTAAGAAAGTTTCGTGAGATTTTTGAAACAGTTCCCCCTTTTAAATGTAAATTGGCAGGGGAAATTTAATTAACAAATGACTGTCCTCCTATCCGCATCTCTTCAAAAAAGGAAGATGGGAGTTGAAAAGCAAGCTCCTGCTCTGACTAGCAGGGAAATTGAGCCCTGCAAGGACCTTGCTCTCTGCAGTTGGGATTTTGCTAAAACCACACAGACATTAAACTTGAAAACTTCTGTCCTAGCTGTGATGGCTGTAAACTGACTTCAGCAAAGGGAATTCTTTGCCTCCTATAAGTGACCTCCAGTTGCCCTCACAGGGCATCACAGGACTATTTTTAGCAACCATTTGCAAGCAGCTTATTTTCAGAGGCATGCGAGATGCTTTTATTTTGTGTGTGTTTTAACTTGGCAGTACTGCAGCCAGTTGTAGGTGGCGGAAAGGTGATGGAAAATGTTTTCTGGATGGAAAGTCATGCTGAGGCCAGCCCACTTCCTGCCCCAGGGAGATGCTGCTGCTCTGCAGCCTGGCCCTAGGCGTCATGGAGGGCCCACACATGGGCCAGCAGCCCTGGGGATTTGGCTGCAAAAAGCACGGTTCAAGAAGGGATTTAACCCTAAATCCATACGTAAAGCAGCAGCTAGCTGCAGGTGCAAGCAGAACCCTCATTAACAATTAAGCAAATAAAGCTGTTGTCCGTGCTGTAACTCTTCATAGTTAGCACAGTCATTGTACAATATTTGCATGAAGGAATGACATAACAGAAGATAGCATAAAGCAAAGGTTTTGGAGTGGTGAAGGTCATCGGTGCTGTTTTGTGCTGTTGAAGTACTATCCTTTTAATTATTTTTTTAAAAATTATTTTTTTATCACATTCAAGCAGTTTTTCTATGCAATTATGGTCCACAAGAGAAAAATAACAGAAAGAAACAAACTCAGCTTTTTGGATAGAGGGTGGAGCCTATCACAGCCCTAGTTTCCTGTGTGGCCTCTCACCCAAGTGTTGCAGTTTTGGGAAACTCAAACATGCCCCCAGGGGATGGAGCAGCTGTATCTATCCAGGGGCAGGGGCTGGCCCTGCTGAAACAGGAGCAGAACTTCAAAAATGCTGCAGTCATCTGTGCCAACCTGAATCTTCTTTGTCTGCTTGTGTATTCTGGTTTGACACCTCTGCTATGTCTGCATTAATTTCACAGGAGAGTTTCCTGTGCTTGTCATTTCGAGAGGAGATTAACATTCTCTGCATTTTTAATTTGGAATTCTGTTAGCAGTCTCTTCTGACTGGTCCACTACTGGACCAGTAGTAGTGGCACTACTACTACTACTACTAGCCAGTAGGCACTTCAAGGCCAAAGTACCTAAAAGTTACTTTAAAAATGTAAAAACTGTAATGATGGGAGGTAGTTCTGCACCTGATACCTAAGACAGGTTTTGCAAGAGCCTCCTCCACTTTAGGTGCCCTAAACACTCAATTGGCAAGGCTGTGGTGCTGCAGGGATGTGATGTTTGTTTTTATTCTACCTTGCAGAAAGCAACTGGCAGGGCTCCTAGAAGCAGCCTCGAGTGTCTGAATACCGAAAAAGGCCAGTAGGGTTTTAATCAGTTTTAAAAGTACGTGAAGAATTCTTGTGCTGCTTCCTCCAGCAAACACATTAAATTGTAATTTCCTGAATGCCACACTAATCATAACAGCCATCTACTGCTGTTGATTTATCAGAGTTAGTCCCTCAACTTCATCCTTTTGTGATTGCTGCTGCAGATACCTATTAACTGTTTTCTCTCATTTCATGGCAAAGACCGTATGTGGCTCTCAGTAAATGTATCAGGAAAAGGGAATTAACAACATCCAGCAAGATCTTGGCCCAGGATGTTAAAGCCAAAAGCAAAGCAAAGCAAATCAGTGAATTAGACCTGCTGTCTGTACATGTATGTGCACATGCAAATACCCCTTGGAATAGGACTCTGGTTTGTCGCTTCAAAAGTCTGTGGACTTTGCTAGTGCAAGGGAAGCCAGGGGACACTTGACATTGTCATTTTGATAATATTTTGTAGTTAAAATCCAGATATCTCAGTTTCCCATTTACAACTGCCACAGAGATAAGAACCAGGCAGCTCCAAACAATTAGTCCAGTGGTAAACAAGGAAAACACATTTCCCTCCTGCTTTCTAATAATAGTATAAGTAACTAATTTGAAAGTTTTGAAAAAACAGCCAAATGAGAGAAAGGAAAGTCATGCAAAGTCCATTTCTGTCAGCCAGGATGAGGGCCAAAGGTAGTCACATGTGCCATGTGGTCTGTATCCCTACCTCCTCAAACCTTTTCACCAGAGGTTGCTTTGGGATGGTCATATACTCCAAAGAGCAGAATGGTGGGTGCAGTAGGAAGCATTTCTGCACCTTATTTAAGCTGGTATAATATCCAAGCAAATAGTATGCAGGGTAATTTTTGGCACATAAAGCTGAGGTCCAAATTAGGGCATTTAAAGTCCTACCCATGTGCCCCAGACACAAAAATAGAGTTAGCTGCAGTGTCCTGACCAGAGTTTAATGGATCTAGAGTTCTGGTTGGCTACACTAGTCTGTTTTTATTTTTTGACTGCAGCTTATTTTTGGCATGTCTTAAACTGATGCATTGCATCCCTGGGAAGGTCTGTATTTCTCTGCATGAACTGTGGGCTGTTTATCAGTTGGTTGCATTTCTGGGGATCCTTAGGGATGAGATGTACTATATAAATTTAAACTGCTTTTATTGTTATATCTTAAGAGTAAATATAAGTCAAGTAATTTGAAATTTGCTGCCACTTGGAAGACAAGTTTTCTCTGGTGTCATTCCTGTTTTTCACATGGAAGCTTTGTTAAAGCATGTTGCTCAAAAAGCTTTAAGCTGATGCTCACTGTCTGATGCAGCAGAGCTTGCTTCCACATTCGTTTCATGTAGGAAAAAAGAATCCTGGGGAGGGAGAAGGCAGGTCTCTTGAGCTTGTTTTACTACCTTCCCTCCAGCAATAACCTAGCTTCCCATCTGAACAGCCTCCTATGTGGTTGCAGACAGAGTGGAAGCACCTAATGGGGAAAATATGAACTGGGAGCATGCTAATAATTAAAAAGGGACTTTCCCCTTGCAGATAGCTGTGGCATATGGTAAATTACAGTCTCTAGTTCTCCCCAGCAAGTAGGGATATTGCAAAGGTGGAAAGGGTAGAACAGTGGGACCATGCAGAAAACTGAGCTGGTGAGGATTTGGAAGAGGTAGCTAAACCTGTGCAAAGCAGGGAGCTATTATTTCTGTTTGGATTACAGAGAAAGTCAAAACTGGATCTGGATATAAATTTCCCTGTGGTACTAGATGGTATTTTGAGCAAATTAGGGACTTTAACAGAGTTACTCTGGGGCTGTCAGAACCTGGCTGAGTGTGGGCAGTGAGTTGTCTGTTTCAGCACATAGTTTGCTCTGAACCTCTAATACTCCTGTGCAATCTCTGTACCTAAAATTGGGGGGGGGGGCGGGGTTTGTAAATAATCCCGGATAAACATAAAAAGCCAACACGCTTCTCCTCTGTGCACAGTGGGAGCCCAGTGCAGCAGACAGGCGCACGGCAAACCTCAATTAGAAGCTCAGCTGCAAGTGGGCCCAGGGATTTCCCTGGGGACGGATGTGGCAAACACAGAGGCTAATGAGCTGAGTGCTGTAGCTGTGTCTGAGCTAGCAGAGGGGCTGCCAGGGCAGGAAGCAGGAAACACTAGACAACACTAACGGCATAGCCCTGAGAGGAAAAACCCACAACAACAGAAGATGAACTTTGGGCTGTGTTTTTCCTGAAAAAGCCCAGGGACTGCCTGCCAAGGGACTGACGAGGTCAGCTCCTCCTGTGCACACCCTCTTTGGAGGAAGGCAGTCTCTTTGCTCTCTGCTCCTTCTGGTGAAAGTCCTCTGGAGTCACAAAGCCTGGCAGACTGCATGGCTCCGGGTGTGATAACCCAAATCTGCCATCCACAATTTGCCTGAAGCTGGCAAGGGGTGTCACAGCAGCTGCTCTTTAGATAGCCCTTAAGAGGGGCTTGGCTTTCAGATACCTCAGTGCAAAACACCCATCCGGGTGTTCTGGCGCTGTGCTCGGAAAGTTCCCAAGGTTTTAACCTGAGTTTATTCTGGCATAGTTGTGAGCTGTGCTCAGAGCTGGATCATTGGCTGTGTCAGCAGGGAGCATGCAGCATTGTCCAAGGGCTGAATGTGCTTCTGGTGCCATGTCCTGGTCCAGCCCAGGTAAACAAATGGCTATTGATGAAAGTGGGGCTGCAGCACCTGGGGTATCACAGTTATTCTTTGCAGGAGAGTAAGCTGGGAGAAAATCTCCAAGGGACAGCAAAGAGCTAGACTGCATTTAGAGAAGTGTTATGTAAATTCTGATTTACACACACAGAGGCTAAAGGCAGGCTGGGAGAGGTTAAATATATCCCATATTCTGCATGCTCCGAGTATTGCCTGCAGTCCCAGGACACAGGTTATAATAAAATCCTCATTTTCTCGCACAGCTCTCGTTCCCTCTTATTTTCATGCAGCCAACTGTTTACTCTGAGCATGACGTCTCCCAGGGCAGGTGATGACGGGCAGTAAGTTCGGGGCCATCATCACATGTGGGAGCTAGGAAATGAGCAGTGCCATCCTGTGGTGCGGCTTCAGCTCTGCTCACAGCCGGTGGAAGGTGGCTGTTCCTGCCGGTCCGAGCTGAATGTAGAAAATGGGAACTGGAAGTGTCTTACAGAGTGGGCTGGGATCAGTGGTTCATTATTGAAACTGAATGGAGAAGGAAGAGGGAGCAGACAGAGATTGCAATGGAGATTTTGTAGCCTCTAAGGAGTTTAAATTTATCTTTCTCCAAGGCTATAGCCGTTCCTGGGGTAACTTCTCATTTAGCAGACACCTTTTAGGGCTTTGATTTCTTCAGATTTCATGGAAGTTATATACTAACTTATGGTTGTGGTGTTTCCCAAACAGAAATACCTCTCCAGGATAAGCTCCTGCCTTTCTTCGATAGATGGTTCATTGCAGAAAATTCAGTTCTTCTGTGAACTCCCCATCCTGTGCACATGCTGTGGTGACATCTGGAAGGCCTGCCCATGGTGTAGCCCTAGGGCACATGTTGCTGGCCATCCCTAGATGTTCAGGAATCCTGTACAAATGGTGGAAACTTGTCCTTGAGATCTTCCTAGAGCAAATTTTTGAGCAGGCAAAAATATAACTTGCTTGGGAAAACACTGACCTCTGGTAACAGGCTTAGGGTCACAGGCTTGGTTTTATGCTTAAGTCAGGAAGATTCATGGAGGCTCTGAAACACACTTGTGGGAAAGCCAGCAAGGGATGTGAGGTGGGAGGGAGTGATTTTCCCCAGAGCATTAAAGAAAACCTGTATCAGCCCCTCTTTGAACAACTGCTTGATTGTCACACTATTTAACTCTTCTGACTGCATTCACAGACACAAATCCTTTTCTTGGCTGCATCCTCTGGCTCCCAAAGCCCAGCATCTCACCATGGCTATTGAAGCTACCTTCTGTATCCACACCAGCTGCCAGTTCTTTGGGCCTGCAGACCTGGGATTTAGAAGCCATCACAGTGGAAGTGTCCTTATATCCCAGGAGCCTTCAGGAACTCTTGCTGCTGGAGCAGTGGTCTGCCCATTTAGGCTTTTCAGAGAGCTCCAGGTGGGAAAACTTTCACATCAGCTCTAATCTCTCTACATTGTCATGGTGCTGTGCAGGCAGAACCTTACCTGTGACTTTCTGAATGTGGTGAAGGACACATGTGGCCAAGCCCAGAGCTGGACCACTGCACGGGCCCTCCCATATAGGCGGGCACTGCTGCAGGGCAGGGGCTCAGCCTGGCTTTGGGGGAGTGAGTGAGCCTTTCTGTGCAGGAGAGCAGTATCAGCAGGGTCTTAGCTCACGGGGCGCGGCTGGGGTGTGCTTGAGAGGGTGGAGTAGGAAATAGCTTACTGGGCTGTTGCACTGCTGCCCTCACAGGTGGCACCCACTCAAGCAGAGTTTGGAAAGAAGCCATTTCAGCTTAGCTTAGCTCAGGTTTTTAAAATCATGTTGGGGTGAGCTGCTGTGAGAAATCACACCACATATGATCAAGAATGCATTGGCAGAGGTAGGAATATTTCCCAAATGATTTCTTCCCTAAGGATCATCCAGAGGCACCAAAATGTGTTGTCTTACAGGAAGGATGGAGCCCCTGGGAGGGGGCAGATAAAAGCCTTTTCCTTGGGAGCCCAGCTGCACATTAGTTTCAGCTGCATCATCAAAGTGAGTCATTCAATAAAAACAATTAGCTGAGGAAATATCACTAAACAGTAATAATTATCCAAACGTCCTAGCATTGACCATTTAGATGACTAAATCAACACAATCAATTGTGTTAATGAATGCTAATTCAAATCTAATAACTTTCTGGTCTATTTGATTGTGTATAAAGAATTCACCTATGATGTTTGGACAGGATGGGGCAGCAGACCAGCCAGATGCCTGGTCACCTGCCTGTCCTGTGGTCTCTGTGAATGGGTGATCCCCATTCACATTCTGCCAACAGCACACACCCGTGTCTCCTACATAGTCTGCAGAGCAGTAGAAGAGTGCTTAGATGATGTCTAGGTGCCCTTCATCTGGGTTTCATGGACTTCAGAGAGACTTATGCCCACACAGAAATGTGGTGAAGCCTCTCAGGAGAGGCTACATTCTCCATTCTGCCTTCTTGCCTGAAGGGTCTTAGAGTGGTCTGAATCTCCCAAACTGGATGACTGGATAAAGTCACATGAACACCAGGTATCCATGTCATCTGTCTGAGAATAAAGGGGCATGGAGGGAACTCATGCTTAAAACTGACAATTACAGTTTCAGTCAAGAACAAGTCACACTTGTAATTCATGTTGAAAACTGATCCTCTGGCTCAGGTTTTTATTCTCTCCTCCTGTCCTCATCACTGGTACCTAGGCTCTGGAGACACAGGTCTTCCCTGAAGTGCTTCATGCTCTGGATGGACTGTGAACATTGTTCATTTTTTTATGTGTGGATATTGTTTTGTTGTGTCTAGACGTTGGTATGATGCTTGCCACCTCAATATCTAGAAATTATGGATGTTATAGATCCAGTGGGATTCAGCTTGGTGCTGGAATTGCCCTCACACTTCCCCTAAAGGTGAAGTGAGCTCCTCCGCCCCCACTACCAGCACACCAACCCTTCTTCATCCATACTTGTAAATTCTAGGAAGAAGTTAATTCTTAAAAAAAGTTTGTCCTTTATCAATATTTCAAGAAAGAAATCAGCAAAGATACCAAGAAGGCAGCCTGCCCTGAAAACTGATGCACTATTTTCTCATGTCTGTAGAAATTATTATATTTAGCTCTCTTCATGCTCTGCTAGCACAGGAAGGAGTGAATATGTCTGGCACAGGGACCAGTGACACACTTTTGCAACACAGTGTGCCAGAGTGGCTAAAACCCACCACCTCTGAGGTGAGCAGCTGTCAGGCTGTGCTCATGCCTCTCAAACTGATGCTCTGTCCACTGAATCACATTTTTGCCTCAGGTGAAAAACAGTGCAGGCATCAACAAGGTGAATTTCTCCTGCTGCCTGCTATCTGTTCTTGCTATGGCATTGAAGGCTTTTCTAAGTGGGGCTAGCATGCAGGTGAATCGCTACAATGTGCTGCAGCAGGTCTGGCTCTGTCCCTCTTGCACTCACCAGCCACAGGTCTGGCAGAGGGAACAGGAGCCATGCCAGGGAGCTGGGAACCTTTGCCATCAGCTGAGGGAGCCTGGCCATGCTGTTGGTAGGAGCAGCCCTTGTACCACAAGGACTGGTCTCCTTTGCTTGTCTGCTAGTATTAACATTCATTTGCTCTCTGAAACAGACTTGGTTTGTTTTTTTATTTTTTTTTTGGGTCATTCTGTGTAACATAATCATATTGGAGTAGAATTCTGCCTAATCAAATGAAACTTCATGTAGTTAGTTTGTCCTTAGCATTTACTAATGAATGTGATTGTGAGGATTTAGTTTCTCACATGGTTAATAGGAAGGCATTTAGATAATTATAGCTGTCTAGTGTCTTTCCACTGCTAATCGCTTTTACTGCCTGGTTCATTTCCAGACCAGCAAGTGAAACTCTGGCACACAATTGTGCAGGGAAACTGCCTCTGTGGTTATATATTGCTGTATTCCTGATATGATGGTTTGTAGGTGTGAAGTCAGTTCCCAGCTCCAACATAAATTTCATATGAACTTCAGAAAATCACTGCTGTGCTGTGATCCAGCTTTCCCACTTGTCTACGCCATGCTAGGTCATGCAGTCCAGCACTCCTCCCTGACACTGGCCAGCTGAAGACACTTAGAGAAGAATAATATAAGCAGACAAATATGTAACAGCCCCACTCCTGGACTGTGCATCCAGCTTCCAGAGCTTTAGGAGCTTTCCATGCACCTTTGCTCAGAAGCTGCAGTGAATTTTCCTAATCCCTTGCTGGACTTTGCCACATCTTTGATTTCCATGACATCGTGTGACAATGATGCTGAACAGAAAACTGCACAAAAAAATCCCTGGTGTTTGTTTTAAAACTACTAGGTGGTATTTCAATTGAGAAAAATCAATACTTCTGTTCAGAGAAACAGGGAATGAGATTTTTGTTCTTCACCTTTTTAGGGCAGCTGTGATGTGACTGAGTTGTCACCCCCACTCTGCTGTCTCCTTTCCAAGCTTCAGCTAGTGGTGCTTCTATCCTGGTTATTTTTTTCTCAAAAGAGAACATTTTCATGCCTGGTTACCTTTTACAGAACCTATTTATTTTCTGACTATCTTTTTAATACAGAGTGCAAACTGTAGTTAAGAAGGATTTATAGAAAGGTAAAGTGTTGTTTTCTGCTTCAGTCCTATTAATTCTGGTAATTCTGATAATTGTGGTTGTTTTGTCCAAATGGAGCCCTGATCTCAAGTATGCATCACGGCTCTGAAATTAATTTCCTAGTAAAACCAGTTCATTTAAAGTCTGTGGCACATATAGATTTCCCCCCTCAGGTGCTCAATAGTGCTTTTGTTCATGTGGAATTTAATGCAAAATCTAATTTCTTATTGCTGTGCTACATCACATTATGAAATATTTCTGTACTTTTTAGCTATTGTTTAATCTTTTCTGAATAATTTTTCATCAACTGCAGCCTTTGCTGCTTTGCCCTTCACTTTGTTCACTTAAATCATGTGGTAAAAGACTTGGCATTATTTTCTTTTAAGACAAGATCTGGGGGAAACATGCCTGTTACACAAGCTAGTGAAGTATGTTCCAATGATAATTATGGTAATGATAATTCTCATAACCTTTTTTGTCATTGCTCTGTCCTTTGATAGTTATCTTGTTGCTAACAAACAATTCAGTAGCTATTTGGACCAGTACTATCTTCTTAGAAGCTAAATGGGTCAAGGGGTTTCTGCCAGCAGTAGAGATTTCTGTACTGATAAGATGAAGAGAATCAGGAGGAAGAAATTTTTGGCTAATATTAAATTAAAATTAGGAGCTGCGACTACTGGTCTGAGAGAGATGAGGGACCCTCAGAAACTCTAGCATGCCTCCCAGCAGCCACTCCTCAGTTTACTACGACGGTATTTTATTTCAATTAACAATTTTTAGTTTAGTTTATGATTACTTCCCCCTCGTCCTTTCCTGTTTACCGCCCCTCCAGGGTTTTAGTGCGACACCCCTCTCCGTCCCGCTCCTTTCGCGGTGGTGGAGCGGGGGAAAAGAGGAAGGGGAAGGGGCAGGAGAAGGGAAGGGAAGAGCGCCTCGCCCCCGCCGCCGCAGCCCGGCGGGAGGAGCTCGCCCGCCCGGCTCAGCGCTGCTCCCGCCGCCTCTGTCGCCGCCGCTCCCCCTTCCCCTTGCGAAGCTCAGGGCAGGGCTGAGGGCGGTGCTGGGTTTCCCTCTAGTGGTGCCTGAGTCCTGCAGAAGGATGCAGTGTCCCCTCCAAGAGGCCGTCGCTGCTTGGCAGGAATGGCTGGGTTCGGAGCCCGCCAAGCCCACCTTTCCAGGGGCACCCGATCCATGGAGACAGCGATATGTGTCCAGGCGAACAGCTCTGGCTTTACAGCAGAAACAGGAAAGCCGTGTTTCCTCCCTTAGGCTCCCAAGACATGGCTTTACGAAGGAGCCTTCTTCTCTCCAACAAGAGTAAGCATTCTTGTTGCATTCTTGTTCAATAATGGCACTGTTTGGTGCAGTCCAAGTCTGGTGGCATTTGGCATAGCATTCACAGCACAGTTAAAAAGCTTGTTTCCAGGAATCTGTATCTGGATGGGTTAGGATGCTGAAGCATCGAGCTTGTTCCTGGTCACCTGATGCCTTTTTGGGGAAATCCATGTCAAGCTGTGTGACTCTCTCACTGATTTTCTGCTATTTGGTATTACAAGCAAAAAAGGCAGAAAGTGGTAAAAATAACAGTAGAATTGTTGAAAACAGCCATACTATAGATCTTCATAAAACAAAGCATTAAACATATGAAAACTGAAGTAAGAAGCCTTGTATGGATAAGAAACTCTTCACAAATAGTGACCAGAGATATTCACAGTTTATCACAGAATATTCTGAGTTTGAAGTGACCCACAAGGATCTTTGAGTCCACCTCTTAATCTCTAGCCACTAACATATAAACATATAGTAATTTCCTACTGCACAACTATTTGCAGGCCTTCAAGTTTTCTCAAGATATCTTGGGCAGGGGATTTTCACATTCTTTGGAAAATATCCCATGTCTCAAGGCAGTTGCAAGTGGGTAGCTACATCCTCCAGCTCCTCTTAGATCTAATATTAATGGCATCAGTGAGCAAATTGCAGAGATCCTTAATGGCAACAGCTCAAAGCAATATGGAGTGTGCTAGCTTGAGCCCAGAGGTGGGGTGTCCTGCCTGCAGGGTGTCCTGCCCAAGGGTGGGGTACCCTGTGCCCACCTTCCTGAGAAGTTTGGAGTTACTCTGAGCAAACATGCCTGCTCCTCACTGCCAATTGACTGTGAGTGGCTAGAAAGCTTGATGCAGATATTTTTAATCTGTCCTGTGCACAATTAACCAAACCAAACACTTGGGAGGAGCAAGGTGCAGGACCCAAGCCTCCAGACCTGTCTGCATTGCAACATTACCTTGTGCCCTAATGTCACTGTGTTTCAGAGTAAACCTCTCTCCCCTTGCTCAGTCTGACTGCACATTCTCTTCTGAGACAGGCAAGACTGTTAAGGTAATGCCACCTGTTGTTGACTCACATTTGATCATCTTGGCACCTGCATGCTGTCAATATCACTTGGATTCTCCAGCACTGCCATTGGCCTTTATTCCTTCATATAATTTCCTGCTAAACTGTTACCTTCCTCCCTCTCAGTTCCTTCAGCAGCAGCTACTAGAAGCCATTACAGGGCTGCCCTCTTCTCATCCTAAATCGGACTTGTAATGAGAAAAGGAAACATTGTTTTTTAACTTGACATCTGGTAGGGGAAGCAGGTGATTCTTCTGATTATTGCCCTTAAAATTAATAAGCTATTAAGGGTACTTTAAAATGTTATTAGTGTGTTGAAGTAGTAATGTTAATAGTTAATTCATGCTCAATAATATTATATCTTTTAAATATTATTATTATTATATTGTCTTGTCGGAACAGCTTTAAAGGTTCTTCATGGGCTTTTAGTTAAGGCAAAGCACCAGCACAGGGAACAGCAGAGCAATGATTGTGGGCGTGCATTGAGCTCTGGGTGGGATGCAATCGTGGGGCTTGGGCAGGACTCAGACACTTCAGTTCAAAGCTGTGACAATGAGAGCTGCCCTTCCCTGATTGCCTGACCCTGGCCTGAAGTCTGTGAATGCCACACTGCCATGTGGTAAAGGACTTCAGCTGCTGAGTGTCCAGTATTTCAGCCCCCATGCAGACCCACGGTTCTGAGGATCCTCAGCCCATTATCCTACAGGGCCTGGCTGGAGTGGGCTTGGTGTAATGGTGCTTTCCTTGAAAGCAACCTCTGCTCATTTTTTCTGAAGGTTCAGGGTTATTGCACTGAGGACCTGGGTTGCATCCTTACCTCCCAATGTGTCCTGGAAGCACCTAGGCCAGTGAGCTGCTCATCACACACCTTTGACAAGGTGCTGCTTCACATAGACTCTTCAGAATTTCTTTCGTTGCAGAAAAAGGAGCAACTGGGGAAAGATTTCTGCAGAAGAGGTGGTGTCAGCTCCAGTTCCTGGACACAGCTACTCAGTGGCTGTGTCATGGGAAAGATAAACTCTCGTTGGAGCATGGCCTGAAGCCCTGGATGTCCTGCTCCCCAGGCGAGCACTCCCATTCCTTCACCATCTTTCACAATCTCCTGAAGAACCTGATTGTCTGCAAGAGTTCAAAAGTGAATGAATGTAAGGGCCAGTCTATTAAATCTATTAAATAAAATGACACCACTCAGAATCTGCCTGAACCAAAGAGGACTGTTGAGAGAATATTTAGAGACAGTACCACTTTATGCTTTCCTGTTCCTACATTTTTCTCCAAGCACCTGCTTTTGACCATTGTAGGAGACAAAATGCAAAATTAGATTGACTTCCAGCAAGTAAGCAGGATATTTTTTATTATATATGTATAAAATAAGAAATATTAAATATAAAATATAAGATTCATGTATATTTACAAAGCTACACAGGCCTTTCTATACTGTCTTCTTGGATTTTTACAAAATCTGGTTTTTTGTGACTGAATCTTGGGTGGTAATTCTAGCTGTATGAGAAAGCTTAAAATTAACCAATAATAAAGTAATGAAAATGAGAATAACATTAAGGTTGCAAAGTTAAGCACTTAGAAGGAAGAAAATGCCAAAACAAAGGGACTTGTAATCTTGTAATTTTTTGAAAATTCCCAGTCTGATGTCCTGCTGTGTGTACTAGGAGATAGACTTGCTTTACACAGTAATACTCTATTTTTAGCATAGGCTCACTCCCTGGTTTATATCACAGTGGGGACAGTGACTAGCGTTGAATAAGAGCACAGAGTGAAGGAAAGAGCAGCCTGCAGAGTCCTGTCTCCTCCTCCCACCTGCAGAAGCTCATGGGCAGAGAGAGGAGCTGCTGGTGAATGCTGGTGATGGTCATCAAGTGCTGTGAGATGGTCACCCAGCACCCCTGAGAGTATGCCAGTGTGCTGCTGGATGTCTTCAGTGAAATCACATTTTTCAACAGAGGGTTTAGATGGCTGCTCATTCTGGATGCTGACTGAGGTCACCTGGTGCTTCACAGTAGAGATGTTTTTCCCACCTCACCTCTGGTCAGCTAAAGCTTGCATGTCTGACAGCTCCACTAATTGCTAGTGAGATTTCTGTGTCAGGACCTAGTTCTAAATTTCTTTTTCACTGGAAGCAGGATTAGCTCATAGGATACGTAAGTACCTGTTTTAAAGAATGTATCTTTCTGATTAAGGCAGTATCCATGCAGACATTTATAGTTAGATACTTTACTGTAAAAATAACATGAGAGCAGGTGTTTTGATGACAATAGCACCGATAACCAGAAAATTATCTAATGCTTTACATGCAAGTACATGTAAAGGGTGAAAATTGGATGTTTTGGTATAATAATTTTTCCACTGTGATCAGATATGCATATACAGATAGCTTTCATGCTGACAACCTGATAAACATGAGCAGACAGCAACTGATACAAAGATGGTCTGTCCTCTTAATAAATAAGCACTATTTGTGGTGTGTAATACTGCAGTGATGAGAAGTGCTGTGTAATCCCTCTGCCCAGGACCTCCCCAGCCTGCTGGGCAGGTGTTCTGGCAGATTTTTGCACTTGAAAGTGGAATCCTCTCTTCCTTAACCCCTAAATTTTCATGAGCCACAATATTTTTTTCTTCCTGTTATCTCTCATAATTTTTTCAGTTCTTTGTTTGACTCTGGCAACACTTCCAATTACATTAGTAGTTGCCTTTCTGCCTCAAATGTTACCTTTATTTTTATTTTTTTTTTGTCACATTTGTCAGCATTTCCCATCTCCGTCCCTTCTGCTCAGGTAGCCTTTCCTCACTACTGGTACTGATGTTCTTTGGGGTTAGGGATTAGGGGTGTGTTAGGAATGGCAAGTGTCCCTATGCCTGTGCAGAATTCTTGGCCTGCAGTAAAACTAAGAGTTTCCCTAGGGACACTGAGGATGTGGAAAACACCATGGAGACTGAGGGTGGGTTTGTCATGCTTGGGCTGAGTCTTTCAAGGGTCATTGAGAGCCAAAAAAAAAGCTGTCCAAAATGTCTCATTTAGGCTATGGTGAGTTGCCCCGATAGTTATTGTCACATGAAAGGTGTTTTTTTCCCCCAAAAAACTCCAAATAACAAAAACCTCATTGTTTTCATAATCTATTAAAGGATGACTGAGAGCTGAAGAAAAGACTGTATTTTTCTAACATGTTGTTGTAGCTGTGCCTTGCCTGAGAACACCAGTCTGTGAAAAAATACACCTGCAACTCAGCCTGAAAATTGCCTCCTGACAGTTAATGAAGATATCGCTTTCCTCTGGGATCAAGTTAAAATGTAATTAAGGTTATGTCACTTTGGAGGAGTTCACTGATGACATGGTGGGTAAAGGGAGGCAAGGCTGTGGAGATGAAATGTGCTGGAAATTAGCATGAGGTATTATGTACTCACATCAATCTTTAGAGTGTCCTGGCAGTCTGTCATGAGAGAGTCTCTTGAATGAGGTGATGCTTTGACTGTGATACACAACAAGAAAATGTGTGATGAACAGGAAGGCAGGTGTGATGGGGAATTTTCTAGAGTATTTTGTCTAAACTTAATATAAACAGATTATTTGGGGCGGGGGAAGTGTGACTAAATAATTATTGGCATCCTTTATCTGTGTGGAAGCATGAGAGAACTTCTCCTTGAAGTGAGAAATTTCTAAAGTATCATCTTCTAAAGTATAATCTCCTCAGATTTTGTTACTTCCCAGCATGTCTAGAGGTTACAGTAGACACTGCATCAAAGAGAGTGAAGTCTTTTACTCCTCATTTTTATTGTCCATTTTTATAATTAGAATTGGAAGCTGTCATTTAGCAGCAAATTTTAAAAGAACATAACTTTCAAAAAGTCCTGAAAAAAACCAAAAAAATCCTATAGGTGTTGACACATCCTATCATCAGGTTTAGAAGGGAAGTACCAGAAAAACGATTGTTATCAGGTGTGAATTAACATACAGTGAGTTTGCTCACAACCGAAGAAGGTGACAGATATAACATATGCATTAATAAAAGTCCAAATGGGAGGTATAGCCATAATTAGAAATGGTACTTGAAGAAATGCTATTGATTCCTGGAACTGAATTTAATTTGATGGCTTTTACTGTAATTAACACAATTGTTTGTATCAGCATAGATCTCTTAATATTATTACCTAAGTTGACAAATTATAAAATTAGATGTTCATTTAAGATGTAATTCAAAATTTTAAAGGTTTTCTTGAGTCAATGGATCTCAGTTAATTTCTTTAAAGCTAGAGGACCTGTTTTGGTTTTTTTTATTCTGCCAGTTTTCAGTGATTGAAGCTACTCCTGATGTATATCAGTGCTGCAATGAAAGCAACAAATACAAAGGAAACATTCACAGGTTCTGATGAATTCTTGACGGCCCCTATTGAGTATACTTTGCAGGCTTGAAAGGTATTTTCTTTGTAGCATTAGATTTTAAAGGTACTGAATGTAACATGCACATATAATAACAATAATTCACTTTTCTTGTGTTTGCCCATTTACCTTGTCATATATCTGCTAGATGCAGGGTCTGGTTCTCTTCTCTTTTACACCTGTTTTACCCAAGGGCTGTTTATTTTGATGCAGTTACTCCTGATTTAGACCTGTGTATATGAATCTGTTATCTGCGAGAGGTAAATTAATGCTTTTAATCAAGACCACTCTTCTGCCTACCCATCAACATCAAAGCCTAGACATGCTATTAGTTATTGAGAAAGGAAGCACAATGTGAGTAAGCAGCCCTCAGCTATCTCTGGATCCCCATTACCAGAATTTTAGCACCATTACCTCAAAACCATGAATACTTTTATCCTCACCGTCACTTGGAAAGGCTATGTATCCACATTTTACAGACCAAAGCCACAAAAGGAAGCAGAATTTGGACAGAAATAAGGTGCCTAAATCCCAAGACCATTTTAAGCAGCTGCTACCCAAAGTGTCCCTACTTTGAAGGTGGCTCTGTTGTGGATCCCACATACCTGAAGATTTTTTTTGACCATACCTTGAAGGATCCTGATCTTGTCAGGTCATAGCATCTACCTGTTCTAAGCTTTGCTCTGTCAGAAAGGTGGCCTCAGCGGGACTCTCTCCACAGGATGGTGAATCTGCCACCATGTACTTAGTCTGCTGAAATCCTCAAGAGAGATTTCACATTTAACACCACTAGACTCTTTATTTCTTTCTTTTCCTTCTTTCTTTTCCTTCTTTCTTTTCCTTCTTTCTTTTCCTTCTTTATTTTCCTTCTTTCTTTTCCTTCTTTCTTTCTCTTCTTTCTTTTCCTTCCTTCCTTCCTTCCTTCCTTCCTTCCTTCCTTCCTTCCTTCCTTCCTTCCTTCCTTCCTTCCTTCCTTCCTTCCTTCCTTCCTTCCTTCCTTCCTTCCTTCCTTCCTTCCTTCCTTCCTTCCTTCCTTCCTTCCTTCCTTCCTTCCTTCCTTCCTTCCTTCCTTCCTTCCTTCCTTCCTTCCTTCCTTCCTTCCTTCCTTCCTTCCTTCCTTCCTTCCTTCCTTCCTTCCTTCCTTCCTTCCTTCCTTCCTTCCTTCCTTCCTTCCTTCCTTCCTTCCTTCCTTCCTTCCTTCCTTCCTTCCTTGCTTCCGTCCGTCCTTCCTTCCTTCCTTACTTCCTTCCTTCCTTCCTTCCTTCCTTCCTTCCTTCCTTCCCTCCCTCCCTCCCTCCCTCCTTCCCTCCCTCCTTTCCTCCCTTCCCTCCTCCCTTCCCTCCTCCCTTCCTCCCTTCCTCCCTTCCTCCCTTCCCTGAAAGCTCTGGCAGCCTTATCACTGGTCTTATATTTGGTAATTGAATTAATAGATCAGTCATGCAGGATGTAGGTGAGAGAGGAGGATTTGGGAGGATTCAGATCTGTCTGTGCATGCTTTCATTTAAATGCCCATGCCAAAAGCTAAAAAGTAGGACTTCCCAATCCCTAAGATTCACTAGTTTCACTGAGGCATAGTGAAGGTGTTGTACATCACCTTTGTTTCCACATGCCATCCACTTTGGTGGAACCAGACCACTCTGCTGAGTTTGTTTCCTCAGAGATGGGTAAGAATTATGGGGCTTCATGCTAGATTCCTTGTAGTCTGGGTAAAATATTCCTGTAGGCAGCCAAACTACAGGGTACTATACAGAACAACTGTTGAATGAAGTCACTGTTGAATGAAGTATGAGCCACTCTTGGAGCAGGGACTGGAACAGGTGTTTAGATTTTCCTCTGGTTGTCTTAGACACCAGGCAACAGAGCTGATCACTCTCTTCCCCCTTCTCCGTGAGTATTTTAATAATTCAAGAACAGTGACCTCATCCCTATGGAAAGATTGGAGCGTGCCCCAATACAACTAACTCTCATCAGATGGTGAGGGACTCTTAGAAAGAGGATGGGTGGATGGTAATTGATAAAAACAATTACTCTGGTTTTCTGTGTCTTGGGTGCATGTGATGGTGTATGAGGATGTATGAGGGTGTAAAACATGGTGTAATGCATTGCAGAAGCTCATAATCTCTTTCCTGTTTTTGCAAACACATGGCTAACGAGGCTACCTTAGGAAGAGGGTGTAGGTCTCTGAATCACAAGTGAGCAATGACACTTATGCGCAGTGCTGCGCTAGAATGCCCTGCTCCTAAAGCAGAGGTTACCATGTAGCAGCCACAACAACGTTCATCGGCCCCCTGAAGTGTTTCCCTGCTCCCTGCGGCAGCAGCTATGAACTCAGGGCGAATGGCCCTCGGCTCTGCAGGTGATGCTGGGTGCTCAGGCAACGGCTGTGGCACCTGGCAGGGGAACCTGACGCCTGTGAGCTGGGTGCTGCAGCGAGCAGCCAGCACAGCGGTGGCGCCAGCAGTTCTCGGGTGAACTGGGATTAATTAAGAAGCACATTCAAAAGGTGTTTTGGCACTGCAAGACATAGATTGTGTGTATCTAGCATGATGGCGGGTGCATCCACTCGGTCTGCCCCGCTCTCCAGCGCTCTGGGCAGCTCCTCACCTCTGGGAGGGAAATGGCCAGGGCATGGGACTCGCGCCGCTGGCCTTGGTGGGGAGGTGAGAGGAACTCAGGGAAGGGTGGCAGAGCAGGGCAAGGCAGGACCGGAGTAGTGGGAGGACTGATTCCCATGCCCATGCCCATTCCCATGCCCATGCCCATTCCCATGCCCATGCCCATTCCCATGCCTATGCCATTGCCCGGACCGGGGCCGATGCCGGGGCGGGGGCGGTGGCCCTGCCTGCGGAGCTGTCCCGCCCCGCGGTGCTGAAACACCCGCGAGCGCAGCGGTGCAGACTCACCCCCGACCGGCTCCCGCCCTCTTCAGCTGCCCAGCAGCAGGGCACGTGATGAACAAGGGCCAAATAATTCTTTGAAATACACGTGTAGACTGCAGTTCCTCTTTATTTGCCGGCTGATTATAGCTGTAATTGCTTTGCTATTTATCTGTGAAGCATCCTGTTCCATATTAAGGATAACATTAGGAATCGTTGTGAAGAACTCTAATTAGTTAAACCCAAAACTTTGAATTAGCAGTGAGCAGTGAAATGCTCTGAGACAATTATGCATGCTAGGCTGTTGCCCTGAACAGTATTCCTTATCAATGGCAACAGTAGAAAAGAAAATATGGGAAAAAATTGATAAGCAATTCAGCTATAGAATTACTTCAAGAAGATAGCTGGAAAAATGCACATTTTTCAAAACAAGCACCATGGTCCAATACTGTTGTAATGTGAATTAATGAAAAATTCGCAGTAGTTTAAGAGAAAGCTGAAAGAGAAATAATTCTTTAAGTATGAAAACTAAAAGCTAAATTCTAGCTTTACTTCTGCACATGTGATTTTTCAGAGAAGTAATGAATAAAATTATAATTCATAATAATAAAGAGAATAACAAGTTTCTATTAATGCCTATAAACACATCTTCCTTAATCAGATAATGACTAATAGAAGCATTCACAAAGTAGTTAAGAGATATATTTTTTTTTAAACCAAGTGGCTAAGAAATATAATCCTACTGTACCTCAGTAATTGTTAAAGGAAGGACCCATTATCATAATTATGTTTCTGGAACAAACATTATTTCAATGTGATAAAGGATGACATGACACTAAAGGTAAAGCCACAGCAGATGTTACATGAGTAACAAGACAATATGCCCGCATTCTGGTAATTTCTCCCCCCCCAGACATGTTCTCATTAATCTGTGATTAATAGGATTTGAGTATAGTAGATGATGTTGATCTATTGTCTGTCTTTGTCCCACACCATAGAGAGAGCAATTTGTCAGCTCAGCTTTTGTGTGACTATTTAATAGCAAAGAGGGGGAGAGAAAAGACGCTAATCTTCTAATTGGCATCTATAGAGAAAGGTCTAAGAACACTGCCTGCCTGGAAATAGCTTGTGTGCAATTCCTATGCCTGTGAGGCTGAGGCAGACAGACCTGCACCAGCCCGGTACCCATGGCAAGGGAACAGCCTGTCCCTATTGCACAATGAGCCGATGGCCAAAGGGAGAGTGGAGAGCAGGGCGCACTGCAGAACAAGGTGCAATTGCTAACTCTTCCAAGTCTGTTATGTTGCAGCCTGTTATGTCAAGGGAGTACTTCTTGACTGGTGTGACTTTATTAAAGACAGAAAGCTGCCTCCTTCCCAGAACAGAAAGCAGAATGAGGCAGGGAAAAAACAGGGGGCAGTGATGAAGACCAGAATAGTCCTTTCACCAGCAAAACTGGAATCAATGGAGAGAACATGAAGTGCCCAAACATCTTTCCAGAGATGTCAGGTGAACAATGGCTTTGTGCTAATAAAGTGCCACTTCCAACTTAGCTGTCCTCTGCAGGTGCTAAGGTTACCTAATGAAATTACTGTCTTCAAATACAAATAATTTCACAATTAAGTCACTGCTCCCAATCCAGCAAAACATGGAAGCTACTGCTTAAAACTAGGCATGAGGACAAGTGCTTTGCCTTTCCCCCATCCTCAAGTATCTATTTTATGCCCTTCAAAAGGTCAGAACGAAGACTTGGGTTTTGGGTGCTGTTGAGGCCTGGATCCCTCTGGCACACCTATATTGCAGCAAAATGCAGCTTTGTTTTGTGTAATATTTTCTTAAGTGATGAACATAGACAAAGAGTTCCTTGTTCAGTTTAACCATCTGAGCCATCTGATAGTACATTTAAGATAATGTGGTAACTTTCTAAAAATACTACTTTTTGAGACCTGTGTAATTTTTTTTTCCACAGGAGCAATTTAATGCACTTTTCTTTTACTAGTTTTGTTACTCCAGTGGGTGAAACCAGTGAATTGCGCCATGAAGTGTGAGACTACCTTAAATCAGCCTTATCACTTGTTCTGTGGACCTGCACATAATGTTGTTTCTACCTGTATCACTCTTCAATGGATATAGCATAGCATATAGCATGACTCTTTTTTAATGCCAATGCATATCATCAGGATTTAATGGAAACAGATGAAGGATAAAGACTGGATAAAGAGATATTTTGTTAAAGGAAAAATAAAACCACGGATAGAATTGAATCTGATTTAAAATGGAGAAGAGTGGATGGAAAGCAGTTGACAATACTGAGGTTAAAAAAAAAGACTCTCAAAACTGTTTAAGTTAACAATATTTACTGCCACATTTCACAGACAATCACATCTCTATTCAAGGCCACCAGAATCCACTGCTCAGGTGTATGAACAGCACTTTGGCAGATGTGGTTTGGCTGGCCTCTGCAGTGAAAACTGCTGGGATTTGGAGATCAGATGTGAGTCTGGGCAGGGACAAAGCAAGTGGGGTAATTTGTACCATCTTGTGTATGAATTTGCAAACCCAGAGCGTTTCCCTGCCGCTTGGTAGTGTTACATGGCATGCTGAGCACAATTATCACCAAGCACAGAGTGTAGCCCTTTTTCTGCCTTTGGGGGTAAGCACTGACATTTGTCCCCATTTCAGATGGCATTTCTCACGGCAGAGAGCATGCATGCTCTCTGTGGAAGCACCCAAAACTTTTGCAATAGAAAGAACTCCCTCAGTGGAGATGCTGGGCCTGTCTTGCATCTATTAATCTCACACTGGGGAGTACAGTGCCAAATCTGCCTGAGCCAGGGCCATGTGAATGAGCTGAAGTGCAGTGGTACAGCCATATCAGCATGAGTCTGTGCTCTAACTTGTGTGTCTTTCAGGGCAAGGAAAATGTCCATTTTGCTTCTGAACACAATGTCAGCCTGTCATGCAATGTAGATATAAGGTCTGAAGCTTGGGATCTCTCTGCCCTTGTGCCTTGGTGTGGCTGAACCCTGATGGGACACTTGCTCTTTTTAATTGCTTTGATCAAGCAAGAGGAGATTTCATCATTCAAACCTGGAAGGTCCTGGAGCATGCCAGGACATAACCTGGACTAGCTAGTTGACTCCACCACCCTCCTCCATTCCCTTCACAGAGGAGAGAGGTGACCTGCCCCTGGAGGGGTCAAGCAGTCTGTTTCCATAGAAGCTTTCATAGATTTCCTTAGAGTGGTCACTGGAAAAAGAGGGGCAGAAAACATCCACCTTAACTCCATCTTCTGCCACCATTTGAAAATTTTCTTGGTGTCAGGATGTAGTGCTACAAAAAAGCCCTCCAAGACTGCACACAACTCTTTCTGTGCCGGCGTTGTGCAGAGACAGAGAAATCACAGGTAGCAAAAAAACCCCAGAAAACAGTCAGTCATACATTCTTTTTTAGAGGCTAGGGTGCTTTTTCTTGCTCAAGAAAATTGTTCCACCTCCTGGGAGTTTCAGTCTAAATGTATACCTTATGTAATACTTTTGTACAAGTATATATTGTGGCTAGGTTCAAGGACTACAAGCTTCAGTTCTGCTTTAAAAATGAGGTTAGTTTTTCTTTTCTAAAGGCTCAGAGCTGTGAGAATGGGGAGGTTTGTCAACCTTGTAAGCAAGTAAGTAAGCAAAATGCCCCCCAAAAGCTTACTCTGAGTAGACTTGGAGGTGTTGGAAGGCTTCAGGTGACTGTGATCTGGACGTCATCTGCATCAGGGCAGGAATTTATTGCATCTGTCCATCACCACAGCCCATTACATGGAACATCAACTGACACATATTTTCCAGCATATTAATCTCTATCTAGGATGTGAAGTTGTTGTGAGTGCTATTTGTTATTTGATATTTCATGCTTTCAGCCTGTTCAAAAAGCTGCTTAGTTAAGAAAGATCAAAATGCAAAGTGACATTTCTCTTTAAAAAAACATTATTACAGAGACTCTTGGGCTGTTAAAACGCAAGAACAACATGATAGTAACAAGTGTTATAAAATGTTATTTTAAAGCATGACCTGCTTTCTTCTCATCACCTAATATCACTGTGCTTAGAGGGGAAAGAAGGCTGTATTTGGAACAGTTATCTCCTGGGCAGGCAATAGCATCTGGTGATATTAAAATGTCATCAAATGAAAATATATGCAACAGCCTCCACCTCATTTGAATATGAAATGCAAAGACAATCCTAGGCAGACAACTGCTTGTTTAGAGTGATATCTGAATACAAAGGCTGGATCATCAATAATTGATAAAGGATTTTTTGCTTGCTGTAAATTAGAAGTAGGATGGGTATTGTAGTTTTGTTTTTTAATTATTAATCACATTAGGAAGGCTGGCTTTTACAAAGCACTAGGCAGAGTAAAAATGTAAAATATAAAGTGAGAAGAATTAATTTTATAATCTGACACTAGAATAAAGCATCCAAGCCCTCTATCAACTACACTGAAAATTAGATAGTAACATTCTGGTAGTTCTGTCAAAGTCAAATACAGAAGCAATTGTTAAGTGTTGATAGGCCGTGGATAGAAGGTGTAATCCACTGGGAAGGTTTTGATCCAAAATGAAACAGTTTTCTACCCCTGCTAGTCAGGCAGAAATCTAATTACTCTATTTTGATCTCTATGGAGAGGTAAACCAAGGAGTTATAGGTTATGGACAGTTTTATTGATTTTTATCTCAGAAATCAACAAGTGCAGGCTTTACACTTTACACATACTTGCTTAGCTGGTGATAGGATCAAATATTTCAAACTGGCTTTCCCTGCTACCAAGTCAATAAGCCTTTTAGTTGTTTTGTTCAAGTTGCACTGTGGATGTTAATATTACAGAACTTTTTTGCACTTAAATGCTTTGGGGGAAAATATTGCCAGGTTTATACTTGGGCATTTTAAACAAAAATCTAAGCATTTTTTCCCCCTTCTGCTTATTTCTCTCTTCCACGACTGCAGTGTTATATTATGGCTGTAACTGGACAAGCAGCTATATTTTTGACAAGGTAGAAAAGGACAGCTGCAATTCAGCAGGTAACAGCAGCTAAAACAATTTGTGGAGTTCTCACAAGACATTTCTAAGGTAGACTTGGAGTGCAAAGGAGGAGAAGGCTCTCTGTTTCTGGAATTTCCAATGCATCTTTGAGAAATCAGACCCAAACTTCCCTGCTCGTATTCTAGCACTGAAATATGCCTTGGATCTTTGTCCTGTGAGTGCAAACATTTCCACAAATGCCCATTCTCATTGACTACAGCTTATGGAAATATTTAATCTTAGAAAACACTAGCCCTTCTTCTCCAAGCTGCTTCCTGTAAATCCTAGCAATTTTGCAGGATTAGTTTAGACTTGGGCTGAAATGATGGAGAGAATGCCTTGCTTTTCATGGAGACCCTCTTATGGACATTTTTGATTAAGTGTAAATGTGTGTGAAAGATTTCACAGGATGTCTTACCTAAAACCTTGGTGTGCAATCATATCTTCAATCCAGCAAAAAGGAGTTGTGCTATCAAGCTAAAAGATGTCAAGATCTCATGCCACCTTTTTAGAGGTATAATTATTTGAGGTCTGTTGTTAATTATATACATTCATGCAATCTAATCAGTCTTCAAGAATGTGCATCAAGTCAGGGTCTGCTTGTTCATATACATAAAAAAGCCAGTTATTCTCACTTAACTCCAGTGTCAGAGCCACAAGCACAGACACAGAGCCTGGGATGAGTGTAGCCTCATGATTATTTTGATAGCTTCTCTTCTTCGTGTCCTGGGAGATAAGGCTGTTTCTCCCAGAGCTGCACTTTTTCCTCAATGACTGACAACCTCTTTAGAGGAGATCAACCCCTTTTTGTGCCCTTTCACTCACTCGGAGGTTATCAGCTGAAACTGCACTCAGCATTCAATCACATCTTTCCCCTGTGGCTGTAACTCCTGTTAACACAATTAACCTTCTGATGGGAACATAAAATGAATCTAGGGAGGGAAAAAGAGCAGAAATACATTCCCATGTTAAGGATTAAATGGCCTTAGTGCTTATATCAGTGTTTTTCCACCCTTCTCTCTTCCACAACATTGTGTGCAAGGGGCTATTAGCAGGAAGTCACAAAATTATTCCCTGTAATCCCAGCAGCTTTTTTTTAAATAATTTTTTATTTTTAAATTTTTTATACTATAAGGTTAATGAAAGTATTATGGAACACAAATCTAGATAGACAAACAAATACAAATTTGTATTTATTTGTGTTTTGGTTTGCTTACCTGCCTCCCCCCCACCAAAAAAAAAAAAATCTAAATCTGAAAAACACCGTTTGACAGCCAACACTTCCCTTTTCTTTGACAGGAGGGCATGACAGGGACAAATAATATCTGTCTTCTTGTGGGTGTCTTTTTCTATGGCAGCATTTTTAAATGATAAACAAACCCACTGTAAGCTCATGTTTGTTCTCATTTCCTGGTTGTGTTTCTGTACTGAGCTCTGTATCACTCACTCTGTATGTGTTTCCCTTACTGTGCCTTAGTGTGTGCCTACTCTAAGCATGTTTTAGCCATGGTGTTTTTGAGGAACCTGAGCATACCCCCCACCAACTCTCCTGAAAGTGAGATATGAATTTGCATCCAAATGTTCCCTCTTTAACTCCCTCTCTGCTCCATGGGTGGCTCATTGTCCTGAAGAGCCAGGGGTCTGAGATGGAGGCCAGCAGTGCCTCCTTGGGCACCACACACAGGCTGGAACTTGTGGCACCAACGGTGCTGTGTGGGTCTGGTGCTAAAAAAAACTGCGCCAGTCTGGCTGTTCTGGTTCTCACTGTGGTTATCTTGAGCAAGCTAATGCTCTGCCCTACCTTGCTCTTCAAAAACATTCGTGGAGGATTTCCCCTCCCTTTTGAGTCCTTGTATAATGAACTAGTCATGTATTTGAGCTGCTGAGGCAAAGCACTTGGAGGACATCTCCTTGTGTCCATTGACTCCCAGTGTTGAGGCTGAGGGTAGAAGAGGGCTGGAAGGCACTTGCTCTCTGACTGACAGTCTATACCCACTCTGTGGTCAGGAGAAGGACTTGCAGATTCTGAGCTTTTTGTATTTATCTGATCTTGCCTGTTCTGAAGTGTCGTCCAGCAGAAGGTACTTGGCCTCTGTGTGGTTTTAGTAATCCAGGTGTTTGCAGGTTGTGGTGAAACTTGTAACTGGACAAGGGATGGAAAATCAACATCACTTTTCTAGCACAGACACATCCCCAAGCACACAGTGGCTTAACTGAGGCAGCAGTTAAATGAGATGAGGACATTTTGTGTTTTCTGTAAGATTACAATAATGCTGATTTTGACTCCACCCCATTACCAGGTTTGCATAAACACTGTAACTGGCCAAGTCTATCTGCTAAGGTGTGCCTGCACTCTGCCTCTGTTGGTTAAATGAGTTTTATGCAATGGTTCTGGTGACAGATCTAGAAGACTTTCATCACTGCAGTATCAGATATTTATCATGCAAGTGCCAGATTTGTGTTTTCAGCACCATTCTCAGAAAAAGAATTGCTTAAACAGTAACTAAAGCAGGCAGAGAAAGACTACAAGGCACTCCTTAATCTGTAATTCTTACAGATTTTTGTACATTGTTATGCAAGGGATAATATTATATGCACTTTGTAGAAAAAAATGGACAAAGCAAAATAATTACATTTTCAGGACAAATTCTAATAATATCCAGTCTGACTTGTATGTTGTTACATTACCAAGTTTCTTCCTCAGTTCCTGGTTATAACCTTGTTCTCCCAAGTAAGGGGTTAGGGGATGATCCGTATGTGTGTGGACTTCACAGTGTTGCTACTGCAGATTTGTAAAAGTTTCACAAGGCTAAAACTTATGTTGAAAATGCCAGAGTTAATAATGTTGGAATGTGTCCCTGGCAAAACAAAAGTCTTTGCAGCTGGACACAAGTGCCTTGTACTGCTGAAGAAGAGCAGGGAACTCTGTGGATCTGCCAGTTTTCAGATCAAGCTGCTAGAGGTCTTGCAAAAGAAAGTCAAGGAAATACAGATGATGGGAAAAGGAAGATGCAAGGATACCAGGTGACAACTAAAGATTGGGCTAATTTTCATTGTAGGTTTTTTTATTTATTTCATACCTTTTTTCTCTTTTCAGTTCAGATGTGTTAGTTGTTCACCTATCCTTGTCCTGAAAATTGATTGTTGCATCCATGGGAGATTGCTGGCATGAAGAAAACACTGAAAGTAATTAAAGTGAGGAAAGCTGATGTCAGGATTGCTTCTCCCTTTCAAAGGAGCTATGAACTTCACCAGAAAACAGTTTTGTTTCAAAGTAAACTTCATTCCAGTGGATGCAGTATCCAGTTGACCTAAATGAAACACGGCCTATTGCAGTGCTGTAGCAATGGAGCAGTGACTGTGGAGTTCTGTGGTGATCACCATTGAGGTAAAGACGCATCACAAGAATTGCACATAGAAAGACCAATAAAAGGTGAGGCAAGGTTCATAACACTGTGAGCCTGGTTCACACCAGGATGCTGTGGCTTGCTTTTCATGAGGTACCAGTTAGCCACTGTCCTTCCCCACACAACTGCCCCGGTTTGCATCTTCTTACATGTTTCTGCTGCTGTACCTTTGGAGGACACAGAACCTGTGTGTGTTTGGGGGTTCACAATGGGGTGATGCCAACAAGACACATTGTGTGACAGGGCAAGGGCTGCACCCAGGACACAAGATACAGAAGTGCTTTCTGCTGGGCTGAGCCATCTGGGAAGCCCATAACCAGCATGCTGGTGGGTTGAGGGCAATGTCATCAGCTTGGGATTTCCCACTGGGGGGAGAGACATGTATGTAGACCAAATGGCTGTAAAAATGTTAATGCAGGACATACTAAGCAGCTCTTATCCTCCCAAAAGACATGTGTGCTGGGGTGTTATGTAAATCTTGAAAGAATATAGCCTCCAGCTCATCCCATTGTTGAAAAGGATTAAGCCTCTGTGAGTCGTGGGCACTTAGGGATTATGGTTCAGCATCCAGAGAGGGATGCACCCAGACTGACTTATGGTGTTTAAGGGCTTTATGCCTACACTGAATACCTACAGCTGTTACGATTTCTTTTGCCCAGTTTCTGGAAATGTCAGGACAGATACTCTTAATTTTTCCGTGTCCCATTGAAATGCAGATAATCATGAACTCTCTTTCCCTGGATCCACACACACATGTGCAATATAAAGCAGTATTTGAGACATGGCATCATGTCTTGTCTGCTAAACTTGGTCACCTTTATGCAGAGCAGCTATCATATGTGTCCCACTTCACTGCCTGAGACCCACAGCTATTCCAGGTAGATGTATCACCAATCCTCTCCCACAACAGCCCCACTGTGTTTTACAGCCCACAGCACTTCAGATTACTTCTTCATGTAAAAGCTCAATGTTGTGGTCCAGCCCTTGGGAATTAGTGTCTGAGCTGGCTCTGCAGCACAGGGGTGATGTGGTTATCAATCCTTCTGATAGGGCTGGAGCAGTCACTGACTGGTGGGAGGGCTTATGCATTACTACATAATACATCAAACCTCTGGTGTGGCAGCTCCTTCAGAAGAAGAGATAAATTTTTCAGTGCCCCATGTGCCTCTGTGCAGGGCTCTGTCATTCCACACACCAGGGATCTGCTTGCCAGCATCAGGGGACTCAGCCAAGGGTGGAGAAAGTTAGGCTTGGTTATTCTGAAACACATGACCTGTTTAACACAACAGTAGGCTTTTGTGAAGGAGTCTTCTCATGCAGTCTTGGGGGAAAAAAAGCCTAACTGGGAAATTAACTGAAATAATTCTGTAATATAGATTATTTCCTCTTCCTCACCTTCAGGTAGAATTAGTGGGACAACCTCCTGCACCAGTGACTGTGAGAATGTTATACCTTCACTTCATCTTTTTTTCATTGAGATTAACTCCTTTTGTTACAACTCCAGAGTATAGCTGAGTCTGTACAGTCTTGACTGTCCACTGCTGTGGACATTTTTACATTCTGCATTCCACAGCTCAGAGTCACAATGGGCATTAGTGACAAGTGGTCTCAAGGGCCTGTATAGGGACCAGTGTTATTTAATGTCTTCATTAATTACAGAGGAAGGGTTCAAGTGCACCCCCAGCAAGTTCACAGATGACACTAGGCTGAGTGATGTTGAAACACCTGAAGGACAAGGTGCCATCCAGAGGGACCTGGACAAGCACAAGAAGTGGCTGTACAGAAATCTCAAGAGTTTTAACAAGCCCAAGTGCTGGTGCTGTACCTGGGTCAGAGCAGCCCCCGGTACCAGCACAGGCTGGGGATGGACAGATCAGAGCAGCCCTGCCCAGCAGGACTTGGGGGTGCTGCTGGGTGAAAGGCTGGGCATGACCCAGCCATGGGCACTGCCAGCCCAGAGAGCCAAACGTGTCCTGGGCTGCATCCAGAGCAGTGTGGGCAGCAGGGCAGGGAGGGGATTCTACCCCTCTGCTCTGCTCTGCTGAGACCCCACCTGCAGTGCTGCACCAGCTCTGGGGTGCCAGCAAGGCATGGACCTGCTGGAGAGAGTCCAGAGGAGGTCACACAGATGATCAGAGGGATGGAACAACTCTGCTACAAAGAAAGACTGAGAAAATTGGGATTGTTCAGCCTGGAGAAGAGAAGGCTTTGGGCAGACCTAATTGTGGCCTTCCAGTAGCAGAAGGGAGCCTATGAGAAAAGATGGAGAGAGACTTTATACAAGGGCATGTGATGGCAGGACAAGACATAATGACTTCAAACTAAAAGAGGGTGGGTTTAGGTTAGATATTAGGAAATCTGTACTTCAAGAGTGGTGAGGCACTGTAACACATTGCCCTAAGAAACGGTGGGTGCTGCATCTCTGGAGGTGTTCAAGACCAGGCTGGATGGAGCTCTGGGCAGCCTGGTGTAGTGGAAGATGTCCCTGCCCATGGCAGGGGGTTTGGAATGAGGTGATATTTAAGGTCACTTCCAACCTAGGCTATTCTAGGACTCCATGATTATCAAGTTTTGCTCACTTGAGCTGAAACTCAGAAAACAGTAGAGAAAACAAGGAAAGATGCTAAGAGGGTTGAAACTGCTGTTTCAAAACATCTGCTGTTCTCCATTTTTCTTGGCTTCTGCTTCTCACCCCTTTCATTCTAGAATCTCTTGATGAAACAGAAGTAAAATCCACTGGTCTGCCATTTCAGAAAGTAGTCTTTAAACTTTCATACACGCTAGACATTTTCACCTATATTTTCCACGCATAAAAACTGCAATGGAAAAATATCAGAGCAAAATTGGAAGTGTGTGCCTGGAGGTCCCTTTGAAAAAAATGGACCCATTCAGTGCTGTATTTCCCCCTTAGTCCTAAATATGGTTTATGTTCCAGGTGAATTTCTGCAGTAATTTGCAGTTCTACTTTTTCAATTACCCATTTTCCCCCTATTGAGATCTTATTCATCTCCATTTACTTCTGCAAAGTCTTTTTTCCTGTTCACAGTGCCATTATGCCTTTCCCGACTATTTCTTTGAAATTAAGTGCTTGGTTCTTTATCTTTTCATCATTAATTACTGATGTCTTTTTGACCTCTGCTTTGTAAGTGACCGTGTCATATTTCTATTTCCTATCTTTTAGGCTTGTTTAAGATTCTTTCTTTCTTTAATGACCTGCTCTGAATAGCTTTGTTCTTGTTTTTCAGTCATTTCCCAGAATGGCCACACAGCCAAACCTTTGCCCTCCTCTCTTGTTTTTCATCTTGTCTCTGCTGTATCAATGGCCTAGTTAAAAATGTATTTTACGGCTTGCTGAGGCCAAACCTCACTCCATTTTTATAATTAAGCTGATTATAATCTCAAAAACCTTTGCTATGACTGTGCACCAGTTGGAACCTCTCTATTGAGGGCCAGAGGCAGCTGGGTGTGAACAGAAGTGGGTGCTGCTTTTAGACTTGGGGTTTGGTTTAGAAGAACAGGAACAGAAGCCATGAATATTGGAATAGTGAAATGTTAGTTTAAATGGCTGAGGACTTTTTCCTGTGTAAAAGTTGTGAGCTTTTTTTTTGTCCAGCTCTTCAGTGAGATGGGTGATACTTTGCTACTTCAGGAAGACTCAAACCTGTCATTTGGTATCAAAATTATTTCTTGGACTGGTTCCACATGTACCATTTCACCATGCCTTATAGTGGCATTTTCATTTGCTTCTTCCTTCTTAATAATTCTCCAAGGTTTTGTGTTTTTTTTTACTTTATAATTGAAAATATTCAAATAGTTCATAAATAATTTTCCTGTCTTTGCCAAATTTCCCATTAGCATCAGTGGAATCCCATTTAGCAGGCAAGGTTAGACTCTACCATCACCTCTCAGTATTCCTTTCTCGAGGAGTGATGGCTAGGAAGGAAGGCCAGCTGTTTTTTTCAAAACTATGAGAGTGCTGGGCCTTGTTGCTAAAATATATTTAATATATGTGTAAGGGGAGACATGATACATGCAGGCATTTGCTGTCATTTCGTTCTTTTAAATAAATATCTGAGTATAATGAGTCTCAGCCACAGAATGAACATAATAAACCTCCAAAAAAGATGTTGTCTGAGAGCAATATTTACCACTGAGGAAGGGATTGTTACAGAAATGAGAATTGTTTAGACGTTAGCGGGTGAGGTAAGAATCTATTAAAGGAATTAAAAGCAAAGATGACTCATCACACATTTCTGCTTATTTGTAAGAGACACATGAAAGGCAGGGATTTCAAAACATTTGTATTAGAAAAACATCAATAACAAAGCCCCCTGATTTAATTTTTCAGTCTCCTGGGCTTCAAAAGAAGATGTGACTTTTTCCACATCTGCCTTGGAAAACACACAGCACGGGAAACTAGAAAAGGCTTGCTTTGCTTTGCTACATTTAATTTTTAGATTGGTCACCTACAGGTGATATTTACACCATTTTCTACTCTGCAAAAATCTAGAAACTGTTTTTGTTGCATTGAGACTCAGGTTTCTGATGTCTCAAAGGGGAAAGTGCTTCTCCTGCCACTGCTGCTGAGGCTCCTGCAGCTTGCCGAGGAAAACCTGCCTCACCTCCTGCTCTCCTGCAGTCAACCCACTGCTCTCCCTGCTAAGAAAATCCCTCTGGAGCAGAGATCAAGGGAGTCAATCAGCTCTCTGTGTTTTGCTTTCCCTTTCATGGGCAGGAGACCCTTGCAATGGGTTAGTGTAATGATTTAGGCTCAATACAGTAGGGCCAGGCTTTTATGAGGTTATGTGGGTACTGGAGCAAGTGTGGTAGAAAATTAGTCTTAAAGCATTTTCCATAGTAGGATACAGATAATATTGATAATAAATAATGATATGATATGATATGATATGATATAATATAATATAATATAATATAATATAATATAATATAATATAATATAATATAATATAATATAATATAATATAATATAATATAATATAATATAATATAATATAATATAATATAATATAATATATATGATATGATATGATATAATACAATATAATATAATATAATAAATATAATACAGAGTTTTCATGGGTACCTTTGCTATAGGAGGATAATAGACACCATAGGAACAAAAGTAAGAAACAGAGAAAGAAGTGAGAGCAGAGAATGTGTACACAAAGAAACAAGTTGGCCAGTGCTGTGACTGTGTTGGGGAAAAAAGGGAGATACAGTTTAGCAAGTCTCAATTCTTTCTTTCAATTTTCATTATTTTCATTAAGTACCACTTAAATTTTTGCTGAACAATATTATTTCAGATGTCTCCTGTGAATCCATCATCTATTAAAACAGCCCTTGAAAATGGACTGGCTAGTATGAGCTCCTGCTCATTTCAACAGGGCAGTCAGTAAAGTCCTGATGTGGTGCAAAGTGGCAATAATTTGCCTAGCACAGGAGAGGTACCTCAAGGACCAAACACACTTATAAGGCTGTGCAGCAGCTGGGAAAGAGGGAGCCAGGGAGGAGAGGGAAGAGTGGGACCTGGCTGCTCCCCAGGTGAGATAGAACCACTTGACTGAGCACTGCTGGTGAGAGTTGCAACACTGCTGCAGTGCTGCTGCTCCTCTCCCTTCCTCAGTTCCTGACTTGGCAGAGCCCAGTGAAACTGAGTGGTGACAGGCAGAGCCCTGCAGCTCTCTGACCTGGATGAGAAGTACCACACATTCAGGAAAATTAAGCTGTGCTGAGCTCAGTGAAACTCCTGCCAGACTTCTCCAGTCTGCCCCATGGGCTCATTCCCAAGGATGCGAAGGGTAGGCAGGGGGAGAGATGATAAAAGGGGCAAGAAAGTTCTGAGATCTCATATCCTTCTTCAAAAGGTGCTCTCAGATCTAGCAAGGCTAGAAGAAAGTGAAGGGAGCTACTTTGGGTTGTGGAGGCATCCTCCCCATGCCCTGAAACATCACCATGTCCTGCACAGGCTGGGTACAGCAGGCACTGAAACACAAGCTGACTTTTGGGGACTTTGCTTTTTAGGAAAAAGTGATTCCTTTCTGAAGTGTAACTTTGGGGGGGGGGGGGGGAAGAAAATAATTCTCATTTTGAGAATTAAGAAAAACTGTTCATTTTAATGACACTTTTTCTCATTACTGCATCCATTTAGAAATGACAAATTGCATTTTTCTTCCCACTTAAAGGTACAATAAGCCATATAAACATAAACTAGACATAGACCATTTCAACTCAACAACCAATTGCTTTCAGATTCATCATGCTCTAAGAAAAATGCCTTTATCCTAAGAAATACCTCGTAGCCATAAGAGTTGCTGCCATGTTGCCATGTTTGTTACAACACATGATGCTTATTTTATAAGTCCTAATTCTGACATTCTTTATTTCGATTTTCATTTCTGATACAGTTCTGTTTGTTTGTCTTCCAACTGAACATACCGTGCTTCTGTTTAACCATCTATTTATAGTCATAAGAGAAATAAACATATAAAATAAATGCATCTTGATGCATAGCTGTGCAGCAGTACAGATGTTTTATTAATGAAAATGAATCCAGCTTTTTGTAAGTCATGGCAGCAATATAACGTATCATTGTTTGCTTCTCTGCTAGATGGTCCCTGCTGTTTTTACATAGAAATTCCTGTAATACTTAAAGGACATCTGGAAGAATTCAGCCAATTAATCGAATTCACGCAGGAGCTAGGCTAATGGCTGTCTGAAAGGCAGATTACATTAAATCAAACTTGCAATATGAATGAAAGTACTTAATCATACATGCAACATTCATTAGACGTGGCACAGCAAGTGTTTTGATTACTTTAATGAAAGATCAGGTAAAGTGCATCAACTGAACAGATTGAAGAGACAGCATGCTTACAAATGTTTGATTATGTTGACTATCAACAGAAACAGTGCCAGTAATTTATAGCAAAATATATTTGGAGGAGGAGGAGGAGGAGGATGGAGCTGGTGAACTTGGGAGGCAAAGTGAAATTTAGGCCTTGCCTCCAAGCACTTTAGTTAATATTTAGGATAGCAAGACTTTAATCAAATGTCACAAAAGAAGCAAAACAAATGTGAGTGGAGAATCCTGCATGGCAGCTGCTAGGGATTGTTATATTAGCAGCACTTGGAGCACAATTCTGGTTTTGTGTCCCCTCTCCTGGCTTTGAAGTAAAGAGGGCTAAGTCCTAAGGGGAAAAATATTTTCAAAACAATGCAATATATGCTTGATGATTTTGGCTTGGTGCTGCTTTTCTCCTGGGCTCTCCTCTGGATGATGGAGACATCCTCTAGTCACCACTGTCCTTGCCTTCTAGGCAGGCACTGGCACCTGGAGAGGGGAGGGCAGCTGAAGAGGAGCTTTGTTTTTAGGTCATCTTGAAGCAGTGATGCATTTTCCCTTCTCCTACTGCATTAGCAAGCAAGGCATTCTGCCATTGCCTGTCAGGGTTGCACATGGGTGTTCACCCACAGAAAAAAAAGAAGAGAATCTCCATCCTGACACACCTGCAAAGAGCTGGCACTGCAACCTCACTTCTCTGAAGCTTCCTGCACAGTGGACATTTGCCAGGTCTCATTTGTGAATGAACAAGGTGGATGGGCTCAGAAGCTGCAATTTCAGAAAAGAGCAGCAACTGTCTGGCTCTGTGCTGCCTTTCCTTTGCCCTCCTCTGTCACATTTCCTGCAAAGAGATGAATCTCTATTTCATTTTGGGAGCTATCATCCTCCTTGCTGCTTTTCTGAGATGCAGGCACCCAGCTCAGGTGTGGTTTATTTCCCTGCAAAGCAATTTTCCAGCTTGTTTTTTTAGGTGCTGTTCTGCCCAGCTGTTTCTAGCCAGCTTTCCATGTTGGTTTGCTTGTTTTCTTCCACCCCTTACCACTGGTTTTCCTTATCAGCATCTCGCAGGCTCCAGCTGCCCCTTTGCCACTGCTGCTGGCAGTGGTGAGGTCACTCATCTGCTTTGCAGCGGCCAGGCCATACCTGCACCTCATTCCACAACATATCCTGCCATTCCTTTACATAGGCAAGCAAAGATGCGGTAGCACACTTCTGTCGGGAAGTGCCTCCAGTCCTGTCAGGAAAAGGACCTGGGAATTTGGTGTGACCTGAAGAAAATGGAGGGAGAAATAGAGAGGGTATCATGGAGTAGGGGTGGCAGAAAGGTCTTGGGCAACAGCCCTGGGGAATTACCTGTTATGCCTCTGAGTCAAAGGAATTTTCTTAAATAAGGTGGCCTTATTATTAAGAATCATTGGGGGATGGGGGGGAAAGGAAAAAATGTAAATATTTTTCTGTGGGCTCAGCACCCTGCACCACATCCCTGCAGAACTGAATACGCTCCAGTGCCAGCACAAGAGCAGGATGAAGTGTGATCATAACAAAATTAAGTATTTGTGGCTGTGATTCATCTGGTCCTGATTTCTGCTTTCTGAAAACCTTCCAGATTGAGCCATTTTGGGAAATTAGGCAACCAGCATGTTTTTCTGTCCTGCCTAAACTTTACTGGTGGCAGGCATGGAGTTTCCCAGAGCAGCATTCAGCAGAGACATCCCTCAGAAACTTAATTTCTCCCACTCTCCTGCTGTCTTGTCTTCCCATCTCTTTGCTCTCTTTGCACACAGAACCATCCACCTGTCTGCACACACACCTGCGGAGAGCAGCTGGGACCCAGCCTCCCTGAAAGCCACTACTGATATCCATATAATTGATAACTGTGGCCTTCTCTGCCAGGAGGCGTTTTTTTCAGTGAATTGCAACATATAATGATGTTGTAGGGAGCAGATTGCTGAGACTCACGCCAAAGGAAGCCAAATCTTCCTATTTATGACATGGCGAGATCAATAAATAACTCCAATGCAGGCAAATTTGCAAATGGCAAATGGCTGCAGCCTGTGGGGTAGGAGCTGAAATCCAGCTGAAGTCTGTAAGGAAGTAACAAAAGTCACCATGGTCCCACTGAGTCTCCTATAACTTTTATAAGTTTGGGAATGTCAATCTGCTCCCTGGAGAGGACCTGGTTTCCCTGCAATGGGCTTATGCAGATGGAGGTGGGCAAGAACGAGAAGGTGAGGTTGATTTTTTTGGCCCTTACACAGCTGCTCACTTACAGAGTAGGGACAGGAGCTGTGGCACCCCTGTCCTCCCAGCATCACCTTAGTGATAGCTGATGTGATGTGACCTGTTCACAGCATCACTTCATTTGTGGAAAAAGAGGAAGGTTAAATGTTTTCATAGTGTCTTCAAATCCCTTCAAATCCCTCTAGCCCAAGTACCATCACAGAACAGTGTTTTCTACCTCCCCTTACAGAAAGCTTCTTGTTAATATTTGAGCAGTGAAGAAAACAGCAGCTGTAGCATCATTTTCCTCTTGAAGCAGATTGTCCTCAGGTAAAACAAAACACAATTAAGATACCAGCAAGGTCAGTTATATTAGACAATCCATATCCTCATAATGCAGATATTTCCTTCAATGTCTGTCACCAGCATCAAATCCCCAACCACAGCAAGATAATTGGCAGCCTTGTTCTAGGTGGAAGATGAAATGGCTTGTGTTGCCACCAAAACCAGCCTGGATTTTGTTTAAGTGCTGGAGCCTGGGGGTGGTATCGCTCATCTAGCTATATTGCTGGAGAGTCATGTATCAAGGACAGGCTTCTGAGGCAGCTTCTGTCTCCCTCCTATTTACTGCTCCATTAATTACAAACCAGATGTCAGGGCAAGATTTAAAAGTCAACTTTATTTGAAACCCTGCAATATGAAAAACTCAACCACAACCATTTTTTTTGTGGTGGGGAGGGGAAACATGAAGGAGAGAAATGTTCTTTAATCCTTTGCTTATAATTATTTTCTATTTTATTTTTAACTCTTATTTTTTTTTAAGTTGTGGTTATTTTTTCTTTTACTAAGTGGCAAAAGGAATTTCTCTTTTTATTTCTGTCCCCTCAACCCCCAGAAGAATTTTGGGTTTTCTCTGGGAACCAGACCTCACTCAAGATCTTCTCTCTGCCAGCTGGCATTTCTGTCATACATTCCTCTTGCTGTTTATGCCCCAAGACTGCTCAGAAATATAAATGCAGCTGCCCACTTGCTTGACAATGTTTTATTTGTGGACCATGGAGGTGCACACCTCCTCTTCAGTGTCTGCACAGTCTTCCAGGTGTCCTGGAGCTGCTGGAGACATGGCTGGGGCTGAAAGCAATGGTATCCCTACCTCACAGCCAGAGATGACAGTCTGCGATGTACAAGGACCCGGATGATGAGCTTCTAGTGCCAAACTCTGGAGCACCCTGGGCAATCAGATGGAGCATCCTCCAGAGTCACATAATCATGGAATTGAGATGAAAAGGACCTTTAAGAGCTCAATGATTAACCCAGCACTGACAAGCCCACCACTAAACCATGTCCCTAAAAGAAGGCAGTGACAGGAAAGGTATCTAGAAGAATCTGGAGATTGTCCTCACTTTGGAAGGTCCCCAAGAAGTTGGCCCAGCCATCGCTGAATCTGATTGCTGAATCTTGGCAAGGCTTAAATGGCTCCCTATGTTAGCAGCAAAGTTATGAACAAGGGTAAAAGTCCCCTCATATAAAATGAGAAACTTTGGCAAAAAGGGAGGCAGAGCCTACTCTTGCTTCCATTCCCTAGCACATCAACATTCAGCCTCAGCCAGAGAGGAGGGAATGGACTGAGGAAGCAAAGAATATAAGATGAGGAACTGGTTCCTCTTGTTTTCAGCCTGCCAGTTGCCCACCAGCTACTACATTTTTCCACTAGAAGTTTGATTTCCTATTTATTGTGGGATTAACCATTTGGTTAATCTCAGGTCATATAAGGATGACTCTCATGTGTAAGCAGCCAACATGTTTAATGAAGACCATCCTGATTTTAGCAGGCTGTAGAGAACACAGTGTAAGGACAGGAGCAATAACATCATTCAGCTCCTTGCTTAGAAAAGCTTTGACCTTAAATAAAGTTTCCCTGTCGTTGTTCAGGAAGGTGTAATGCTGCACTCTCAGCTAGGTGATGGGAATAATGAAATGTAATAAAACAGTGAAAAGGAAACAAATCCAGCAAATTTACAGAGGATTTGGAGGTGTGTTCACAAAATTGTTAACCATTATTACAAATTATCTGAATTTTCTAACTGTAAAATTTTTGGTAGGAGTAAAGGATGATGGCAAGAAGATAAACCCATGTAACACTTTGGAAAGCTTAGAAGCTGTGAGAGTTGGGTGTAATGCCAGTTACTACAGGTACATTCTCTTGTAAAAGTGGGAGGGAGGGGAAACAATCTGTAATCAAAGAATAATTATGACCCTTCCAAGTGGGAGCCAGGGCACTGAGATTTGTAATGGGGCAGAGACAGCCTTGGGAAACAAATATATTTATTGATAGAAGTAAGTCACGAGGTGGCTGAACCAACTTGAATCCCCAAGCAATGCTGCCAGTGTTTTCGTCAGACATCTGCGAGCATTGGCAGATGCTGCAGCAAGGCCAAGGATGGAGTGATGGGTTCTACAGTTTTGGGTCCCACCTTAGAAACTGATCATAAACTGGAGGCAAGTTTAGAAAGCTACAAGAGGGCTGTGCTGGAGGGCACTATGGGCACAGGGAAGGCACAGACGGGCACCAAATCATAGGGAAGAGCCAAGAAGCACCACAGGAGGGACATCAGCTGGGGAGATCCAGCAGCGATTCCACAGCTGTGACTGTAGGTTACTCCCCAAGCCTTCCCATGAGGTCTGGACCACGGCAGATGATGACACTGGGGGCCCAGAGGAACTCCCTGATGCAACTCCAATCTACAGCTTTTATTGGAGAAATGTTTGGAGTTTCAGTAAGCACTCAATACATCTGCTTTCCAACTGGTACTCTACCTCCAGCTACTCCTGTGCTGGAAAAGGCATTGTTGGATTCCTCACCTCTTAGGACTGGAAACTGAACTGGACATTCCAGAACTGGACATTCCTACCACAGACTATTTTTGCAATTTGACAAAAGCAAATGAAATATTAATGGGAACACTATTTACATGGGAGAGGTGAAAGAACTATTTACATATCGCTTGGAGGAACAGTGGATCTGTAACCAGAGATCCAGTTATTCAGTGAGAAATGTAGCTAGGAAATCCAACTACAAAGGTAAAAAATTTGGGTAAAAATCAAGCAGCCAATCAGTGGAGCGACCTAACTGCACTAAAGCATGGCTCATCGGTCCCAATTACAGTGGTTCGTACTAACAAAGGGTAGTCTGTAGCCCACGGAGTCTGTAATCTAATCTGAGATTCAGTGCAACCATGAAAATGGAGGAAAATGGGAGAGTAATGTAAAACATGATTAAAACTTTGTTAAGCAAATATAATCGGAGCACTTACACAGAGAAGTGGTTTGAGAGTGTTTTGAGCAGGTGGGTGTCTCTGGTCTCTGGCCTTTCATGAAGGCTTCATATCTGTCTTCTGCTCCTGGAAAGCCCCTCGAACCAGAGGCGCTGTTTTCCCCTTTCTCCTGGTGCTGTCTACTTCCTCCGGCTAGGCGATGTTCCCAGCAGGGTGAGTCCGACGGTCCTACCGTGGCAAGGGCTGTCTGTCCCCGGTCAGGGAGGGAGTGAGGCTTCAGCGCGGTCATTTCCCAAGGCACGCCATCTCGCGTATGCTGCGGGCAGCAGGTCTGCGGGCGGGACAGCACCGTCCTGCCGCCAAACCCAGGCTCGGGTGCATGGGCGGTCCAGTAAGTGATGCTGGTACCGCGCGGTGGGGCCGGAGGGGCTGCTGAGATCCCGCTGCCAGTGCGCTTGAATCCCCCCACTAGAAAGGCGATTAGTGCTTTAGCAAACACGACTCCTGCCTTGCTCCAGGGGCGCACCAGCTGCCGCCAGGCTCACGGCTCCCGCGAACGGGCCGGGAGTTGCATCGAGGAGGGATGGGGGGGAAGTTCGGGGGCTTTTGCAGTTTGATGTACCACACCTCACTCTTGCCTCCCCTGGGCTCGGGAGGTTACCCGCGGGTGAGGCTGCCAAGGGACCAGTCATGGCCACTAACGCAGAGCCGTGATTTAGCATTTTACGCGGCGGTGGCAGCCCGGCAGCCCCGCTCTTTCATTGGGAGCTCACCGCATTACCGGAGCTTTCTGGCTACTTCTGGGAAAACTCCTGACGTGGCTGTGCAGAAGGACGGAGCCAGTTCCCAGCTCTGGCTCCCTTCAGCTGAAGGGCGTGCGGGGCGGTCCGTGCGGCCCCGGCGGCGTCTGAAGGCCGTGGCACGAACACCCACGACAGCCGCTCCTGCTCCCCTCGGCTGAGGGACAGCGCCCTTGACCCAGCTCGGGGTGTCTCCCATCTCGGAGCCATTCCCGGCCCCACACCTCACTCAGTCTCGCAGGGCGCGGGTGGTGCGCTCCCCGAGACACCCCGCCCGTCCCCGCACCCGAGCGCGCCCGGCCCGGCGGGGGGAGCCCCGGCCCGCTCCGGCCGCCGCCGCCCCCCGCCGCCAGCGCCGGCCCCAACTCCTCATTGGCCGCGGCCGCCGGAGGGAGGATGACGCCCGGGCGGAGCGGGCGCCGGGGCTATAAAGGCCGGGCGGGCCGGCGGTGCCGCGCTCTCGCTGTCCCGCACCGCCCCGCCATGCCGCGCGGCTTCCTCGTCAAGCGCAGCCGGAGACCCGGCGGCTCCTACCGGGCACGCCCGCGGGAGCGGGACCCGGACCGGGACCCTCCGCCCACCCCGCTGCCGCCCCCGCCGCCCGCCGCAGGGGATGGCCCCGCTGCTAGACAGGGAGCGGAGGAGAAGGGCGAGGAGAAGGAAGGGTCCGTCGCCGCTTGCCCCGCGACGTGGCCCCCCGGCCGCGGCTGCGGCGGCCCCGGGCTCACCCCGCCGGAGGCTCCGGCCGTCTGGGGGGCGACGGGGCCGTGCAGCGCGGCGGGGCCGCGGGCGGCTCTCTTCGAGCGGTGCCTCAGCTCCCCCGCCTCAGCCGAGTCCTTTCCCCTGGCCGCCTCCTTCCCGCCCGCGGAGAAGCTGCTGCTGCAGCCGCGCACGCCGCTGCCCGCCCCGCCGCTGCCGTCGGTGCCCGCGCTGAAGCGGCCGTCTCGGGCCAAGGCGCCGGCCAAGAAGGGCAAGGCCACGCGGAAGCTGAGCTTCGCCGACGAGGTGACCACTTCGCCCGTGCTGGGGCTGCGCATCAAAGAGGAGGGGCCCGAGGGCCGGCCGGGGCCGCCGGCGGGGCGCACGCCGCTCGGCGAGTTCATCTGCCAGCTGTGCAAGGAGCAGTACGCGGGCCCGCTGGCGCTGGCCCAGCACCGCCGCTCCCGCATCGTGCGCGTCGAGTACCGCTGCCCCGAGTGCCACAAGATCTTCAGCTGTCCCGCCAACCTGGCCTCGCACCGCCGCTGGCACAAGCCGCGTCCGGGCCCCAGCGCCGAAGGCGCCGCCTCCGCTCCGCCGGGCAAGGAGAACAGCCCCGAGCGGCGGGCCCGCGGCCCCGCCGCGCCCCAGCCCCCGCCCCCCCCCCGCCACCACCGCGGCGGCGCGGACAGCGCCGGCGGCGCCCCGACCGCCCCCGGCTGCAGCCCCGGCCCGGCTCACGGCGGCGCTCCCGGTCCGGGCGGCGGCCCCGGCGGGGAGGCGTTCGCCTGTCCCTGCTGCCAAAAGCGGTTCCGGCGGCAGGCTTACCTCCGCAAGCACCTGGGCACCCACGGGGCAGCGCGGCCTGCCGCCTTCGGCCCGCCGGAGCGCGGGCCCCTCACCTTCGCCTGCCACCTCTGCGGCGCCCGCTTCCCCTCGGCGGACATCAGGGACAAGCACCGGCTGTGGCACGCCGTGCGGGAGGAGCTGCTGCTGCCGCCGCCGCCGCCCGCCGGGGTCCCCGAGGGCGGCGCGGCGGGCGGCGAGCGGCAGGGCTTCCCCTGCAAACACTGCCCCGCCACCTTCTTCAGCGCGCCCGGGCTGGCGCGGCACGCCAGCAAGTGCCACCCGCCGGAGAGCAGGCAGGTCCTGCTGCTCCAGGTGCCCGTCCGGCCGGGCTGCTAGGCCCGCGGCCGCCCCGGTGGGACTGCCCCGGGAGCCCGGGCTAGCCGAGCGAGCCCTGGTCACGCTGTAATTCCTATGGAAAGTCGCGGCTCTCACGGCTACGACGTCGGAGAAGCCGCAAGGTGACCAGCTGCCAGTGGATAGTGACCCGTTCAGCCCACGGGCCGCGCTGCCGGCAGCGCTCCCGCCGAGCCCCGCAGTGGAGGGAGCGCCGCGCTGCTCCCCAGCCTCCGGGGCACGGCCCCGGGCCGCGGCAACAGGCGAGAAGCCCCGCCGGCATCTGTCGGGAGGCGGGCACTGCCGAGGCGTCGGGTGGCGGCCCACCGCCGGTCCATCTTCCGTAGCGACGGAGAGAAGAACGGCTGTATATAGGGTATCTAAAGAGAGAAATTATTTTTCGTGAGAAAAGGAGCCTGATCTAGTGACCTTGTTTTAATAGCCTTAGACCCCGAGTTTCAACATTCGTGGTGTTTTGTTTGCTGTACTCTGTACTAAGATAGCTGAGAAGGTAAATGTTCGTATTAAGTCAGTGTCAAGTCATATAATAGCTAGCAAAACGTATGGGAAATTAATTGTGCTGTCTGTTTAATTGAAATACGAGGTGTTGATCTTCTATAGCTAGGTACGCATCTCCTGCTTACTCTGTGTCTCTGTACTCTAGCAGCGGTGTGATGGGCAAAACACACGTCTCTGGCAGCTGCCCGTTCCCAAAGCTGCTCCGCTCCGTTAGTGGCTTGTTGGTGCGGCACGGACAGTAGCCAGAAGGGCAGCTCGGTCTCACCAGGCTGGGCAGCGTGTGGCCCCGGCAGCCCCGCCACGGCAGGCAGGCGGAAAGCAGCCTGTGTGCGGCTCGCCTTTTCGGGCGGCCTGCGAGCCCTCTTCCCCGTGAGCTGCGCTTTTGGTGTGAATTCCTCCGAGTCTTGTGAGCAGCTGAAATTAGGACATGAAGCAGTCTTTAGACACGTTGCTAAAGCGCAGGTGACAGGCTACCTTCCTTCTCCCTAACGACGCCTACCTTTAGCAAAGCAACCCGCGGTGTGTATTCTCTGGCTTTTGAGTGCTCTGGCCAAATGCATTGAAGTGCTGTTGGATTTACCAGCTACTGACACTTCAGCCAGTATTTGTTTGTTTGTTTATTTATTTACGTATTTATTTTTTCCATGAGTGCTTGTTTCTAAATGTGATAGCAGATGAGGCTAAAAATAAGGGCAAGAAAATTCAATAAAAGATTTAAAAGAAAGCTCATGCCTTTCTTGAATTCAGCAGGGCAAAGCAGATCAGCTGGTGACTTCCAAAGAACCAAACTGATCCTAGTCGTAGTCTTTGTTCTAACATTCTCTCTGACATGAGCATGCAAAATATTTCAATCTCTTGATTAGCATCCTCTAAAGCAATTATTTCTGTAGTTTTGTATTTTGCTACACACAACAAAAGGTGTATCATGCCCAAAGGCTGCAAGCAAGCGATAAGTGCTTTATGTTAAATGTGCTTCACGGACTTTGTCATTTTAGTTCCAGAACCTGGACAAATGAATTAATACAATATAACCCAATGCAGCCAAGATTTGCTTTCTGACAAAGGAGGCTCAACTTGAAACTCACCAATATGCCAAAAATAAAGCATGTTATTTTAAGTTGTGCATTTTTCTGTCGTTTGTTGGCAACTTAGGTAAAAAATGCCTGTTTATGCAATTAAATGAGTTTGCCCCTGGAGAAAGTCACTGTTGTTTTTTTTTTTTTATTTTTAATCATGGTTCCTCTTTCTCTCCTTGTGTAGTCAAAGATGAAGGACTCCAGACCACGCAAATGTGATGATTATTAACTGCTCCTACAATTAGCACTTGAACAAACAGCCTGCCAGAGGGACCAGCCTATGCCTTGTATTACCTGCAGAGCTACATCCAATGTATTTACTAGATCTGGGGAAGTTTTCAGTTGGGCATTGAGAACTTGTGTGTACTTTTTAATACAAAGGAAAACTAAAGCTGTGTATTGCATTTAACTGCTCCATGTGCATGTAATACACAATCCTTCTATAAATTCGACTAAGAATCTAATTAGTGAGGTGAATGACTAATATACAAAAGGTGGTAAGAATAATTTTATTGGATTATTAAATAGCATGTCTTCTCTTCAACCATTACAAATTTGTAGATACTACATGAATGACAATACATAATTTCTTCTTTTATTGTTGCCCATATGATATATTTACACATGCAGTTAGTACTGATGCCATGCTACATTTTGTTAACAGCATTTTGTTGTTTACTAGACTCAAAATGTGAGCATTTAGTTTCTGTAGGAAAATACCTCTGGGTGGGTGGAACTCGTGTACTAATCTGCGCTCAGAAGGTTGAAATTATTAGCATTTCAGGCCAGGCTCCCGGAGCATCTTACCTTTTCTTCCCTAGTACCCATCATCACGGCAATGAATTTCTATCAGAAAAGTGTTTGTTTGTTTGTTTTTTAATGTAAGAAAAAAGAATATACATCTAGATGGAGCACCCTAATGATAACGGCTAAAACTCATGAAACTCAATGCCATTTACTATTGACACCACTTGGAAAAGCAAACATTATAAAAATATTTGGAAGCCAAGCAGAAGTAGAATTTCAGCACAGTGATTTTTTTTTTTCTGGCATAGATTATCTGCAGAATTAGGAAATTATACATTGCTTTATGATGAAAGGGTGCTATAAGCAAATTATTTCATTTGGCTTCTGTAATGCTTGAAAGGCCATTGAACTATTTTATTCTCAACATAAATAATCTGTACACATCTTGTGCATTAACATTGTGACATCTGACAAAGACTTTACAAATGCAACTTCAATTTAAAATTGTACATTCATTTTCAAATTGTACATATTTCTTTCTTTGTTACAGGGAAAATTGCAATGGGGCGCAATAAATATAGTGTAATCCAACTGCAGTCTCCAATTCCATGTTGATTCAAGATCAACCAGAGTTAAAACCCAAAGTTAATCATCCATAATCATCCAAGTAGGTAAAAGGTGCAGGGTACAAACTGCACTGCAAAGAAAAAAAAAAAGGCAGACTGGAGTTTAATAAAAAAACAAAGCTAAAATATTCAAGTCCAGTGTCGCTGTTTAAAATAAACATACAGAAAAGGAGGATGCAGGGCATGGGTGCACACACATGAGAGACATTATCCTTGAATGAAAGGTGTGAGCAGTAAATAAACCCAAAAGGTGGTGAGTCACTGCGGGAAGGGAGGCCAATTGCTCTTCACTAGAAAGCTGCAGGCATCTTGCCACTTAGGACTTGTTGGCTGAGCCAGAGGAGCGGCGCAGTTTCATGGACATGCGGCTCTTGCTAGTCCGAGGAGACATTGGAGAGGCTAAGTCTGTTCCATCCACCTGTGTTGTTGCTGCTGCTGGAGTTTCTCCCGGCTGAGTCTCTGGGCAGAAGCCTGCAGAGGACAGCAAGAACCAGACGGGTCAGTGCTGACTTCCGCACTTGCAGCATGGATCTCTTAGCAAGGGGCAGACAGGAATTTCAGTGCTGCTGTCACTGCCACAGCATCTCCTAGCCCTTTACCAGCTGTGGGTGATGGTATTGCTCATGGAATTAGCAACTGCCACAAATGCACCCCTACAGAAAGGATGGTTCCAGAAACCACTGAGCTATGGGACTGCAGAACCCCCTCGCTCTGAGCAATTGAGGCAGCACTGAAGTGGGCAACATTCTCCCGCTAACCAGGAAAACAAACAGCTCCAGTTCCCTTGCAGGGATGGGGGAATCATTAGTCAAACCACAACCCAGAAGAATCCAGTCTTTAATGAGAACATGAAGGTTAACAGCTCATTGCACATGAAGGGAGCTCTAGGAATGCTGCTGAAGAGGTGGAGTGAATTGGGAGCCAACTGAGAGAGCCAAACATCTTCTCCCATATCAACTTCAGTTGGTACTTCAAAAGGCAAATTCCTACAGGGCCCACAAGGCAGAAGCTTGAACAGATTGTACTAACTGGATGCACTATATGTTAACGTTTCTTTGTAAAAGGAACAAGATGAATTTGAGACAATGATATGTAATTCATTAGCCCAGTGCCCAGAGCTACACTCCAGTGGCCCCAGAGTCCTCACTGCAAGGGACAAGGCTCTTTCCTACAAGCAGCCTGTCTCCAAATCTTCTTCCATAGAGGTACAAAAGGAAAAGGAGAAAATATGAAATCAAAATCACATTCTCCTTCCCGTGCTACAGAAAATTAATACTGTGAACTCCCATCCATAAAACTAAACTGCATTTTCATTAGCCATTTACACAGACTGGCAGTGTGATTGAACTCAACTACCTCGGTTGCCTCTGAAGGCTTCTAACCCATATAATTTAGAGATAGAAGCCTGGTCCTGCAGGTGTCAATGGGGAAACCCCTGCAGACTGCAGTAAGCCAGAAATCACTTGCTATTTCTTCCACATCATGCTATTACTGGTAATTCTTTAAAATAATAATGCAATAATCAGAACTGAAGATCTCTCTGCCTCACTATACATTTCACATATAAAGGGTGCAAAAATCATTCAAAACTGGCCATGATTTATTTTGAAAGATTCCTCTAAAATCAAATGAGGTCATAAGGTAAGAAGTCTAGGAGCAAATTTAGAAGATTGTCATAAACCTGTGGTATTTAGCAACCCGGCTGCTCTTGCCTGGTCCCTCACCTGCCTGCTCCAGAGCAACAGCACAGTACTTTCTATCTTCAAACCAACACAACCCATCCGAGTGACAGGAGAGAGAAAGGGCTGTTATTTGTTCCCCAGCTGGTGACAGTAATTTTGTTCATGAACTAGGTACTTCACTGCCAAACAATCTGGAAAAGCATGATAATGCCTGACTCACTGTGCCTTATAGAAAAAGGCAGGCAGGGAAACATGCATTCGCATTTTCTGAAATTCTATCTTGTTCTGATTTTACAAGAAATTAAAGCATTTCAAATGGTGGAAATTAGAGAATAGAAAATAACCGTTGTTGTTTTGCACAGCATACCATTCACAGCTAGCGTGAAAGACCTTCCGTTTCAAGCCTTTGCCCTTTACCTTGATGTGGCCAATGCTTTCTAGTGGAGGTTTTGGAAGGAGAAGAAATATCACAGCATTTCTTTCTTTGTTGAGAATGAAGAAGTGATGAGGAAGGAGGAGTGGAAAGAAGTGAGGAAGGGGGAGGAGAAAAGATAAAAGATAACAGGTGTGAGACATGAGACACGAACCGCAGAGATTGAAGGGTATTAACAGATGAGCACAGAAAACGGAATTTCGAATTTCATTATGCAATTGCTGCTCATGCTACAGGTTAAAGAGAGTGATGAGTTAGTTATGTGCAATGAAGCAACAGCTCTGAAATACGGTATCATACTTACCAACTAAGCATTACAAGAAAAAAAAGGAAGGGAGAGAGAAAGAAAAGAATTCTATAACATTATCCAGATCCAACATTATTAATAGCAACTGAGATACATCCTAAACACTGTCTGAAATGCTTGCTTAACATTGGTGAAAACAGCTAAATACTCACACACATACACACAACTGAGAAGGAAAAACAAATGGCAACTTGATATATGGCTTCTGCTCTCCAGCTGTTTCACAGTACTGAATACGTTAAAATTATAGCCAGTCTTAACATGAGACTCCTGAAATCATGTAAAGAAGCAAAAGCAGCTAGTTTTAAGCTAGTCAGTCTGCACTGAAGGGTTAAACCCTAGTGTGAAATTTTATCATGGGTTGTTGGATAAAGAAAACCTCAGTCTTCCACATTATTTCAATTAAAGTATTATTCCAGTTGTAGCTTTATTTTTTTTCCTAATTCCTGTGGACAAAAGCACAAACTCATATTTAACCACATTTTTTTAAAGAAACTTAGAGGTACTGAAGAACAGAAGTCATGTAAAGTGATTTTCACATTTGAACATACCACACCAGAAGAGTGAAGAACAGCACTTAAAATATATTTAACATCTGACAGAAATTAACAGATTAATTAATAACAAAATTTCTTTGGATTTTAGATAAGCATATATATACATACATACGCTCAAACACATGTGGATACTAAATATAGTATATAAAAATTTTTGCAGGTTTTGCTTCCCCTTCGGAGTTTTAAAATTTTCAGCATAAAATGCTATTATCTTTATCTTTCTCTACAATTGTCCTGGTTCTGATCAGGATGGGGTAATTTTTGCAGTAGCCAGGAGCGGGTATGACTAAGACCTGGAGGTTATTCTATATCATCCTGTGTCATTTTTTGGGGAAGGGCTCACTTCTGAGTCAGTGTAGTGTGGTGTAGTGTGGTGGAGGGAGTGTTTGGGTATAATTGTGGGGGGGGGTTCACTTCCTACATCAAATTGTTCACCTCTTTCTTGCACCCTCTGCCATTAGCACTGTTATTGTTACCGTATGTTTTCTTATCTCATTGCTGTTTCCAGTAAAAATTGTTCTTATCTCTTGAGCTTTACCTTTTATGCCTCCAATTCTCCTCTCCAGCCTGCTAAGGAGAAGGGGAGTCATGGAGCAGCACATGGATTGGAGCAGCACATGGTTTTAGTGGGAACACAGAATTGGAGAATACCATTCCTAAAACACAACAGCTTCTTTGGTGCCCAGTGTGAGGCACGAAGGGTTGAGATAACAACAGATTTGCCCAGAGCGAGTTGAAAACAAATTTGATCTAATTTGATACGGTTTGTTGTACTAGGTGCAGACCTACTGGTCGCAGTGGTCTTACCTGGTTTGCTCATGTGGGTGTGGTACCTAACCCTGTACCTGTTTCTGTACATCCACTATATGCTCATAATGGTGCTCCTTTTGAGAGCAGAGAGAGGGACTGGGATTGCTTTGTTGCTGTACTATGGGGTATCAGTTTATGACATGGTAAGATAAAGAGCAATGATGATCATTTGGGATTGTATTCAGTGTTTCTCTCCCATCCTTACTCAGGCACTAGTTGTGGGAACACATTAATAATAACACCCAGGCTGTGGGGGGGAAATGGGGAAATCGATTTCCCCAGATTTTCACCCCCTTTTCTTCCTTCAGACCTGTTAAAACAGCTTTTGAGAATTCTGAATTCCTGCTGGATGTTAAGGAAAGCATATTCTTGTTGCTAAGTCTGCCATGTCTCCTCAGTGCAGTCCACACCGTATTTAGTGTGAGGACAGAGATTTATAGAGAGGCCATTCAGAGATCTGCCCCAAGGGTGGATGGTCATGAGTAGCATAGAGTGCAGGAGAGAATGAGCCAGTTTTTGGGGAAATTCTCTGCTCTAATGGTTTAGCACTTCACCTACACAACCCTGATGATCTCCTTGCAAGGAGAATGCTGTGGCAGCTCCAGAGAGGATGTACATGCACACAGAAGATGTGTGTGCATCTACAAGATGTACTTTTACAGCCAACTTCTCTACCCAGGCAATGATGTCTTGCCACAGTTCAGTGGCCCAGATGGTTTCCTTCTGCACTGCCAATCACTCTTTTTACATCATTGTAGCCACCCCCACAGAGCATTTGCCACAGTATGCATGAGTGTAGAGGCAAAGTGCTGGCCTTTCCTCTCATTCAGTGACACCTGAGGCCAGCTGGATGGCTTTCAGCTCTGCACCCTGACTTGATCCACCTTGTACCTCAATAGCTTCTGCAACTCGCCATGTAGGATTCCATACATCATCATTCCATTTTTAATGTATCCCTACAAAATGCTAGGAACCATGAGTGAAGAGAGTGTATCTTTTTCATTTTGTGGTAGCTGATTATATGAGGGGGTTGGAGTTGGGCTGCTGAAGAACATTGCAACAATGGACAGGTGGATCGGGCTGCCAAGATTGACGTGTCTCAGGTCGATCTGGAATTATTTCTGACTCAGTAGGCCCATAACAGCTCGGGCCATCAGGGAAGAGATGCAACATCCAGATGGCCTCGTGACTGAGCAGGGGACACTATATTCCAGGTTAACCATAAGCATGAAACATGCACTGCAATTGGGCAGGCCAAATGGGTAAAGTCTCTTTGGTGTGGGGGAGGAGGGCTGAAATATAAATGTGAGAAGGCCTGGCAGATCGATTACATCACACTCCCACAAATCTGCCTAGGCAAGTGCCATGTGCTGACAATGGTGGAGACAACCACTGGATGGCTGGAGATGCACCCTGTGCATCACATCACTGCCCAGAACACCATCCCTGAAAAGCAGCTCATGTGGTGACACACCATCGCCAAAAGAACAGAGTTGGACAATGGGACTCATTTCAAAAATATTCACATAGACCTGAGCCAGAATCATTCTGAGTGGGCACATCATATTCCCTATCCTGCACCAGTCTCTGGGAAAATGGAATGGCACAGGAGACTGTTAAAAACCACATTGAGAGCAATAGGTGCTGAGACCTTCAACACCAGGCTCTGCATTTAGCACGGGCCCCCTGGTTAGTTAACACTAGAGCATCTACCTTGCTTGCCCCACCCAGTCAAAACCTCAGTGTACTGCAAAAGGATATAAAGCTCCTGCGGAGCATATGAGAAATGTGCTAGGGAAGACAGTTTGGATTAATCCTTCCTCAAGTAAAGGCAAACCCATTCATTGGGTTTTCTCAAGGACCTGGGTGAACTTGGGACAGTCAACACAGAAACAGTGTGTACCTCCAGGGAATTTGATTTTTGGGTTAAAACAGTCTGCAATGTTGAACTGTATAAAAGTCATTGCTGAATGACACTGCCACTGTATGCCAGAACTACCATGGACAATGAGTATGAAGTGCTCCAATTGTGAGCTCCTGGTGCAGCTTGCAACCACCTTACAGCACACCAGCCTTCCTGCCCTGGAAGACATCTGGGATGGACTGAACCCACAGCCATGGACTAAAGGAACTCCACCTTGGAGGGATAGTCATTGACTATGGAAATGATACTCATGCCTATGTATATATGTATATAGTTGGAAGGTGTAGGATCTAGGCATGATGCAGATGGACACATAGGTTACTCTGTGCAACTTTGTGTCATTTTCCAGGGATGGCACAAGGGCTCACTTCCAGATCCCTATGGCATGGCAGAAGGAACTGTTGAGTATTGTTAGGGATGGGGTGTGTCTGTGTCCATGTGAATTGTTTGCCTCTTTCTTGTACCTTCTGTCATTACTATTGATGTTGTTGCCACTGTTAATTTTCTTATCTTATTGCTGTTTCCAGTACATTGTTGTTATCTCCACCCATGCCTTTAATGTCTCCAGTACTCCTCCCCAGCCCACTGAGGGGAGGGGGAATGATCACGCAGCACATGGTTTGGAGTGGTTTCTATGGGAACTCTGAATTGGAAAATACCATTCTTAAACCACAACAAAATATTTAGTTATCCAAAATACAAAAATAGGGTTATATACGAAGGCTTTATGGACAAATGATGTGAAGCCAGAAAGTTCTATAAAATAAACAAAATAGATGTCTTTAGAGGCAGAAAACATCAGAAAGTGATCCATATTTTTCTCCTCTTAGATCTAAGTGACAAATACCATAGCCTGATTAGCTATGATATTTTGAGGCCATAATGCAAAGCCATTTCAATTGCTTCTGAACAGGGAGATGGGTCAACAAAGTTGAAAAGCGATTTTTACTCCATTTGAAAAATTCAGAATCTTCTAATGATAGTATGTTGGTTATTTGACTGAGAAATTAATTATTTAAATCTAAAATGGAATCCTAACTACACACAGACTAAACTAGAAGTAAGGTGATATGGAGAAATCTTGAGGTATCATAACATATGCACTGCCGTGACTAATCTCACGCATCATTTCTGACCTTCAAAGGTGAAAAATTCACCAAAGAGAAGCCTGAAAGGATGCTGCATGGCAAGACTACTCAGTTCTTCTAGCTTTATCACATCTCATTGTCTGGATCAACACCATCCTGAGTGCTGTCTTTGTGAATGACCACGGGGGAAGATATAATTTGTGCATGTTGATAAATTTTGATGGTCTTCTGAGATACTTCAGCATGTCCCACCTCATCTTCAGGGAAGAGGGCAATCATTTTTGTACAGCTTGTGCTCTTCATCACTCTTATAAATTTCAGCCCAAATCTGGCCAAGTGGTCTGTCAAGCTCAGAAGTCTTGCTAAAATCAAGTCAATTAAGTGTCTCACTAATTTTGTGAAATGAGGAAAGGAAGAGAGAAGCAGATGTAGAAAGACTGCAAAAGCAGCTGCAAAGCAAGGCAAAAAGGTGAGGAAGAGATGGTCTAAAGATCTGGGAGACCAGAACTGGGTATAAGAGAAAGAACTAAGAGGCATGAAAAAGAACACAGCAAAAAAAAATTAAGTTTATGGCAAAACAGCAGCCAGTATCCAGTGAAGAATGCTCTTCAGAACATAGCTGGAACCATGCGTGTTAGGTAAGCCTATTTCTCTCTGTCAAATAACAGTGAAACCCACTGGCAAAATTCCCAGTCTTTCCACTAGTGGAGACTGAGGCAGAGCTAAGAGAGCTTACCATTCCTACAAACTACTGTCCTATCAGTCTGCAGGAGGTGGTGGTTCTAGAGGTTGCAGTTTGCTTGTGTATCCTGGGGCGATTGATCAGTGTTACAGAAATTCTGTTTTGCCCTATACTTTAAACCAAAAATGGAAGTAATTACACAAGGCAAATGTCACAAGAAAATAAAATCAAAAATTAAAAAACTAGGAAAAGTCGTCAGGATTAGAATTTAATTTTGTCCCCTTGTGTGTATGCATAGGATGCTTTTTAATTGAACAATCATACTATTTTTTTCAGTAGACCCATTTCATTAAACGTAGGAAGTTGAGCTGTTTGGGTTTCTAGCAGTCCACACTGAATTTACCATCTCAAAGTGCTGAGTGTACCTTCACCCAAGTGTTTGACTTTAGGACAGTAGTTCAGAAATGCGTAAGGTTTCAACTTCAGCCATTCCAATATAAAATCTTTAGAAAATGTCACTAAGTTTTGAGGTTTTGCTCTGATTTGGAAAAAAAAAAAAAAGAGTCCTAAGTTTGGACTGGAGAAAGGATAATGAGAAATTCTTCCAGCCCTGCCAGACACAAAGCCCTCACTTCTGTATTTCAGCTTCACTTCCAATAACAAATCACCACCACCAAGTGTGACTCAGATCGTTCTACAGTGACAGAAGCATCATCATTCTGACCTGTGAAGGGGTGGTACAGGGCCAAAAAGATTATTAGTTTCAATGTTTCTCACCAAGGAAGCAGCAGAAAAAAATACAATCTGTTGAACTCGATTTTTAATTGTGCAAGGCTGAAGGATCATTACCTCCACATTCCCCTGCTTCCCTGACTGGATAGTGGCAACCCCACTTATTTTGAGAGTGGGGCAGCAGAACTGTTCTGAATGCAGGCTTGAAAATACAGGAGTGATTGTTGGGATCAAAAAGCCTGATGCTTTTGTTACAAGGAATATACTATGATGAATGTAGAGGGGCCTCTTCTTTAGAAATTTACTGTAATAAGGTACTAGTCATAGTAGGAACAAAGGGAACAAAAGAAGAGAAAAAACTAACCCAAGACATGAGTACATTTTAAAGATCAGAATCTTAGCATCATGAGGTCAATATGTCCTTCAATATAATTGAGCTTATCATTGACAGTTCCCTCAACCTATTCTGGTGTCACAGAGATCTGGTTCACTCAATATCTGCATAGGACGAGTTACTCTGTTTAGCAGAGTATTTGCAGTTACTCAATTTAACAGAAACAGCACAAGGTAAAAAAACACAGAAGCAACTGAATTGCATTCTGTGATTAAGTACAGGTAAATCTCAATTTCTTTAAATGTACACATTCACTACACTAGTCAGGTTCCTACACATGGGAAGGTGGACTTGTCAGATACTTTGACAGGGCAAACTAAGCTTCTAGATAAAACAGCAGCTGCCACAATCACATTGTACCGAAGAGTAGTCACAATAAAAAAGGAAAGAGCTTTTGCTGATGTCTGAGCCTTTGATAAAAAAAATCCATCTGAGAAAATACACTTTGCTACTAAATGGCATGTTCTCTGTTTGCTCTGATTCTCATATCTCAAATGAAAAAAAAACGGCCAACAGGATCAAAACAACAACAACAACAACAAAATGGTAACACCTGCTGTAGCAGCCTCATAGTTCCTAAGATATTTCTTAGATGAAAAAATGTATAGAGTATTTTATAAAATTAAACATATACAGAAGTAATCACGGAGATTATGATCCAAGAAAAGAATTAAGTCTATAATATCTAAAATGTGGATTTTTTTTTTTGTCTTAATATCTTCTGGTCAATTATTTTTTTATTAAAATAAGCCCCACACATACATGAAATATTTTGTATTTAAAAAATGTAACGTATTCTTAGAAACTGGTTAGAAAATTTTAGATGACATGGACACATCTGGCTGGGAGCCTGCAAGGTTTTGTCTGAGTCATTTTGAGGGCGATGAATGCATGTGGATTCTCAGGCAGGACTCCAGCACCACTCCTGTGTGTAATCCTGGAACAGTTCAGTGCTCTGTACCTCTTATAAGAAATTCACCTGTTACTGGGGCCCTGGAAATTTAAGGGAATCTTATTTTTTCAATAGCACTGCTGGTGAACTCTTCTTTGGTATCACAGTCCATCAGAAATTTGGATCATCTGCAGCAACGTAGCTCACAGGTCTGCCTCTGCTAGAACTGGAAACCAATGGTTTCCAGGCTAACCCCAAGCCCTAGGGTAACCTTTCTGGCAGGTGACAGCAGGGTTATTTTATACCCGCCTCGGGCTTTAGAATTTTGCCCTCTAGAGTCAGCTTGGAGGAAGATGGTTCGGTGTTGCTCCAGGCACTCTGTCCTGGAGCTGAGTATCAGAGTTCCCGGAGCCCTAGATGGAACAGGGATCAGGCTGCAAGCAGGACTGCCAGAGCATTCCCAGCTTCCCTTGGCTGAAATGCAAGCTCAGGGTCAGGCAGATGTGGGGCCAGGTTGATCGACTCTGATGCTGGGTCACACTGTGCTGTATGTCTGTCCTAGGAAGCTGCTGGCTGCTCCTGACACTGATGTCTCGGTCACTTCCACTGCACAATGCAAGGTCCAGAAGAATGTGGCTCCCAGGACAGGACATCGTATTTCGCGTTATGCAGACACACACACATGCATGTGTGCAGATGTGAAATACATCACAAGCTCCTATTGATGAGATTCCTACAGAAAATTATTAACTTTGATAGAAAGGTTAAGTTAAAATCAAGTTTCTAAAAAATCATAACCTCATTTCAGATCATGCTAGAGAATACCAATTTTAAAAGAATACAGGAATTGCCACTGTAGAGAAGCGTTCTCTGATGCACCAAACTAGCACAGAAAAGCAGCCTTGCTTCACCCTGAAAGAATGAATTAGAGGAAGAAGGCAGAACAACTTGGTTTTGAATAAGACTTCTGAAAATGAATAGGCAGAACTTCAACAAGTGCACTAGAATATAGAATATATACTAGCCATACAAAAGTGTCTGGTGCTGAATATTCACTAGGTACCTTGACAGGAAATGCAGCAAGGACTGGTATCCCTGGTTATTGTTTTTAATGTTTGTTTTTAACATTTCTAGCTACAGATTTTTCCTATTCAAATGTTTTCATACTTTATGTTACTAATTTTTATACTGCTTTAATTGAATTATTTACTTTTAATTTTATTTACCTTTGGTCTCAACTATTTCCACTAGCATAATTATACCACTTATTATACTTTGAAACTGCACCCCATTTCTAATTACTGTTTGTATATTAAAGGAGTCTCAATATTTTAACATCTCTCAGTCATTCTTTCTCTAGTCCTACCATAATTCCTGTATCATTCAGAATTGATTTCTGTATATATTTTGAAATTGAGAAAAAAAAATTTCAGATAACAACTTGCCAAACTATTCTTACAAAATTTATTTCACTTAGATTTACAGTTTTTTCATGGAAGCACTTTGATTATCATTAAATAAGGTTTTTCTGAACAGGGGATTTCAAGTGTTACACATTCTTCTTCTCCATCTCTCCTAGGTTATCACTGCAGAATGTCTTACAACATCAATGAAAGACAGTACAGGGTACAAAACACACCACTGCCATCCAGTACTACTTGTTCATGCTGAGAAACAAAGGTCAACACAATAAAGTGTTACTCATTCAACAACTGTCTCTATCATTAGTTACCTTAATCCCAGAACCAGTGTTAGTGCTTCATGCAGACCTGAGGTTAGTAAAAGACTAAAACTTTTAGAAGATGTAGTGGTCATTTCTCAATCAGTGTGAAATTCTTTTTAGTGGGAACAAGGGCAACAAGGAAAGTTTGCATACAATTGGTTACAAGCTTAGTGCTCTAGTAAAAGTAAGAGGAACAAAGGGTTTTTTTGGACACTTTGTCTTACCTTCAGATAAACAGAACTGATATTTAATGATCTAAAAAGAGGGGAAATAAAATAATGAAATAATCATAAGGAGTTCAAGAAATGTCAGAACAGGAAGGCCTTGAGTTACTCATTTCTTTTACCGATTTTCTTATTAGTAACAAAAAAATGCAGTATCCTCTTATAAAACAGGTATTGTATTGGAAAGTAAGAATTACCTTAAAACCAACTTTGTGACTAATAACCTGGGAACAAAGTTAAGATTGAGAGGCTCAGATTTTCATTTACATTTATTTTACATTCTAAATATGTAGCGAGCTTTGAGACTTTCTTATGAGGAAAATGCACTTAAAAATGTTTCTACCTTAACCAGCCTAGATGACAGTACCAACATTTCCAAGCAGACTTTATACAGGGGATTGTGATAAAATTTGCTGTAAAAATACAGGGTCTGGTTGCTATATTAATGCACCTTGTCAGATCTCAATGCCAGGCATTGTCTCATGATGCCAGAAAACAGAATAAAGATTTAAAGTCAACTTTGTCCGCGTTCTCAAGCATGTATGTTCATTCCAATTAATGAAAACTCTTCATGATGTGCAAAGGTCTGAATTTTTAGTCTTTATAAGTAAGGATACTGCATTTCAAGTATGATTTTATAAGAACTGTTTGTTACTTCTTACCCGTCTCTGAGGGCAAATGGTGATAAGGTGCTGGACAGAAAACCTGAGCAGCAAAATCTTCAAATGTTGTAGGCTCTAGATGATGCTGAACAATTGTTTGCAGGTATCGTGCTCTCTCCTCATAACTGAGTTAGCCAAGAATTAAGGATGAATTTATATAATGTACTGTAACTGCTAAATATCAGTGCCTAGTAATTCAGAATTATTGTTTTTTGTTAAATACATATAATGTATTTCAGTGACTGTACTGTGACACTTATTTTTAATTCTTGATAAGACTGTGATATTGTCTAATGCACTGACATACTAAGTGCATGATTAATGTAAACCTTATGGTTCAAATGTATTCTTTTCACATCTGATGCAGAACTTCCTGAAATTGTTTACATGCAACAACAACTTAAGTACTCTCTTAAGTAATTAATTTGCCTGTATTCTAGTCACAATTAAATATAAAAAACCATTTAAATTTTTAGGATGTGTAGCATGGAACATACCTTAGCATTAACAAAACAAATGACTTTGCACATTTCCATAATAAACTGCTTTCATAATCCCTAAACACACACATATTTTAGACAAATATAGTGAAATTTCAGTATTGGGAAGAACACCTTATCAATTATGTCATTAAAACAAGCAAGAATATCTGTAAAGAATCCACAGGACCCTTAAATACTGGTTAACAGGGTGTTGGCAGGGCACTGACAGTAAAATACTGTACTTCTTTTTTCCTGTGTTCTCCCCCTCTAATATTACTGACAAGAGACTGGTACCTTGAAGTGTTGTTGTTTTTGGAGAACCCTCTCCAGGCTTCTTGTTCCAGCAGGCCTGATTGTGCTGTTAGCACAGAGAGAGCGAGAAAAAGAGAGAATATTTCTGCTGTTCATGAAAGCAACTATGGAAATGGCTGTCAAAATGTAGAGCAGCAGGCAGCAACATACAATTATCAAGAAAAACTACCATGCTGACTTCATGTTGTATAGTTGCTGAACTGAGAAATCAGTTAACCTTTTCTCACACAACTTTCAGAGTCCTCCAGCTGGACTCAGTATGTTGAATGAGGGAAACCTTCTCTAGTTATCTTGCACAAACACAGAACGATCAGAAATTTTCCCTGACATTTACACTTGTGCCCACTTTATTTCCTGTATTTTATTTGCAGACAGTGAGGTAATTTTCTCCTTACATAGTTCTGTTTTCCAAAAAAATACCCCAAACAAATCAGCATGCTGTGGAGGAATGCACTCAAAATAGGTTTCTCTAAAATTCTGGGGTCTGATTTCAGGTCTGCTGCTCTTTTTGGGGGAACCAGGGACAGTGAGGAAACAATCTTTCTGACTCAATTTTCCCACCTGTGAAATGGAGATAATACTCACACTGCACATATTTTTTAGCAATCCAAACATAAGAACTGTATTACATGTGATAAGCATTTTTAATTACTAGTGATAACATTTAAAATAAATAATGACACTGTTTTCAGTTATGATAAGCAATAAAATTCCCAACACCAAATCTAAGTTGGAAACAGTAACCTTCATATTATCTTACAAAACTACAGTTCTACAATGACAGAACTTTTCCTACTTAATTTTTTTGGCCAATTTTAATTTTTCTTTACCATATTTATCGTAGATTTTACAGTCTAACTAAATATGAAAAAACATAGAGAATATATTATCTAGAAACAAGTTTCAGTGAATAAAATTATTTCTATCATATTTCCTTAGGCCATAACTTAGTTACACAGTGAAACTGGGAAACAGTTTTCCCTCCAAAATCTCTGCTCTGAATTCTTTCTCAATCCAGAGACAGCTGAACCACAGCAGAAGCCTCAGTTTGGAGAAGCTATAATAGAAGCACTAGGACAAGAGAAAATATAAAAATCTCCAATTGTAACGATTCTTAGGTTGGGGGATAAACACAGTATTGAGCCTGAACAGAGGACAGTAATATAGCACAGTTTTTAAGAGGCTATGTATAAGTGGTAGAGGATGAAACTGATGGTTGAAGTCTAAATAATACTACGTATCTCACAACTTGTTGAAAAGCACTTTTTTTCATTGGGGGAGATTCACAGCTGCTGAATTTTCTGCAGTTAATAGAGTCCTTTGATTCACAGCAGTGCCCCTTGCACAAAAAATACTGGCCTTTGTGTATTACCAGAAACTAATTTTCTATTTGGCTGAAAAGGGAAAAATGGGGTTATTGCTTCTCCCTCCTACAGAGCTTTTCATTATGCCTGATGCACTCAACTTCTAAGCTCTTCTGAGAAAAAAAAAATAACTGAAGAGGCAAGAGGTAGAAAAATGAGCTTGTTAGCACATTAGAAGTGAAGTATCTTGGTGGGCCCTAGAAATTCCCAGTGGTGTGTTAACTTATCACTCTATGCATGCTGGCACTGATAGTCTCCCAATTGATCACTCTCTTTTCGCACCAAAAGTGCTGCCAGGAAGCAAAGGCTGAAGGCCCACAGGAGAACAGGCTGCTATCAAAACAAGCTGTTTTTAAAAGTCTGCTTGAATGGGTAAAATGTTTCATGAAAAAGTAGGGTAGAGACACCTACTTGCTTTTAAAATGCTCTACTTTCAGAGGTCTCTAAAGGAAACCTTTCGTTTATCCTCTTATATCCAAAGCTTATACACAAATAAGGAAAAATGAAGGAAAGTTACTGCTTTGAACATGACAAGGACACTTTTTTTCTCTAGTCTTAGTAAAATCTCCTAACCAAATACAGAAGTCTCAAGATAGATGCTGACTGAGAATGATAATGATGTTTTTGTTACACAGTGGACATGCTTATATCAGTTCTAGAAGTCTAATTCAAATGCACACTTAGTACACCCAGAGAAAAATAATTCAGCTAGCTGGGTTGCTGCTCATCCTAACAATCCACAAAATCATCTGCAGCTTGTTAAAAACATAACCCACCTTAAAAAAAAAAAAATCTGAAGCAAATGCCAAGTCCAAAGCTTGCTCTACTTGGCACTAAGAAATTACACAGAAGAACTCTGTTTCTCTATTAGAGCCTACATAGTTGAGATACTTTTATCTTCTATTCATTTATATTCTGAGAACATCCTAGTAATTTGAAACTCCAATTCTATATGCCTTCATGGCTGAGATAATCTAGTTCTACACTGTATTTGAATGCAACTGTCTGCAAGAGTGACCATAAACCCACAGTAGCTAATTTCTACATTACTTCTAATAGGCTAGACATTTATTTCTTTAAAACACTGCTCTCTAGGAAAGACTTATTAGCACTTACAGATTGAGTGGCACATACAAACTCAATGGCTAGTAATAATAGGGCAATGCAAGGTGTATTCTTACTTCGAGTGGATGTTGCCACTGGCATCAGCAATTAAGATGGAATGGGAAGGATGTACAGACACACCAATGGAGAAACACTAGCACAGAGAGTGACAAAACACTTAAACAACAGTATTGTGGGCTTTTTGCTTCTGGAGAAGGTGTTAACAGGAACAAAACAGAATGAATAAAAATGTATGATATATATTAATTATGCAGGCACTCGCCCAAATGTGTCAGCTAAAAACTTGCAGATACATAACTGCAAAAAGCAAAACAAAAAAATCTAGTTACTTCATTATACTTTTTCAGAAGAACCTGTTCCAAAAAGTAGAATCATCACCAGAAAAAAATCAGGAATCATATCTTTATAGGTCACTCAGGTTACAGTCAGTCCAGCTAATATTTCATTTGCATTACGATTCCTTTTACTTACTCTCTAAATCTGTAATTCTTTCTATTAATAATTATCTGAAAAGATCTATTATTTGAAAATACTGTACTTTCCATTACTAGACATGTTGATTTGCACTTGGGAACGAGCACTGAAAGCCGGGCTGTCAGATCACCAACTTATGCCCAATCTCTGTAAAAAACATCATTTCATGTCTTCACCTAATAGCTCTCCATCTCTGTTGATTGTTATCACTTCCAAGCTTTATATTCCTATGGCAAAATACATCTTCCTCTTGCAGACTCCTTATGCATAATCTAAGCTAAGACTTCTAGCCATCTATCTGAACAAATTACCTAGGCTCTTACATCTCAGTTACTGCCATAGCCTTTTCTCTGGCCTAAATAAATGCATTTTAAATCCTTTTATAATCTACCCAGAGCACTGCAGAATCTACTTTCTGGACATACTACTTAGATGGTGCATTCTTTCAGATATTGCTCTCAGTCTGCCACTCCCTAGTGCAAATGCAGGTTATTAATTTGAACTTTATAGTCCATACCTATTCCATCCATTTTACCAAAACCACTCACCTCCAGTCAGTTAATGCAGCCACTCTCACTAATCCTGGCATTTTTGGAAAGGCACTTTTGTACTTTCTTCTACGTGGCTTACGTGTAGCATCAGGAATCTGCAAGTGTCCACAAACTCTCCCTTTTCTATGATTATTGATTTTTTTACATTTTACTGCGTTATTCAGACTACACATTTTCCTTCCATTTTTCTTCACACTTCTCAGTTTTACAACTGACTAAAATGCATTACAATAAATCTATCTAGTATTTTTTAGTTAAGGAGCGGATGCATGATTACTACTACAGCCATTGACAGAATACCAATCCTAAAATGACATTAACCCGAGGCTGGAAAAAATGAAGAAAAAAAATGTTTTAAACATGGAATGAGATTTCCAAGACTTTATTTAAGGATATAGCACTTCACAGCTATGTAATCTATTACCAGAACAACTAAGTGTTAGATACTCAAATGGGCTGGAGAAGAAATTCTACTGCCTGATCCAAAAACCACTTGTGAAGAAATGCTTCCCAAGCACAGACTGGAATCCAGGGACTCTCCTCTCCCAAGGAAGTACCATAATGATTAGACTATATAGATGAGCATGTACATTTCCTGTGATTAAGAAGCAATCTTATGAAACAAAGAACAATTTCAGCAGTGTCGAAGTAAGACACTTTCATGAAAGCTTTATTCATAAATCTTCCTTCGTCGTACTGGCGTATTTGTATATATGTGCAGTTTACATGTAGTATACCATAATGTAACTATATATTGGTTATAAAAAACTGTATATTGTATAAAAAACTGTATATTGGTATGTAGATGTTTTGGTTCAAGAGCTAGGAAAAAAAATACAGGGTCTTAATGATTGCCTTGAAATACCTCTTAGAAAAAAAGCTAGAACATGCATTTCTAAATAGCAAGATGGATTTTTTTTCAGGTTAAATTACAAACTCCTCTCAGAAATACATGTACAGCTGCATCCCTGGCAGCTCCAACTGTTAGCAAAATCATCTAAGAAGTCAATATATATTGATATGATTGTGGAGAGTATGACTTGGTTAGCCAGGCATTTTGAAAATAATTTAAGACAAGCAGAAACTGAACTGCTGCTCCATCCTTACCTTGAAAATGAAAATCCTACACCTGAAAATACTTTCTTGTAGGATCAATGGATACTTGCAAGAGGTTTTTAATTGCACATATACACAATTTACATAAAAGATATTAACAGTATTTTAAGAAAAGCTATATAAGAAGCTATTGTTTACTACATTTTTCCCCGCAGCAAATTTAGAAGTACACATAATTTTTTATAGGAAAAACTCCCAAATCTGTAGTATTGTCAACATACAAAAATGCTCCTAGGATATTAGGGACCAAAGTAAAAAACAGTGAAGCACAGTGAAGAGCATATGTTGGTAGGAGACTTTAAGTTTTTTGCTTTCTGGCCTGAAAAGGTGTGCAAACCCCACAGAATCAACTGATACAGTTTGAGGTACTTCAAATGACGAAATAATTGATTTTATTTGGCACATTTTTCCTAGTAAATTTCAATTCCCTACATCAAAGTTTGAAAGGAGAATGGCCTCCCCTATAAAGATAACAAGTACAGGTTAGGATCAAGGTTTTAAGCTGAAAGGAAAACAGTCCCAGCAGAATTTCACTTCTACAGGAAGACAAGACAAAACCCACACACATCACAGAAATGGAATTTTTTTCTGAGAAATCTCACTCTAAAAGAAGAGACTGTGCAGTGGTTGTCAAACCAGCTGAACTCATACTGAGTCACAGCAATTTGTAGTCTTTGTTGGCTCTTAGAGTTAAGGATGCAAGTCGGGCTGCTATTGATCCAGTGCTGGAAGCCCTGCAAGTAGCAGTATTTTGTATGTAGGTGGGTGATCAGTATCAACTGAGAGGAATAGTTAAAGTTCTCTTATATTCTGAAAAGTGACTCTGTAGAAGTGGTATCATGGTGTTCCTTATTTATTGCATTTCAGTAATTTCCACATCTAGTTTGCACAGTATACAAATAAAGAGTTTCTTTTTCTTCCAGCTGCATCTTCTGTTTACGCAAGTCACCTTGATATCTCAAAGTCAGTCTGGGTTCTTTTGTGTCTCTTAAATACTGTCAATATTGAAAATGGCACATAAATATTTAGCTAGGTGCATCTGTTTTTTTTACAGCTATGCTGCAAATGAAAGGAGCTTCTGCACATACAACTGGACTTAGACACAACACCAATGATTCGTAAGGTAGAATTCAGTTCATTCTCCTCATATCTCATGTGAGTTATTTAGGTGAAAGAGAAGAAAAAAATTACTATGCTTGACACTATCAAGCAGGTGAAAGAATTAAAAATTTTATAGTCTTTTAAGGGGATTTTTTCCTACTGAACTACTTTTTCAAGACAGCTCTTCTGCAATAAAATGTAACAATATATTTTTTTACTCATAAAAATAGAACATAAACCTCAGAGAAATGAAAAATGCATTTCAAAAGTAAACTTGTATGCTGCATTTGGTGAAAACATTTAAAAACTGCTGAAGAGGCTCTATTAATTATCCAAAATCAACAATTTTAATAAGTAATGTGTATGTTACAATCTACTAATTAATGTAGCTATCTCACTAATAAAATGAGAATGTATATGAAAAAAAGTAACAGACCAAGACTGTAGAATTAACCAAGCTTAAAATGTATTATCTAACATATTCAATTACATTATTTTTCAACTCAAGCTGTAACTGCAAAGGGTTGATTGATTGAAGCAATTTCTGAGGTATATTTCTTCATTAAGAAAATAAGGGAATATATAATAGACAAATTTATACAAACTAATTCCATCATTCCCGATAAAAAAATTGTTTCCAAAACAGTTGCATCATTCTTTGAATAAATATAATGAAAATTACTTCCAAGTTTTTATACTACTAAACAGTTAAAGAAATCTGTGATAAATTGTTATCAGGCACTTTTTGCTACTTGGAGGAGTTTTTTTAATTTAAGATTGCTTATCTTACAGTTAAAGGAGATAATTTACATTACATCTACTCCATAGAGTAGATATAATGTTTATATGGTTATATGGTTAGAAGTCCTGCAAGGTAGGCTAGATCAAGTTGCAGCCATTGAGTGTTTCCAAGTAAATGGTATTGTTTTCTGCCTAGTTTACTAACACACTACATACTGAAAGGCATTGACTTTATCTGAACTTATGTAAGAATCTCAATTTTTACAGTGTGGGCGGTTTCAAAATTGCTAAATTACTGCAAGAAATTCTAATTGATGCTTACATTTTCATTAAAAAGATCAACACGTTTAAGATTCTGCGAAACTGTCCTTCTAGGAAAATCCTTGATGCATTGTTTACTTCTATGTTGTTCCACAAAAGTCTTACAGCTCGCTAAATTCATCAGTGGTTTATAACATCTTCTAGGAAGAACAAACTGTGCTTCATCAGTGCAGACAAAGCTGGGCTTTAATCCATTTCTATAACCATATTGCCAAGTCTGTATTGTTTACATTGCGTCTCAATTAGGAGACAGGCAGGACACCTGGTACTTCTTTATCTAAGTCCCACGGGCTGCCAGATGACTCAAAATCCATAACAGGTGCTAAGGCAGTGTGAGTGGAGCACCATTAACACAAGCTGCAATTGGATAAAATTTGGACTACGCTTAACCACTTAAAACACTCAATTATGAAATGAAAAATGTAACCACTCTTCACCAAGGTCCTTTACAGAAGGCTTATAAAAATATATAGAATTAAAATGCAACTGAACGGAACGTAAAATAAATTTTAATTTCAGTATATTCTTTATAATATAAACGATATAAAAACTAATTATATATAAAAAAGTTGGGGTTCTTTTTAAGACAATAGTAAAAAAACTATTTACTGAATTAATTCTAATTCTGTTCATCTGTTTAGGCAGCAAAAATGACAAAAATTATGCTCAGACTTCTAGGAATTTCAAAATTAAGGGAAAAAAAATCTGAATTAAGACTACTTATCAAATTCTTCAGCTCTGTAGAACCCAGAAGTTATTTTATTTTAAGGACTTTAGCAAACAGGAACACCTTATGGAAGGATTTAAAAACCAACAAAGGTTCAAGTGAAAATCTGTATGATAAAAGGTACTCCTTTGCACCAAAAAATCCCACTGCAAAAGTCTTTTCAGCACTTTTTCATCAAAGGTGACTGAACTACATATTAAGCTTAGACCCTGACAGAACACACTGCATGAGAGAAAAAATGAGTATCAGAAATTTTACAGTGGACAATTACTTAAGAACTATCTGTATCTAAATGTGCAGTAATCCAATTAAGTTTCTATTTAATATTACAATTATCAAGAACACAATATAGTGATTTTATTACCAGAGTAAGCAGCTACAAAGTACAGTAAACTGTCATTTTAGACAGTGTCAGAGTATCTATGATAAGCAGCACATTGGCTTAAACTAATGCACTATATGCCTCTAGGGAACGAAAGGCTCAGAGACTGGGTTTTAACATCAGAATCTATCCATTAATCTTGACTTAAATATAATCTACTCTGCAGTAAGAGGAAGAATGGGCATTCAATGAATTATCTGTTTGAAATATAGCAGGAGCATACTAATACAAACATATAGCAGAAAGTATCAGTTTCTGTACCATTTATAGTGTACTATTGGTTCTACAAACCCTGAACTGCATTTTAGCACAAAGCTAAAAAGTTGGATCAAATGGCTAGCAGGATGGGAAGGATGAATACCTCAGCACTATAACTTTGGCTGGGTGGTTAGAAGAATAATGATAGTACTTAAAAATACTGCACTCATCCATGCTTTAGTAACAGGCTATGGACATGAAAACAAAATAGTGATGAAAACTGTGCTGAAGCCCATATGCAGGCAGAATTCCCACTCCAACTTACAGGGAGGATTTGTCTTACTAATGTATCCAAGAAGAGAATCAATTAATCTATATGGTATGTTGTGCTAATTGTTTTGAAGCCCATTAGAGCTGCCACTGCTTCAAGCTCTCTCTGCAGCGAGGGAGTGCCGCTCCTGCAGCCAGACGGAAGCGCGCACCTGGCTGCTGTGGGTTTGCAGGAGGCAGCAGGGGAGGCGCAGGGCCACCGGCCACACAGGACTGAGGTTTATTAAAGCTGTTGTACCGAACACACCAATGAAAGATGGTAAGGTGTGGGCTGAAGTGATGACTGCAACAAATGTGGAACACTACAGGCCACAGGGGAACTGCAACCCCACAAACTAACTCCTGATGTTGGGAGAGGGAGTCATCCTCATTCTGACATCCGGCCTTACATCAGTGTTAACTCAAGTAATTAAGGTTGATAGGTGTAAAGAAAACAGAAGCAGAACTAGTTCTCTACTCTCTGGTATTAGTGTGAATTAAGCTTAAGCTCACTGGTTTCATAAATTCAAGTATTTAAATTTCAACTTTAAATACCTTCTCTGCATATATAGACATATTAATTGATGATAAAAACCACAAATATCTTTTTCATGAAGAAATCACTCCAAACTGCAAAATCACAAAAATAAAATTCTATTAATATTAAATACTGTCCAGTAAAAAACTGCACATACAGGTATGTGTTCATTTGCCATTCCACACTACCTGCAACAAAGGAAACTCCTCTAATGAGAAATTCTGTCATTAATTCCAATCTGCACTTTAATGAACTTTACAACTACCTTTTAAATTTTTTTAGTTGATGAGAATGTTTTCTCTTTACCATGTGTTGCTGCAGTACCAGTAGCAGATAATCTACTTATAAGCCTCTTTGGAGACCAGTAAAGTCAATTTTAAGAATGATTTTAAAATCTCAAAGCCAGGCTTCTATGTAAATGAAGAAAACAAATATGAATTTTCAGTTATTTCCCTCTTTTTATATTTTGAACAGCAATTAGCAAAGCAGCCCCTTCACCCTCCTCCCTAATGCTGTCAAGCTGTTGAGAGCAGTCTGCAGCACTACAATGGTGCTATTGTGAACACAGCCTGGGCTTCCTTCCCACAGAGAGTTAAGTGGGCAGTTCCTGCTGCCCATGATTGGTGTCCAGTGAAACAATACTTAAGAGCCAGGTTTTATCAGTTCCACGCCAAAGAAGTGAACCCAAGCCTTCATATCATGCTGAACCATATGCCAACCCTGATGGCCCCTAAGGTTTATCACTAGGAATCAGGATCCATCATGTCCCCTGTGAAATTTCACTTCACATACCTTCTGTGAAATGCATGGCTTTGCTGAAAACTGACCTTTTTCCACAATTGGCATGAACAGATGGATGGTAACTATGGTTTAGCAAGCTGAAACTAAACCATTTCCTAATAGGATGCATTCTTCTGTGTTTGGGAGGAGAAGCATTCAGAAGGAGATAGATGTATTTGTGATCCACGGATTTATTCAGGTGCAGTTAATCGGCAATTAAACTATTTTCTCTATGTCTAGAAAGTATATTGAGATAAATTTGATTGGCCAGGCTATGATTAAGACTCACGTCCTTCAGACTGCCATATGGTAACTCCAATTACTGTAACACTAACTTTTAATCCTTGCTTTATGTTAGCTTATTCCATTTTTCTACTATGTGGCACATACAGAATAAACTATAATCTTTGTTCTTATAATTTTGACCCTGGTGAATATTTTTACATGAATATTTTTACATTCCATCTCCAGCTTGATATTTTCACTTACTGCCAGGTATTATATACAAGCCCTTTTTCAGTAACTGAAATACAGACTTATAGGAGCACGAAGCCAACCAATGTGCTAGTTTCTATTAATCTATTTTTTTTTTTTTGGTACCTATGATATTCTAATCCCTCTGTTGGCACTGGAAAGCATGCCCCAACTGTTTTGATTACCGTATGCAGAATGATGCAGAAACAGTTTGCCAATATCTTACTCAACTCAAAAACATCACTCTATCTCACAACTGTTATGGTTTTGCCAGTTTTGGTTGTTATAAATAATCTCTCACATTTCCCACCAATTTAAGTATCAAAATCAAACATATGGAATGCCACATACTTATTTTTATATATACATGTTTTTTTGTGTTTTAACATGCAAACCTTGCAAGTTGTTTGCACATCCCTTATTTGTTATGAGGGTGAATTTATGGAAAGAAAAGGATTAAATCAATACACAATGCTGTTTTTTCCAAAATAAAGCCAGGGCTTAAATAATTTAAAAACATTTCTTTCTTTACATTTTAGAAATGTCAGGAAAAACTGTTTAATCTCCCAGACTTTTATTCACAGATTTCTGAGAGTTATCAAAGAAATCTGTATGAATTTTAACACCTTAAGGGGGCAAGAGTCTTAACATTTTAACAAAGGGCTTTTGTTACCCAAAATATTTAATTAATTAATAAGGTTAAGTAGGTATTATCAAAAAAACTGTCACTTTGTGTTACACACACGGCAATCAACTCTGTGTAACATTGGATTAGTTTATCTTTTTCTTTCCAGTTTAAGGACTCGTAGCCTTCTCCCTGCATTTTTTTTTTTTTTAAAGAGATTTATAGACTTTAGAAACACATTTTATAATGAAAGATTCCACTACTTTCAGCTTACAACATACAAAACTTTCCTCCCTTAAAAATATGTTGTAACAAGAAAAAATCTCTTCCCTCAAGGGATCTGTACTGACATATCCAGACTCAGAAGTTCTAGGAGGCTGATAAAGCAGGTCACTGCTTTTCTGGAAAGCTCACTGCCCTTCTGTTCTAAACCAGAATGCCACCAGCATAAGCCTATCCATATTTTTCTTAGAAATCAGTAGAACCAATATTTCTCCTTCAGATGGGCAAATTATATTTATGAAAGAATGTAGAAGTAAAAGAATCTAGAATATATTTTTCCAAACTGTACAAAAATATTTGACTCCCTCCCCTAAGTGTCTACAACACTCAGGTCTTTATAATGCAATTAATAGTAGAAAACTACATGGCTACAGTCAATCAGTTTTGCTAACTTGATATTTTCTGTTTTTACCACTTTCAGGAGAGTCCCATGCGTTTCATTAGGGAAGAGTAGCTAATAAATAAAGCTGTACTGCTGAGTGAAACATGTAGATATCTTGTGATATCTACATGTAACAACAGCATTACTAAACCCATGTGCTTAAACTGTATCCCTTTAACTGTACCCCTTTAATGTGTTTCAGGCCAGGCAGTTTCACCTTAATGCCTGCAAAGACCTTTCTGGAAAGGGAAATAAGGTGGTGATTTGAAACAGCCAACATGGCTGTCCTAAGGACAAATCACGCACAAATTTGGTGGCCTTCTACAACAGTGTTACAGCACTGGTATCTGAGGCAAGAGCAACTGATGTCATCTAGCTGGATCTGTGCAAAGCATCTGACACTGTCCAACATGATATTCTTGTCTCTAAATTTGAGAGACATGGTTTTGATGGATGGACCACTTGGTGGATCAGGAATTGCCTAGATGATCACACTCAAAGAGTTGTGATCAACAAGACAATGTCATGCTTCAACTTACTCCTAACTTTAAAAACACATGAAAACTAAGTGAAATCTTGTGAAATTATGTTCACTACATGAAGACACAGCAAACACAGCAGCTTGGTACACACATCTGCAAGTATTTCTCCAGCAGTTATTTGAAGTGTCTACATGACAAACACTAAGGCAAGAGTTTAACAGCCAATCACAAAATGTTGGCTCAATCAGTTGTCTCTAGTGGCTAAAATCAAAGGCATTTAAAGTGATGCTTTGGAATTATTCATTGCAAAACAATCCCATTTTTTCAACAGGTAACTAATAAATGATGGCTGAGAGCAGGTTTGCACTACCTCTGAGGTCCAATTGGTACTCAGGACACTGCCTACTTTTGCTACCTGGTGTTGCATTTTAACTCTAATTGCATGATCAAGCCAATAAATTGGACTCAGGGGACAAAAAACCCTACAAAAGTACCTACCCTGACAAAACCAGAGGTTTCAAGAAAATGCACTTCAAACAGAACTGAGGCAAGATGAGACAAGCAAAGGAGAGGTATCAAGGCTTGAAAGATAGTCATTAATACTGACAGATTACTGTAATTCTGGCTGTCAAGGTGATCGATTTAAGCAGCATATGCCAATCAATACTCTTCTCATTTACTGAGCAGCATGAGATATATAGTTAGGCAAGATGTCCCTAAGACAGGATTTCAAACCATACTTAACGAACATAAATAGCACAATTTATGCTTTGGAATCTTAGCTCTTTTTTCATTTAGTGTTTGGTGAGGGTTTTTTTGTTTTTTGGTTTTTTTTTTTTAATTAGGTAAAATTCAACATGATGTTATTCATAGAGAAGTTATTTCAGATTATTCTATTACACTGCATTACCATTGTGCCAATTCCTTTACATAAGCTATTTCAAACTGTACTAATTTTCTGTATAACATTAAAACATTAATCTTGAACATGAACATTCTAAAACGTAGCAGTTATTTAAGTACTGTGCATATTGATTTTTTTTGCATTAATGGTTTGTCATTCTGAGCACTTCAGCCACTCATGGCCATATAAGTAACTTGGTATTACATCTTTTTGGTATTTTCCCAGCCATTTTCCTTACAGCAGCCTCTTTTTGTTCAAAAATACTTGTGAAATCACAGGAAAATATATTAATTTGATGTATTACTTCAGAGGGAAAATAGAGTAAATGTAAAGATATAGCTATTACAGTCATTGCATACCTACAAGGAGACACACACACAACTCTATAGAGATATATATAGATATAAGACTTTCTTCTTATATTTAGGTTTCTTATAATGTGCAGAGAAAATGTTACATGATTCCTTAAAACCAAAATACCGGAACAGTCCATTAAAACAATCACATACTTCTACATGTCTTGGAAATCTTCAGTTTTTCATGCTACATCATTGGATGCAGGCATTTAATTAATCAACCACATTTATAATTATTAAAATATCAAGTAAGTTGTCATCAGAACTAGGATCTGGGAGAACACCCAGAGCAATTCAAAGTACAGGAAAGACTGAGCAACATATTCTGTACCTTATGAGTCTTGCTTGAACTGGGAAAACATTTTTTACTGTTAAACAGTAAAATGGATTTCAGAAATAGCTGTATTTTCTTCTGGAAAAAACAGCAGCGGTCATGTGATGAACTCATCCATGTGTCTTACTTGAAATCGTATCAGATAAGGCTACAACAGTAGACATCAGGGATGGAATAAATATTCACTGAAATTCAGAAATTTTTTATTAATTTTTATAAAAGATATAAAGTAGTTTTTAAAAAGTGTATTTTTAATGTTGGTGTCTTTTCACCTGTGATGACAGAAAAAAAAAAGAGTAACAGGTATGTTAAAACCTTATTAAAATGTCCTGTACCAAAAATGTATTGCCAGAAATACAGCAAACTTTCCAGACTCTTGGCATATGGCAGATGAAAAAATTTCTAAACCAGAAAATAGTAGAAGAGCAATCAAAATTTCATGCATTATTCCTTTAACTACACCAAAACTATGAGAGCAAGCAACCCTTAGGCCTCTCCCATTTGAGACACAGTTTTCATTGATGCAGTACCACTCTATTCAACTTTTTCCTTGGAAATGCTCATGCAGCTTAAAGGTAGAAAACTTCATGGAGAAAGGGAAACTGGCACCGCCAGAATCAGTGCTATCAAGTTTTAACTTCTAGATTTCTGTGCAAGTGAGAAATCTTCAACATCTCCACAAGTTAAAGTTTGAAAACTCAAATACAACAAATATTCTTAATTAAATGAAACAATTGTAGCCAGAAATCTGAAGAATATCCTTTGCTCACTGTATGCCATTAATAAAGAACACTTTCTTCACTTTTCCAGGACTTGCAATTCTCTTGAGGCAGGAGATGGTCAAGCAAAACCAACAAAAAGCAATAATACCAGTTCTAAAAAAACCTTTTCTTGTGGCAGTTGAGTATCAGCTTTTCCTGAGTGATCAGTTTCTAATATAGAGCAAACTTTTAACAAACCACTCATGGACATTAATTTATTCATAAATAAGTTACTACCTTGTCAGACACCATATGGGGTTAATACCTTTCCTTTTTCTAGAAGATAACTGTCAAAAGATTAGCTACAATACATCAAGTACCAACTGATTAGTCATAAAATATCAAGAAAGTTAGGAGGATGTCAAATTTTCAGTTTTGATAACAAAGATTAATTTATCCAGTCATTCAGATTAAGATTTACTCTATAACATTTTTTAGATGGAATAATTAAAGCAGCATTACTTTTTTGCTATTTAAATGAATTGGCTTCATGTGACGAAACAAAATCTCAAAAATAATTAACATATGAACTTTTTAAAGTTCTTGGCATGAGGTCAAAGACTTTGCAGATTATTGGAAAGAAGTGGAAATTATGCTATGATGATTAAGGATAAAACAGTTATGCATATTCCAGGTATTCTAAAATATCTATAAATTTCAGATTTAAAATATGTTAAAGAGGATTTCTTACTGTGTGTTTAGCTTCTTACTGTGTGGCATCTGTAGCTTCTGTAGCACCTTAGCATCTGTAATAGGGGAATACTATGTCAGACAGAAAGTGTCTGAATTGCACTGTCTGAATTTGAATTCCATAGTTTGGAATAATTGTCACCACTCCTTAATTTATAAACTCCTTAATAATAATAATTGTCACTCCAGAATTTGTATACAATGAAAAAAGGGACAGTAATTCTTTCACAATTGCAATTTCACTCCCACAAGGTTTCTAGCATTCATCCTGCTTTGTTGCAATAACTGTAAAAAGTTGGATCACTGAAGGTGCCTACTATGTCAAAGGTGTACCTCTTGGCATCTGGCTGACATCTGCTATTTATTCGGGAAGTTCAAATTAAGTTTTATATGAAGCCACAACTTCTATTGTTGCAAGTACTTAGTGTTGATCCATTTCCTACATATGGTCGATTCTGAATTCAGAATGTGACAAAGTGCTTGGTCTGAGACATGAGCCATGAATAAAACTCTTCAGATCAAGAATATCAATGCAATTTACTAAGTAAAAAGTATTAACAATCCCTAAATATTTGTGTTATTCTACATCATAGTGGAAACAATTGTTCTTAACATTTAGTCCTATTATTACACCTGCATTTACAAGTGTTAGAAGATTTCCTAGCATATGTGCAGCTTGAGCATACTCAGGAGATAAGCATGCACTTCTTAAAACAATGGCAAACACAATGAGGAGAAGAAATGCATCAGCCCTGAGACAGAGAGGGGTTACTGTTGCTTCATTAGCAAGACAAATATTTTGTGTTTGTCACCCACTTCTATGTCCATATATGCCACTTGTTCCTGAGGGGGTACTGATGTAAGAGAGACAGGCCACCAAAAATTATTGGGGCACCAGAGAATCCTTGAAAGAGAAACAAAAGCAAATTCCACACACCAATGCAAAAATTCCACCCAAAATAGAAATATTCTCTTCACACAGCTGCAGCAATGAGTGTGTCAAGAATCAAATAAAACAGGATACCTGCCATACATGACTAATGTTTGCTGATAAATTTAGTAAATTTTTAATCTTAGAACACGACAATATGGAAACAATTATATAGTATTCTGAGCAAAGAATAAAACCACACAGCAGATGAAACCTTTAAAATCATGAACCAAATCAAATCTTTAAAGTGTTTTGCTATCTAAGTATCCTATCAGAAATGTCAAAGTAACATCAGGAAGAGGAAGGTGATTGACAGAATGTCAGTCTCAGAAAGCTACTTCAGACTGTACGACACATACTCAAAGTTGGAGAAGACTATAGAGGGAGATGACCAGAATTTCAGGTATCCATGCAACCATTATTATACCATTCACATGCTACCATTGCCACACTGTGATTAACAGACCAGCGCATTAAGGAAAAAGTTGCAATCAGGTTACGTGAAGAGGACTGAATATCCCTGCTGATTACAAATGACAGCTGATTTTTTCAGTCAGGTCTGCACTTAGAAAATGCACTGTCTCAGAGCGTAGATAAGCTCTCCTTGGAAGTAGGAGGGCCAAGCTCAATGACAATTTTTTCCCATCCCATACACAAGCAAATGAACACAGTCTTAGTTTAATTAAGCGTTTACAGTGGTCCATCACCACAAGATCTACAATGTGATATTATAAACATTCTTCAAAAATGGATAAGTACAGGCCTACATATATGTCTTTAAATCCCTACTAAGTCAAAAAGTGCCCACCAAGTATGGCACAGTACCAGAAAACATACTACACACCTGCAGGCAGAGAGACATCCATACACTCATGCTGGCTTTGAAATTAACTATTTCTGCTGGTCTACTACTGTAAAAAGAAGGGCTAATACAGAAATGTAGTGCCTGACATAGTTTTGTTTGACAAGTCTCACGTACTCTTGTGCCCTTGACATCCACATTCATGGGTATCTACTAACCATCATCCAAACTCCGAAAAAACTAACACTGCTCAGTATTTTAGAGGTTCATAAATAAGTAAATGAAGATCAGTTTCAAGAACATCACTTCAGGATTCTCTCTCACTGACACTGTTATTGTCCTGAACTTGTGGAAATCCTTGATCATCAGCTTCAATTTCCCATTTTATGTACTTTCTGAAAAATAGCGTTTTTTGTTCCCTTTTTCCTCCCTCTTCAAATGTATTGTTTTCACCACTCTGAGCCCTCTTTTTCTTTGCTCCAGCAATATTCCAACACAAGGAAAGGCCACCTTGATTAGCGAATCCTGTCTTCTGCAAGAGACATTAATTCTGGTAGTGTCTCCAGAAGAGCTATTTAACCACAGCCAATAAAATACGCCTGTTCCCCACACCCTTTAGTACACTACAAACTTAAAAGCCAGAAGTGAACTGCTGCAGCCATAGCTAAAATATCCCAGAGGAAAAAAACAGGAGACAATAAAGACAGTCCTTGACATCTTCAACTCCCTGCTATCACAGGAACATAATTAGATTCAACTTTCAAATGTTCCTAGATAAGAGACCATGTCCATGTTACAGGAAACATCCACCATTCTTAGCCATTCTTGTATGAGGGAAATTCCTTCTTGACCTCAAGTCTGGGTTGAACACCAAAAGCGTGTCCATGACATTTTTAATCAAGAGGTTTTTATACCACTGAGACTTAGGCCAGACTCAGAAGTTTTGCATTTTTTGCTGTACTCCACAGACACAACTGACTCCATCAGAGCCTAATTCAAGCCAGGAAAGTTTGTAGAGTTTTTTTCGAATTTCTCGCTAAGCAAACAGCTTTTAAAGAACTTCCCACAACCTCATTTTAATTTTTAGATTATTATACTGAACAGTAAATATAAGTAAATATAAGATACTCCAAGCCAGATGGAAAAAGAATTCCACTCTTTAATATTAGTGCCCAGTCAGCTGGTACTTCATCAGCTTACTGAGTGATGACATGAAACCCACCAACCAATACTATCTAAAATCAAATACACATAATGCTTTCCACTTATCAAACTAACCATACTAGAAGACATATGAGCATTTTAATGGAGGCCATGTTATGTCATAAATGACATGTGTGCTTTGATGCATATTAAAACATACAATTTGGAGAACAGAATTAAAAATGCAGTGCACAACTCTGTGGAACTGGTCAGTTCCTAGACATTGAGCTGGCAAGAATATGCAATATGAAACAGAAAACCGTTCATATTCTGTGAAGTTTAAACATACAAAGTCTGTGGAGTTTTTTTTGGTACTGGAAGTTTCCTATTTCAAAGCAAATTGTTTTCCAATTGCTCATCGCTATACATCAATATAATGCTCTAAACCATCACTTTTGATAGCTGCTGCTGATGATGATAATACATTTTAAATTCTTTGACTAAGCTCCTTGAGTAATGACAGGAAGATCGGACCTTTCCAAACATGAAAATACAATGAATCAACATGTGTCATCTACAGAAATGGCACAAACATCAGATAATGTGATCACATAAAACACATCCATCATTCATCTGTAAATCCATTTCATCATATCTAATCCAAAACTCTGCAAGTATTAACAGTCAGCTATGGAAAAAATGGTATTTTTGCAACAAACTATCACATGACAAGTACTAGTATTTACAGCTTTCTTAGAAATTAAGCACAGAATCCTTTTTGGATCAAAATTTAAACTTATTTTTCAGTTTATGAAATTCAAAAATTTCTTGTTGATTTAACTAACAGGTTGATTTTAACTTGTTGGTTTAACTAACAGAATTCAATCTAAAGTAAGGGAAGGGGTATAAGTGACTGACTTACCTTGTGGTTTTTAATTTATGGTTGATAAATCTATTCTTCCAAGAACAACCCCTTCAAAACATACAATTTCAGTTTCAACAGCAACAACAGAAAAGTGACAGCCTTTTCTGAAACATTTACAAAGACACTAGCACGATTTTGACATCAACTTTGTATTCTGAGTTAAATAACAAAATCTGTATGACAGACATTTAATAAACTTCTCACCTTGAAGGAAAACAGCATTCTTGGAACTAGAAAATAAAACTAAGTCACACTAATATTGGATAAATATCTTAAGAAAGAAGGATTATTAACATCATAATATCGCTATTTTAAAAAGACTACTCACAAAATGGTCATTAAAATAATTTTGTTAATGAGAAATGACAATCCCATGCTACAAAACATTAGAAAGAGGCAATTTTTCTGCACTTAATCTATTCTTTATTTAATTAAAAAAGATGGTCTTCATTTGAATGCTCTTCTATGGGTTTAAGTTCCCTATAGGCAAAATCACCATAAAAAGAAATAAATATCCCTGTATTAATCTGAAAAAAAGAGAAAAACCCATGAATATCATATCTGTAGGACAGCAAGGGAATGTATATGCCTTAGAAACCATTTGAGTGAAAGGATACAAGTTTTGGTATAATGGGATTAATGATTTCAATGCACGGCTTGCATTTATAGCTGTTGCACGAACCATAATAGGCAGAATTTTTCCATTCACAATAGCACCATCAAAGAGTGGACCAAAAAATGGAACCTGAATAAAAAATTAAGAAGTTCAACATAAAGCAAGACATGATCATAGCTATAACAATTAGCAATCAACATTAACAATAGAGCACTCAAATATATGTCTTTTTCCCTCCTCATTGCTAGATAATCAAACCAGTTATTGTGTTGCAAGTCAGACCTTTCCTCTTGTGGAAATATACAGCCATATAACTGCTTGATATCCTTGGCAACAGATAACACAGCATTTGAAAAAAATTAAGCAACTATTTGAATACTATGTCTCATCAAAAATAATTTCCAACATTTGCTGCAAAAATCCTAGGAACAGTCATGCATATGATGTTTATGAGGTTGATAGGCTAGATGATAATCTTATAGATGGTAAGAAGCAAAAGAAATAATTACTCAAATTCTAAAATATTTTTTATCGTGGCTCTAGTTATTAACATGTCTATAAGGACCAACCCACTGTGAAAGGGTTATACAGTTACTATGAGTGTAGTGACCCTCATCTTCTATTTCCTTTTTTTTTAATTCCTTTCTAAATTATCTGAACAAAAAGACTGTAAGCCCTTTACAGAAGAAATCTGTGGTGAAAGTTTTGCCTATTTGGAGCCTAACTGTAAAACTTTATTTGTGAGATCAGTAGAGAAACACTCAATATTTAGTATAACTAGGCCCCAAAAGGTGAACAGAACAGATAGATCTTATGTTTTGGCATTACATTTCTCTCTAATCAATCATCATTTTGCAATTAAAATAAAACTAAACAACCCAAGCATTCAGTATTAAGTATCTTCATTTCCTGTACATGTGAATAAAGTTCTGAAGCTGCTGACATAAAGCAGAAGGGCAGCAAAATTTGTGCATCAGCACAGCAAAGGAAGCAGAGTGTATACTAAATATTCTTCCTGCTAAGTGGAAACAAATGCTGCAAAAGAATTTTAGATTCCTGTATTATTTTTGCCACTAGTCATTTACTGTAGTTTTGAGAATACTGAAATCTGATGGAAGGCACTTTTTTCACATACAAGGACCTCTTTTTGGATTAACAACAATCCCCGTTTTCCATAATTTTTGCTTTCCTTCTTAATCTGCATGCTCCCAATAAGATAATTATTTGTAGTTAAAGTAGTAAAAGAAAGAACATACTTATTAGTTAAAAATATAAATAATCCAACAATAACAAAACAGATCATTTCATGCCTATCAATAGATAGAGGCAATCATCATAATGAGGTAATCCTATTGCTGTCATACCTCATTTATTAATTTGAGTGCATGTAGTAATAACTTTAATAAAGTATAGAAATGCATGGCAAGTGACATCACACACAGAAGTCAGGTAGTACAAAAACTCATGACTACTTTTACTCAGTCAGTTTGGTGTTCACAACCCTAAACCACTGTTTTAAGAACAAGGCAGCACTGACATTTGGGGAATAGTCCTTAGAAAGAATGCGTGTTCTTAATCCTAAGGGCTGAATGGTCTTACTTTACTGAATTCATCTCCAAATTCTTGTGTGGAGTTAAGAAGAAAGTAAAAAATAGGTTTGAGAGGAAAAAAAGGGACTATGACACGGATGGAGGAGGTTGGAATAGGCCATTATTCAACTACCTCGGTTATGTATCGAATTTGATAAAAAAGTTTGACAAGTTTACTATAATATTTAAATTATTATGTAAAATATTCTAGCTTTGTTTCCAGATTATGTTGTTAGCAGATATGCTTTACAGCATCAGGCCTTTGCAATTTCAAGTTACTTATTTTGCTATGCACTGTACTGAGCTCTTCCTTTTCCCTCCTAAAACCACTGCAACTGTCCATGCTTAAGATACCACTTCGTTAGATCAATCTATTTTTCCAAAACCTCAGATTCTAAACAAAATTCAGTTCATGTTAAACACATGAAGGGAACACAAAAGAAAACAAATCCTTACCTCAGGCTTTTTCATGATCTGGATACTGAACATATGGTTTTTCATGGGATAGATAACTATAAGAACATCACCAAATTCTGTTGGAATTATTCCTCTTCTATAATCTCGAGTATGTTCTGACCAGACAATGTGTACTTCATCATTTCCTAAATGTCTTAGCTGGAAAATCAGGGATAAAACACCATCAGTTTGAATATTCTTAATTAATATTCTATAGCCATACAGTTATACTAAATGTACATTATTAAAAAGACAAACCCACTAAAAACACATGAAGAAAAATGAGTAAAACAACCAAATTACACAACAGTTCTTTCACAATTTCAGTGTATTAGTTGACAGCACTGGTTTGTGCTATATATTTTTACACATTGGTGTAAATTTCTATTTAAATTAACAGGTATGTGAAAATCTGTTTCCTACTGGATGCTAAAATTTTGTGGATATTATCTCAGGAATGCAGAGTGGTTCAACCTCATTTATTAAAATGTTTTCAAGATTGCCATCACTAATCAGCAGAAGATTACTAAATTTTGTATTTATACCTAAAGTATAAGAATGGAGATATGTTTAAAAGTTACATATCTGAGAAGACGAAGAAGCTCATCATTCTAGCCAAATTCCAAACTGCTTACTACAAACAAAAAGCTTTTAAAGGAGAATAGCTACTGCATTCTCCATAGCTCCCAGAATACCTGAGATAAATGCTCATTTTCTATGAGACCTGGACACCTTTGTAAAAATCACACCCTGCTCCCCTACAAACTATGAAATGGTCCTATGAAATAGATCTTGCTTAGAATGGCCAAATGCGTTCCTCCAAATCCATCCTGTCCTCAGATGTAATCATATAACCAGATTAAGGAACTCCTTGAACACTGGAATTACCTGCATTGAAGAACCAAAACACTCCTTCTGATAAACATTATCCTCTGGCAACAAATGTTCACATCATGTAGCAAGGCTTTATGTATACTGATCAAATACATTCAAATTATTAAATGTGAGATTCTTTCCAGTAAGAGTTATTTCTGAAAATTCAAACTGGAATATCTTTTTTTATCCCCTAGTGCATCACCAGTTACTGACAATTGTCTTTGCCCCTGTTTTCAGCTTGTTTCCACAGCTTTAGGTAGATGAAATTTGTCAAACAACCACCTTGATGTTATTCAAAGGACTGCACTGTGAACTGCTGTTAACACATAACATACAGATACCACTCTCAGCACATACAAGAAGCTATTCTCTACAAAAAAGCAACAATATGCCATAGCACTTTAAATGAAAGCAATACACATGCACAGTCTTCAGAGAAATTTAATTGCAATTATACAGTTATTTTACAGAACCTCCTGGAATTCTACCTTTGTCTTATCTGAAGGTGTACACCAGTTGTCAGTAGCAGACTCAAAAAAAAAAAAAAAGAGAAAAGGAAGTTGTTTCTTCTCTGTTAGCTTTAAATTGCATCAGACTAAAGAACAGAGTTGTCTTTCTATTAATAGAAGGATTTTCTTCAGTGTTGGACTGGACAAAGCACAGGTGGCTTCAATCTCTTCTTTGATGCCCAGCAAGTAATTTGTTTCATCTGGACAAGACTGTATAAACACCTACTCTAAAACGGTTGTGGTGCCTTTGAAGCCAGCTGTTCTTCCCTCTTGTGTAGATGGCTGAATTATTTTGAACAACACTTATTTAGGGACACTCCTGCACCAACACTTAAACTCAATCCAGCAATAGAATTGGTTATACCAACATTCACTACACTGAGCTTTATTTTACTAGATTAGGATAAAGCCAGACAGCAACATGAAAGGCTGATGTGCAACAAACAGCAGCTGAAGGACCCTTAGATAACACTTAACAACAACAACATCATAAAAGACAATTAATTGCAAAATTGACCTTCTCCTACCTAAGAATCATAAAATCATTTAAGCTGGAAAAGACCTCCAAGATCATCAAGATCATTTGTTAACCTAACACTGCCAAGTCCATCACTAAATCATGTCACTAAGCACCACATGTATATATCTTTTAAGTACCTTTAGGAATGACAACTCCACCACTTCCCTGGGTATCCTGTTCCAGTGCTCGTCAACTCCTTCTGTTAAGAAGCTTTTCCTAACATCCAGACTAAACTGCACCTAGTGTAACTTGAGGCAATTTCCTCATCCTGTCTCTTGCTACTTGGGAGAGGAGACTGACCTCTGCATCGCTACAACCTCCTTCCAGGTAGTTGTAGAAAGCAATAAAGTCAGTAAGAGCAGTAAGAGAGTGACAAGAAGCACACTTAGCTGTTTTTTTCTTTCCTGGCTATAGCTTGGAGGACTTGGTAAGATAAATTCCAAAATACACAACATAAAAACCCTCCAACCCCCCCAGTCCCCAGAAAAACAACTTCTCCTTCCTACCTTTTAGTTTTGCATCAAAACACTAATTAAAGAAACTTTGCACTGTGGCACCAGAACAGCCCCACCCATTGATTTTCATCAGGGCAGAGTTCTATCCTTTAAGTTTACACAAAGCTCAGCTTCATTTCAGTCTCCTCTAGCATTGGTGTCTAATAAATCATTATCCTTGGCCTCCTCTCCTTCGGCCACAGTTAACCAACTTTACTCTTTAGGCATGAGATAATGTTTAAAACAGATCACAAACATAATCCAAGGGGGAAAATATATGCCAGGTTTTTGTTTTAAATTCACTTCATTTCTTTATACTGGTCTCAAACATAGCCCAAGAAAACAACTTGTTGGCACCTTTTTTTGAAGTGTAACAGAAGCGGAAAGCAGGGTTGTCACATCTTAAACTGGCTATATCACCAGAGAAGTCAGTGAGGAATTGCACCTCAGATTAAAAAAAAAATAAAAAATTTCCCATTTTGCTTCCTTAGTGAAGTGACAGTCAAACTAGCTGTTGAAATATGACAATGCTAAGGTATCAGGGACTGACAGGCTCACACTTAGAAACAAGTGAAAAGCTCATGGAGAATGAGGCTGCCCAGACAAAGAGGAAGCATGAAGCAAATCAGTTTGGACATGAAGTGTTGTGGCATGTAAAAAACCCACATGATCCTAGATTGAGGGATGGCCATCTGGACACTGAGTGAACTCATTGAACCAACTGCCAAAAAGCAGAACTGGGGCTGATACACCATCACTGCACTGCACCATTCATAATTCAGCAATATTGAACTATTTACTAAAAGAATTTTTCCTCCTTTACTTGCTGTCTTTGGACTCAGAGACTATAAACTCTGTTAGACTGTTAGAAACAAGTGATGCTGACAGTGTACATGCCAAATAAATAGCTTTAAAATCCAAAACATATAAAGAGTTTAGATATTGCAGCTTCTTGAGGGCATCATTGCCTCTGAATTTCGTTTATCAAAGGTTGGCCCTGTGTACCTGTTGCTGATACCTGCAGTTAATTAGATAGGATCTGAGTTCTTGCACTTTTGTCAAAGCTACCCAGATGGAGCAGCACTACTGATGCATGCTTTCACACTGGAGAAAAATTTTGCTGTGATAAAAGTGTACTGTGTGGTAATTTCAGCAGGATTACTGACAAGGGACACATATTTTTCGATGCCAAGTGTACTGAAGCCATCAGCAACTTTTCTTTACAATTTCAAAGTTTGCTTAATACCCATATATATGTGTGAGAATACATTCCAGGCTAAAAGCAGAAACTTTTTCAGAGGAAAAGGAAAATTAATCAGATTATTTCAGAGTTCCAAGTCTTGTCAAATGTATTTCACCTCATGATTACTATCAAGAATGATCTGACAATGACCCAGTTTGAGTGAAATGCAGAATGGTATCTCTGTGACATGTAATGGATTAAGAGTTAAAATCAGAGGATGCAAGTAGGTGGATGATAGTATAAAGTATGAATGGTGGTATATAACTAAAAGAGAAGTACTCAGGATCAAAACCTTGTTTCTATTACAGGTGGTCAGATGACTGACAAAAATAATAGAGAAGAAAACAAAGTTGCATGTTGCTGACTTTATGTCTGGAGAATAACTAAGTTCTGGGTAAGCAATTCTCTTCTTTTTTCAAGTTAAGATCAGAAGATGATCAGACAATGCTAACACAGTGCTCCTTACTGCTTCTTACAGATGAAATGTCCTTACAAATGCTTCTTACAAATGAGGTATCTTCACCTTGGTCAGCAAGAAAAGCTTCTGAAAAAGTGCAAATGGTGGTAATTTGACTCATCAACAACACTTGATTCATGGAAGAGATCTTACATCTGAAATTGACTTGAAAAGCTTTCCTGGCTTATTTCATCTGCTAGGTTTTACATAAACCGTTTAGAAAGAAGAATTTCAGTTTTCTTCTCAATTTCTCATTTGAGGACCTTGAAATTCAGCAGTGCTAAACAACCAAGATCTCCTGCAAGCACAGCATATATTTTGAGAATCCATCATTCACTGTAATTATTACACCACAGGAGAACCAGCACCCGACCTCTTTCAACTTTAATCTGGATTCTTTATTTCTTTGTATTGAATTGGAAGCATCCCAGAATTCAGTGCCCAGGACACACGTAGGAGAAAGAAACTGAGCTACAACTACCACTGCTCATTGAAACTTTAAGGACAGACAAAAACATGATTTCCCAAGAAGGTGTGGTGCCAGTGTTATCTACCAGAATGGGATTTGGTGCACACAGAATGGATAGCTGTCAAGACTGAATTCTGTGTTAATGGTTACTCAAAACTCACCACCAATTGTCTTCACACTTATTTCCTGAACTTGTTTTCCTAAATTTACAACTTCTTGTGTGTATACATCACTAACAAAGTGCAAATCACTACTAGAGACATAATATAAATAATAAGACAATAATATAAATAATAAAATGCCCTAAAATAACATTATACTTTGAGCAACTGGTGATACACTGGAAACACCTGGAACTATAGCTTACACACCAGTATTCTAACAGTCTAAATGCAGATCAAACTGCCCTGGAGAGTTCATTATCTAAACATAAGACATGACACAAAATGGAGATGGAAAAATGCAAAGAAGGTGTTTTACAAATGCAAAAAGGTGTTAAAGATTAGAAAAATGTTGTTTATATCAGCATTCTTGCAGAATGAAAGTGTCAAGACCAGAGAAAGGAAGGTTCAGCAATCAAAATAACAGTTTATGATATAGAGAATACATTTTAACTGTGTGTACAGAAAGGCTATGTTGGAAGAAGTGTTAGGTGGGAAAAAGAAGAGTTGTAAGCATAGGATGAATGGAAGAATCCAGAAAGTGGACCAAATTAAAGATGATTTCAGGCTATGGGCACAAGTAACAGGCACAATGGTCATGTTATCTGTGGTGATCTGGAAAGGTGGCAATGAGAAAGAGATTAAGAGCTCTGTTTTAGCCATTTTAAACCTGAGCTGTCGGGAAGACAGCCCCGAGGAGATAAAAGAGACAAACAGGGTTTTTTAGGCTTGCTTTGAAACTCTACTCCATTAGAACAAATATATAAAAATGACCGACTGGTAGGTTACCTGAAATTTCAAATTTAACTCAAAATACTTTAAAATATTCTTACTCTATAACCATCATCATGTGTCAGCTCTCCTAATACATTTATGTTAACTGAATACAAAAGAAACGTGAAATAAATATAACCAGGAGGGATGATCAAATCTAATTTTGATACATTAGTGTCATATGCTGTACATGTTACAATAGCAGCCAGACTTTAAACTAAGCTGCAGGCTATACTGAAATTTCCAAATGGCAGATTGTTCTAAGTGATACCAAGTATAATTGAAGTAATAAACGATAGTAAAAGCAAAGCACACTGTCAGGAAGAATTTAAGTATTTACTTTTTAAAATTAAATGAGTTAGGTTTGGAAAAGCAAGACAAGTGAAATAATGCAGGGCTCAATTTACAGAAAATTCCTTTTATTTATCTGTTACATTAACCCTTGAACTCTTGCCAAAATTACTGTAATTTCTAATACCCACTTACCTAAAGGAGGGAGGAAAAAAAAGCTATTATATTTTCTTCTGATGGAACAGCTAGCCTCAACTTTTTTCTTCTTCAAAAATGGAAGTGTTTATTACAAAAAGAACAAAAGGAACAGAGATATTAAGTAATGGCTTCATGCAGCTACTTTTGTCCATTTAATGTTAACAGCACTACTGTCTACAGTGCACAAATCTCCTAGATTAACCTTTCACAAAACTTTGTCTCAATAACTATGGTGTGTTTGGGGTTTTTGTTTGTTTGGTTTGGTTTTTTAGCAACATGTGTATCTAATTGTAACTCAAAAAAATGATGTACTAACAATTCACATCTATAAACCTTCAAGTTCCCAATACATGTTAGCAATACAATAAAAAAAACACACGTACTGGGAGCTGGTTAGGATCATGTCATGCACCAAAAGCTCAAGTTGAATTAGTATTCTAATCATAAACAACATTACTACTTTTTATTTATATACTGTGTGTATAAAATTCTCACAATGCCTTCACTCCTTTAGGAAGTTCCTCTTAAGGAAGGAGGAACTAAACAGGTGATAGCTCATTTATGTGCCTCTATTAACTTTTTTCATTCTGAGAACTGAGTCTTTACGTTATTTAGCCCTCATATTCTCTGCAAGCTTATTCTTGTAAGGTTAATGTAAATACTTTTTACTCTAACCTTTAATTGCAAGAAAACCAGAATGGATTGCATTATCAGCATTAAACCTTTAATTTTCTATTTGCAAATTAAATATTTTATGTATGTATTTCAATCTTAAGTTCCTTTACACAATCAGAAGTTTTTCATTGGTTCTTGAATTCACGTCTTTTTTTGCTCTTGTTCATATCTTCAGAAACAAATCCTTCAGAGGTATCAAGACACCTAAAAGTTTAATTTACTACTCTCTAAGACTGATGGAAAATTTGTTTTAAAATGGCTTAGCCCCTGAAACAGAATCTTGCTTTTACAGTGGCTCAAGTGGCAGGAAGAAGTTTTGTTTTAATTTAATTTAATTTCCATTTATAAGATGAACCTATCATGTACCTCTAGGCACATTTACAATATAAAAAACGGCAACCATTTGAAGCCAACTACTGCAAGTTTGCTTGTTTTTCTTCCATTGAATAAAACAGATAAAAAATCACATAAAAGACCTGTAGAGAAGCTCAAATCTCAGCTGTTCTCTGAAGGTCATGAACAGTACATGCACTCAGAACAATTAGAACTGTTAGCACTCACATGGCTCTCAAATAATTTTGATAGTGTGTGTGAGCTGATTTCATAAAACACAATCCTTTTGCTGATACGTTCAGTCCGAGCAGCATGAGTAGTTGCAGAAACAGTAAATAAATTAAGACTGTTTTCCTACTCACGTCTCCTAATAGCACCTGCTGGTTTATCCCAAGATGTAAACTTCTGCTGATGTTTCCCTCAAGTTTAGGATGAATTTCTTAACATCTCTCTTTGTTGCTGGATCCTTGATATCTAATGCTTCTTCCCACGAAGTCTTTACTTGGTGAGTAGGAGCACTAAAAGTCTCACCTAGTCTATCTCCTTTCCTCAGGGTATCATCATTAAACATACATAAAATGAACAGCTTTTAAACATGTCTCTATTAGATTTGATTGAAATGGGCCAAAAACTGTGAGGGAAGGGAGGAGACAGAGAGAGGCTCACAAGCCTCTGTTCTTGGGAAAATGTGCTCAAAAAGAACAAAATCAACACACTGAGGAAGAACAGAAAATAAAGACACAGAAATAAAGTAGCTTGATTAAACAGTCAACCAGTAGCCGAGCCAAAAATATAATCTCAATCCGTTGATACAGTTTACATATCCATAGAGACCTCAAATATTCCAAATTTCTGATGAGTGAGACTCTTCATAAAGGAGGAGAGAAACAGGCCTGGGGCAATCTGGAACTGTTAAGAAGCCCAGCTGACACAACTTTCACAAGCTGAGTCACAGGAAGCCTGGACCAGCACTGAGCCTCACCTGGCAAGAAAAGCTGTATGTAGATGCAGAGTGTTTTGTGGCGGTGAATCCTTCCCTACCCCCTTGGACTGCATTATCATCTTAGAGATGCTCGTTAGGCCTTGACCTTGACAAACAGCACCTGGGCTAAGCTCCTGTTGAGTGCATCAGAAACACTGTCTGGTCCAAGGAACTTGGGCTATCTAATGAGCGCCTGTTTTTTAATGAACAGCCTTGGAAACTTGTTTTTCTTGCATGAGTAACAGCCCAAGTGGAACTGGTTATCAAAGTTGTGATCAAACTTTCTTTGAAAGTTACCAACCCAAAATGTGGACAGAATGGAAAATTACTATGACTAAGTTGAACTCTCTTGCAGCCCTACAAACAGTGGTTGGAAGTGAGACCCTTTGAGTGCTCCTGGACCACCAGTCAGCTGCAGGCTGCCATCTCCGAGTGGGACAGCACTCAGCTCCCTCTTGGAGGCAGCAAACACTCAAGTTTTCTGTACTCAGAGGATTGCTGTCAAATGCCACCAATGGAGCCTGGGCTGATACTCCTGCTGCTCAAGGATCAACCCCTTCACTTGTTGAGAAGATGCAAAGGCATCTGACATGAGTAGTTCACTGAACTCCAGGAGAATTTTTTACAGGTATATACCTCATACATACTCCTTTAGATCTGTGTGCATGCAAGTGTAAATGTGCTATAGCAACTGTACTATGAACTTTGCTCTCAGATTAAGTACTTTAGATTTGTAAGTAAATTAGGTCTATAAGTGAGTAACTGCTGTGCTGTAGTAAATTCTACAGAACCTTTTGTTACATTGTTTAAATTAAGCTATTGATGTTAAGTGCCGTTAAGTTTACATGTGGCTAAAAGCTTTAGGCTTTAACTGTTGTTCAAGTCTGGGGCTAAGTTTGGCAAGGGGGTCCACTCTGAACCTTGTGACTCATTGGGAGGATCTTCCTCATTGCTTTTTATCCTTACCCTTTCCCATCCTTACCCTTTTTCATCCCCAGCCTCCACATAGCTCATACTTGGTTGATTTCAGTTTTCAGTTGATTGATTTTACATTTTAGTCTGACTCTTCTCTGTGTGCTTTAAGCATCCAGTAGGCAGTACCTTGCAAATGAACTGTGTCACACTTTTATTTGAATATTAACCCTACTTTTGCCAATGACTTTGCTGGTCATTCTTTGAGCTACCCAAAACACTCATTCATGATGCGCTTCTGGAAACAGACATGAAATCTTGCCTCTATGTTCTGCTGAAGCCCATAGCACTTTCAAATTATTCACTATTAATTATTTTTCCCTGCGACCCATCTTCTCCCCCTTTTCAACACTTTGTAATGATCTAATTCAAACAGATTATAAACAAACATTGTAAGCTTAATTACAAGCTGTGTTTTATAAAATCAGATTTTTGTTTTACAAATAAAGAAGACAGTCAACTTAAAAAGACACCCCCCCCCATTGTCTTATACTAAAACAGTAGCAACAATCTGATTTTAAAATGAGTTATTTTGCTATTAGCCACTTCTATAAATCATTTAACAACCTTAGTATTACCCTGACTCTACTTCAGGAAATAAAGAACAGAAAGGATGCAGCATCTCAGGCACACAAGCAAAAGCATTTTTAATTAAAAAACCCTACACCAACCAAACCAACCTGAGATGGAACAGTGAGAACTTAGAATTCATAGTCAGTCTATAATAAGAACAATAATATTTTTTCTTCAAGTTGAACACAAAGAAAAAGAAGTCATTAATAATTGAAGCTTGCCAGAGGCATGGCTATTTCTCTCTTTACTAACTGTCTACCATCTAATTTAATTACAAGTATTAAAGTCCATGCTGAGGTCAACCAGCTTCAGTTCCTCCAATATTACACTTCAACCAGTGCTCATTAACGTGTCTAGTGAATGGATTAGCACATCTGAAGATATATGTATGCAGGATGGGGGGACAGTCTGAGGATAGCTAATTGTTCATTTATAATAGGACACAGACTGTAACTTATTATCACTAATGTGGAATTTATTAAATTCTAAAGAAAAAAATACCAATACAGAAAACCATTTTTTTTTCTTAATGTAGCTATAAGAGATCATATCACTGTTGAGAATCTGTGCCTCCTCCAGGACAAAACACCTTATATACAATAAACATGTCTTCATGTTTTTAACCTTTTTTCTTTTTAAAGGGAAAATTATGCTAATAACCTGCAGATGACCCTTACATAAATAAGAAGTCATCTCAGAAAGTCCTCACCACGTATTTCTTAATTGGCATCTAAGGTTTCAAAAGTACTAAGATATCATTCAGATGCAATGCTTTTTCTTCTACACCAACCATTACTCTCCTGCACTTTTCCCCACTTTACATATGATCTTGTCAACAATTACAATGATGGTAAAAATCACCTGTATGGTAAAATTAGAAATTGGCAGAGAATATACCAACTTAGCAGGTAAAGATCTTTTATGGTGTTTTGTTGTTGTGTTGTTTTTTTTTTAAATTACTGGATTTTCTTTGACTCTAATATCTCTCGGTTTATTACCAAGAGAACACTGTTTATTCAGAGACACCTACCTTTTTTGTTAAAGAGTCATCTGAATCAGAAGGCATTCTTGTTGACACATGGAACATTACTTCCACTGTTGAGGTAGCAAAATATGGAGTGGTCAACCCAGTGCTTTTGTTTTTTTGCAGTCCTCCCATAAAGCCACAATGGTTTGTAAGATTTACCTAGAAATAAAGACCAGGAAACTTTACAAGAAAAAAATTATCAGGTAATAATACATTCTTTATACTTTAAAATGCACTTGCAACTGAACTTTAGAAGTAAAAATCATTTTCCCAACAGTATAGTTACACTCTGTTTCTAATAGAGTTCAGATTTTCTTACTGCACTGGAAATCAACTGCAGTGCACTAGCATCCTATATTCCATGGTCACCACAGAAGCTACTGGAAAGACGAGATTAGAAGAAAGGAAAGACTGCGTAAATAATATTTACTGCATTATTTCCTGATCATTTGACTGCAGTCACTTACATGTGCTTTCTGAATTTTTTTAAATTCTCTGATACATCAACCTTGACCTGATCTCTGGAAAAACACTGTGTAACAGCCAGGGAATTTATTACCTTACACACATTTTTTAAAAGAAATTTTCGTTCTGTGAATATAAAAAAAAAATCACAGGAAACTAACTGATAATTTTCAAATAAATTTTTAAATCTTCGATCAGTGGGAAATACACAGACACTGAAGTAAGTAAGCATGCTTAATATGCTGTTTCACCTTTAAAACAGTGACTACAAAAAGTTGTTTTATGGATGTGAAACACATTTAATCTCTGCCCACATGGGATATATTTGTTTTCTTGATACTAAAGGATGCAGAATTTAAAGTCAAAATATTTAAATATTAGTTGTCTCATTATGGAATATTAATCCAAACTGGCAATTCTTTAAACTAGCTAATACTGCCTAAGAGAATTAAACCACTAAAGAAGGATATCTTATGGTACTAGTGTTGGGTTTTTTTCCTCCTGAATATGGGAAGTAAACATCTATGTTCATGAAAATCAGCAGACTTGTAGCTGTTTTCCTCTGTTCCTGTGTGAAAGTCAGAGTTATTATCCACACAGTTAATCTGGTAGTGTCCTTTTGTACCTAAGGAGTAAAGGAACACAAAGAACAAGATAGACACTCATGTGGACACTCCTAATGAGCACAAGTTGCAAGAGGAGCAAAAAGCCTGCAGCTTCTTAAAGCTTCTTATATATTGGCTGACCTGCAGCCAACCAGGACCAAAAGCTATTTGTATATTCTGTGCAACAGTGCCAAACCGAACTTTGCAGTGGTAATTAATCCTGTGCATCTGAAAGAAAGATGGAAAAAAGGAAATCCTTGTGACAGTATTGAACAAGTGACTAAAGAGCTGCAGGCCCATACAGATGATGTGGTAGATCACAATATTTCTAACAGCTGGAAGAGAAGTAGAGTGGAATGTGTGAACTGATACATGCCTGCAGTAGAAGGCAGGAAGAAGAGAGTAAGTATGTGAGAAGTTGCTTGTCTGTACTTTTGGAAGCCCTGAACTTGAGCAAAGCTCAAACTTCAATGGCCTTAAAAATTTACAAGCTTACAGGGAAATCAAGATTCCTCCTAATCAGTCCATGAAAGCCAAGTACAGGACTGCACATTAAAGAATTATCTTTGCCTGAACAAACTTGCTTCAGTTGTTGAGAGCTTAAATTTAAATGGCTAGTATTACTAATGAAACTAAATCAGGACCTTTTCTCTAAGTCCCATTTTTAAACCCGTGTGTTTCAGTACTTGTGAGCACTGAAACTCGTGAGTAATGCTGAAGAACCAGATTTGTAATATGTGAAGGTGTCAGTAATTGTCTTTGTAAAAAAATCTAGGATAAAAATATTTAATAAATACCTCCCAGCCAAGACCAGCTACAAAATCCTCATAGGCTTGACTTCCCCCAGTATTCGTAAGAATGGAGTGTTTATCTTCCTGCCCCTCAGCAACATAAAACACTGCAATCTTGTGTGTCTCTCGGCTGTAAAACAGAATGGTCATTGCATGACAGTACCTTAACTAATATGAAATGAAAATTTGCAAGCAATACACACAGAGCTTGGTTTCTAAAGCATAAAAAATGCATAGTGGAATTACAGTACAATTATATGGCTTCTTTTTGATATCCCCTATATTTTCATATTCTCATTCTGTTCTTTCTAATGCCATCTTCTCTAGAGCCTAAAGTTTTGCTATACATGAGCAGCATTTTCCCCTTTCATCACTTCTAAGTGATGCCAGCAGGATCGTGCTGGCTGTACCAATTGCTAATGGAATAGGTGGGCTTTTGACATGGGCAAAACCATGTGTAATGCAGGCATTATCCACACTGCACTGACCATTAACAACAGTGCCTTCTGAACACTGTGAAAATGCAGCTTGTGCAACTGAATGAGGAATCTTTATATATTTTTTAAAGATCATCATCATTTAAATGTCTTCCGTTGACAGGTTGTTGTTAGACATTGGAACAAGTGGAGATGGTTTCTCACACTTCTAAAACTTCTGCTAGGTTTTGTTTCAACTTCTACAAAAACAAGTTACTTTTTAATTCTGTGCTACAATTCCAACTAAAGGTCCATGCCTTCAAATACTGGGACCATTTGAAACAGCTAAAGAATCAATCAAAGCTTAAAATGCGGAGACTTTAATATATCAAAGTTTTAAAATAATTAAATGTTATGCATATACAAATGCTCATAAGTTATTTTGAAATTTGTTTATCTCATGGTATTCTATGTGCAGAATTTGACCCTACAAATAAAACCAGTGCAACTTCAATGTAACAGAAAAAATTACAATACAATGCAAAATACATTAATAATTAAAATAACTATTAAAAACGTCAGCTCAACTCTTACATCTATGCAATTAGAACCATTTGAGTAAAAGCACACTTAAAACAAGTAAGTAGGCAGTCATTGAAAGAATTTACCATTGTCTTGAGTCCAAATTTCTGAGTTCTCGAAGTAACTTCTCATTTTTCTTCAGGAGATGAAAGCTCCTTCTAAACAGAGAAATTTTTAACTCTTTTATTACCTCTTCACTGATGGATACAAAACAGTACAAGAACGGTACAACAACCTATCCAGGTCCACTCAGGAACAGTAAGCAAATGCTTCTGCCTTTTCAACAGTCCTTTCTTAATATATAAAAATTAAGACATCTTTAAAAAAGTATACAAGCAATTTTTCTTAGTCCAGCAAGTCTTCTATATTCATTACAGCCCTGAGTATAACCTTTATTTCTTTCCACTTTCTTCTGTCAGCCCATTGAATCTGCCTGGGATCTATTTCTTCTCTACAGAAGGACCATAAAATACATATGTTTAGTGACAGAAGATACTCCCATTAGTCTACTGTTGTAGGGAGATGGTGCATTCAACACAGAACTTTTGCTGCCCTGAACTGCAGAGCAGAACTTAGCTCAGTAATCACCCAGCCAGCTGTAACAATTTAAACAAAAAACGAAACCAATATGTTAGAGAAAGAAAGGCAGTTTTCATGTCTTTTTAACTGTGCTTAAGATGTTTCCCACAAAACACTGAGGAATTAAAAGCAGTCCTGTTCAAAACCAGACTGCCTTGAGGAATTAAAGACCCAAGTAAGAAGGGTTGTAACGCCAACATTTTGTCTGATTCCAGTGGTACCTCAGTGACACAGATTATTTTTGTTATATTCAGTATACTGAATATCCATTTCCCTTCATAGTAGGAAAATATATCAATAATTCTAATATGGAATTTGAAAGCAATGGCAGAAAAAGATTTCAGAAAGACCCATAAATTCTAGGATAGTATTATTTGTACATGCACCAATGTATATGCAGACATGCACTTAAGTACACACACACACACACAAAAAATAATGTAAAGAGACATTACTTCTGTAATTGAACATGGCTTCTCTCCTGTTGTTCTAAATAATATTCAAACAGTACTCAAGCACAGCCAATGTCAAAATAAATAGTAGGGGACACATCTTTCTCATTAGCTAATACACATGCAAGGCTTTGAGGCTGCATGCAAGCATGCTTTTAGCAGACAAAGCAGCAGGACACTGTCCAGCGACACAATAGCTGAAAATATGACACTTTTGGAGTATTATTCTGACATTGAAAGGTAACGATTTTTGCAGCAACATACATGGGATGCAAAGAAAATACATCACTCCTTCAATTTGCCTTCAAACACTTTCTAAGGAAAGAATATCAATCACAGAAAATGCAACAGATTCCTCCTTTCTGTTTCTCTAAGTGACAGGCTGAAAAGCAGAATAAAGCTGCCATTTAGCCCTTAGCTGCACATCCCCTCTCTTTTGTTAGCTGGCCTAGAATATTGCTGGCTTAACAAACTCTATGATCAAGGTACGAACAGCACAGTTCCTTAAAAAAAGTTGTTAAAATATGAGTTGTTTTACCTTTTATCCCATGAATTCATTCCCAGTATACTGAGAAGTAATCTACAGTAGTAAAATGCTGACTGTGGCTTTTGTGAGGTTGGCTCGTCCTGCTCCATAGCCCTCATATTTACATCATTGAAATGCTTTTCAACAAACTCTCTCTCTTCTGTGTGCTGTTTCAAAATTGCATTGATGACATCGTTCTCCTGCTTTTCTGAGATGCAGACTGGTTGAGGAGCAGGGATGTTGAGTGAAACACCAGTTCTCTGTAAGCATTCAGGGCTTGTAACACCTAAATACTGCAGTAGCTCATCAAGAGCATCCTCTTCATCCCTAATTGTATCCCACGTTGGTACAGTGTCTCTGAATTTCCTTTTAACTTGGAGTGTAATTCCATCTCTTGCAGATACATCCTCCACATGCTCAAAAGATGAAATAGCATCTTCTGGTTTATCTTGCTGAGATAATGAAAGTGCAAAAGATGTTGGTTGTGAAGATCCACATAAAGATGATGGTCCATACAAAATGGCCGAATCCCACGAGTATTTGCCAGACAGATCACGTACTATAATTCTAACATTTGAATTAGCTGATGCAAGTCCAGCAGATAGTCCTCCCCCAGGCATGTCATCTTCTGCTTGGATTTGTATGCAAGACACCAAGGAAGTATTGTTTAATACAAAGAATTGAAGATTTGGGTTCTCAAAAAGTTCAGGAGAAAGCTCAGGACTTTCACTGTATGGATTGTCATTGTTTTCACACACTTGACTGGTCAGCATAGCAGGACCTCCACTCATAGGATAGTGGCCTAAGTGGTTGACTAGATGTGTTATCACAGTACGAGCAGCAACAGAAATTAATCCTTGTTGCATGTGAGTTTTCACTGCAAGAGAAAGAGCACAGGTTTTAAAAGAAGAGTTCAGAAAACAACACTGTGATTTATGTGTTTCTTTTGGTCTCTTCCTGAGAGACTGAGCACTGCAAGCTGAGGATATATGCAACTCAATAGTGGAAAAATATGTATTTTGATGACCATTGTTCTTGTATATAAATAGCATGAAAAATCCTAAAACAGTTAAAGAAGCATCTTCATTATTTTACAGCTACGTCTATGTCTACAAATCACAATTCCTTTATCGTAGCTTTGTTATCAGCACTGTTCTTCTAAAATACACAATTTCTTATCTAGTGAAAGTAAATCTTGAATTGCTGAAGTAGAGATCCTAACTGTGGCGCAAGATGTCTATTCCAACTGCAGTGTATTTTTATATTTATACACATCATTACACTGAGAAATACAAAGGAAGATGGATGCACAAAAGATCTAATCCATCTTAATTTCCCTGGGGAGCATATAGCTGTAGGTTAGCTTGAGAATAGCACTGGATAATTTTAAAGTACAAAATCAAAGACCAGGCTGTTTATATCGAACATGATCTAACATTATCAAAATTTTCAAAAAGGAAATCTCATGTCACAACTTCGTTTTACGAAGTTTCAGGTTAGAAAACCTTGGGAGGGAGAGAAAAGTTAATTGTGCCCATCTTATGTGAAAATCATCCTGTGAGATGCACTGGTACTTCAATATAGTTTTTGCCATCTCCTTCTTTCCTGCGTACCTTCCACTTGCACGTTACATCATCTAAATTCACAAAAGGTATTTTTAATATTTGTATCATACCCAGCTAAGCCAGTACTATATTGTTATTGAATTATTTTTATCAAGTCCACTCTACATGAAGTACATGAGCTGGACAAAGCGACTCTCTCAGGCAGACAACCGTCAACTGCTTCAGGGGACTCACTGGAAAACACACAAACAAAAATATTACACTGCAGAATAAGACTGGTGGAAGAGGGAACAAGATCAAAATGGAAAAGTACTTGTTTTCTGTATCCTTTCTCCTGCAACTTGGCTTGGATGCCCTGAATTTGGGATTTATAACAGGAAGATCAAAAAACTGTACTCCTTAGGATTATATAATATATTTTAAATTACATTAAACATTGAAAACTGCTGCAAACACTTCCCATCTTCTTTCTCACCAAAATCCATTAAACCAGAATGTTCTGAACGACATCACTTTTTCATTCAGTCTTAACTGAGAATATGTAACTTGGGTATAGAAGTAAGGTGTAATGAATGCATCTCCCTTTATGTTGGATATTCATAAGCTGCAAAACCTAATATTTAATAAACAAATTTATTTTTGCAGTTTCAGATGTCTTAATTGGTTTAACTGGAAAAATAAAGGCAAATTTGTGATGCATATTGACTGCCATTACAGATCTTCAGTTTCTGAAGATGGATGCATTCGACAACTGCAAAAATAAACAGGTAGTATGTATTTGCCTTTTTTTCCCCTTAAAAAGTTGGGGTTTAGCAAGTAAGAGATGTTTGGGATTCTGGCTATTCTCTTCCTTTAGGAAGCACTTCATCTGAACTGCAAATAGGGAAACATTTCATCCATTTAATAGCTGACAAAATCAACATAACATTTACACAATTATAAAACTCATATCTAGTCAAGTATTTTAATAGATTAATGTCTTGAGAATTAATATAAGCAAATTAGATATTATCTTTATATCATCTATAGCCTTCTTGAGGTTTAAAATCTACAAATACAAAAACATTCAGTGACGCTGAATTAAGTGTCCAGATATTGGCAGCATACAAGGAAATTAAGTTATAGTGCCATCTGCTGAAATTTAAGAAGGAACTGGAAGCAGATTTTATACAAAATAAAGAGAAAATAAACTGGGTGCTTGAAGAATCATTTATCAGGACATTACTGACTAGCACCTGGACAATGCACAGAGTGGCCCATCTTCATCAGGGTACTTATACCAAGTATTTAGCACTTGCCACTGCACAGATAAATAAGGTAAGGCTTTTCTCAGGTTCCAGGAGCAGAGACACACAAGCTTCCCAGATATCTGAAGTCCCACCCTATAATGGTTAAATGCCCCTTGTTAAGTTCTGTTGAGAAACCTGAAGAAATAAGGACCTTCTAGCATATGCTATTACTTTGACTGTTGTGTGGCAAACCCTCAAGAACTTAAACCTGACTGTGGTAATTTTGTGCCTGTGTGTGTGAATTTACTCCCTTAGGAGCCAAAGGGACATATGGAAAAGAAAGGTGACACAGTGATACAAAGAAGGGAAAAATTAATTTAAATTTGGAAGATCCATTCTCAGTCCTAATACAGCCTTTCTCTGAAAACTTTGCACTTGAACTAAAATCATAAATCTGTCATTGTTTTATAAAATGCAAACACTACATCTGAGTCTCCTCTCAGAATACAGTGCTGTTGATCTAAAAATGACACAGAAAATTTAAATTAGAAGTATCAAGAGAAGTATACTGAAGAGCAGATTGTAAGATGCAACCTGTTAAAATAAAATAAAGCAATCTTGAAATATTTTTGCCACACAGAAAATCGGATTTTGGCGACGGTTTCCCCAGGAATAAAAAAGGAAAAAACCCAAGCCTAGTAATGCATTTGGAAATTATGAAAATTTTAAATTAATTTTGCAACTTAATTTATTCCTAGAAGCACATCTCCTCAATCAGGAATAACTGGACAATCAATATATTAAAACCTTAAAATGAGTATCTAAACCATGCTCTTTGCTTCTGGAGGGCAAATGAAAATAGGTAATAATGCAAGCCATCAGAGCTTTACCACAAATTCTACAAACTAAGCCATATCATTACACATTAAGGCAGTCCAGCTCACCACTTTGTTGACCTGTCTTCCTGAGAGAACACATCACTGCTTTCTTTACAATGGTACTGCCTCTGTCTTGGGCAATGTAATTCAAATGTGTAAACAATCATTTGGTAATTTACTAGAAGGATGTCATACTATTTCTTTTTCCCAGTCTTGAAACTACCTCTTTTGTGGAAGGGCTGAAGGTCCATCACAACTAATTTGTATCTGTGGCATGAATGAAGGATTCCCAAGTTTCCTTAAGATGTGCTGTTAACTTTTTAATTCAACTTTGGCTGAGCAGTTTTAAACAATTATGGTTATGTAGTAGATGTAAAAAGTAATGACTGAATGTGGAATTTAACTCTCCTCATCCTTTTAGCTGTCTAAAGAATGACCTGTGATTAATCTCAAATTGGAGCAATGGGATGAATCACTCTCTAAAAGCACTTATTTTTCCATCATTATGTTTAGAGGGAGCCTAAGAGTGCTCCTCTTAGCTTAGTTTCCTGTTTTTACCTTAATTTAAGCAAGTCTCATTCCTTTCTAATTTGAAACTCCAGCTATATAGACATGCAGCAACTGGGAACCTATCTCTAGAATATTCCCGACAAAACACAAACTGTATTAATCTGGATGCACTATGTATATTCTTTTTAAAGCGTGCATTTTGTGTCCTTTCAGTAAAATGGCGAACAGCAAAGCCTTAAATGAAAAGTACTTTGTATTTCTACTTTTTAAATAAATGCTAAGACTAAACATCAGGCAAGGTAAACATTTTCATTAGAAATTGAAAAATGTTTGAAAAAAATTCAATGTATGCAAAAGAGTTTAAAATATGTTTGGAGAAATACGAGTAATGGGGGAAAAAGCAATGAAATCAGTAACTGATAGATCACTGTATCCACATAATGTTGCTAGTACCTTCCAATCACAACTATACCTAACAGATTTGCAATCTAGGAAGAACAGGTTTTAAAATATTTTTGTCTATAATTGCAAAAAAATTCTCCTTCATATATGTTGATGGTCCTGAAATGAAACAGAAAAAAATCAGAAGTTAGCAGATTGTGGCACTATACAGTCCAGGCTGGCTTGCGAACATCTAAGTTGGTTAGTTAGGTGCAGCTAAAGATAGCAGTGGGTTTGTGTGGTAAGGCTTTGGTAGTGTGGGGATTACAGGGGTGGCTTCTCTGAAGAGCTGCTAGGCTTCCCCTGTGTCTGATGAAGACAATGTCAGCCAGCTCCAAGCTGGACCTGCTGCTAACCAAGGCCAAGCTGATCAGCAATGAAAGTAATGCCTCTGGAACAAAAGAGTTAAGAAGGAATAAAAAATAATTATTGGGCAGAAGCAAATTGCAGCCAGAGAAGAGCAGAGTGAGAATATGTGAAAGCAACTACTATGCAGACACCAAGGCCAGTGAAGAAGGAGGGGCAGGAGGTGCTCCAGGCACCAGAACAGAGATTCCCTGCAGCCTCTGGTGCAGACCATGGTGAGACAGGATGTGCCCCTGCAGCCCACAGGGCTCACAGTGGAACAGAGATCCACCTGCAGGCCCCAGGGACCCCACACTGGAGCAGGTGGGTGCCCAAAGGAGGCTGTGATCCTGTGGAAAGCCCACACTGTACCAGGCTCTGGCAGGAACTGTGGTGCTGAGCCACACTGTGGAGAGGAGCCCATGCTGGAGCAGGCTTGCTGGGAGGGCTTGTGACCCAGTGGAGGACCCACACTGGAGCAGCCTGGGCCTACAGGACCCAGAAAAATAGGGGATCCAGAATGGAACATTCATAAAGAACTGCAGTCCATGGGAAGGACTTGGGTTGTAGAAATCTCCTGTGTGAGGGCTCCCATACTGGAACAGGGGAAGAGCATGAGGAGTCCTTCCCCTGTGGAGGAAGGAGCAGCAGCTACAATGTGTGGTGAACTGACTGCAGTCCCCCAAACCCCATCCCCCTGCACCACTGGGGGCAAGGAGGAAGTAGAGATTTACACTGAAGTTAAGCCCAGGAAGGAGGGAGGAGTAGGGGTATGATGTTTTGAAGACTTGGGTTTATTTCTCATTATCCTATCCTAATTTGCTCAGTAATAAATTCGAGTAATTTCCCTAAGTCAAATCTGGTTTGCCCATGACAGTGATTGGTGAGTGATCTCTTCCTGTCTTTATCTCAACCCACAAGAATTTTGTTATATTTCCTCTCCCCTGCCCAGATGGGGAGGAGAATAAGGGAGCAGCACTGGTGGGCAGCTGGCATCCAGCCAGGGTCAAATCACCACCATCACCATTTGTATGCCTGTACTGTAGCTAGAGTAGGTTGCTGCTGATACCAACTAGAGGAACAGTTCATCAGCCTTCACACAGACAAATCCACTGATTCTTCAGATGTATGAAAGCATCACAGACTTGTTGGAGTCTGAGACACAGAGTGTGTGTCCTTGTTTCTGATACTTAGTTCTAAGATCCAGAAGAACACTGAATTTCATACAATATGAAATTCATGAGCATGTTTTCAAGGTGATACATGAAAAAACTGTTAAAGTTAGATAGAACAGCTAGAAGTGTGAGTGTGTAGATTAGAGAATTTCTTAAGTCACTGGGTGAAAAAGTTAGTTTAGAGTTTAAATTAGTTTAGAAGGCAGAAGGCAAGATGGAGGATTTAGAATGTTGTTTCTTTTCCTTCTTCTTTCTTCTTCATGTTCTTCTTCTAGAGGTTTTTGGGTAATAGTAAGTGATTGGTTAGAAAATGCCGCAGTGCAGGCAGCACACAGGTGATGGGTCACTGGGTCATTAAGAAAAATAATATACGCATCTATTCTTAATTGGGTAAGAATAAGTATAAAGATAAAAGAACTGCATAGTTCAGGGCCATTTTGTGCTTTCAAACACGAAGTGAGCCACAAGGCCTTGTTGTACCATCAGAAAGAAATGTACCAGATTGCAGTGAATTAAGCTTGTGCAGCTAGTTTGGACAGACTTGTTCTGATGATGCAATAAAAGCTTCCTACTGATGTTCCTTATGGGGAGCTGCTAAAAGTTCATTCTGGTTTAAATATAACAGTTTAATATGTTTAACATCTAATTTCCAAGTTATTCTTTGTGTATCTCATAGTAAAATCTACCACTTTACCAGCGACAGAAAGGAGAACAAAGACAGTTTTACAGATAATCCTAGGTTAAGAGCTTCCTTGTGAGAGACAGAACTTGGAAAGTTACTGAAAGAGAGGCCAATAATAATCTTCTTTATTGATATACACCTGTTCCCAGAGGATTTAAGAAACCTTTGCCCTGCTGTTTATTGCATGGCATGCTCCACACCTCTCAGTAGATTCTGTCTCCACTACACAGTTGTGTCACTCTAAGTCCTGTATCTTCCTGGTCTCATACCACATTATGCTGTGGCTAAGTATCCACAAAACCTGTGATGGATCTGACCTTGAACAACGGAGGCATAACAGGATAAATCAATCCCATCCTTAAAGCACCCTGTCTCAAGAGTTCTGTCATTTCAGCACTTTCAGATTTGTTTGTGACCTAAGGAAAGAGTCTTGCAATTCCTACTGTGTCTTTGTAGAACTTCCCTGAATTCCCTACTTCTGCCCTGCTCATTTCCATTCCTTCAAAAAAGACACTATGATAGCCCTTTCACTCTACTAAAAGATGCTGACCCACTGGCATACTGTTCTGCTGCTAGCTTGTAGTAATTGACCCTCTGTCTTGACAGAGACCCAGACTGGTTGTTATCCACTAGTTTTACTCCTCTCACTACTCCAACAATGCCAGGGAGAACAGATGCTGTGCAATCGGTTAAGCACTGCCAATTTTATTCTCTGCCTGGCAATGGGGACTAGAAGTGCCAAGGTTGCAGAACCAGGATTGTATTGTAGTGCTGTAGCCTGCCAATTAAATTTCACAGTCTAACTTACAATTCCAGAACCCTGAAACTTAATTTATCTGGAGAGATAAAAGGAATATCTGAAATTACTTTTATTAAGAAATTTAACAAGAAATCATAAAAGAAAAGATCATGGTTGGAAATGCAAAATGAAGATATTGATGCTAAGGCTTTGTGCAACCATATTCATTTAAAGAGAAATCTATTCAGGGTTGTCTTTTCAGATTGTCAGATTAAAAAAGACACACAGCATTTGCTTCTAACCCATAATTACAGATTATTACGGAATACAAAAGATGCCAGGCATAAAAAGCTACTACTATTCACTACACTGTAATAGAACATGCAGTGGAAGTAAATTTTGGCAAATGCTTTAAATATTAGCTTTACATAATATGTATAGGTGAGACTGTAATTAGGACAGAATGAATCCTTCAAAGCCTCTTTCATTCTGACCCTGCAGATGATTACTTTTTACTAATAAGGCCACAGCCATTTGACGAAAAGCCAACTATAGTACCTTGCTTCATTCTTCAGTAAATTTAATAATTACAGCTCCTCCTGCCAGTAGTTCTCAGATCAGACTTGTTCAATCCAATACTGAGCTTATTAGGGGACAGCTCTATGTTTAGAATTCTTTAGCCAAAAAAGTACTTGAGGATGATGAAGCATGCCTTAGACAAGGGCACAATGATTAGCCATTTTCTCTACATAAAAAACAGCACGTAGTCACTACAGACCACAAAATCACCTGCTGTTAGCACACAGCTGCTACAAAGAACTGCTGCATTTATCTGCTTCTTAATACCCTTAAAAAAGCCTAAATGGAACAACTTAATACAGAGGCAGGATAGCACTACACCGAGTTGCTCATATCTTAATCTCATCTTTTTCAATTTTCTTCCCTATGTAGCTATTTGATATTTACTAGATACACTGCATAAAACATGATAGTCCTCTGTAGCTTAGACTCTTGATTCTTTATTTTTATTTTTGAGTTGTGAAGAAAATGTTAATTCCCATGTCTCCTAAGGTTCTAACCAGATGAGAGAAAATTTCTGTTGTTTTAGACAAATCTGTGGTTTTTAGCAGCACACAAATCAACAACAAATTATGACAGGCTAAAAAAATTCATAGAAAGCATTCAATATTGCAATGTCAAACAGGAATAAAAATCCAAAATACACCTAGCAAAAGGAGCAAAATTAAGAAAAAATCAAATTAATTTACAGAAAGTAAAATTAAAAGCAACATTTATCCATGCTGCAATAATTAACACTTCTGCTGATACACAGAGCATGGAAGAATCTATATCATATTGATCTTGGTGTTGTTCAGAACATACTTATTTCAGTTAATCAAATAGTAATTGCTCTAGATTACATTTGCTCATTCCATACTAATGGTTCTTACCTAGTGTCTACATATAGCCAAAAACCTGTGCTTTACATTAACTCTTCAATACTGAAAACCAAGACAAAATCTTTTGGAAAAAAAATGTATTCAGGCAATTAGACAAACCTTCAGTGACTGGCTGAAGTTTAGAAGACCTCTCTGAGTCTGGAGAATGCAGTGGCTCTGGCTCCTTTAAGCTTTCTAAATGCATAAAAGGATCATAATCCATACATGCCAGATCAGAAAGGCTTAGAGGAAAATATTTTGGGTTGCTGAAACACTGAGACCCATAGACACATCCATGCAGAACCTAGAACAAAACCAGAGTTTCATTACATTAACTACTGAAGTTTATGCTTAATAGTTTTATAAGAAATTAAGTTTATTTTTATTTGCATTTTGAAAATTGATTTGTTAGAAGGCACGATGAAACGTTGGAAAATTTTAGATGCTTAATGTTTACAGAAACAAATTCTGGTCTGCAAAGAAAATTATTACCACCAAAGTGGAATTTAACAATAAAGATTCAAAACTTACAAAAAAATCATTAGGCTACCTTTATTTTTAGATTTCCTATCTTCTTTAATTACATATGCTAGGTCTAAGCTGCTAGAGGTTTTAATCCCCTTCCCTTGCAAAAAGGAAAAAACCCCTTTCTCCTGTGTTCCTAAAGACAGTAATTGTAACTTAGTGCTTTTTGCTTTGCTTAGTGCTAAATGAAATTGCTTGATATATAAAAGTTACATCCTTCTGTATTAAATGTATAATTAGCCTTCTACAGTACAAGCATCTGCAATCCATATGATATAAAAAAAATGGTTTGGTTAACCATCCAAAATGTAAAACAAAATCTACACGGAGGTCAGCTTGCAGAAAATTTTTGCCTTCATTTCTATGAAAACTGACACTACCTCCAAATTCTTAATAAGTGAGCAAAGAAACATGTACCTTATATATACAATTAAGAACAGATCTTTCACTCTTATCATTTTCTGCTCCTGTAGTATGAAGAGGCTGCAGCAAAGTCTTCAACGGCAAGGCCATTATCCAATCCAATAAGCACAGAAGTAAAGAAACCACCAACTGGAAAAGACACTTTCCATTACAAATCAATTAAGCCAGCACCTGCTACGTCATGTTTATAACTTTATTTTATTTTTCTGTTTTGCCTTTTTATTTTTTTTTTCAATTCAGTAAAGTCAGCTTTCTGCAGTAATGACAAGCCCCACTTGTTAATGTCTGTATCTTCAAAACCTACAGCATCAGTAAAAATTTTGGCTACTGAGGTCTTTAACAGAGACCATCCATTCAACAGTTTCTCATCAGGTGATCTCTATGAGCAGATATACTTAAGAAGATACTCACAGTTTTCAAGATTGTTTTCTAGGGTGTTGTTTTTAAAATGACAGATAACACAGGTTCAGTTAAGGCTGATGAGCCATTTTGCACATAAATTTCACTGCAAAGTGAATCAAGGATTACACAAAATGGAACCAATTCACCTGTATTTAGTGCTTTATAAATAACACATAGTGTCCTTCACAACATAGCAATAATGTTATGCATTAACTGGTGCTGATAACAGCACCAGTTATCATCTGAAAGAAATCCAACTACTTTCTGTACTGTAGGTTATTCAGCAAAAGAATCAGCTCCCTCTTGGGATGTTTTGACTGACTCTAGAACAGAATTAGATTAAGACACAAATCCACACCAAACCATCAATAACTTACTGACCAAATAATTGTTTTTGATTTTTAAAACTCAGCTGTGGAAGACAATTAAGATAAATATCTGCAAGATTCTCTAAAATATTTCTCAAGGTAAATAGAAGTCTTTAAAAAAATCCATGTATCTGATTTACTCATTTCACATAATACATTCTGAGTTTGTCCCTCAAAAGTATAATAAACCCAATGACCAAGGGCACTGAGTCTTTTTATTTTCAACCAATTTTTAAGAAACCCATTAGGACTACATTTGTCAAAATAGATAAGACAATTTTTAATATGATATTTGATGTACAATGATTGACAGTAGTTCATGGGGAAACTTGGTCAATTACAGAAAGGATCCTCAAGTGGAAAAGTGGGTGGCTTGGCATATGAGTGTGGTCTACAATAGCCCTTGACTTCTTGCCAACAGAGACAAGATGAAACAGAGTTCTGAAGACCAAAATGAGCAACAGATGAACTCCAGCTCCTTGTGGGAATGGAGCCCAGAATGATGGAGATGTCAGCAACAAACTGCACCAAAAGTGCCCAAATTTAAATGTCCCAATGAGCCCCACAGCCAAGCTAATTCAGAAAAGACACAGCTTTCAGGAGGAAGAAAGTACTAGAAATGAAAAATACTTACCCTCTTGTCCTGCTCATAAGAGGAAGCTTCTGTACTGGGTAGCAGATGTGTAATAGTTGCTATCAGAATCTGGGGAAATACACCATACTTCTTTTAAAATAGAACCTAAATATTTAAGTTTAAAATATATTTTTTAGGCAGGTAGATCTAACATGATACTAGATTCATGGTTAAATTCTATTACAAGTACTTTGAGACAAGTTACAGTATTCCTTAACATTTTTTTTTTTTTAATAAAAGCACTTTTAATTGAGTTTTGCAGAATACATTGAAGAAGTATGTTCTGTTTGACTGATGTAGGTGCATTAAGGACAATGAAATTACACAGCTATCTCAAATATTCAGGCATGAAAAGAAGGTGACTCAACACACATGAAGGATGCAGGAAGAATCTGCTGCTGGGTTTGTGTATGGTGCTATCTGAGCTACACTATTTCTCAGGACCCTATCTCTATTTTATCAAAAATATGTCTCCAGAGGAGCACAGAAATGCTTGCTGTATTTCTTAAGAAGCTTTCATATAAAAAGAATCTGGGAGCCCTCTGTCATTTCTCTGTGTTTCAGACCCACAGAGGCCATAAGTCTAGCTCCTTGTTACGGGAAGCTTATTGAAAATATTATTTTTGCTTTATACTGAAACTCTTTCATGCAAAATACAATTGCAGACCCATATTTTAAGCAATCATTTCCCCCCTGAACTTAAACAAACATGCTTGAAGATATCTAACATAAAAAAAAAAAAGTACTTTACTGACAACATTCTCATGACACTTTGTCTCCGAGGAAATACAGGCATGATGTAGACACATCACATGTCAATACGGGAGTAAGGAAGTTAAGTGTGCTGCAATTCCCTACTGCTAGTGTTAAGTAAGATTATGTTTATACTAATTCAATGTTTTGCAAAACAGAATTCTCAATATTCAGGTGTTTAATTTTAGGGTAGTACATTCTAGTGTTTAATTTTAAATAACATTAAATTTAAATTTAAAAAAAGTTACTTACTTGAATAATTCTTAAAGGTGAATCAGCTTGATACAGTTGAAGTCTATGGACATAATGTATCAGCATGTTCAACATACTGCAGGCAACTTGGGCTACTGTTTTATTTGGAAACTAGAAAAGAGAACATAGCACAGTAACAATGACAAAATGATTTCATGTAAGAGTACATTAGGTGGTAGGTTGGTCACAAATTTCACTGGTAGTTTTATACATACAGTTCCTTAAGTATCTGTTTACCAGAGGAACAGAATAAAATTTTACAAAACTCTAAAGGAATTATTTTATATGCATAAACAAATGTTAGCAGCCAACACCAAAGTTTTGGGACAGACATCCAGTGAACTGCACACCAGAAAGGGGTGAGGTGTCTCCTAAGTAACTTGGGACTAGTTAGTACAGTATCATGAAGCCAGGAAGAAAGAACTAATTTCTTGTTACCTTAATTAATATTAATGAATCACTGCAAAGTCCCCCAAGGATCCAGTTCTGAAGTCAGAGGTCTTTGCTGAGAATCAAGGCAGGTGAGGAGCCACATGCCCAATTTAGAATAAAATTTTTGAATGCCAAAAACTTAAACTGAAAATACACTCGAAGAAGACTCTGTTCTGGGTCAGTGCTTCTTACCAAACCAGAGCTATCAATTTTTACATTTAAAGTTTTGAAAAGAAATGGTACAAGCATAAGGAAAAATCTGGAGTATGAAGTTTTAATTTCCATGTTTTTAATTGTGGTATGTATCTAAGTAAGCAAAAAGAAAGAGAATGAATAGCTCTTGCAAGTCATCCAGGGAGATGAAAACCAGAGTACATAATAGGTAGTTAATTCTTCTTCTGACTTTCCCTGTTTCTCAGTGGATGCCGTTTCATGTTATTGTTGGCTTTTAGCTCAAAACAGTAAACATCTCACACCTCCAAATCTTCACAGACTTTATGACAGGAATATCATTACTTTTTTATCCCTCACGAGACACACTCACTCCATGCTGCGAAAGAACTCTGTAAGAGCACAGTAAGTAGAGTACAGATTCTAAAACTCAAGCTTAAGCAGCAACCAAAAAAACCAGAAAAATGACTGAAAGTATAACAATTTGTTTACAGAACTTGAGATGAAATCCAGATTGCTCAAAACATCATAACAAACTTGCAGAAAAACCCCAAAATCACTGGAGAAGAAAAATGGAGTGGACAAACTGGGGTAGCTTAATACAGTGTATCCAGATCACTGAAAGTAAGAAAAAATTACTTGAGAAAAAGACCTGGAGACTTTTCAGAGTCACTGAATAATTTGCCATTTACTACTAAAAAACAGAAAGCATTTCTGTTCTTAAATTATTAAATTTTTAATGGTTCTTTTTCTAAAGGGGTTCTAAAATGAAGAGGATTGAATAATTTTTTGAGGCTGGTTTACACAAATCAGTTAACCTCCTTTTTTCCTCTAGTTTAAGAGAATTTTTTTTTTTTTAATTTCATAAAGGAACAAAAGTAAGCAGAGACAAAATTTCACATAAAGGATAAAGTGTATAAAATAATTAATATGAATAAATTTAAAATCTAATCTTGCACATTTAATTTTTTTTCATTCATGGGAAAAGCATCAGGGAGGAAGTTTTGATCAAGAATATGGGGGTTGGCCGAAATAGATAAAATCCTTCATCTGCTTCAGAAAGCTGCCCTAGCACAGTCAATATATCACATTTCAAAAGAATGCTGTCGCTAGGGTAGAGTTAATTTCCTCTCAGTAGCTGTTGCAGTGCTGTGTTTTGGATTTGGAATGAGAATGGTGTTGATGACACACTGATGTTTTGTTTTTTGCTAAGTTCTGTTCATCAGAAGTCAAGGATTTTTATTTTTTTCTTCTTGTCTCATGCTATGCCTGTGAGAAGGTGAGCAAAAGAAACTGTGTGGGAGCATGGCTGGGATGGATGACCCCAACTGACAAAGGGATATTCCACACCACAGGACATCATGCCCAGTATATAAACTGGGGGGATTATCTGGAAAGGGGCTCAGTCTGGGTTGGGAATATGATATTGGTCAGTGGGTGGTGAGGAAATGTTTTGTGCATCACTTGGGGGTTTTTTCCCTTCTCTTTTTATTATCATTATTATCATTTACTATTATTATGCTGTTTTACTTTGCTTTGGATTTTTAAACTGTTCTCATCCCAACATGCAAGTTTTGCCTTGATTCTTCTCGCCATTCCACTGCAGTGGGTGGGAAGAAGGGAGATTGAGCGAGTGGCTGCATGGTGCTTAATTTCCAGTTGGGCTTAAACCATGACAAACACTCCTTAGAACAGACAATTACGAGAGCTGTGGGTTCTGGAAGGACATTTTCCTGAACTCAAGTAGCCTCACTGACTACATCTCAGATAATGAAACTATTTATCCCTTTCAAGTCAGTAATTTGGTTCTGACTTCTTTTACCAGAGCCTTCAGAGGTGGCATGGAAACACCTGTATGATTCCATAAACATTCCCCCTGCCATACTTTGTCTCTGGAAAATGTCTTGTGTTATAAAGCATAAGGATTCACCACTTTTCTATTTAGTGGACATAATTTTTAAGAAGTTACTTGATAGGGGAAATAAAGAGATGGCAATGAACTGGCACTCTGCCTGTTTCCCAGCCTGTTTTTCTCAGGATTTTTCTTGGGAAGGTAGTTTTACCATAAGGTTCATCTTTGTAAGGGTCTATCCTTTCTGGATGTTATATCAGAAATTTAATCTTGTCCATACCTGAAAATAATCTATTGTTTAGCACTGATTCAACTAAGTCTGTACAACATGATTTTGTGATGTATCTGCAGCATTTTTGAGAGAAGCAGAATAAAATCATAGGTCTGGATGGCTGGTTAGGATCCTTTGTGCTCAAGCTCCAGCAGAGGTTAATTCAGAAAGAGCAGCACTGCCACACAGCTAGGAGAAGCACTAGGTATATCCAAAGCGAGCTGCTGAACTGCAGCTCTAAATATGCTTCTGGGATTTCAAAAATAAGCATGTAATTGCTGCTAATGTTTCCATTCAATGTTACTTGTTCAACTGAACTTCTCAATAAGTTGGACTAAGACTATAGCTCCCTACCCATTCATTTCTCCTGAAAATAAGAAAATAATCCATTCTAGGAGTTCAAACCTCTGACTACTTGGTAGCCAGGAGATTGCTTACGTAACAAATTAGAGCTAATTTATTTCTCCCATGACACATTAATGAACTTTTCATTTCATTATTAACTCAATTGTGAGTGTATACCGTTGCTCAGAACTGGAAAAAAAGACCACATGCACTGGATGATTTTGCCAACACAAAGCAAAGCAAAGTAGAAATATAAAGATCTTTGTTTTCTCATTCAAAAAGTAATTTATGTTTAATATAAATGAGATACAAATAATTGGTTTAATAAATACGCCAGAGAAAAAGAACATAAATGACCGAATTTCAGGACTAAAAATAGTTCAAATATTGATAAATTGAAGCAACAAGATAAAAACATCATTTGCCTTATACCAAACTTGCACAGGAACTTGATAAAATGCCAAAGTTAAGCATTATTAAAAACCAAGGGGATAACCCTGGAAGAGGGAGCTGAAAAGAATGAACGTGATTTTGCAAAACAGGAAATTGCAATTTAGAGTCTAATACTAAAAGCCCTGCAGCTACCTTATACAGAGACCCAAATCCTGCTTCACAAGATGTGAGCAGCTGATCTGCTAAGATATTTTTCAGATTCTCATTGCTTAAAAGAAAATAATAATCCCCAACATCCGACAGAAGTCATATGTAACAGGTGTACACTGCAATTTTTATTAATCTGTATATACAGGAAGACTAGACTATTCATAGAATTTTGATGCAAAGAAAAGCACATAGAAATGTTCTGAAGATAAACTGGAAAACATTTAAAAAGTGGAAACTATTGCTCAGAAACATGCAAATTTGAAAACCGCTTAAAAACAAGATGTTTTTACTAATATTCTAATGATTCTATAAAATTAGAACAAATGCAGAAAGATTTAAAATAGTAGGGAAACAAAAACACTCATCAAGGAAAAAAGACAAAAAATATGCAGCTACTGGAAAAAGCAGAGGAAAGGACTTTACCACAGCAAATTAAACATTCTCAGTGCTTTCATGCATACAGTGCAAGTACTCTGCATTTCTCACTAAATATCTAGCCAGGGCTAAGAAACAATATTGCACAATTCAATGACTCAGACTCAGAAGTGAACACACACAGAATGTTCTGAGAATACTGTAAGAGTGGCTAGTGACATATATTAAAATAGAGATTCACTGTCTTATCCCCCAGCACACCATTCTCTCCAAACTTAAAGAAAGGTAAAGAGCTTTTGACATTTCAGAGACCCACACATTAAACTGAGTTCTCTCTTTTGTAAGGACGGCAAATGAGACTGTGAAGTAAGGACGTTAAAGTATCATTATGATTTTGAAAATGCTAAGTATCTTTACACATAAAGGCAATATACATTGCAAAAATTTAGTTCTCTCACCTTTAAAGAAACACAAATCACATTCAATGCTTCCTTGATCTGAGGATGATGTGATTCATGGACTAGCTCTTCACAGATCCAAATACCAAGGCTGCAAAGAGCAACACATCTGTAAAACAATGTTAGAGGACAAGTTGTTGAGAAACATTCTCCAGGAATGTGTAATTTTTATGATTCATTGTTTTGCTAAAGACATATAACAACAAATATGTTTTTAATATTTCCAAAACAACTCCACAAAACCCTTTATAGCGCTGTAACTTATTTAAAAATTAGCAAGAAATCCAAAGTATGTTGGTGAAGGCAGAGGAAAGGGCAGAGGAAGCACCCATCTGAGCAACTGAGAAATCCGAAAGACATCAATACTCCTGCATTTCTATGTGTGTTTTAATCAAAAATATAACCTGAAATCAACATAGGGAAAATTCTTGTATTTTCTTAAGACAAAGCAGAAACTGGGGTAGGAGTTTCCTCCTTCCCAACACAAGAGGTTGCTCATATTTAGAGCTTCTCAGACACAGAGATGAGGGGAATGTTACTCTCTCACAGACATTCACATTGTTTTAGATGAACAATAAACAAGGACGAAGAAGAGGGGTAAATGAATCCTAGAGACAATATATATATTGTGATTAATACATCAACTTTTGTTTCTTCATTTAAAATAAGGAAATAGAAAAGAAGTGTAAAGGTAAACAGTATTTAGATATATGTGTTCAAATAAGCAGATGGATGATGTTCAGGAGCTAGCTTAAGCAATCTCTGAGCCATTAGCTGTTTTCCTCAGGAACACAGTCTACACCTTTTGGAAACAACTTCAGAATTCAAAATCCTGGATAAAATTGGAGAGCAATCCAAAATCAACAAGAAGAAAGCTGATCATGTGACCTGCAATGCATGACATCTGGGAAGAAAAAATTGTAGACTAGGAAAGAAACAAAGGTGACTATGAAGCCTGTGCTGTACGAAAAGGATTGTAAGGCTACATAGAATCACAAAAATGCTTACAGACAGCAAAAATACATACAAGAATTAATTGTACATTATAGTGCAAAACCACCCTATTTTGTAGCTTGTCACAGAAAGAAAAACTGAATAATGGAGTGCGTTATGCCTTTCAGAAAGCAATTTTGTAACATGAAAATTTAAATTAATGTGATCTCAGAATATTCCCTCCTTTTCCTGTGTTGAGAAATATTATCAGCTCAAGTGAAGAAGGGTAAGTGGGCTGCTGAAAACTGCTCTTGATTTTCCAACAAAACGTTTAAAGGTTCAATACACTGATCTGTCCAGGTTTGTAGTTTTTCAGGTATGTAGTTCTAGTATGTTTAAGTGACAATATATTAGTTGGAAACATATATTCACTCTTTCCAAATAAGGCACACAAATGTGCTCTTCCTTGGTAGGCATCAGAGATTCTTGTTCCAATCCCATACACAGGACTGTCTACCTGAATGCTTCTGAAGATGGGTACGGAGGAACAAAATCCTAAGCAAATTAAGAAACACTAAACTGGTAACTATTCTCTCTGAAATAGTTTATTTGATGAAGATGCTTAGGTTTAAGCATCAGAGTAACCATTCCTAGTTTAATTCTTAACTCAATTTTTTCTGCTTCTTGTACCATAAAGAAGGACTCATGTACACTGGTTTGTTTCTGTTTTTCAAATTAGATAATGTGATCTAATAAAAAATAACTATTCCTCCCTCATAAATAATCTTGTCCTAATCGGAGTAGAAAAATGACTCTCTAGCCCAAAAAATCCCTGAGCTGAGCATCAGGGTAGGCTGCAAAAGCTTATTCTCTTACCCTTATTTACAACACCCTTTCCTATCAGCCACTATCCTAGAAAGAATACTGGACTAGACCAGCCCAGTTTGTTCATTTAATATCTTCATTACAAACAATTTCAAATTCACATCATGGACCACAGTTTTGACAGTGTTGAAGAAAATCATTAATAAAATGCAATAAACCTTTACTTTAAGCTCTCTAATATATTCACCTCAAAACAGTCTAATAAAGAAAAGAATCTATTAATGTAGAAGCTCTTTTTGTATGACCTACCGTGCAGGACCAGACGGTTCCTCTCTTGCTGAACTTAACACAGTTTTAATTATGAGTTCCTAAAATAAAGAGGAAATACTCACTAATTTACACATAACTCCATCACAGAAAGCATCAAAATATTATTATAGTGCACACAGGCATATTGCTTAGCTGAGTCTCTATGTTGTGGTCAGATGAATTGTTTGCTTATCATCACTCCAAATGTCTAGCCTGTCCCAGATACTTGTTACTGTGCCACCCCAAGAATATCCTACATGTTACTGTCCTAATTTCTGCAGATGAGCCATTTACCCAATTCTTGTCAAAACATTTCCAAAAAATATCAAGGGTAAAAAAAGAAACAGTAAAGGACTCCCTGAAGCTATCTTGAGTAGTGCTGAAGGGTATGACAGAAATAATCTTTTACTTTGAGGTTTAAACAAGCATTTAAAAAAAATAACTGATTTAAAAAGTATTCTCAACTAGTTGCAGAGTAAGTGCTTACAGTGTCTTAAGAATGCTGTCAAGAATTGACTCAACTACAGTGAAATGTCCCTAAAGCTGTAGGCTACCCTTAACATAATTCAAGTAAACAGCCATTCTACAACAGAAATGAGAAAGAAGGAATTCAAAATCAGTCTCCAAAGAGGAGCAAGGCAGCTCTCAAATCATGATTTCTCCCTAAACTGAGACAGTTTTGAAAACTTATGGGGAGCCTTTCTTAGACACACAAACTGAGCTCTGTACAGTTTCAGTACACCATCACACCATCTATGTTATGATAGACAAGGTAAGGACTGAATATTTGCCTTTTGAAAAAAGAACACACTGCTGCACAGAACACCTTGCTGTACAGAAATTTTCTAAGGCCCCATGGAACACAGGCATATTTTTTTCTCAGTTGTGAAATAAATAAAATTGTCTTAATAAATTAAATAATGAATCTTAAACCTCGCAATGATCTTTTCTCAGCTAATTAAATCTGTGATACCTGCAAGTAGCCCTAGTGAGAGGAGGCTTGAAAGGGTAAGATAATGTATCATTTCCTTCTACAAACATAAGAAAATACTTTATCATTAAGTAAATAGCAGTTATAATGTATATTTAGAAGTATAAAGTTTGACAAGACTTTATGGGAACTTGAATCTTATGATCTATTTGAAATTACTTTTGAAAAATTTTAGGATCTTAAAATCTTAGTATTTTCTGCAAAAGCACAATATTAAACATATATTTGGTAACAGAATACTAGCCAAATATTGTTAAAATTCCTACCTTAACATCTGTAAACTGAGACACAGCAATGTCAGGAATATTTGGGTGAAGAGCTGGTAGTTCACGATATAAATTGGGAAAACAGACTAGAGATCCTAAAAGAACCTGGGCTTCAACTCTTGGTGCCTGAAAAAAAAAAGGTAGGGAGAAATATATATTCTTACTGCAATCAGGAAGCTGACATTTCTTAAACAAGAAGGATGGCTGAAATTGTATACAGCTATTTGCTTTCTCCTGGAAATTCTGAGTTCCTGCAGAGTTGAGTAAACAGAGACCGCAGCTCTTTGGATTGTTACCCATGCACACCCCTGCTCTCATTTTCCAAGACAGTCAAAAGGAGGCAGAAGCATTGTTAGGACTACAAATGACTGAGCTGCCAACTGGGCTCAGGCCTTAAGTTCTGCTAATTGACCAGGATGTGAAAAACTACTGAGGCATCACTGAACAGGAAAGGCTACAGTGTAGAAGGCTGACAGAGGCTTCAGATAGTACCTGGAGGGAGGCTGCACTTCATAACTGGTTAGAGAAGGATTGATGGGAGAAACAGTCAAAATTCACAGACAGCTGGAGGAGACTATGGGGGATTTGAGAGAGTATAATATGCATGACCAACAGCAACTAGGTAATCACATCAGTATTACTATATAAGGCTGAACTTGCCTGTGTAACAAAATCAGAAATGTGAAAAAAAATCCAAATAGTGCAAACACTAGCACATTTGAGTCCTTAAGCCTGATCATAAAAGTCATTCCATAGCAGAGATATGGAGGAATAAGTACATTTTTTAATGACATCACAGTCAAAATAGACATTTACTTAAAACATCTTCAAGCACAGAAAAATGTCAGTCACAATTTTTATATCTCCAAAATAAGTAATTTGCTTCAACAGTAATTTTTGCATTCTTCACATATTTTCTGGAGAGGCATGTGTAGTACTCTAGAATAAATCACTAATATTATCTGTATTTGATAACCACTACATTGAATTCTGGGATCAATTTAACACCCTAGTCAAGGAAAAATATACTGCTCAGTATTCTCTCAAATTCTTCCTCACTCATAAATGAGAATTAACTGATGAATACTTACATTGAGGAAAGAAGAAGCAGCCACTCTTCCTGCTGCTACAATGAAATCCATAATAAGCATGGTAGCACCAGGCAAACCAAGTGAAAAGAACTGAGGAGAGCAGTGCTTGATGATTGTATTGACAATATCCTCGCAGAAGGAAAAGGGAAAAAAGGAAGAGTATCAACACGAATCAAGACGAAAAATGAATGAAAAAAGGCAGGCATTTATCAAAGGTGTAAAGTAAAAATGTGAGAAAGAAAACTCATTGTGGCCAGTAAGACACTCATTAGTGAGAGAAGAGTAGCACAAAAAGATAAATTCCTTAAGTATACTCATATTAAAGTAAGTAAACTTGGTATATTATAGATCAATTTAAGCTTGGAAAATAGTTCATATATTAATTTACAGTCAGCTTTTAAGAGTTCTGTAACTGATTAACCATTCATTTGAAAAGATACAGAAGAGATGTAGTAAGATAACCAGCTTTAACAACTGCTTGATTCTCTCTAGCAAGTATTGCCTGACTATAACTTTAAAAAAGGTATTAGCCTCTTACATATACCCATATGGAACCAAAATTTAAAGAAAGCTAATAAAGTGTTCAGTAACATCTCTGGTATGTAGTTAATCAGCACAGCATATGATGTTCTTGTAGACTTAGTGAGTCACTTTCAAAAATCATTGTACATGATGAAATTTTTTTGAAAGTACTTGAAAATGTATAAAACACTTTAATTATAAAAAAATTTTCCAAGTCTACAGATAGGTACCCCCACCCCCTGCCTTATCTCCTTTGAATAATTCTCCACTAGTAGTAATATCCGACTAAATGGCAGTACATCATAGGAGGATTTCAACCCAGCTAGAAAAGCAGCATTAATGGTTGTCAGAGAACAGAAATTAGAGATCTGTTCTATCCATAATCATCTCTGGAATAATTTTGGACTAGCTCTATTCTTCCCTGTTAAAGAAAACTGGGTTGTTTGAACCTTTGATCTTCCCATGCCCATAATCATTCCTCAAAAAAGTTCACAAACCCAACTTTTTTACACTTCTGCCAACCTTTAAAAAATATTTAAGTCATACAGTATTTTCAGACTTCTTATCAAAACCTATGAAAAAGGTCTACTCCCACTGATTAGACATGCTCAGTACATCTCAGTTTGCTAGCTCCTATACTTGTAGAAACAAAGTCCTCGAATGTAGTGAGCTCAATTTACTAGCTAAACTGTTGCATCAGGGAGTACGAAGAACAGTGGACTTTAGAGAGATCTGCTTCCTTCTCTTTCTTGCATACTTCAATCTGTAACATACAATCACTAAAAAATGAGAGAGTACCTTTTCTGCCCTCATATTTGCTTGAAATGGACTACAAAAAAAGCATTTCTGAATACAACCAAGAACATGAGGATCATTTATCAAAGTTTTCTTCTTAGAGAAAGTATCAGTCACAGCACTAATTTCAAAAACAAAGTTAAGTTACTCAGATGAAAGTACATTGAGTATTTTTGAGAAAAGAATTTTATTTTCAGTCATGACATTTACATTATCTTGAATTTTATAATTAACTTACTTGATCAACATGAAGAAGTCCACAGTGCATTATATTGTAGAAATGAGTTAAAAAATCCCTGTTTGGAGAAACATCTTGTCTTCGTTTCATTGTCTTACAAATAAGCTTATAAGCATGTAGCTTTCCTTGTTTGTATTTATCAGTCAGCATTGTTGCCTACAATTTTAAAACAGTATTTAATATTCTTAAATTAAAAAAATTACTTTAAAAACTCTTTTACACTTATGTTAACTTTTATTTCTGTTTCACAGCTTAGAGTTCAAATTTACCTTGAAGAGCCATGGTGTTAGAATTCTCAGTGGTGGAATTAAAACTGGGGGAGATGGTGAAGTTAGGTTATCTGTTGAAATACCAAGATTGTCTCTTATCTACAATTATTAAAAACAAAACAGAAAGAGAATTATTTAAGGGAAATACATAAGCTAATGTTTTTTTCTTCTTGAAAATCCTGCCCAAACACGTCAGGTTGGAGAAAAGGTTCAGTTCTTTTACCTTGGCCAGATTCTGCCACAGCTCACACAGATAATCAAAAACCTGGGCATGAATCTCTGGATCCATGATGCTGTTGACATCTCCCAGAATTCCTAGCATCCTCCTCCACATCACTGTAGCAACATCTGCATGCCATCCTGTAAGGGTTCCCCCAGCCATCACACTGCAACATTCTGAGGGGAATTCACTAGTTTCTGTAACAGAAGAAAGTATAGTGAGATCTACCTCTCCAGAAAAGGAAAAGTTCTGATACGACTATTAAATACACAGTCTTCTTAAAGCAGAATGATTGGGCTTTCAGAATAAGCTATTTTTTACCCATTCAGCCACCTCAACACTATATATGTTAAGCTTTGTCTATTATAAACTCTGTAGAAGGAAGAATTGCCCTGTTTCTTATATTCTTTCATAAAATAACATTTAAGGTCACTGCTGGAGCTCTAATACAAATCTGATGGACCTAGTAAGGCCACTCCTTCTGTAAGTATTTTCTTACATTCTTTGAAGTCAATGAATCTCCAGAACTCCACCTGCCTGCTTTCAAAGAAAATTATCTTTCAACTTCACGTTTTTCCTAATAAAACATAAAGACTATTTTTCTTAGAATTTACTAAGAAAGCGTGTTATTGCAAGTAAAAGAGAAAAGTGTTACTAAACTTGTCTATAGCTATTGTCCTTTAAACAGTAAATTTGTATCAGTGGAGAGGCAACATTCAGTAACTTAGCACCACAGTCCTAACACCCACCTAGCTCTTTCCACACATCAGTGCTATATTAATAAACATACTTTATTAGGTAGAAGATGATTTATCTAGACTGTCCATATAAAGAAACCTTCAATAGATTATGATGGCTCAAGTCTACTCAGGTCATGCTTAACTCCCTAAACAGCCACAAAAACCTAGATAATGAGACAGTTTGAAAGCAGCAGGCATTCAGAATCTTCTTTCTACCCCCTCAGGTGTTTAATTTGCTGGGATCTTCTGAAAATCTCGAGTATCCCACCAGCATACCAAATCAAAATTAAATTTGAATTCAGCCTAATCACATAGCTTCTTCTTTTGAACTTCTGGGCCACACAGTGGTAGAGATACTACTGGTTTCCAGGCTGTAGATTTTAAAGTACAAAGCAGAATGATCTTTCACTAGGCTACTTCAAGAAATGGCTCTGAAATACATAGCAGACACTCTTTTGTTTCTGTGAGACCAAATGTGAGAGAAATGTTCACGTTGTATTTACAAAGAAAACATATCTTAGAATTCGATAGCTAAGATAGTTGACATAATTACAAATTGGTTTAAATATGAAAGGGAAATGAACCAAACTTGCAAGGAGAAATGATAAGATTACTGAAATTATGTCATATTATTTGTACATCAATGATAAAATAGTCCATTATAGGACCACATGCTAGATTAAGCTGCCACAATTCTAAGCAGCTAAAAGAACAATTATAAATATGTGGACTATTAATCCACTGCTAAAAATTCCAATGAAATGCAGGTTAAAATGCAAAAGGTTTTTGTCTGCTTTTAAAAGAAATCACTGTAATTAAATTTTTTTTGAAGTGCAGATGAAATAGCTTTGTACAGGATTGTTTACAACTCATGTGATACTAGCTACTTCACTACGTTGTATTAGAAAGAAGGAAAGAAAGAAAGAAGAAAGGAAGGAAGAAAGGAAGAAAGGAAGAAAGGAAGAAAGGAAAGAAGGAAAGAAGGAAAGAAGGAAAGAAGGAAAGAAGGAAAGAAGGAAAGAAGGAAAGAAGGAAAGAAGGAAAGAAGGAAAGAAGGAAAGAAGGAAAGAAGGAAAGAAGGAAAGAAGGAAAGAAGGAAAGAAGGAAAGAAGGAAAGAAGGAAAGAAGGAAAGAAGGAAAGAAGGAAAGAAGGAAAGAAGGAAAGAAGGAAAGAAGGAAAGAAGGAAAGAAGGAAAGAAGGAAAGAAGGAAAGAAGGAAAGAAGGAAAGAAGGAAAGAAGGAAAGAAAGAAAGAAAGAAAGAAAGAAAGAAAGAAAGAACGGGTTTGTATTTTCTATTCCAGATATTGCCTAGGTCATCTGGCGTCTGTAAAACAGAGTGGTGGAGCTTCTCATCCAGCTGCAGATCCTTCTGCTCAATATGATCTGCATGAAGAGTGGCAGGAGAGGGTGTCTGTGATCGAGATCCAAGAGCAGATTGGATTGGAGAAGCACTTTCAGACCCTGCAAATGCAATTTTTAACAGTTACTTTAAAAGTCTTTTCTATTCTCTTGAGCTATTGAAATGTTGTCTAAATACAGCATTAACAGAAAACTGAGCCACTTTTATGTATCAAATTGAGCCAAGATAAGATATAAAACCGTAAGATCTTCCTGTGAGTGGTGCTCTGAAAGAAAACAAAGTACATGCAGAAAAGCTGAAAGATGAACATCAAAATCAGACAGGTAGGTGGACTAGCAGACCTCTATTTTAGGTCCAAATAATTCAAAACGGGTTTGTTTTGCAGCACTTTCAGTGTTTTGAACCAGCCAAATTTCTCATCACATTACCTCACCTAAATTTCTCTCTAGCAAAATGTTTAAACAAAAATTTTCCTGGAAGAAATGCTTTTCCAGGATTGTAGATGTTCATGCTCATTTATAAATATAAACTCAAACCAGTAACTGATAACCTTTGGTGTTTTTCTACTGATTGAGCTGAGAAAATCCATATGGGAAAGTTCTGTATAGTTAGAGGAGTGTTATTTCCTTTAAAACAGGAAATCACAAGTGTCTAAATGACAGTGCTACAAAGGCATTTTTCTGTGATAGTCTCTGAGCAACCTCTCTAGGCAATTATGTGGTCTCTACTGTGTTATCTGTGGAAAGGCAGTAAGCAGTTGTACTTATGTACTATCTTATGTTTCACATCCTGAATTTGTCTAAAGATCCTTATAAATAGCTGGGTTTAGCCAGAACAGTCACACGGTGGACGAAAAGAGAGCAAGTATTCACCACAGACTTTTCTACACATTAGCACATGTTAAAATGGAAGAATTCGTATTAATTTTAATTCTTCAATAAATGTAACAGGCATACAAAAATATTATGTCTAAAGTTCAGTATTAGTGATAAAGTGAACTTTAGGACAGCAATTGAAAAGTGAGTCTTTTAAATAGCAATTTTCCCAAATTATTGTGAGAATAATTGAAGAACATTTCTCATTTGAGAGAAGTGTTCTTTCTAATAAAGAGAACAAATTATTTAAAGAACTTGAGAGAAAATGTTATCACTGTTATCAGAATAGAAATTGCAGTAAACAATCTTCATTATGTTGTTAAACTGCAAAGCTCTCTATTTCCTTTAAATGGCTTAGACAATGAAGGTTTTACTATCAATTTAAATCAACACCTCTGTGCAGGATAGAGGGATGCTACTCCTTCACACACAGACTTGTTTCATACGACTGGTAACAATCTATTCCGGCTACTGACCACTAGTTCCCCATATGCTTGCAGAGATAAAGTAAAATACACCCTTCAAAGATGTTCAAAGAAGTATTTTCTTACTTAATTTCCATTCTGCTGATTAGCTGGGGAGAGATGAATGTAGTTCAAAAAAAGAGAAAGAGTGATGGGGAAGAGAGAAATTGAGAGAGAGCAAGATAGAGAGGGAAAGAAAGTGAATGAGATGGAAAGAAAAAGCAGGCAGGGAAGGCAGGGAGCAGAGGAAGGAGGGAAAGAGATCTTCATATGATAGAAGAGAATGGACAGAAACAATTATGGAAAATTTGCAGAACTACAGGAGTCTGTCATTAAAAGATACTCTAGGATATGTGGATCCAACTCTAAGACTTCCATGGGTACAACTTGTTCTAGGACTAGTAAACAGTAATCAATAGCAAATTTTATCATTTACTTAGAATATGATGTAATGCCCATATACCAAAAAGAAATTATTCTTCCAAAACCCTTCAGATTTAGAAAGAGTAGTTTTCTGATCAGAAGAACCACTAAACACTTATTATGAATGTGTTTTGAGGCTGAGTTTCTGCATTGATTTGCTGGCATCTAATATAGTGAAATTCACATTGCAGCTTCCATCATGAGAGTCTGCATACATGCAATTTTCACTAGATAGCTGCCTATCTTTCACAAAACATCTAAGAAAATAACATCCTTCTGTTTTCTTCTATGTCAATTTAGCAAAAATTAGACAATAGGCTCAAATACTGTTGGGTGCATGGAACAGTCAGAGACAGACAAAACAATTTCGTAAATATTGTTTAATCAGGAAACCCAGCTAAATGCATGTGACACGTAAGAGCTGCCTCTCTAAAACAGTGCTTCAAGCAAGAAGGGTTAACCACAGACTCTCTCAATGGACAACTTAGTCACTAATTGCAATCTTATCAATTCAATTATAGTGTACACTCGGACAAAAATACCAAACAGTAATGAAGTTTTTAACAGAAAAACATACGAACAAACAGAAAAAGAACAGATCTACAGCAAAGACTTTCAACAAGCACACAGAAAAGAGAAAAATAAAGAGAACACAAGTCAAGATGAACATTGTGGAGTAAGCTGAACAACAATCTCCATGAAAGCTAATGCCATGGTTCTTTCAGCAGAAGGGCACTTTTAATAAGTGGAAATTATGGCAGAGGAAGTAAAGGTATCTTTCCATATCTCTGAAAATCCAGTGCTTGATTTCTAACAGAGAACAAGACACAATATGTAGGTATAAGCTTTCACAGAAATATATGTAATTGTTGCAACTTGTTAAAACTAGGGTTGTAAGAGGAATGGTAGCATATAACAGCTATGGAACATGAAGTATGAAAATGGACATCTTTAATTCTCATTAAATTAAATTAAATTAAATGGTCTGGCAAAAGACCATTCTTTCAGATCATCCTCATAGAAAAGCATTCTCCGTTTCAGACAGGAGCCCCACTCAGTTTTGGTTAACTGCATCACTTTTCAGTTATACAAATGGAAAGTGATGTTACATGGCCAAATAACTAACATTTTGCATAATAAAACCTCTCAGTTAGAAAACAGACAATATAAAGAGATATTAAGATGGATGCATATAAAGGAATGCCAAGGTACTTCAGTGTGATACACTGGTTTGAATGAGCACTGTGAAAACCTTCTAAAGCAAAAACTTCCTTACATTCTTCCACTTACGTTGTTTCACACATTACTTTTCAATAGCAATCAAAAATAATTGAAATAAAAGAATAATTTTAAACAGAATATAGATTCTTGGCAGAAGCTGGAAGTTGCATTCTTCAGGATGAGTGAAAGATTTCTGAAATAAATACTTTTTTTTTTTAATCTACTTTACCAGTAATAGTTGCAGCTTCAGCAGACAATGGTTGCTGATTGAGACTACTTGTTTCTGAATCTATGTGGAGTGTAGTTAGACTGGCCACTTCTTGTTCCTCGGCACTTTGTTGCTGTCCTGAAATTGCATCAACGTCAGTAGAAGCTGGTGTCCCTGCCTCAGTGCCAAAGCTGAAATCTGTACGAGGAAATATTGTTGTATTAACTTACAACATAAAAATACCACTAATATGAAAAAACCCCAGAGGCCCAGGACCTCCAAACTAAACAGAAACCTTGAATGTGCATCTTCTATGCTACTAGAACACTGCTGCAAAATTTAAATAAAATACCACAGCAGAAAGTATTGACTATTTTGAATATTTGCTTTCCTGTCATAAACCCATGATTTGATGTCTGCAGAAGACATTCTTGTTGCATGTCTGTAATCTGCTTAGTTGCTGTAAGTGCATTTACAGTTGAGTAACACAAAAATAATGGAATCATACATGAAGGAATTTATTTGTAAAATTTACAAGCTGGAAGAAATATTCAAGCTTGTTGTAAAAGAACTAACTTCAAACTAAAAATATTACAGCAAATGATACTCCAACAAATGTTATCCTCAACACTAACAAAAAAAAATGTCAAGCTGAAATGTAGGTTTAAATGCCATGACTTATTTGCATAATGAAGACATACATGAAAATTGTAATTTCTTCCAAAAATTATACTATATAAATATTATTTTTATCTTATATTACACATGATGTCATAATTCCTAGCAGCCATATAGACCCCTTCTGATAAACAAGGGTGGTAACGGATAAATAAAATGAATGAAAAGCATTCTGTTATTAAACAAAGCACACCAATTTTACCATATTACACTTAATATCTTGATTAATCTATAGCTACATAAAAAAATCACTGTAAAAATATCAGAAGCCTTTTCTTAAGTTTTACCTATTTTTTTTCAAAACAATCAAAATGATTGCCAAAATAAATAAGCTTTAATTTTTATATTTTGTGCAAAACAGATGGATACGCTCCACAGAGGAGACAATATTACTTTCTAACTTCTGTTCATTTATGTTCTCCTCTTTGCATAGTAGCATTCCAGTGCTCTTTTGTTTTGGGATACTGAAAAAAACAATAGCCTCTTGTAAGAACTTTTCTTGCTCCATTAACTTGCTCACGATCTCAATGGAAAATCAAAATAATCTCTCTCTACAGAAAACTGCTGGCATACAACTTTATCTGGGGGGAAGAAAAAAAAACAACAAATGAAACAAAGGAATGCAATTTTTGATTAATGCAATACATTTATCAAAAATATTATTACTTTTGGGAAAATATACTTGCTTTCAAATTTGCGGCTGTCGTACTGGAAGGCACTGAAGGAGTCAGAGTGGCTGTCTGAGCTGATGAGGTCACTGCTGCCCGCGCTGGCGGGTGACGTCCACTCGGAAGGCACGCCTGGGTCATCTACAGGACGCATTTGGTTCTGCTTGTTCAATATATCAGGAAGGTCTTTAGGAACTTCCAGGCTGCCAGGGCTGCTTCCTCTTCTTGTCACATTCTAAATAATGAAGATAAATAAATTATCTTATAATCCAGGATGGCTTACTTACATAAAATGGCAAAAAGCAATCCCACATTTGCTGAAGTCAGGATGTAACAAACAGTCCTTAAGTACCTAAACCAGAAATTGCAATCATTCTAAATACCAAAATTTCCCAAACCCCAAATGAAGAGCCCGTGCAGTCACAGAAATTCATACATACAAATTTTATTAGCACAGTGGATTTTTGGACACACTTCACAAAAGGCTAGGATTCAGAGTAGCATGGGCCACATGGTAGGCAAGACATGAGAGAGAAAATTAGTTAAGAAGTGTATTACACTCTAAATAACTGAAGAAAACTTGTTAACCTTGGTTTCAGACACAATGGCCAACAGGCCACCATACTATAATCAAAAACTTAATTTACAGAAGGAGCAAATTGATTTACTAATTCACACATTAATCTTCCTATGATTAAAACACCACTTTGGTACTGGTTTGGAGCACAAACGATTATACATAGCAGAAGTAAGGCATGCAGACTTGCTCATGTACAAGTAAGTGGTCTATTTGAAGTCTTTAAGGCATTTTTTTTCTACAGACAGCACTGTTTGCTTAAGAGGGAAGAGGTATCAAAGTAGAAAAACCATTTTCTACTTTGTATGCATTATGACACTAGGCCCAGTCAGTTCTGTATTCTTTTCCTACTCTACTACTAATTTTAGGTTAACTCAGACTAATAACCTTTTCATGATATGGTTTTAGCATTCAATAGATATAGCAATCTAAACCTAATCTTAGTAAGTTGGTGCTGTTTTAAGAAGGCATGTCTGTTGTTGTGTGCTAATTAAAAAAATGGTGGTAATTTCAGAATATTTACACAAACTTATCTCAGCTCTTTTCTGCTACCTGAGGAAAGTATCAATTCTCAAAACAAAGAGTAATCAATCCCTCCCTTCTTCTCATCTGGAATGAGCTGTGATGATTTCCCTTTCATTAATTTTCAGACTAAGTTAACCTTTTTGATAGACTACAAGTTAGCATTTTGTTGTGTAACTTAAGACTTACTAACAAGACTACTTTGTGCCAACAATCAAGTTTCATAAACATGAGTTCAATACGAAAGGGAAAAAAAGTATACACATAGACAGATAGATCCTCTCTTGACATTTATAAATGGTGATAAATAAACAATTTTTAAAATAACTTTGAAGAATCTTCTTCTATCCCTTATTATCACCAACTCCTTACTGACAATTTTCTAGAGGAGTGTGTATTACAGGAGCATGTCTTCAAATGACCTTGAAAGCTTTTAAGAAAAAAGAACTAAACAATTTTGAAACATTATAAATGGTTACCCATTCTATTCTTAATTTGCAACTTTTTTTAGTTTAGTTTTTTTTTTAGTATTTTCCCTTCTATTACTTAGTAAGGACTCATCTCTTCAAATCAGTTGTCACCTTCTGTAAGAATTCAACAGTAACCAGAAATTCTTAATTTAAAATGGATTAAAATTTCTTATTATGAATGCCATTCCAAACAACATGACACTTTTGGAGAAGTGTAGGAATGAAGCAAATAGAAAGTAGATTCCATTAGCAGAGCACTATTTGCAAGAAATTATTCAACACTTGGAAGTGAAATAAAAAAAATCAAGGAAAAATACATATATTTGAGAGTAGTTTTGTAGTCTGTTGCACTGACTATACCTGTAGAGAACAGTACTGTACTACAGCATGTTACTCAATTACGTACTATGCAGAGGATTGCAAATTTACATTTAAAGTAGTATTCTGAAAGGGTCTATGTACAGATTCTTTACAGGTGCAATTAAGACTGTTTAATTCAATGAGACTATTCATCTGACAGTAACTTCTGCATTGTTTCCATGATGAAGATTTAACAGATATGAAAACACAAATTATATAAAATGCCAAGAATCTATGCCAAAGGCAAGGAATAACTAAGCAATATTCTTAATTCTGATTCATAAAAGCCAGAGAAACACTTTTTGGTGAACTGATTTATCATATCATTGATGAGTTTATACATATATGGAGACTTAAGTATTAAAATACAGCAAGCTTAAAGGCTTACCAGTGCATTACCACTGCGGAGTCTCTCAGCTATAAATTCATCCATGAGGTCAGGAACATTTGTATTGCTACTGCCAATATCACTATCAATAGGGTGCAGCTTTTGACTCATGTCCTCTCTATTAGCTAAAAACAAATGAACAACCATTTATAGTAAAGAACGCACCAAGACATTTTCAAAACAAAATCTAACAAACGAAAAAACCTGCTAATTAACAGAAATTTAAAAATCAAAATTGCTAAACATGCATTTTAAGAATGTCCCTCTTTTAAAGCAGATTCTACTTTCAGAATTAGTACGGCTTCTTCTTCCCACTAAGCAGGGGTTAGTTGATTTCCAGTTCCACCTTTAAGAGCAGGAAGCTTATAGGTAAGCACTATTCAAAGTTGTTAATGCTTGCTTTAAGGATAAAGCATACGCTCTTCCTCCATATCACAAGTAAGTAACAAATTCTAAAAAAATTATGTGATTCCTTCAGGCCCCTTCTTCATTGCATTCCTAATGAAAAGCAACGTAGTGTAAAAAGTAAACTAGGCTGTAATAAATACCAATGACAAATGGCAATGTGGCACTGTATACAGTTAGTATGAATAGTGCAAAGAAAATGTTACACAATAAAATTACATGCTAGTACATGGAATGAAAGTTCTAACTCTAGATGATCACTGGTTATGAACAATTAATGAAGTTCAATTCTTTATTAGTATTATATTTTTGATATAACTATACTGTTCATTTTTAGCTATAGCTGTTACACCTGACTTTATGATATTAGCCTTTAAAGTCTTCAAGTTATTCCAGGTCATGTTCTCTTTATACAAATTTTTTCCCTCAGTGTCATCCCTCATGAGACCACAATGTAGTTTATTCTAACAATGAGGTTGTGTTAAATGTTGTATTTTAAATAACAGGTACTTCTAAACTTGGTGCTTCCTAGATATGTCTTTTACAGAAGTCTAATTTCTGAAGAGCAGCAAATCATTTTTGTGAGACCCGTGACAGTACCGCTCTCAGGTGCTGTGCTTACAGAGACTGCCCTCAGGTGGCATTAACATCTTGATGCAGGATACATTGCAGAATCCTCTGTTAATCATGCCAGCATAATAATAGGGAAAAAAGAAAACCTGCATTACTGCTGAAAGTTAATTTATTGTTCATTTATGGTTATGTGAACTAAGACAATGTTTATTAGAGTCGCAGCTTTCTTTTTTGATAGTCCACAGAGGTCTCATAGTTAGTAGGTGAAAGACTATCACAAGACCTTCATGAACATCCAAGATTCCAAGAAAAAAAGAAAGCAATGGAAGATTTGCCAAGATTTAACTGCAGCCTTTTGGATGAATGAATATAGGAAGGCCTATGACATGTTTTGAAACAGACTCAAAACAAAACCTTATGATTAGACTCAGAGAACTGTTGTAATGAAATCATTCCAGTAATAGCAGATTGCTATTTCGGACTGTTTTTTAAAACTATCTAAAATTACCTCCAAATGTAAATTTGAGGGGCTCTTTTCTGGTTTTGTTTTGGAGGAGGAAAAGGAGGAAGAGGATGAGGAGGAAGAAGAAAACACACTAAATGAACCAGAAATACAGTTAGTTCAACCTAATTGGTTGGGAGCCAGGTCCTTCTGACAAAAAAACTACACTCAGAGTAGAATAACACATTCTGATAAATATAGGTATTGCCAATCATTCAGTAGGCTTAATTTGAAGGCTCTGCATGGTAAATGAAAATTCAAAAGTCTCAAGGCTTAATCCTTTATTAGGTCATTTACTGTCTCTTCCTCTTCCCTAACCTGATGGTCTTCAGCAGCAAAGAGGTTCAACTAAATATCTTGAAAAGAAAAATTAGTAATTTAAAGTATGTAAATGTAACTTATGCTGGGAGAAAAATCAGCTGGCTAGAGGCGCATGCATAACCGAACAGGGAAAGCAGTGATCATCCCAAAGCCTTTTGATTGCTTATCAGAGCTTGCTTCAGTTGCATTAAGCCAAACTGGTGCTGCCTTTCTCCTTTTGCGCTCTGCACACTGTTAGTGCTCACCTGCAGCTTTCCTTCCAAAATAGCCCATTACATGACTGTACAGATCCCTCAGTGGAGCCTCTGCTGGCATTCTGTTCTGCCTCTGTGGGGAAACATTTGCCTTCGGCTTCGAAAGAGCATGTACAACAGTTTTATAAACACCACCCAGGGAGCCCTGCTGTTGCGCCGACTCCTGACCTGATGCTCTAAAGGCACTACGACATTGGAACTGACTAACTGCAAGACCTTCTTTCTGCAACACAGCTGCTTGAGTCTCTGTAGATTCCTTAACTTGCTTGCTGCCAGCCGAAGCAGCATTGCCTGCATCTAGATGCCTGTATATTCCAGGTCTAACCAGCTCTGTGGCAGCTGATGAGCTACTGCTTGCACTGGTAGTGCTGTTGCTGCTACCACTACTGCTACTACTGAAGCCACCAAGTTTACGAAGTCTTGCTTTCCAAGCAGCCTCTTTGTTCTCAAGAGGATTATAAAACTGAACCGATTCTGTAGATGGCCTAAAAGTAACATGAACGCTGTTTCTTTTTTTAGTTGTTATTTTCATGATTTTGGCCCTATGAGTTACAGTTTCAGATATACTTCTTTTAGTTGGTGCCAGTTTGCTTGTGCCTGTGATGTGAGGCATTTGAGGATCAGCTTGTGCTTTAGGAAGAATTCTCTTTGCATGGACAATACACGAGTTGGTCACTTTTTCATTAAACTGGGCACTTCTAGGTTTTTCAGCTACTGGTGCTTCCACAACTAAATCTACATCAGTTTCAGTGGCTGCTTGCCTGTACAGATATCTCTTCCCTTCTTTGCTGTTAGGACTACTTGACCCATGATCAAACACGCTTTCATATTTTTTATCAATATCTAACTGCCTGGCTTTATTGAGCGCTTGATTTCTTGTAAAAAAGTCTACTTGAGCAGGTGCAATATTACTTATAAAGCCACTTGGGTTTTGTTCTAGTTGCAGCTCTGTGCTATTGGCTCTTTCTGCAACAGTGTTGCCAGTCGTGCATTGACCAGTCTGATCTCCATTTTCTAATCCATCCAGTGGTAATCTATCATTCCTACTTACTGATGTATCAACTTCATGAGCAGAAGCCTCACATTTATCTATCTCAAAGTTACCGCAAAGTTCTTCTTTTTCTTTAATAAGATATTCTCTCAGAGAGGAAAGGAGATCATCTTCACCTTCAAGGTCAACATACTGGCTTTGTTCAAAGGCAGTGTTTGCAAATTCTACCGGCCCTATTAAATGACAAAGATGGTCATAAATGCTATCCCCAACTTCCAAGGAGGACTCTCTGCTATTTGTATCAGTGATATGGCTTTCAGTGGATCTATGCATTGAAGAGGTCTCAGTGGAACTCTGTAAGCTTGGAGCATGATGGGATGAACTGTCAATGACAGGAACTGCACCTTTGGCTCGTTCAACTGCGAATGGTTCCAGGATGTCAGAGGTGCTGCTGCTTCGTGGCAGTGGCTGCTCTTCATTTAATGCACCAAAAACTTCACTTGGAGCATCCTCACTCTGAGAAAAATGTCTGACTCGAGGTGGACGTGGAAGAATTTGAGCATCGTCAATGTCTGTAGGAAAAAGGTATATGTAACAAGCACAAGAATTTACATATAGGGACAATATATATTTACCACTACATCCTAATTATGTGACTATAAAAGCCAGAAAAATTCAGAACCTTGCTTTCTTAGCACATACAACAAAAATACTTTTTCCAATACTAGAGTGTTAAAAACACACGCACATAATATCCAGTATAGAATGTAATATAAATGAGTTAGACCATCAGAACACAGTTTTAAATGTTAACATGCATGAGAACAAACAATGAGGTCATGGAACATTTGGAAATACAGTTAAAGCTAGAGCTGTGCCAATAAGTTCAATAATTCAACCAATATTATTCCAGCTAGCTTGTTCAGGAAATGGTTATTGGAATACAAATTAGCTCAACAGCAGTACTCCCTTTGTGGAATTTACATCTTCAGAAAAATGGGCAACTCCAAAGAGAACACAAAAGCTTTTAAATGACAAGGAAGAGCTGGCCCTATACAGAAAAGGTGACTATACATAATGGACAATTTAAAGATATACCCTTTTCTCCAAAAAGGATGTTTTGTCTCTCATCTTCAAAATATGAAACTAAATACCTAATGAAGGCTTACCTCCCCCTCTTCTTCCAGTTTTACTCAGGCAAATGCAACATTTATGAGAATTACAGAATTAAGTACCCTGATACCAAAAAACATCCTGCAGCCTCACAACAGTTAACATTAGAGTAAATCCACTTTTGTTTATGAAAAGATCAGAATTTGTGATTATCATTTACGTTCATGATTCATTGTTTCTGTTGAGACTCTTAATATGTTAGTGTCAGTAAAAATCATAGTTAACTGTAATGAAACCTGCACTTCCAACATGGATCACCTAGGAATTGTACAGAAGTGTCTCCCGCTCATTTCACATCATCCACAAAAATAAAGAACATTTATACATCTCTTCAGATTTCCTACCATGTTAAAGGAATACTATATACTATCAAATTTCCACTGTAGGCAAGACTAAGTATCCCTTGCAGACAAGTAAACTATCTGCTATCCCTTCCAGTCCTTTTATGAGATAGGCACTTAAACAGCAAGGTAAAACCCGTTTACTCAATTTTCTGTTGGCTTCTTTTTGATAGAATCCTTTATTCCCTAGATTATTTTTTTATTACCTACTACTTAAAAAGTTGTAGATACTTTCAAATTCAGGAATAAGAGTAAATAGGTTAAATGAACATCAGCAAGAGTTATTTGCCACAATAAACATACTTACCTTGTTCTACCTAGATGGTTTAACTTCAGGACTGCAATGGTGAATTTACTCAGTATCAGGACAAAATATAAGCCCCTTTCACTCCCCTAACTTTGATTACAGCTAAAATAATTATGCATGTAATTACATTTTAAAAAATTTCTATTATTACTAAATACTAGATATAAATATTATTAAGTATTTCAAATTATTACTTCATTGATCTCTCTATATATTTCAGTAATATTGAATATTGATAATCTGAAGTCCCCTTAAATGCTGTTTTGAGCTGTTTGCACTTTTCCTGATAATGTTAGAGATGGAGCTGCATTTTTGCATATTCTCCTTCTGAACAAAGTATATAAACCAGAGGAATGAGATATGTCTGTACTCAAGTAAACACGTGTTCCAAGAAGATGGAAAGTGCTATTTCCATGCTCAATTTTGCAAACAAGTTAAAATTTGAGAGTAAGAGTTTGACCTCATACGAAGTTTACTGAACTGTAAAGAAGCTATTAGACAGGAAATTGAGAGATCTATATTGGAAAAGAGAACAGACATCCAAGCCATCTCAGAAAACAAACATGAACTAAAAAATCATCGAATACAACACAATCTATTATTCCTTTTCTCTTCCATTATGATAAGCAACAAATTTCCCATCATTGTTTTTATTCAACTTATTACTAACTACATGAATTAACACCGTCTGGAATGAATCGTGTCCCTCTCTAGTTGGAACTGTTATTTCAAGCTCCCTATTGACCTAGGCAGGGAATAACAGAAGTTATGCTAATGTAGACTCAAGCTATTTCTTACAGCTGCAAAGAAATGACCACAGGATTCAGTCAAAAGTATGCACAATTATATATATGATATTAATACACGCAACTATGTTACAGTGATCTCATCTTGAACCCTCAGTATACATTTTTCAAATCTATTATAAACTCAACCTTATCTAAAGCAGCAGCCTAGAAATCCCATGCTGTGCATGCATGCAGTGATTATGACCTCCTAGGATGTTAAAAATAATTGGACAGAGAACTCACAATGCACACAAAGCAGCTCCACACATTGAAATAAATTCAGCTAAATTCATTTCAATGTTGATCCAGAATTAATTTTAGGTGCTCACATATTCATGACAAGCACAAAAACACATATTCAAACAAACACGTGCTTGTACCAATAAGGATTTATTTTTTGTAGAAAATGAAGAAACTAAGGAAATGAAAAATTTTATTGTGTAATACCAGCACTGAAAACACAGACAGTATTTAAAAACCCAAATGAACTGCTTCTTCACAACCAGAGCTCACCCTTGCACACAGGTGTACAGTCAGACTGGAACACCCAAAACTCCCACGGAGTTTGTGTGCCAGCAGGCTGACCCTTTGTGTCTGACCCTGAGCACACTTAGGAGAAACACTGCCCTGGTTCCTCATATGGTACAGCAAGGAAAATATTGTAATTCGTACATCTGGCCAATCTCACACAATCACAGCTTTCCTAAATCAACCTTGCCTTTTGCCGCTAGAAGGCAGAAAGAGAAGGAAACTTTTCAGCATCAGGTGTGAGATAAAAATGCTAAAATACAAACTCATGGAGAGACACATTCTGACTAGACAGTATGAGTGCTAATAGAAGATCCCTGCATAACACCGGGGCAGGTTTATATTTCATCATGCAAAGTCCATTTGGGAAATGGAGGAAAAAGAACATGTTTTTGAGCTTTCAATAGTTTGTTGGTTTGGTTTTTTTAAAGAGAACACAGCCATTCTGTGAGTTTCTGGGGTTAAACAATAATTACAGCCATACTGACATTATAATCATGATTTATTTACATTTCATCATAATCGTTACTTAATGATTTAGGAACAAAGTTGTAAAGGCATAATATGCATCTCCCTTTCATGTTAAGATTTGACTCTTTTAGTCCTAGCAGATAAGGAAAAATCTCCCACCTGCAATTAATTAGTTTGCCCACTGCCTCTAAGAATCTTGCCTACATCTCATTGGCACTTTATTTCAGGTCTTGTACCTGAAAATCCCCAAAGGGTTCCAGAATGAGTAGTCATTTCACTAGTTACCTTGCAAATGTGCAAGACTGGATTTCCCATGATTCTGACAGGCTAAAGGAAAGTTAGTTTTGGAAATACTGTGGATTTGCAACAGATATACTATACCAAATCACTTCATTAACTAAACACCTTAAAGCATAAATCACTTCCTCTTTACAGTTACTAATTGAAAAGTTGCAAATATTCTGCACATAGAAATACAGCATAACAGAAACTACATGAAGGGATTACAATCTTAGGAAAAGCATCATCTATGATGCTAGATGACTGGATGTCAATATTGAACTTCTGCAATATATTTTAGCAATCTACTGATTGATCTCCAAATTATATCTCACAAATTACAGTTAGATTTTTTGCCTTACTTTTGAAAATTAATATACAGTACATAAGGTAAAAGTTTGGTCATAAATGCTTTCTGTTAGACTACCTGCCCAGATTCACCAGTTGCCAGTGGGTCCACCTTTCAGTGATGAGTTTCACAACTAAAAAGAAGATGAAAACTACTTCCAAAAACTTAATATTAGGCATCCTATTATTCTGGAATAATTTGAAATGTCCTCTCCTTTAAGTTGTGTTGGATCGTAAAGTCATTTTGGATTACAGGGATATTCATATATTCCTGTAATAAGATGAACAGCTGTCACAACTAGCTGAACATCATTCTTTACCTAGAGCACAGTTATGATAGAAACAATTTGATTACTTCCCAAATTACATGCTGTACATCTGGAAACAGGCAGCTTTCAGAAAATAATATATTTAATGTAAGAAGAAAAGGCAAGGAAAATGATAAAGCTCCATGTTTAAATAAAAAAGGAAGAAGAAAGAGAGCACAATAAAAAATGCAGAAAATTAAAAGAGCAAAGTGCACTCTGATCCAGTGGACAGTGTTTCCCTTTCTCTGCTATTAATCCCATGAACACTTAAACAGCTTGCTTTTTTTCACTAGAGCTTTTTAGTTTTCTGGCAATGTTCAAGATTCTTGGGCACATCATGAAGCTGCTGCAACACCCATCTGTCTGAGAAGACATCAAAACCAGGAAGGGCTTAGGACTTTTTCTATGTTAGAAATACAAAGGTCTGTAATGTCACTTTACTTTTTTAATTACATTGGTCATGCAGTTTTTGGATTGGATGAGTATCAACATAAAGAATAATAGCAAGAGAACCATCAGGTCTGGGACACATTAGAAGTAATACGCAAGCCAGGACTTTTCAGAAACATGGATAAAACTGACTACAAAAGCACTTTTTCTTGTTTAAGAAAGGGTAATTAAGTATCAGTGATTATGTGATGATGAAGTAATATTTCACTGTGAAAGCTCATAACCCTTCTGTGGGTGTTCTTAAGGTCTTCACTAAGCACTATTTCCAACGATGCTATGGCCAGGTAGGATCCATTTTCTAATTGTTTATGTATCATTCCTAGAAAAATCTCTACCTTCTAAGTTATAATCACTTGTATCTCAGAAGAGATACTCTTTGCACTCATACTTTTATTATTACATATAATTTGTATTTTATTAAATTTTGTTTGTGGTGTCAAGCATTGTATCCAAATACTTTGTAATTGTTCATTGTGAAAATCTGGTTTTTCAATACTGATTTTCAAACCTGATTTTTCAATAATGTTTTCAAACTGAATACTAAGGCATCAAGTTTCTGTTTCACAACAAGAATTTTGTGACATGTGACACATGACAAAATACAATTATGAAGATACAGTTCTTGGTACTTCTCAGGTAACAAAGACAGGCAGGAGAGACAGAAAATAAAAAAAATATCTTATAAAAATATTATGGTCATGAAGTCTTTTTATTTGTATGCCATTTTGACTATATATAATCCTCCCACTGCACTGTAATTTTTTTTCCACTCATTGATACAAAGGCATAACATGACTGTCAGCCTTAACACGACAAATTTATACCTAGGTAATATCTGGAAAACCTGCATTATCTGAAAACATGCATTTTTAAAGTCTGTGCTAATTCCAGTTGTTGAATCTCTTTGTTCGAAGAAAAATATCCAAAGTAAGCTACTGTCCAACTTGTAGCCAACCACCCTGCTGGACCGAACAGAATGTTGAGTAAAACCACAATCCTAAAAAATGTATCATTTGGAAAATAACACCAAAATATCACACTTGAGAATTGCACACTACAGATTTTTTTCATGTTTCTATAGAGTAATGAAAAACAGGAATACTCTAAGCATATTATATGATACCATATTCTTTTTTCATGAGTGCTAAAGTGTATCATCATGGTTGTTCACACAACATCTATGACACTGAATTAAAAAATTTACACAGAAAGACGTAAATGGCAAATTAAAGTAAAACTCAGTTCTTCCTTTCCCTCCCTCACTCATCAAAAATAAAAATTTTAGATTAGTGGTATTCTCTGGTAGACAGGTATTATATTGATGCTTACCAATAAATTGGAAAAGCGAAGAGATTTCTCAAATTTTCTCTTTTATGATCGTAAACATTGGCACAGCACTAACTTCTAACAGTTCCAGAATGAATTGTAAAATAGCATGGTGTCTTACAAAACTCAAAATATTAATTCTTAATCTCTTCCCCTCTCCCACCATCCCCAAAGTATTTTTACTTTGAAAAATTTAATGGTTTAGCAGAATTTGAAAGCAGAAGGTTTAAAAAAGTGATAAAGGGGGTGCAGAAATTAGCAGAGGTGGCACTACCTGAAAGCTCATCAGAAAGGGGAGTGAGAACAATATCAGGCAAGAAGGGTTTGGAAGTATGGATCAGAACAGGAGCACTTTTAGCACTGCGTATATAGGCCGATGGCAGAGCACATTCACCAATGGATCGGCTTCTCATGGCTTTAAAAAGGAAAAGAAAGAAGTGGGGAAGGAAAAAAGAAGAGTGACTATAATGAAAGGCTTGTGTCACAGAAAAAGCAGCAACAGAGAAAACAAAGATAAAAAGGAAGAAAATTCAAAAATTAAAACATTTCAGCACGGCAGATATTGGCAGAGCTGTAAGAAAGAAAAAAAATCAGTGGACACGTAAGACATTCCAAGTTTTCAACTTTTATGTAAAGCAGCAACAATGCCTTTATTATGACGATTACAGAGATTTTGCATTTGAAATCAAGAAGCCAATTAACACATTTTCCCACTGCATCAGGGGTTGAAAAATCTAAGTTAAAGTTACTCCACAAGCATTCTGAATTTGATTTTTTTTAACAGAAAAATAACTTGTATTATATTTGTATTTTGCTAGTTTCTTTTGATTTTATCCTGAAAATGGATCTCTGTATTATACATACACCCATACTCTTGAATTCATGTTCTCCAAAGGAGATTCAATATCAGAAGGAGAAAATGATCAGTTCTGTGTGGAGAAACTTGCAATAAAGCTCGTTATAGTTCCACATTAAAAATGAAATTACTGAAGTGAAACTGTTTGACAATGAAAAGCATTAATTTTTTTTATTCATGGGGTCTGGCTTTTAATTGATACTGAATAAATCTTGTCAAACTGATGTTTATCCACCTTTTCATATCTCACATCCTGCCAACAATCCTACAGAATACAAAATGTATGTAAGAATTGTGGTATTACAGTCAAGGTTATATCTGCAGCTTTTCTAATAGATTTAAATGAATCTTTGACATTTGCTTTTCTTTGTCAGAGTAAGACACAGCAAGAACTGATACTGCATTCAACCTCAAGTATGCTGGAAGTTCTTAAAAAAGTAATATCCATTGCTTCAAGAAGCTTCCTTTCATACTGTTGTAAATTTGCTAACTGTTTTAAAATGATTGCAGATAAAATTCTTTAAAGAAAATTCAGAGTATCTAGCATAAATATCGTCAGTGCAATACTTAATCAGTCTGAGCTTTTCTCTCTATATATTTTCAGAACAACATGGAATATTGACTTAGGATCTTAGCGCTCCTGATCTGCATGGGAATCAAATGTATGTGAATGGAGTGCAGTGGAAGTTGAGCACATCACACTTCTAAACCAGCTTAAAGAATTGTTGCTAATAACAACATGCAGATAACCTGGGCAGGTCACACTGAGCAGAAAATACATTTGACAAATGCAGCACAACTTAAGTGGAGTCTTAAATTCAGTTTGAAAAAATAATTCAGAAAGACAGACCTTTTAAGACTGAAGCAATGCTCACAAAGTAAACTTTGTACAACAGAAACTATTTTTTGTAAAAAGGCAATTATGCGTAAGGCTTTAGTATCAATTTGTTTAAGACATAAAGTAATAAAATTCAGGATACAGTTATAGTTAGATCCATTACATTCATCACTGTGAATCTTACAATGAATGTAAGCAAAAGAAAAAATAAAAACCACACAGTAAATATCAATGATCTTTTTCAGGCTAAATTACTCTAAATAAATCAAGCTTTTGATATTGGAGACTGTGTTGATTACAAATCTTAACATAAAGTGATCCTTTTAATTTGACTGGATTTTTTCCCACCATATTACATTCAATTAAATTAGGTGACGGCAGACAATATCAGAACATGTAGATGTTTGATAGTTTATAACCTTCCACTATTGTCTATACAAAAGCAGAACAACAGGTAAGTAAATTCTTTCTGATACAGTATTTTTATAGAACTAGAACTTGCTGCCTAAGCCAAAACTCCTGTATCTAACCTTACAGATTTTTCAACCCATACTGCATACTATGCTTAAAGGCCCTTTCCAAAAATTATTTTATATAAGTTCAGGCTAAAAATGTACACACTGCATATCAAAAACACTGTGATTTTTACTTGAGTAACATGCACACACACATATTTGGTGCATCAATAAATGTGTGCTGGCATGATGATGGCTCAAAAAATAGAGGTGCAAAGATGTACACCAAAATGTGTACAACATAAAACAGATGAAAAAGAAACTCCAGCTTTTTCTTACCATAAAATATTCAACATGCACATCCCCCCTACTCAGATATTAAGAGTATATATTACTGGCAATCAAAGGGAATGTAACACAAATTACATATCATGCAACATATTTAAGGTCTGATGCAATTCCACACTTAGCTTGCAGACCTAATGATAAATTGAAGGAAAAGATCTGACCAGCAATGTTCTAGATTTTACTTATTGTGATTATTTTTTAATTATTTGACCCTAAATTAATAGCACAAATTAAGAAGCAGCTGAACAGCTCTCTCTGCACACTGAAGAGGCAGTAAGATATATGTAACATTTTGCAACATTTTCCTCATTAACATTCAAAAAAACGGAGGAGTTTAGGATTCTGGTTCTGACAACTCTTTTTGGACTTAATGACTTTTAAAATCATCCTAGCAATGCTGGGATGCTTGTCTGCAGTTGGTATTCTACAACATGAATAGAGTTGATACTTTAACTGGTTGCAGTAATGCAAACTTGGCTTATTAATATCAAATATGTAAGATAATTGGAGGAAAGGAACAAAAACATGGAAGCTGAAGTGCAGTGAAACTAAAATCAGATTACTTTGTTGCTAATCAGGTCAATATATAGCTTGATTAGGATAAATTCCAGTCATTTCAAGGCTAACATCATATAAATAGCCATCTTTCAAACTGCAGCAAAACAAAAGCATTAATAAATTGACCAAACAACATAACCTTCTGACAGAATATCTGAAATATTAACAATTTGCAAAGGACAAATTTTAACATGAGTTTTATCTTGTTAAGACAATTAAGATTTAAAACAAAATCACCATTACAGTTAATCACAGACTACAGAGAAGCAAAAATTACATTTAAAGTATCTGTGATCCATGAGGAAAACTAGGTGCTGTCAGCATGAGATACAGGAAAAGCTGTGCAGCATTTGAATGTGCAAAAAGGACAGGAAATTTTGAAGTAGGGACTTCATTTTCTCTCATTTCTGTATGCCTTATAGGACAATTAATTCTCCCACATTAACAAAAGCTTTATGAGATAAAAAAAATTTAAAATGGAGAATTTTGAGGAAGAGTCAAATAGAAAATTTGTCTAAATAATATCTGTGACTTCAAAACATTAATTTCAAATATTTTTGGAAAAAGAAAGAAAATGTTAATTTCTGAAAAGCTAGCATAATTATATATTCAACTATTATATATTCAGATATGCATCCCAAATTTTTAAAACTGTCAGAATGTACCTACTTCCAAGAAGTATCAGTGAAGCAACAAAACACAATGACCAAAGCCACTACTACTATAAAGACAGTAAAAAAGAGATAATCCTTAAAAGGTTCTTTTTTAAATACAAAATTAGAACTAGATTAACATTCCTTCACGTAAGTAATAGCACTGAGATAATCAAGATGGCACAGAGTAAAGAAATTTGTAGCCCAATTCCTGCTAACATACTCTAAGAAAACCATGTGAACACAAAAGAGTCTTCTTTTGAGGAGTTCACCTAAAGCATTGTTCAGGGTAACTCATTTATAACACAGCAAAGAGTATCTGCAAGTAATAAAATTCAGAAATAGGTGACTTCAGAAATGGAGAATTGCATGCTTCTGTGTCAATCTTTCATTATTGCAATATTCAGGGTATAGTAAAAGACAGCACATTTTATAAACTATGCAGACTTACACATATTTTTCCCCACTTTCCTTTGCGCAGTTTGAAAATATTCAAGCCATCTTGTGCAGTGTATGGAAACACACACTTAAGAAACCTTCTCTTATCCACCTATCAGCACCATAGTTCAAACCATTCCAGTTGTTTTCCCCTTCATATACACACCACCATATCATTTCCCAATCCAGCTTAAGCATGTGATCAAATTCATTAAGAATTAATATATCAACTGCATTACTTTCATTTGCAGTAAGTATAATTCTAGTAAACACAAGTTATTCAGCTACCCTCAAAGCACATAAGACTGTATAATTTACGCTTTAACTAACGTGTAAATCATTATAGATAGTACACATTTGTGGAAAGAAGCTATCCAGATTGCTACAGAAGTCAGTTATTAATTCCTTACCCTTTCTCAAATGTCACTTTTATCAGCTCTTACAGATACTTACCAACTGTTTTCTGCCGTACTATGCTCCTTGCCTTTTCTGTTCCCGGAGAGCCGGTGGTTGTAGCACTGCGTTGTCTCATTGGTGCTTGTCCAGGCTGATCACGGCTCCAGCCTCTAGAAAAGGACTTATCAACAGAAGACTTTGGGAATTCATGCCCAACTCCTGCAAAAATAACATTGCAAATGGATTCACTTCTATTCTGCTATCACTGGATGACTGTAGGTGTGTTCTTTCAAAAAATTTTAAAGTTGGATGGAATAAATTAAGCTACCAAAGCAAGCATGAATTCAAAAGCTCAGCCAGCACTAAATCTGAGGGATACTCAAACTTTTTCAGAAATGTTGGTGCTGTTAAACTACAATAATTTTCTTCTCTGAAAACATGGGCTTACACAGGTTGTAGTCTGATACTACATGAAACCTTTCCTTTGCTGCTCCTGCCAAGTAAGATACACAGAGTCATACATTTCAAAACATTAACATTGGTGGGGTGGGTTTCCAAATAATTTAGCAACATTGAGAAACATGAAATAAAGATAACATAATTTTACACAAAATGCAAAAGCAAAAAAAACAACTGGATGATGGGCTCAGAGAACAAGTTTCTTTGAAAACTGTCAGAAAATCCTATAGTAACATTAAGATGGAACAAATTCAGACTTGACATTTATATTCAAGTAAATAAAGTTCATATGAGAAGCTATCAAAAACAGCTAGATGTAAAAAAAAAGTGAAGTAAAGAATATTTGCAATGTATTTCCTTATCCAGCTTGAGCTCATTAATAATCCTGACACATTTATAATCATTAAACTGACACAATTACAATCATTAAAGGGGAATCTTTTTGGAAAAGGTGAGCTCTAGTCCAATATGTTCATTATTATTATTAGCAAATAAACATAGGCAAAGACATTTGGCATAATTTGTATGATATCTATTAATTCTAAAGCTAGACTTGACTCTCTGCAACTCACATTTAGCAATGGAGGCTTTCTCTGAAACTCTATCACTGAAGGCTAACAAACTTTCCTCATGTCGCACAGATGATTCAAAATGCTTTTTTAAGCATATATTCAATTAACTGTACACATTCTTATCCTATACCAGACTACTCTTTTTTTTTGCTGTTTGGTTTGGGATTTTTTGATTTTGGGGTTTTTTTGGGTTTCTTTTGTTTGTTTGTTTTTTGTTTGGTTGGTTTGGAGGTTTTTTTTTTTGTCAGTTTTTGGTTTTTTCTTTTTGGTTTGGTTTGGGTTTTTTTTCTGACATTTGGTTTTGTTTTGTTTAACCTGCGTTTTTTTAGTAAGAAAAAGAAGAAACCTGTGCGGTAAACAAAAAATGCATGGTCTGAAACAACCTCTCAAGGGCAACTACAGAAAGATGTATTTCTGTCCAGTTATGATACAGCAAAAACCAAAACAAAACTGTGACTAATGACTCTGATGAAGATGAGGTATAGAAGCATGTGAAATATTTTTAGCAAAAAAAGCTTATAGCAACATCTTCTTTAAGAGAGGGAATTCACCTAGGTTGCTTCTCACTGATAAACCCTAAGATAGTACCCTAAGATAGCCCCTTCCCTCAGGTTTGACTGAAGAGATAAAAAGTAGCCTAAAAATAACATTTTTTTACATCTTTGTTACTCACCCTAAATATAATCCTGCCTCTCACCATTAGATCACAATGCACTTTTTAAAGGAGAATATTATCATTTACCATGTTTTACAAAAGTGGACACAAAGTGATTTCTAATGGTCACACGCAGAAGGTCTGTCTCCAAATTGAGAAAAGAATCCAGGCTTTGCAACTTTCAATCTAGACCTCTACCCAGGAAGACAAACTTCCTGTGCCTCACCAATTCCAGAACTGTGCCATTATAAGCAGCCACCTCCTCTCCCCATATTACGTCTTAGAGAGTATTTTATGCGTTTTTTAGAAATCAGTTTACAAACAGGTGCCACTCACATGGATTATTAAACTATACTTTCTCTTAAGTAGTCCACAGGGTCATTGTAACAAAACCTGTCTTCACGATGGGCTACTGATCTATTAATACCAAACAAAACTCTGTTCACCTTATATTTCACCTTTCAAGATTTCAGGATCAATATTCCAATTGTGCTTGCAATGGCTTGGTTTTCATCTGAGTAGTCTTTGTTATTTTCAAGAAGCTATGATTGGGACTCAACTATTTAATTGCTTTGATAAAAGGAGAAAGGCATAATCCACTACAGAGTAACATTTTAGTTTAAATTCAACACACTTCTAAGAACTACATTCCATATGTGCCTATTTGCAGAAATAACATGATCATGTTCTGGTAGTTCTAAAAAGTAGATTTACCTTAAAGAAACAGGGTTATTTCAGGTGACAGAGATGTCTAATTAGGTATACAAAAAAAGGTAAGACCAAAATTATCCTGTGCCCAATACCAGCTCAAATTCAAATGATGTCCATACTGTGCTGACTTACCTTTGCCTTTGTGTTTTTTCTGCTTCTGCTCACTTAATTTATCCAGTGGCAGGTCACTAAGGTCCAGGCTATACAAGTTTCTAGCTAGTACTTTAGTAAGTGTCTCCATTGTCAGCGACCACTCAGTGGCCAGCTCCTCCCAGTATGTCAGCGATGACATTACAGACAGCAGGTCATCCCAAAGTTCTCGAGAAATGTACACATTTAGATTTGCTTTGATCCAAGCTACTATAAGAGTCTAAAAGAACAGAGAAAAGTTGGATTGTGAACATAAGTTGACATCATTCAAATGTTACTATTTCAAAGGAAACTTCAAACTGCCACAGAAATTTCTGTGTAGTCCTGACATTCTTTTTCTCACCAGCACAAAAAGGTTTTTCATGGATTATGACACAGAATTCTGACTTGGATACAGGAACAACTGGTTCGACCCATTATCCGGTGTATTCTTTTTTGTTTTGCTAAAGTAGCTGGAGACTACAAATCCTAATCACTGAGAACTCACCACAACAGCACTCTGCAAACTTTGCAACTACAAACTTTGAAAGGATTTGCTACAGCTCTCTAAAAAATAAAAAAAAAATGCATCAGGCATGGATAACACAGAAGATTTCATGCTGACTTGACCTAACTTTTCTATGTCAGCAGGCTAAAACAGTACACACTGCCAGTTATCTTTGCCAGTTATTCCAACTCAGCTAGAGAGCAATTCTTGAATTTTACAGTATCTCAAATACTGTTGTCACAATGTCATAAAATATAGGACAAAAAGAAGCAAATGTAACCAGCTCTTTGACCCACACCATTCAGATTATCTGGGTAACATACCAGTGATATGACAAACTAGCCAACAGTAGTTGCCATATCCAATCTATTAATGAAAAATAGACTGAATTAATAAAAGTGTATGTTTACTTGCCTGGAAAAGAGGTCCTGCAAGTCTTCCAGCTAAAGTGGAGTTTTTTCTTCCTTGATATTGCAAGAAAGTTTGGGGTGGTATTTTCAGCACAGATTCAGTTACCCTGAGCAGCACAAGCAGCATCTGCTCCCTGCAAAACAGTATTAAACTTAGAGCTACCATTTTGTTACACCTCTGTATATACCAAGGTATTTTTAATGGTAATAATCAAGCCTTATTTGCTCAAACACATTCCAAAAAGTCATAATGACTACAAAGAGCCTAACTTGGTTCTTGCAAAAGAAATTATTCCAATCTTTTTTCACACTTAAGAGTGAGGAATCCCTGTTGCCCTATAATATTTTTTTCCAAATCATTCAGCTGTTATCACCTTCAATGGCCTGAGATTAAAGGCCAAGTTTTAACTGTATTTTCAGTCTGAGCTTTTTCTTTATCTATGAATTACAGTTTTGGTAATTTTTCATTATTATTAACAGTTCATCAATTATTTTGTGTGGCACAATCTTTGCCCTTGTGGTCTAGAGTCGCTTCTTTACATTGAAGTGAAACTGGAAAAGAAAATATCAATCTAGTAGAATCTGTTTACTATTATCACTCCCAACTTTCCCAGTGGGCACCTAAATTGGCTCCTCAGAAGAGGAGACAAGCTTCACATGACACTTAGTGCCAGCTTTACTTATCCAGAGTTCAGGAAATGCTACTGACAGATTAAATGCAAGGCAAGTTAAAATTGAATAAATCAGACATGAGAAATCCCCTTGCTACTTCTTCCTTGTAATGGAGAATGGTGGTAATACAGTACCTGATTACAGACTACTATTTAAAGGAGTGGGAAATAACAAAAATTCCTTTAAAACAGGGTCTCTTGTACCTGCTAGGCACTCTAAGCACTGGAAAGGCATGACACAGTTACACAGTACACAGACTCCTGTATACATGTACAGGTCAAGAACAACACACATCTGATTGTAATAATTATCCATGCTTGTCTGGGGCTTTTTTGTTTATTTTTAAATAAGGCTGTGAAGCTTCATATGTTACAATATTTTAACACTTTGATACATAACCAAAATGCCCTGGAAAAAATCATCAGTAGCTCTTTAATAACAGCCTGTATATCCCAGATTTCTGCACTGAGATCTAAGCTGCCACAAACTAGGAGCTTACTAGAGGCTTTAACAAAGCAGATAACATCCACTGTGATAAGTTGTCTATGGTGTTCAAGCTCATGTGTTTACTGATTTAGAGGAACTGGTTCATATAACCAATACCACTCTACTGCGTTTACTATCAAGTAAATTTTCGCATTTGTCTTGTGAACTAATAATCTAAGATAAAAGCATTAGCATTTTACCATGTCTTCTTGTCCATGGTCACTTGAACTACCATGTGGCGGTAGATATTGAGAATGCGCTTGCACATATCCGTGTGTTCATCCAGCAGAGCTTTGAATTCATTTGCAGGTTCAAGAAAAAATATATTTGAAGAATTTATTATAAAAACCTGTAAACAGAAAAGAGTGGATGATCCTGAAGCACTTTGATGTTTTCTGCAATTCAGTTGGTAGAACCAGGAAGAAAAAAATCTATAACAGAAAATCTTTTTCAGTAAAGGTTGCATATGCACACAGAAGTGTATGTTTAAATATGTTAGTCTGAAGTAATGATTAAGCAACGAGACTGACCTTTTCCTCATTTTTTCTACAAAACCTATTTGTGTATTTTTGTTCTCACTGATGGACGGTTCAACAAACTACCCAGTATAATTAGTTTAATATGATGGACACAAATGTCTCAGCAAGAAGTCCACTGCACAAAAGTTCCACCTGTAAGCCTGGAACTGACTAGTACAATATATGGTAAACTGCATGAAATAGTCCTGGTACACAGTGTGTCCCTCAGCATGACACAGCCTGTATTATGTTCTGGGAAACTGAAGCATTCATCCCACTGGGATCAGTCAGGCTTACCAAAAGTAGGAAACTGGACACATTCCCCAAAGTGACTGACTTCTGTGAGCACTGAATTAGGGCCTTCAGAATGAAAATTATGAAAAAAAAAAGTAGGAAAGGACACTGTAGGAGCTAGAGAAGCAGCTACTGAAGTGTTACTATATTTTTATGTAAGTTTAGAAAACACTTTTATCTCAGGCCTAGATTTTCAATTATTTTTTTCAGGCACAAGAAGTTATTGGTACTAAAGTCATAACTTCCCTCTACTGAAAGCTTTGAATTTTTAATAATTAGTAAGCAGTTTTACATTCACTAGCCTCAACTAATGAACCTAACCTATTCTAAATGCCTAGAAATAAGTCTATGCAAGCACTAAGTGGGAAAAAAACTCAAGACAGAAGTATTGGATTAATGATCCACAGAGAAAATCAAACGTGGTTCCAGGTCAGGAAATCTCTCAAATTGAGACATGGTACTGGGTTAGAATGATGTCTTGAGTCTGTTTCAGGCTAAAAAAAAAAGATATTTGGTAGTCAAATGAACCTTTGTCTACAAAACTTCAACACAAATAATCTTCAAGATACTGTCAGAAGTATAAGCCTTAGTAGTATATTGCAAACAGATACAGATACTTTGTATTTCTTTTCTCAGTGACACCTCAAGTTCTAAAAAGTTGTTGAAAACAAAGATTATGAAGCTTAAATTACTGTAATGTATTTGAATTTAAAAGTGATTTTAATTACAAAGTTTATTTTTATTTATATAACAGTGTACAGCACAAAAGAAAACCCTACTCATAAAATTATTCAAGCTGTAGTAAAAATGAATTTTATTTAGCATGGTCACACACAGTAGAAGTGCATATAGTAAAGTGGAAAATGCACATTATATTTTATTTCGTTCAGAATCAATTTTCTGCTGGATATAAGAATATTTTGGAGGCTAGAATCACATACCCACCTATACGAATGTATGTGCACACAGACAAATGCACACACTTTATAACCATAAGAGCATTTCAAAGACCCTCAAATTATACCCTCCCAATTTTCCATAGCCTCATCTTCAGTGAAGCATTTTGCTAAACATTTGAACTTAACACAATTTTTGTGTTGAGAGAAATTAACTGCCTAGAAGCTGTTAAAAAACTTCTGTTAGGGTACAACTGCAACTCTTGCTTTCCTTAAGGATATCACCAGAGTTATGGCACGTCATCAAATTTTTCAAACATGCTGTAAATTCAGAAAAAGATTTAAAAAAACCCTGTGCACCTTACTAATCGGACTAGAAAAACTACAGGATTGGATGTTTTGGCTTTTGTGACTAATAGCATAAAATAAAAAAGCCTCTAAACATTCTCATAAAACACCTGATTGGAATTACTTGAAGATGTTGCAGTAGCAGGAGGATTATTTTTTCTCTTTATTGTTTTACCCAGCACTGGTCTATACACTGTCCTACTTCAGGTCAATAAAGATACATTGAACCAGTCCCCATTTGTCTAACATTTATCATCATACTTGTTGCATTTAGAAAAATTTTAAAATTTAGAGATGCTTTAGAAATGAATGGGATTCCCTGGTGGCAGTATTGTACTACATTCCACTCTTTATGTGCTGCTGACAAGAATTTTAGGTAACTTTAGATACATAACTTAGATAAAATTAAATACCAAGTCTATTGCATACCTGCAATACTGACTGCACTCCAGCTCGTACATTTTGTTCTTCAGTATCAATTTCAGATGTTTTATGCAAAGCATCTTCATAACAGCCATTTCTTGTCCAGTTTGAATTTCTAATATGACTGGAGTTCATTCCTTTTTCCTGAAAAATAGTTTTACTTAAAATTCCAATGGTTTTTAGACAAGTATTTTGGCTTTATATTAAAGGAAAATGGATACAACAGGTACTAAATAATAAACAACAGCTGGCAAATGCACCTGAGACACAACAATATTTCATGAGGCTTGTAGCAATTATGTTAAAGTACCTGAATGAAGTAACTACTATTTTTGTCATCCTTTTATTTGTATAAATACAGAGTTGAAAGTTGGCATACTGTATAATCCACATCTTGAAAACAGTTCATAAAATGATAAGAAATTTTAAATTGAACTAAGCATATTAAAAAGCTACAAATAATGGATAAAATTGGTAGTTCATCCATACAGTGTTTTACCATTGATTTTCCCCAATAAATGCTCTGATACCAAAGAAAACCTCATATAAACTATCAAGGAAGCCACTTATCTGTCTACTGGCAGATTAAAGAACAAATATTAACAAATAATATTTTACCTCTTCTCTTTCTTTTCCTTTTTCTAATGAATTATGGTCAACATTTTCATCACAATCTACAGTGGTGCACTGCATTATTTCTTCAGGCTCTTTCATAAATAATGGTTTGTCTTCTTGTTGAATCCATTCTTGATACACCTTTACCACCTTCCTCATGGCAGCTGCTTCACATATTGGCAACAGAAATGCCTTTGAGTAGAGAAAGAAAGAAACAAAACACTGTTACAATATTTGAAATAAATTGGGTTCTATAATGTACAAGTTGTAAGAGGTAAAGGTGGAAAAATACAGCGAGCATAGCATCCTAGCATACAAACTATCGCCAAACCTAGACACCTGCTCACTTTCTTCATATGTAAACTGAAAACACAAAAAACCCCACACATTTAAATAAAAAATCTTATCAAGAAATACTTTGAAAGAGATAAGAATTCATGTGAAAATATCTACTTAGCACCTAGCTTGCTGAAATTAATACCCAAGCACCCATCAAAACATGTTAAACAAACGAGCAGAATCCTTCCATTCAGAGGATTTAGAAAAGTGGAATTAAACCAGCTCTAAATGACTAGGAAAAATTCAAGTGACACACAATACTGGTAATTGTCTATCTTATTTTTAGCTAATTAAGATTTTACAAAACAGTATCCTTAAAGCAAATGACTCCCTGAAAAGATTTCAGTATTATTGTCCCTAAAAATCATGACTTGGTGGGATAGCTGATCAGTGCCCTCTTCAGAAGTTTTTCTGTATTGGCTGTCCTGGTAAAAACTAGTCATAAACCAGAAACTTTTAACATTAGTAAGACTTTAACTAACTATAAATACAGTTACCAAGGACCATGATACCCTAATTATATATTTAGAAGAACAGATAAACTACACTAACACACAGTTTTACAAGGTCTGTGCTGTGTTGCCGATATCTTTAAGGAGGGCCCACTTAACACAGGTGTATGTTCACTCTGGAAACAGGTATTTCATACCATTATCACAGTAAAAAGAATTCAGCTATGTATTACAGGATTAAAGTGACAAGTTCAGTCATATACTTGCTCATCAAGTCTAACATTCTTCTGCAAGCCCATATATATATTTTTTGTACCCTCAAGTCTAAAATGCATAAAACTTGTTCTCTACAAATCATCTTTCCACCACTCTTGGCAAGAATAACTTAGTCCTAATGTTTTAAAAACATTACAAACATCTTGTATATTAGAAATTAATTTACACTGAAAACTCCTGGATAAACAATGATGTAAATAAGATCTAATAATTGCACATTAAATCCAAATAATCTAATAAACTCACTTGTGAAAAGAGTGAAGAAAATTGCCTTTGCTTCATTTCACTGTGGGGACAGTGAAAAGTAGACCATTGATAATTTACACTCTACATTCAAGACCCCATAAACTCTTGAGTGTCAGCTGAATTTCGGGTAACTCTGCTACGTCCTTCAGTAATGTGTCCAAGCTCTTCAATACTAGGGATGTGGATAAGCTTCTGACATTTATTTGCCTCATTCAAAAATATTTACTTTATCCAAATAAATGAGTTTTAAAATGTTCAGCTTTCTGCAGTTTAAAGCATTGAAACTTAGTATATCTTTCTTTACTATTATTCTACTACTATTATTAAGAGAGAAAACTCTCTTTGTCTTTTGATCTATAGCATGAGGCAGAAAGAAAGTTTATCTTGTTCTATTCTCCCACATTGAACTCCAAGTTACTATTAATAAAGACTCCATATTCTGGCATATGTTCTTAGTTTAAATTTGTTTAATAGTTTCCAGTAGAGAAATACAACTTAGAGTATGCTCAGCTAACATTTCTGGTTGCAGTGAAGTCAGAAACAGAAACTGCTACCTTTTATAGCCATCTGTCCTACTCGTCTGATGAACACACACAAGGAAAGGACATTTGGATGCTCCTAAAACAGCTCTGTAACAGCTGCAGACTCCCACAGGAGGCTTATGTTAATATGGTTGGCTGTGAGTTCTAATACCTACAGTGTTGATGTACGAGAAGATTAAATATTCCCGTCTACAGGGAACTGTGAAGTCCAAGTTAAATGTTGCTAAACTGGTTATTCAAGATATAAAATTAGAAAAATCAGGAACTAGGGGTATTCTACACAGAAAATATTTCAGAATTTTAGCTTTTCGATTTTTGAAAGCAAGATGACAGAAAAAAACTGTAACTTGGTATAATGTTCTGCTTAACAAGTGCTATTGAAAAAAATCCATGACATAATAAAAATATACAATATAGTAATCAAGATTCTTGCATTCTAAAGAGAGTTTTTTACCTGTCGAAAAATCTCAGTTAGAAAATTAACATTGCTTCTTTTAGAAGAAAAGACTTTCCGGACAATTTCAATGTCAGTTAAATGCTCCTCATCAATACTGCAGAGGCTGGAAGAACTTGGCTCTCTCTCTGTTAGAGTGCTTGTATTAGAATGAGATTGTTCTGGTTCTGCATTTCTATCCTGCTTATCTGTACTGTCATTTTTGCTATCCTCCCTTGAAGCCATGCTAGCAGCCGCTCTCTGAAAAAAAAATTTAAAATATTCCATAGTTCATTTTCAGTACAGCAATAAATCAGTACAATTTAAGTAAAATTTAAACAGCACAAATAATTAAAGAAAAAACAAACAGAAGAATTTACTGCATTTCAAGGCTTCTAAAGTCCAGTTGATTAAAAACAAATCCCAGAATTTGAAAAAAGAAAGCAGCATTGCAGGTCCTTTCAAAGTGAATTAATAAACATATAATTTCTTTAGAAATTCCTCCTTTTTTTAAAACTGTTTCTTAGCTGTAATTATTGGAGGAGAGCATACTGCTGACATAACAACTAAACCAAAAACGTGAAAAGAAATACATTTTTGTGTATTTGGTTTTACCTGAATATTCTTTGGCACGTTTTCACCTTCCATCCCAGGAATATGAGGTCCTGTATGAGGTTTTGGCTCAAGCCAGAAAGACACCAACCATCGAATGACAATAACACGAGCCTTAATGAAAGGTTCCTTTGTGCAATATATTGCCTCATTGGTTTCAGCATCTTTCTTAACTATTACGTAGTGTGGCTTTGGTCTCATTTGTGGTATATCTGTATGAAAATACAACATCTTAAAAATACAAATCTTAAAAATAAAAGAGAAAGATCTGCATAAGAAATCCTAAAACCATAAGCAACACACATAAACTTTCAGAGGCAGTTTTCTTGCATTCACTGTTGCACCATTCATTCCAAGATGTGCTGGAATGGATGCAACAGAGAAAATGTCAAGAATTGTAAGACATCAAAATACTTGAGTTTTCTCCTGAAGGGAGACAACCTTTTGTTGGTCCAAAAGACAGAAACTTATTCCTGCTATGCAAAACTTTTAATTTTTTATCTGAAAGTGATTTCTATAGCCTTGTTTTTGCTTGCATGTTTTTTCTATGCAAGCGAACACATCCCATTATTTTCAGGTTCTTTTAAAATATGTTATACTCAATATTTAAACTTCAGCAAGATAAACTTCAGCAAACTCACTACTTCCAATTTTCATTAAAAACTACAAAGTTCCAAGTACCAAAACATCAACAACTATGACCTATACAAGAAAACTGTTTTCCCATAAAATTAATACATTGTCAAATCTAATCATGATACAATGGGAGATATATAATTCCAAAATGCAAATGCAATAAACACAGCCTCTTCTGGCCCTGCAGAAGGTGAAAGATGAACAGAACAGAGAAATCCAAAGCCATATGAGCTTTGCAGCTTCATCTAGGGCTGCACTTGCACTGGCTAGTCTTGCTGACCTTTGCTGCCAGACCACAGGCATGTATATTTTCCAATGATTTAGCTGCAAGATGACTCCATGGCAATAGCTTCTATATTGGCTTGTAAGGAATGTAATGAAGGATGCTCAGGAGCACATCAGCTGGCAGGAACTGTGGTTGTTTGGAGACTAGAACTGACAACTCCATTTCTGCCATCCCATGTTCTACATGATGGTTCAGAACTGTTTCACTTTTCTGACTCTCTGCTGTGCTAGAGTCATCAGTACTCCTAAACCTGCTTCAGAAAAAAACCATGACAGTACTTAACTCAGTGTGGATGGAATGAACATGTGTGGTAAAAGCACTACGAAGATTGGGGGACACATGGATACCATGTTTAAATTGTGCATTCTTCTGTGACTTAACACTGGAAAATGTAATTTCTGGGTTTTACAACCCAAGATATGGTGCAGAATAGTTCTGCATTACTAATCATCAACCTGAAGCAGCAATGGTACTTTCATGTGCAAATGACATTTCTCTGAAAGTGGCATGCCAACCAACCCTAGTCCTCATCCTATAAGGGCAAATAAGAGATGTATTCCAAAACAAAAAGAAGACAAGAATTTGTGTGAGGACTGATTATGATATTTGCTGTCAGGACACCCTGATGCTGGTGTTTCAGTATCATGATTTCCATCTCGTGACAGCAAAAAATCCCTCAAGAAACTCAAACCAAAACAAACACAAAATAAACAAAAATCCAAACCAAAAAACCAACTAACAAAAAGATGGAAGCATGGAAAATGATGGTCCTGTCCATATACAGAGAGTGACAGATGAACAGAGATGGTTATGTCAGCACTGGCTCAACTCTTTTGTAGCCTGCAGTGCATGCAGTGTTCGAGCAAGAGAGAAGTTCCATGGTTTTACAGGTCAACCAGAAGGCAGTTCAAGGATACTAATGGTGAGAGCCAAAGAAGATTTTAAAATGTCACACTGAACCGTATAAAGTTATTCCCTGACTGTATCTTCCCAAAGCAAAGTCAAGAGCTGTTTTAAAGGATCCTACGTAACTTTGCCAGTTTATGGTGTTAGAATCCAAGAGCGACAAATCTGGACAGCAGTGAAGAAATAATCAGCCATTGTCTAAGCAATTATATTATGACAGCCTTTTTAAGGCATCTAAAGTGAAACCAGCATATCTGCCAGACTGCTGTAAAGATGTCATTGTTATCAGTACAAATACACAAGATGCAGCACCTGCACTGAGGACATCTGTGCTGGTCCATCTCAGTGTTATTTCAAAAGCCACATACATGAGTAGTGATAAACCCATCACGATGCTGCTCAACTGAGGAATTTTTCCTGTACAAACTTCAAAACTACATCCACACCTTTCAATGGAAGCATTATTTTCAGAGTAAAGAATCCACAATTGCATACCATCTACCTAAGTAAGTAACAAATACACAGAATACTCTTTGACAAGTTTACAAATGCTTTATTTACTGCAAATAATAAAACCCCAGTACATTGTTTTCATTCTGTGGAAAGCAGCAGGTTTGTAAAAAAATTAAAAATTAAGGTATCTTAAACAAGCATGTGTAACAGTACAATCTGTGAAAAAGGAAGCAAATGTCTGGTAGCACAGCATTTAAAGATGCAAAAATCAGTTCTCTCTGGTATCTACTAGCATTCAGCAGAGCACAGAGGCTGCAATACTGGCAGTATTTTCAGAAGGACTAAACATGCAGTAAACATGTTTTTGCAGCACACTGTCACTTTGTTTCATGATAACCTCTCAGAACATCACTTTCTATAATTTTTCTCAACTGCATTATGTGCTGCTTCTCAAATGTATCCTCCTTCCAGCTGTTTCTCAAATGTATCCTCCCAGCTGTTTCTTGTATTTTCAAATTCTGCCCCATCTTGGAAGAAGGTATCAAGGCTTCCGAAGAGAACACAGACATAAAACCAAAGCAAAACAGAGCTTGTTAGATGGACTCAAACAGCACAAGAGCAAATATTCCCTTCCCCCAACTTTCCATTTTTTCTTTCTATTGTGTTTTGGGCTCTCCCCACCCCCTGCTCTTCCCCCTCTGGAAACCTGATGTGAGCTGATGACAAAAAGGGCAGGAAGCTGAAAGTGATGAAAGACATACATAGGGTAGAAAGTGAACAGACTATCCAAAATACAGTGGACACCTCTAAGCTTTGACCATGCTTAATTTTTAAGACCACAAAGGGTTTGTAAGGAATGAAGAACCAAAGACAGCTGTAGGACAGCCCACTTACGTCTTTCCCTGTAAATGAAGGAGCCTATCTAAATGGCTTGGAAATGGCACAGAAAGGCACATTACTATGACGGAAGAAGCAATGCCCCTGCAATATTACTGCTGTATCTGTAGCTCTTACTAAACAACTTCTAACCCAATTTCAACAGATATTTAACAAAGGCTTTACAATCAAAATAAACACTAAGGCAAAAAAAACCCCAAAACCAAAACATAAAAAAGCAAAAAAATCTACACCAAACCATACCCCCTCAAGAAACAATCTCATGGGCTTTTCTAATGTTGTATTCCTCTTTTAAGTCTGTAATACTAAAGTCAGAATTTGAAGGAGCCACAGTACTTAGCCTTCTTGTAACTGGAATGCTTGGTGCTTGTTGCTGTAGGCAACACATTTATCAGGAAAGAAATCTCAGTCCAGTATACTGTCTCCAGTAAAGCTCTGTATCAATGCTTGCTTACTGAAACTACTGTTCTGATTTGTACCTCATGACTTCTCCTAAATTAAATACTACACCAGTAGCATGAGAACTGTTCTTAGGAGCAGGCTCAGAGCCCAAGTTTGCCCTGCTTTCAGCCTCAAGGCTGTGAATTAAGAATAAGCACAGGATTATTTTCAAATAGGTTGGGAAGATGTATGCCAGAGAAGAACATCTTAGAGGAGAAAAAATTATTAAACTTACCAGTGCTTCTGTTGTTTTCATCACTGTATTGTTCCAAAAATCCTCATTATAGTTGCTCACTGTGCACAGTTTAAGGCACTCACAGCAATTCTGGGGATCTGTGCACATTTCTTCATGTTTTCGATTGTCCTCTTCTTTACTAAGGCCTTGGAAGTTTCTTGTTTACAGTTCACAGAAAAACAGAGGACTACAGTAACACTTCTATGGAAGACTAAAGATCTTCACAGAAAGAGAAAAATAGCATTTCCATATTTCTTGTTCTGGAGCATCAAGCAACAGTAGGTTTGCTTTCTCAGCACAGCTTACTATCCCTCTTGTAGCTATTTTATCACTGAACTCTTCAGCATCTGCGCAATAACTCTTACTCTATGGTTACTTATGGCTGTATTTATACTGATTTTTCTCCAGTAGATGAGAAAGCCCACTGTTTGTCTTTCCCAGGAGAATTGGACACAACCATCTCTCAAATCCAAATAAATGTACATGGACCAGAAGAACCTAAGACCTTTTCAACAAACTTCCTGACAGCCTGATTTCTAGAATACAGAATTGTGTCTGGAGATTACTACTCTGGAGAGTCCTTCTGAGATGCTGCATCAACAGGTAAGAGGAATGGTGACATGGCTGTATGACTCAAGTGATGAAACGGTAACTTAAAGCCTGTGTACAAGGTATTACTTTGCAAAGAGGAGTCTTGAACTCTTTTGGCCTACAACCAACATTTGCATGCAACATTTGCAACGTGCAAACCTAAGAGAACAAAATCAAGATTGGCAAACAACATCCTAGTTTAAAATGGGCTAAAAACTCTGAGTAAAACTCAGGTTTGCTTGGAAAACACCTAACATTCCACTCTCTATACGGAAAGATACATTCTAGCACCATTAGTTTTGAAGATTGTGCTAAACCCTAGCTTCCTTTTCCTACTGCAAGCTCTTGATAAAATGTTCTTGACACAAAAGCCTAACTTTGCCCTATCAGAAGGGCTCATTATATGTGAGCAAGCACCATATAATCCAAACACTGTGATTCTGTACAGATAAAACCAACACACCCAAAGAACAGCACACTAACACCTTTTATTTCAGCAGCAGTAGTTTCTCTTCAGAGCACAACTCTAAGACCAACAATACAGGTCACATTAAAGAAAGGTTTTACAAGAAGATTTGATTTATCTCATTCAGGTTAACAGATCAAGATTGACTCTAATGAAAGGGTCAGAGGCTTCCACAAAGAAAATTAAATCTATAAACAGGAATCTTAACATGTTCTTCCATGACAAACACCTTTGGAGAATGCCCTTCATGGACAACAAAGCTAAAAACTGCTTTGCTACACTGTCTTGTTAGAGAGCATAATTACCTGTCTCAAACATTGTTGAGGCCACTGAAGAGAGGAATTTGTTACAAGAAGGTGCTAATTCCAGGCCTGACGGAGGCAAGATCTGGTTAGCACATCCTGGGTAACACACTGTGACAGACTGTGTGACAAGGAGCACCTGCTTATATGCATATCACTGGTCAAAAAAGCATCACCCCAAGTTATGGGACAGGCAGCATCTGTGGCCACCGCTGGCCACCAAAGTTCCCCCGAATACACCCTGTGGATACCCAGAACCCAGACTGTATAAAGGCAGTACCTTTGTCCAGGTAGGACCGAGGGGGAGGTTAACAAAGCTTAGGAAGAATGATGTATTACTATAGTGGATACAAAGAACGCAGAATTTAGGGGCCATAAGAACATTTGGCAGAAGGAAGAAACTATTAAAACCATCTCAAGAATTCTGCTAAAATCAGTTCCAGCTGGATAAAAGGTAATTGCACAGGGTGAGATCTGTGACCACTGACTCATCAACCTAAGAAACCCACCATCTCAAGAGAAGAGAACAGCTGAACACGCAGTCTAATTAACTTGAGATTCATCTGACCAACAGAAGAGGAAATACTAATTAAAAAGAGAACTAAATTACTTGTAGCCAATAAGCAATAATCCCTTTGTTTCTAAAATGTAGGAATACTGAAAAGATTTGATTGTCAGCAGCAGACCTTGTGGATCCAGCACCCTTTTCAGCACAGAACTTACTAACAGATGAACAAACCAGGACCCACACGCCACCATCAAGCCCAGGCTGAAGAAGGCCCAACAAGACAGTACTGGATCCATGGGTGGTGACCAGCTTCTGCTAGTGCTCTCTCTTTTCCCTCTCTCTGTCTCCTTCCCCATGCAGTCAATGTTACCAAATAAAGTCAGTACTGTTGAACCAGCATTTGATTTCACTCTCACCTTAATTTAGGCAAAGGCATCTCTCACTAATCAGATATAACATCACTATTAGATAAAATGTAATGATTTTATCAGCTGTGTTAACACTTACCAAGTATAGGGTTATACAAGCTGGTCTCCTTACAGATGTTTGGGAAAATAGAAGGTAAGTAGTATTTCTTAAAATTCGAGAATAAAAATGAAAATCCCTTTTCCTGGTTTTCCTTGTTCTTCCATTCTAAACTCTTAACCTTAAAACAAGAATTTGGACAAAGTAAATATCTACAAGTAGAAGAAACAGGTAACTGATGAAATGTCCTCTTTTTAAGTTATTTCTTTGAAACAAAATCATACATATTTTAATAAACAGTTTTAGAAAGATGACACAAAAACTAGCTGAGAAATGTCAATGAAACAAAGACTGCTTTCTTCCAAAATATTGTTTCAAAATGAACTTGAACACAAAAAATACTGAAACCAAGAGAAATACATTTGCTTTTGTAGTCATCTTGCCAAGTCAGGGAGCATGCCCAAATTGACTGTTTTTATATTTCAAAGCGTTTTATAAAAAAAGAGTAATTACCTATGCCATTCCAAATATTTCTTTGACAACTACTTTTATGACATTTTGACACTAACAAGTGTCCATATAGACATTATAATAGGTACTTGGATTCATTCATTTGTGCAATTGGCAACATGAAGCAAACAAATTTTTCCACCACAGCAACAGATACAACTTTGAAGTTGAGTTACACAGATGTACTTTCATGGATAGTGAGTGCTAAGCATTCCCCTGTGTAAAATGTTTTTCTACATGGTAAATAGTACCAAACATGGTAAATTCTCCTCAAGAAATACAACATGCAATTTCCATCTTTGTTCCTGAGAATCCATCTGCATGCAGAGCTAGGTAATCTGCCAGGTCTATCATTACTATAAAGGAAGACTCCCCTTTCTTTGTTTTGTTCCTTTCCCCTCTACTTCTCCATTTCTTACTCAAAGGCCACAGTTCTATTATGATCCATTTTCAGGGCAATGGGTGTGTAGAGTAGAATATATATGCATATATTTCACCCCCAATATAACTCAATGGATTAGCTGATACATATAATTTAGTGACTCAAAGTCACTAGCAGAACTTAATATCAAAGAGCCTTGCAATTATCGGTGGCCTCTAAAGAGACTTCAGCGAACACTTCAGCACTCACATAGCAAATAAACTCTATGACACCTGTCTCAATAACCTATCTGAATTTAAATATAATACTACCAATTTATTACAGAAAAGGCAGTTGTCTTCAAAAATATAAGGGCTATTTTTCTTCAAAGTAAATAGGCAGCATTAAGCTTAATCTACAGATAACAAATATGAAGACCTCTATTCAAAGTGTGAGATGCTGGAAGCAATAAAATGAGGCTGGAAATTATTCCAGCACGGCAAGTTAACAGAGAAAGATGGATAAAGGGAAGCCATGAAATGTTTAACATAAATCATATTTGTACGCTGCCCATCCTCTCTAGTAAAACCTGTATAAGTGTGAAGGAAACTTATAGGTACCCAACTGGATTCTGTGGGACAAGTCTGACCCAGAAGGCAGTACCCAGCAACACCTACCATGTCATGCAGCACATGACAGCACAGTAGGCTCAGAAGCAGCATGTGCTAATTAGCCAGCAAATCAATTACATAACATGTAACAGCTGAGCCACAGTTTTTGACAGAAGCTGTTGCTATGCCCCATACTGGCTCAGATCACGGAACTGTCAGACTTCAAAGGGAAGAACACTGTGTGTGTCTGAGATGCACACCATGGACTAAATACTCATTCAACTCTTCATTTTCTGCACACAGCTGATCCACTGGCTGAAGACAACAGGACAGGGAAGGGGAGATATGAAAATGAGAAGGGAGCTGAAATCAGCATTGATAGAAGTGACTGACAAGTCTTGTTTTGTCTCCATACCACAATCTGATGGAAGATCCTGTGGTAACAGATTAGGAATCTTCACACAGAAGACAAGGGAACATTTTTCTAGAACGATTTGCTTTTTACAAAAAAGTGTCTGGCAAGGAGGGATTCTTTAAAACATTTTTATATGAATTTGCAGTGCTACAAGTAAGAAACTTACTATAAAGGACAAAGAGGTGTTAATTGTTTCATACTTGTTTGCTTTTAAACTGTAGAACATACCTGAATTACCATGTATTTCAAAAGTGCTTCTAAAAAATAGCTTGTTAAATCTTCTTGTCCTTTATCTCCTGATTGTGGAGGAACAAGTGGAGTGATTTCTTCTATAGTCACTTGTGCTATTTAAAGAAAAATAGAAGTACATCTAACATTTAGATCATTTCTTCTCATGCGTAAACATCTACAAAGTTACGAAAGTAGAAATACTTGCACTGGAGCAAGCAGAGACAGCTACAGGTAAAACAGTCCACCTGTAAATTACTGAAAATCAGGAAATTTTAACTTATAAACCACCATGGAACTAATTTCTTATAAAAAGCACAGCAGACAATAAGTAGGTTTTCTCTATGCACTTTTGGAATCTACCTGCCAAACTCAATTTTTTAAAATTTCTTTTGGAATTTATGCAAAAAGTAGTATAACACTTATGACTTATGATATAACACAAATGTCAAATGTTTATTTATATCTTTCACCATTTTCCCATCTAGCAGTTGCTCAGTTACATTTCCTTTAAGTTTTACTATCTGTATCCTTCTTTGCCTCAACAGTGAAGCTAGCACAGAGTCATTTTTTTCTCCTTTTCCTGTAGTTAGATGTTCACATGTCAATCTTTGCACTCTGAATTTCTCAAGACAATTCCAAAAAAGGGCTTAACTAGGTAGCAAAATTTTACTTGCAGAACTATCCTGCCAAGAAATTTGTCTGCTGTGTTTCAGCAAATTTAATTACTAGTCATGGAGACACTGCTTTCCTCTATAAGCAATAAAACACTCAAATACTAAGAGAAGATGGAAAGAAAGCAAAGCACATTCAGGGGAAAAAGTGTTCATTTTTATTCCCATTTATGTGAATGCACAGTTTGCACTTACATTCAAAGACATCATCCCATTGCAAATCAATAATAAATGAGCTTCAAATTCCACTATTAAGAATAAATTGAGTTGGGAGGCACAAAATACTAGAGCGTACAAAGGAAAAACTGTCCTAAGTACCATCTTAAGAGAAAAAATCATCCTCACTATTAATTAGGGCCAAGATAATGACCTTAATATTAAAAAAATAAAACAAAAACGAAACCACAAAACAAACCCACAAAAAACCAAAAAGTATATAAACTTAATCTCAGAATGCTCAAGATTTTCCACTCATGCAAACCTTTAAGACCTCAAGTTTTGCAATTTACAAGGTCTGATTCTTTTTGAAGATTCTCAGTTGCAAGAATACCACAGCTTTAACTGCCCGGTCACACACAGACATGTTTGCCCTTACACACTGGCCCAACAACCACTCATTCTCTTGAAGACCACACCAGCAGGAGCTTTGCACAGCCTGCTCCCTGGAGTATGAACAAAGCCAGTGCAAGTGTTTGACACAAGCAAAATTCACCTGTGCAAGTTTGCAGTAGGTGCAGGATCCTCTTGCAATTTTTAAGAACTACAAACAATTGGTCAGTTTATTTTCACCACTATGCATTAAGCTACAATAACCTACTTGGGGAGAAAAACCCCAACAACCACAAAAAACAATGCATTCTGAAAAACAACAAAAAAACCAGGAAGTGCTACAGAAAGACCTGACAAACTGCTAAGTAACTCATCTCAGTTACTCCATTATCTCCCTGCATTTGTATATCAGTTACTTCATCTTGCCTTGTCTGTGACAAGATTTGAATTATGTCAAGAATTGAGTAATATTACCAAATTACTTACTTTCTTGGACATTAAGGGGAGGGTTAATGAGATTATCTAGTGTTCGGGGACCGTATTCAGACTGTGGTGATGAAAATCCAGGAATCAAGCAAGAAAACATCCATAATTGTTCTTTACTACAGTTATTTTGAAGTGCTTGCAGCCACAAAAGAAAGAGACGCACACCCTCTCGACGTATCTTAAAGGAAAAAAAACATGGAGTAAGTTATCTGGTGCCAGAACAAACAAAAGTATTTCCATTTATCCTGGAGGGAGAAGAAGGATAAAAAAACTGAGGACAGACGTGAGCCCCAGCAATCAGCAGAGCCAAACTAACACATCTGCTGCTCCTGATGAAATGCAAGGGCAAGCCTGCCACCTTCACTGCTGTTTGCCTCAAAGAATTTCTTACAGGGGTTTCTCTGAAAGAAGAGGAAGAAAACCAACACGTCTAATCATGTGCTCGACTACAGCACTGCAAGATACCACATGCATTTTCCAGAAAATACGAAGACTGAAATAACATTTCTAAATATGTTCATTAATTATAACAACAGAGTGAGAGAGCTTTCTATATCAGAAGGGCCAATTCTACCTTCTTCCATTTCTCCTTCAAAAAGGTAATAGAATCCTAGAGCACTCCCTTCCTGGCTCTCATACTGGAGAATTTCAGTACCAGAGAAGCCTGCAGGTGGTTTACAGAGTGCTGCACCTGTTTTGTCCCAACAATTCAAAGTACTGTACCCACCAGCAGGTCTCCCTGGCATAGATAATCTTCCACTTCCAAAGTAGCCCAATTCCCAAAATCAGCTTCCTTGCCCTAACAATGAACAGTTAATGCTTACTACTCTGTTAATGCAAAATCCTTTAAACCACTGGCTACAGGATATAAACATATTACTACTGTGAGTGGTTTTACTGAGATAAAGCTGATGATTTGGAGTCATTCTTTCATGACACACATCATGTTTCTCATTTTTCCATCTCATTCCTGGGTTTTTACTGTAAAAATTTGTGTTTTGTTCTTAATTGTACTTTTATGTATTGTAGACAAAAGTGCATGCAACTTTTTGCAATACCTTTAATGAATTTCCAGTGTGAAGAAGCTTCTTTAAAATCAACCCTAAAAACAAAGGAGAAAAAAAAATATAGAAAGAACAAAAGCAAAGAAATCAAGTAAAATGTCAGAGTTCTCGGTCAGACTTGATAGCCACTTTTAAACAAGTCCTTGGCAATCTCTAGTTTAATCTTGGTGACCTTGATACCTTCAAGCAACTGATTCAATGCCAGAAGGAAAAAAAAAATCAAATATCACCTTTCATAGCCTTTTCATAGAATAACTTTCCCCAAGGACTTTTGAGAAGTGTACATTAAAAGTAAATCATTCTCAAGTCATCACAATGCATAAAATCAGCATTCTCTATTTACAAGTACTTCATGCTATTTTGAAATATATTACTAAGATAAAGAAAATAAGGAAAAAAAATAATTAAAACTTCAAACTTTTCACCTGTCCTTGTTCTTTCTCAGCCACTCTTCTATTTCTATATTCCCAGATTTAAATCTATATAGAAGAGTATTCATTACATTGGTGGGTTTTTTTGTTAATTCTCCAGACAATAATCCCTGTTAAGCCACTTAAAGTTTAAGAAAATGAGTGGCATACTAGCCATTAATTGATAGCTACTATAAAAAGTAAAATGAAAGGGAGACGGAGAGGAAGAGGGAGAGAAAATCAACTTACCAATACTATGAAACTGCCACCTCTGATGAATCCTTTCAGGAAGGAGCTGTAAAATTTTCTAAAAAAAACCAGAACCCAAGGGTGTAGGTTGCAGATAATCGCTCTTGAAAGACCAAACAGGCATTTCACAAAGGCCACAGATCAGAAGCTAAAGCATCAAATTAGAAAACTCCCACAATGCTTTCCTTGGAAGCATTACTGTCCTTTCAAGATGACCTCATTCCTAAGGCTAAGAAGCCCAAAGGCTCTGACAGACTGTCTGTAAGTCCTGTACTGGAGACTTCAGATGTCACTGCAGGTCATCTGGCTCCACTACCTCTCTGATGGACACTGCTGATTACAGCACAGGGAATGGAATGGGATGAGTGTCTATCTCACTTGCTCTGGTTCACAACAGATTGCATTAAGTAATTCCACCTTTCTAATGGCTTCAGCTAGGATGCTCAGCTGTCAACTTGCCTCTGTGGCACAAGCAAACATTTGCTTTGGCCTTCTCAACCGAGGAGTAATAAGCTACAGCAAGACAGTGAAGACAAGACCTCTACAAATAGAACTATCATCTCCAGAAACAAGAAACAGAACAAAGCTAGCAATTCAAAATCTAAGACTTGCAAGACTTACACTGGAGGCATTTGCAACTTGTAAATGACCTGATTTTTCCTGGGTGTGGCCCTCCAGCACACTGTGCAACTGCTTCCAAAGCACAAATCACCTAATAATCCTATATGCAGGAACTAGTGAATGAAAGAACCAGCACTCTTTCACATTCACCAGCATACCTCACTAATAAATAAATAAAAATTTAATTTGTATTCCATCGTGTGATAAGCATCAATCAGCTTTTAATCTTGCATATTTTTAAGAAACACAATCCCTGTTCTATAATTAGAAGCCTCCATCAAAAAGGAAAGACAAAAACTTGACATTCTAAGCTATTTCTAAACTATAGTGTCTGCTGAGAAATGTTCTGATTTGACAAAAATATTTCGTTGGTGTCTAATTCATCTTAATTAAGTCAAGATATGCTTTTGGAAAGAATATTGTGAAATGCAATTTTCAAATAATGAATTTTTTTAAAATAAGGATTTATTTTTTTAAGGATCTATAAAAAATTTACTGCAGTAGCAATCTATTATGAAAAATCAGAGATAACATGCAATCAAAAGGTCAAAAATATCATGATTAAACTGAGATCACCTTTCTATGAATTTCAGTGTGTAGAACACATTATGAGGAAATACCACTACCAAAGATCACAAATCAACTATCTAGAGACAGAAAACATCTTTTTCTACTTTAGAAATCTTGTAAAACTGCAAGTTTTTATTTTTCACACAAAGCACATAAATGCAGCTCTATGCAAAAGTAAAATGGAATGCAGTTAAATGAAAAGTGTCTTTACAGATGACTGTAGAATAGGACTTAAAGCAAAAAAATATTCAAAATACCTTACCTCAAAAATAAAAAGAATAGAATCTAATTCTTCTCTCTGAGACTTGTGACCTAGTTGCAAAAATAAAGAGTTAAAATAGTTAAATAGTTAAATATAAATAGAAGATGCACTTTCATTATCAAAACAAAGATCTTTAAATGTGTAAAATGAAAACCTGCACATAAACAACCATAACTTTGCACTGCTTCTGGAAATAAAAATTATATGCCACAAATACAAATTGATAGCAGCTAAAATTTGCATAACTTCCTGTTATGGCATGTACAAGTGGGAGAGATTAAGTTGCACAATATCTTGTTAAAGACTAAGTCTGGAGAACACAAAGTATAACACCTTAAGAATCTTCACTTTGCAAAAGGGTAAACACAGTCATCAGAGAATAAACACTTTTTGCTCACCTCCACTGCATGCACATCTCATTGCTCTGCCTTTATTTGCAAAGTTAGCTGTTAGACATATTTCTGTGCAGCTAATGTTGTCATTTGTGACCACTCAGAACTTTTTTTATAGCACCCTGCTTTATTTCAAAACAAAGACTCAAGCATCAAGATAGAAAGAGTTCTATCTGAAATACTGACCTTTTTGTTTAAGGCCCACTTCAATAGTCACAAAGTTTTCAAAGAACACATAGTATATATGTGAAAAATGTAGGTCGAAAAACTGTTTGAGATCAATTGATTCTGCATTCTCTGAAAAACAGAACAGAACATTGTTTATACCTCTTTCAAATATCCAGCAGTAAGTACTGAAGATATTTAGAAGAGAAATCATTGTTTTTTTAAATGTATTACTAAATAAGTAAAGAAACTATTGAAATTTTAACTCTTTACACTGAAGCTAATTAAATTCAGTATGGCATGCCATAAGTACCTAGTGAATTTTAAAACAGGAAGCAGCATCTTGAACACCCATTGTTTGCATGACAGTAAAGCAAACAAATACCAGCCATGAGCCCAAATTGCATCACTGTACAGATGAATCTGCTTTCAATTGTTAATTTACTAGAAATAAAGCTAGTGACACTGCCCAAACTCTACAACAGAAAGACCATCACAATCTCCAACTGTATTTACTAAGCACAACTAAACTTACTGAAGAAAGTGGAAGAAGGATGTTAAGTGAGGAACACATCTGCTCTGTAGACAAACAAGCTGTGAGGATGCAAACAGCAGCATTGGATTCCCACTGTTGCCTCCTTATTCCCTCCAAGTTCCAAGATTTACTTTACTTTCTTTCTTCCAAGATTTACTTTACTTTCTAGTCTGGTTCAGTCCCTCATATTCCTTTGACTGTGTAGTCTAGGGAAATCAGAAGATGGGATCTCAGGGATACCCTGAGGCGGAAATATCACTAAGTATGGGGGAATGTGCTTTTTTGTATCCCAGGAAGGTTTCCAGACTCTCTTCCCACAACTCTCTAGATGGTTTTCTGCAAATTCCCAATAAAGAAATACACAGTGATTTATCTAGATTAATTTTAACATGATCATTTTAAACAACCAAGCCTCAGTACACACTGTCTAGACACTCCCTGTCCTGTTATTCAGCTACACAAGACTTGAGAAACTAGGTGGACAAAACAATACCATGGAAGCACAGAGGAACAGGAAGACAGCATTTTATATGGCAAAACTCTCCTCTTTCAGAATACTGAAGTGAAACAAAGGCAAAAGATGAAGGTGAGGCAAACAATACCTTTATACCCTTTCACCAGCTTTATACACTGGAACACCCTCTTCCTCTGTAGATATATCTTCTAAAAAGCTCCTTCTAATTCTGTACTGGACCACAGAGTTTTTAACCCTTTTTAGAGTTACATCAATCTTTATCATCTCACATGACTGGACATACAAATGGTAGAGTAAAAAGTCAGGAACAATGAACTGAAAGGATGGGCAAAAGCATGGCTTATTTTCAGCTATGTTTTCTTATATAGCTCTAGAGGACTATTAACTCAATTTTAACACAAATTTTGCTATAAAAGTTTACAACACAGATTTAATTTTTGCTGTATCACAGCATTCTGCCAACATCTTGCATAATGAGTGTAGTAGAGCCAGGGTACTCTTGGAGCAGATAGTGCAGTATCAGCAGCCAAGATCGACTCTTAAGCAAGGCAGCTTAGCTGGAATAAACAGTGGTCCAGAGCAGTAAGCATGTGCCTGACCTATCTACAGGCTTATCAAACCCCAGGGTTTGTACAAACTGCCACACCACCTACAGATCAGCAGCTGAACTGCTACGGTTTAGAGATGCAAATGTTAAAGGACAACAAAAACCAATTCCACCTCACCAAGCTGAATGATGATTCTCAGTTGATCAGGGAAATGCACACTAAATGGGTCTATGATTAGAGCATAAGCAAAACAATTACAACCACTTCCACTTGCGGGCAGAGCCCTAAGGGACTAGAAAATACTGGAAGAAAAATCAAGAGTTGGAGATGGAAGGATTAAAGAAAAAGAAAAAAAAAAGAAAGCAAGGAAAGGTGACAGAAGATATCTCGTAGTCCATATGTTTATAGGACTGTACAGGAATTGCATGCAGAAAGCAGTGGAATGGTTCACTCAATGCAAAGGTGCAGAAAATACTAATTCCAAATACTAAAGGGATAGGAAGCAGTTAAACAGGGTCTCTTCCAATTAAAACACAGGAATGCTGCATTCTTGCAGGCATGTTAAATGCTTCATTTCCTGAAATAGGCCCTCATTCCTTCCCTCATTCAAAGGGTCAACTCTGAAGCAGACCAATAGAAAAAAATCCAAAAGCCTAAATCAAATATATTCTTTTAAACACTCAATCTTAATACAACAATCAGTAATTTCTGGAGACGCTATTCCTAAATTCTTCAGGCAACAAACTGAAAGCTTGTCTATATAACTAGCTGAACAGTGACTGTAATTTTACCACATAATTGCATATGTACAACTGCTACTGTGGTAAGACATTCTGCCTTTGGAAGGGGGGGTGAGGTGGAATTTCAGAAGCTTGTCCTTTCTTTTTTTTTGTTTTTTTGTTTGTTTTGTATTTATGTAAGAATAATGTGTCAATCACCTCAAAAAATGCTTGAAGGAGCAGTGGTAGACCTGTATTATTACCACTAGCACCCAATTAACATTAAAAGCATACCTTCAAAATACAGTTATAACTTGCAAGAGTAGGAGAAGAGTAAAAAATTCCTCGACTTTTCAATTTCTATAGCAAATGCATTTCACTCTGATTCCTTTCTAAGATCACACTTGATAGCAAAATCAAGAGCAAGTTTTTAAAATTGAAACCAGTTAACAACAACTGTATTAGGCAATAAATACTACTGCTTCAGATGGAAGAAAATATAACATTTTATTTAATGAGAATTTTAGTCTTTTATTACATGAAAATAATATTTTTTTAAAAAAATCCACTAACTCTTTTTGTTGATGCTGAAAACCAGCTTTCCTTCTAAGGGAGGGAAAACAGCTGTTCATCTTTCAGGCTTACCACCTACAGCAAAAGAGAACATCTGCTCATCATCAGAGGACACCTATAGTGATTCAGTAAGCTGCTGCTGCAAAAATTTCGAAACTGGCATTGATCAAGAAGTTTGAAATTCATTATGAATACCTTGACATGAATTATGGCAAGAAGGAGAAGGGCAAAAAATAGCATATATGGCATGGAGATAATAATGTAGGCCTTAAGAGGGCTTGACCTGGCCACCTGTACACATCATTCCGTATCACAGCTACCTCTATACTGAACAAAATCCACACTACTAATGCAGGGAGAGAATATTGCTCTCTTTGATTACTATACCATTAAAACTTCAGTTATATGCTGCTGTTATAGCTTCCTTCCTTAATTAAGGATTTGAGATTTTTTCTAATATCTCTAAAATATTCAGTTTACCTGAATACAATTATGGTTGTCATCAGCTAAAGAAACAGCTCCTCAATTCTCATGTCACAACCATTTTCTCCAACATCAGCTCACTGTGTCTTCTCTATGCTCTCTCAAAGTATCATGCAAATTGCATAGAGGTAAAAGTAATTTCTTCTACAAACAGCACATCCTTTTCAGACAGCCTTGAACTGGGAATTTCCATTAACTTGCTCCTCTGCTTTGGCTACTTAATTATTTTCTGTCTTTCTAAGAAGAGGGACATAGCCTTTTTTTGTGTGAAGTGGGATTCCACAGAAACAGGTTTTCCTCTACTACTTCCAGTGCATTCATATTTTTTATTTTAAACAAAAGAACTTTATATTCTTCTACCACAGATCATGTAACTAACACAAACTAATGTACTTCTTGTGTTCTTGCTTCTATCTCCACACTGGGAGCAGGCAAAGACTCAGAAATAGATCTGGCACCATATTAAGTAGTTGGAAAAGTCCCTCAGAATGTGAAAGGAAAAAATAGGATACTACTATATTTCAAAGGGATGTAAAAACTAAAGTTTCTACTGTAAAAAGCATAAGTTCAGTATTTTAATTGTTTTCAAGTTCTGTCCTGTGCAGAAAAGTACTAGCTTACTTGCTTTACAATATTTTAATTTCATGCAGTATGGTGTCTCTGTGCTTAAATGTAATTTTCTTCTTAAAACAAACCCTGCCAAAACATATTTTAGACATATATTTTAACTCTTCTGAAGAGAACCTTCAACAGTTCACACTACATTGCAGGAATTTAAAAAAATAGTCCGTACCCTTACAGATTAAATTGTGGTTAATTTTATGTTCTATTTTAAGAGTTTTAGACTGTAATATTATGCTTATATGTAAAATTGCCACAGCATTTAGTATAATGAAAACATTATCCTGTCTTATTCCAAGACTTACTGGCTTTTAAGTCACTTTCCCTTGCCCTTACCAAAACCCAAACTGACAACTGCAGCAAACAATGACCTGGAAGCCAGCCAGAATTCTGGATCTATTTCTGTAAAGCAGAGGCCTGCTATGGACTGACAAGATCAGTATCAATCCCTGTAACAAACTGGTGCCACTAGAAAGCAAAGGTTTCCATGTCCTCAATGGATAATCAAACCTATTAATTCTTAATTCCCCATGATGAAAAATTTAAGAGTTTCTTTACAGCAACACAGTAGAGAGATTTGGTTACATTGGGACTGTGTCAAATAGAAAAGAATGTAACTGAGAAAGGTTAAGCGGGAAACCTCTGAACGAACTGGTGGCTCTGGCATGCTTTACGGACTGTCAAAGTGAAAGAGCCCTGATAATAGACCATAGATCCAAATCTATTCAACAAACGCTTCACATTACTCTTTACTGTTTCAGATCTAACCAACAGCTATTTAGCAAAAGCTTTTTTTTTTAAAAAAAGGTCATTTTGTCAAAGAAAATATTCTTGAAAGTTTTGGTACTGAAAAAGGAATATAACTTAGAGAAATCTTCTAATGCACTTCTATTTAGCGTCAGACAAGTCTGAATGCCTCATCACAATATTTCAGATACAAATGAAAAAAAAAATCACAAATGAATAAGCAGGTTAACAGAACCAATGAACATCATCTGCATACAGACTGGTAAACACCAGTGCCCTACAGGAAAGAGAAGCAGCCATCAGCTTTCCAAGCTAATTCTCTAATGGTGCTTGCAGACTAAGAGTTACACTAGTAAACTCTTAAGAAATACTTCCACAACAATTCACACGTGTTCCAGAACTTAAGCTTTTATTTAAGCAACTTCAAACACTTCCATAGTACTGTACTTATTTTCATTCCGAGTTGTCAAAGCTAAACCCACACAGACCTTTCCTCTGCAACAAGTGATCAGAGTCTCCCTTTTGTCTGCCCTGGGGCTTCGATCTGGCTCCATCCCTCAGCCTTGCAATTCAACAGCCCTGGCCACAACTGAACTCTGCAAGTCGAGTGTAACATTAGCCAAAATACTGAAGCAGAGTAAATCTTCCCCCTCTGCTCCTGACCAAAACATAACTCGCTCAGGGTTAAGTCAAGAGTGACAGAACATGAAGCCAAATTTCTTACACTGCATGCAATCCACATCCAGATCCCTGAGTTATATGAGCAGTGACATGTCCTCTGCAGTCAGACTAACCAGGAAAGAAAAGAAAAATCTACAACTCTTGCCAAAAATAATAAATCTTTGCACGTCTACTGAAACTCCAGGCAGCTACTTTTGCTGTAGCTTCTCGTTTGCTGTCACTTTAACAATGATAAAACATTTTTCATTTATGACTGATGTTGATGATGTTGATGCAACACCAATGAATGCCATCCAGCTGAAGCATTAGGGCTAACTGCCAGTGAAATGGATTTCTTAAATTAAAATCCCTTTAAACGAATGCAATCTCTGTTTAAGTATATTGTTTAATATTAAACAATAAATCAGAATGGATGTCAATGCAGTCCATTTCATTCTGTCCAATGTAATTTGATTTTTCCCTTTCAAAGACTATTTACATGAGATGTCCAGCGCTAACCAACCACCAAAAAAAACAAAACAAAATAACAACAAACACCCTACACCTTAGATACTCTGTTTTCTTGCATTTTACAAGTATTCTCTCCACAGTTCCAGAGAAAAAAGCAGTATATTTTTAGATATCAGATGCAAACAAAATAATTAATGAGAAACAATGTATTTCCTTTTTTCTTTACTCTAGATTAACAGATTATAGGCCTGTAGCTTCTACTCCACGAAAGTGAAAAAGGAAGGAAAAAAACCCCAACCCAACAAAAAAAACAAGTATCTTAAAAACTCAGCCCTGTAAGAAAATTTTAAATCAAGTAGATTCATTTGATTTACTTGCACAGAGTAGGATTTCACAGAAATCATTAAATATTTAGAGATTTCAGCTTTTCTAAAAAATACATAATTTCCAAATTCTAACTGAAACTTCAAATTCAGCAGGTAGCACCAACATATTTAATATCAAAATGAAAAGTCAGTATTGCTAAAGTATGCCCTTATGAAGGATAACATACCTGGTTGTCTTAATTATTTACAGAATGCTCAAAGCACTGTTTTAGCAAAAGGACATATACACCAAGATTTGGTGCTTGAAAGATTACTAGCACAAACTTTTATAAACTACCATTTTGTAGAATTTTAGCTTGATGTTGCAGTCTGATGAAACTGCATATATATAAGAATAATGTCATATTATTTCCACTTTAATGATCCTAAAAATTGCAATTAACTGCTAATTGACTGGGGACAGAGAGATAGAGAGATGGATGGATGGATGGATGGATGGATGGATGGATGGATGGATAGATGGATGGATGGATAGATGGATGGATAGATGGATGGATAGATGGATGGATAGATGGATGGATAGATGGATGGATAGATGGATGGATAGATGGATGGATAGATGGATGGATAGATGGATGGATAGATGGATGGATAGATGGATGGATAGATGGATGGATAGATGGATGGATAGATGGATGGATAGATGGATGGATAGATGGATGGATAGATGGATGGATAGATGGATGGATAGATGGATGGATAGATGGATGGATAGATGGATGGATAGATGGATGGATAGATGGATGGATAGATGGATGGATAGATGGATGGATAGATGGATGGATAGATGGATGGATAGATGGATGGATAGATGGATGGATAGATGGATGGATAGATGGATGGATAGATGGATGGATAGATGGATGGATAGATGGATGGATAGATGGATGGATAGATGGATGGATAGATGGATGGATAGATGGATGGATAGATGGATGGATAGATGGATGGATAGATGGATGGATAGATGGATGGATAGATGGATGGATAGATGGATGGATAGATGGATGGATAGATGGATGGATAGATGGATGGATAGATGGATGGATAGATGGATGGATAGATGGATGGATAGATGGATGGATAGATGGATGGATAGATGGATGGATAGATGGATGGATAGATGGATGGATAGATGGATGGATAGATGGATGGATAGATGGATGGATAGATGGATGGATAGATGGATGGATAGATGGATGGATAGATGGATGGATAGATGGATGGATAGATGGATGGATGGATGGATGGATGGATGGATGGATGGATAGATGGATGGATAGATGGATGGATGGATAGATGGATGGATAGATGGATGGATAGATGGATGGATAGATGGATGGATAGATGGATGGATAGATGGATGGATAGATGGATGGATAGATGGATGGATAGATGGATGGATAGATGGATGTGTTTTTTTCTGGAAAATCATTGTACATGCAATACCTAACTCTGTAAGGTACAAAATGTGCCACCCCTCCACCAGCTAGAGAAGCCTCAGTGATCACCCCTGCACCATTGCAGCTGGCAGCCTTCGTCCCAGCAAGGCCTTGCTGCTGCCACACAGACCTCAGGGGGATCCCATTCCACATTCCTGCTCAAGGTTCGGATGCTCCAACTACTGCAGTCACACACAGTAAACACAACTGTCACAGCATTTCCAGCAGACAGGAAGACAAGACAGCAGAGCAGTTTGCTAAATATCACACATTGACCAAATGAGCACCAGGGAACTGTATGAGACTTTCAGGCACTTCCCAGAAGTGAGAGGAAAAAGCCAAATGGAGCAGGGTGGGATAAACACTTCCCTATGGGAAGAAAGGAATACATCTCAAAAGAATAAAATCTATGAAACCAGATAGTTACAGTTGTTTCAAGAAGTATACTGCAGCAACATAACAATGAAAAGCAGATTACCTCTGCTCACATACTGCTAAGTCCCAAGATATGAGACTTCAATCTTTCCAATTTTTCTTAGCATTTCTTAGCAAGAATAATATTTCTTAATACTTAGAGGTCTCCTAAAGGCTTTGACTTCTACTAAAAAAACCTTATATCTGTGACATGAATAGATGTGTCATATATTGTATTTACTTTAATAAATAATTTAATCAATTCTGAATTAGTCACCTGAATTTCACAGAATTTTCTCTGGTTCCTGAATTACAAAAAAAAGCTGAATGGAGGCAAGATCCGAGAACCAGAGACAGAACACTGGACTAAAGTGGCAAAGAGCAGTTATCTAACGAAGAGTTTTATAAAAAGCAAAAAAAACCAGAAAAAAACAAAACCCAAACCACAAGAAATGCCTTTTCCCCCAGCTTGCCTATAACTGATCACTAGTCTAGAATTCAAGAGCTTCCCGAGATAAAAATCATTTATTGTAACTTCAAATTTGATAAGCTTTAATAGATGTTATTTCCTAGCCTTTTCCATATATGTTTACATATTTTTCACCCTCTGTTCCTACACAAAGGAATTTTAAAGCTTTCAGTGCCACATTAAAGTTTTACTCTCATCTGAGTCATTCCGATACCTAAATCTTCTGTACACTGTCAAAAGCAATGAGACTCCTAAAAATGCAATGGTATTTGGTATAATCACCGCTTTACAAAAGACACCAAATTTTCTATATATCCCTATGCAGACTAATTTGCATATTTTACTAAATTTAACCTGAGATGCCGCCAATACCAGGATACTTTCCTGAAAGAATACATCACTGTATTCAAAGCTATCTTATAAAAGACATTTTAAAAATTCCATCTAATGTACACTACACCTAATTTGTTAAAAAAAAAAGGCACAGACCTTAGTGCTATCCATCCACTTAGATTCGTATTAGGTGCCTTAATATTTTTCAGTCTCTTCAGATCCTTACTAGAAGTGGCATTATACTAATTTAAATATTTTTAGACTATATGGTGCCTGACTTACACCATTGCCTTGGAAGATGCAACTCTCAAGTCTTTTAGCATAATTAAATTTTTTAGATTTCTCTTCGGCTAATAGACAGTCAGCAGTCCATAATTCACCTCTATTCATGACTATTCCATTATTTTGGCTTACTGGAGAACTGCTGCTTTGGATGCCTTGGTAAAATAGTGGGGAAATGAACTAATACTCCCTTTCCTCTCCTCCAGTCTTAACCATGAAACCAAGGCCATACCTGTTTATTGTTGCTGAACAAAAGACTAAAATGTACAGAAAAAAAAAATGAACAGTGGTCCAATATGCCTTGCAGGCCTACTGAAAGTATTTTAAATTAAAGAACAAGAGAAAATTCCCTCCTTCTCCTAGATGTGAAACTGCAAAAAATTCTCTTCTGGATAGTCTTTTAGTCTCCAGTGTGCAAAGGCTAAGAGCAATCTTCAGGAAGACGCTGAACAGAGTTGACCTGAGATTTCCTGCCCTATCCCCTCAGATTGTCTGTTGGCAATAGCTGGCATGGCTCCCCTGAACACATGGAAAATATGGCAATTATTACTCTGGGGGAATTGTCACTGAGAACAAAATGATGTGCAGTAGCTCACTGCTCAAGCTGTGGGATGGTGCCTGTATGTGAAGCCACCTCAGGAAGCAGTCCGTCTTATGTGGGCACCTTAATTTTTTAAAATCTGATTCTAAAGATTATTCAAAGAAACAACTGCAGAAGCAAGGGCATAGAGTTTATGTTTTGGAAGCCACTTGAGGCAGCAGAGAAAGGATTAATGAGGTGATCACACCCGAAGATAGACTTCAAATAATCTGCTGTATACTTCTCATGCTCTACAGTGGGAATATTACTCTTACTCTTCTACCCTAAAAAAAGACCTTGTTTTTGTACCTCATGCACCTAAGAATATCTGCATAATGACAAATTTTTGCGGCTGTATCCAAAACAGACAAGCTGAAGAGTACTGTTACACCTTTCCCTAATTACACAGTCACTCACACATTGTGTTCTCCCAAACTTGAAGAAAGGATGTGTGGGAGCTATGCTTCAAAGCTGAGATATACAGAATGGGAGGGGGAGAGGCATCATATGAAAACATCCCCAGCAAATTTAGTCTGTCCTACAGCCAATAAACAGAAACCTTAGATAAGAATGTCTGCTTGACATAGCTTACAGCTTACAACTTACAGAAGTCATCCAATTATTAAGAAAGCCAAAGAAAAAAACCACTGTAAATAAATTAAAAGCAACATAAATACAAAATCTACAACAGATCAGATCAAAATCATTCAGAGTGTTTTGCAGACTAAAGCAAAACTAGAAATATTCAACATACTTTAGCCAGGGAATCTGAATTCAGAGAGGTACTTAGTTTCTTCAAAATGTCTTTTCCTCTTAAGTTTCAACTGAGTAAGCAGCTAAAAACCAACACAGAGCAAGCCACATCAGGCTCAGTACAGCTAGTTAGGAAGAGTGGTACATTCCGAGAGGGGCAAGGGGACACATCTGATTACAGAAATCTCTTCTATAGCTACACAACTATTCTCCATTTCAAATCTAGATAATTACTATGTTGCAGAAAATAACTCATGAAGCAGCAGATGGTGCAACATGGGAACACCTGTTCCTTTAAAGACCAATACAAATAAAGGGAGCAATAGCCGTTTTCCTTTGGAAGGAAAGAATACAGCTTTGGAGGACAGGATACATAAATACCACCAGACTGTGGGCAGAACCCAAAATAATCCATTCAGCATTCTGTGCTAAACACGGAATGCAGTTGCCCTTGACCCAGCCCTGCTCACGTGTTGATAAAACTGTCAGAAGCAACACATGCATTTAGACGACTGAAGCACCCAAAAGACACGCCAGAGCACGCTTCGTTTTTCAAGGACAGCTTGATGACAATAACTTAGATTTTTAGAAACACATGCAACTAACAGATATCTTGGAATGGTTAACTCTAGGTACGTTTTTGTTTCCCCTGTTTTTTTTTTCCATTAGGCAATTATGCCGTACAAACACAATTTCTAATTCACTGGTCAGGTTAACTGGCAGTTCACATGGAACTGCGGCAGCCCTTAAGGGCTTGTATGTCCTCCTTTACCAACTGGCAAACCAAAAGTGTTTTAAATCTGGCTGTATAGGAGCTCATTCACATCTACGCTAGTGAGCACTTACTACTGTAGCCCTTACCTTGAAAACATACACAAATATAAATTGTTACTGTAAGAATGTACGGGAAATGGATTCAGGAGTTACAGGCACCATTTGAGCTCGCCAGCCACTTCTATTCATGCGCAGCAACTTAGCAGTCTGTATTCTAGAGAATAATCCACATGGGAAGAACACCACTTTTCGCCTCCTTCCACAGTTACCAATGCAATTCCACCTTTAGACGGAAACGTCCGTGTCTCAGTACAAAGGCGCCGAGCGAAGCATCCCGCGCCGCGCCCGCGGGGTCCCGCAGCCCCCCGCACATTGCTGCAGGCTGGCCCTGCCGGCCCCCCATGCCGGGCGGGGGTCCTCCCCGCTCGCCGGGTGGGTTGTCCCGCGGGGGCTGAGCCCCGGGCCCGCCTCCCGCCCCAGCGCCCAGCAGGTCCCTCCAAATTCCCGGTCTTTCCCACACCGGGACCCGCGGCCCCGCTCCCTTCCCCCTCCCGGCCGCCTCACCGATAAGGACGCGGAGGTGCTTGAGTCGGGTGAGTGGGTCCTTGCGGGTGTCCAGCACCTTCTGCGTGGATTTCCGCACGTCCCCGTGCGGCTTCTTGGAAAACATCCCGCCGGGCCCGGCCCCGGGCCCGGCCCCGGCGCCGAGCTCCAGAGGCGGACAGCGGCCTCCGGATCTGCCCGCTCTGGGGCCCCTACATAGCCAGAGGCGGCAGCGCCGCCTCCTCGTCCTCCTCCTCCTGACTCCGACTGCGAAGTGGCGAGGGCGGAGGGGTGCGGCGCGGAGCCGACTCCCCGCGGGCCGGGGGGCCGGGCTGGGCCTGGGCTCCCCCTGCTTCCTCCCTCGCTTTCCTCCTGCTGCTTCACGACAGCCGTCAGGCACGACCCCAGGCGTCCCCATGGCAACCGCGTCGTGACGTCACGGCGGCGCTGCCCCGCGCACCTCCGAGGCGCGGCGGGCGGGGCGCGCCGCTCGCGCCACCCGGAGCCCCGGCTGAGGGGGGAGAGCGGGCGCCGGAGCAGGACACTTGGGGGCCCGCTGCAGCATCCTCTGCGCAGCTCGGCAACAGTAACTGGTGTAAGAAACTGTACTTCTACTGTTTCTAAGTAAAATGTAAAGTTATCCCATTACGCAGATGCTCTGTACACAGACGCTGCAGTGTAAGGAGGCGATCCTGTGAGCAATAAGGAAATAAAATCCAGGTGGGGACCGTATTCACCACGGCAGCGATTCCAAGCCTTTACTCAAGCCTCAGTTGTGCAACCAGCAACGATGTGTCTCACAGTTCCTCTTTCCACACTGGTCCTCAAAGTGCTGCAACTCCTCACACTGAACTCCTGCCCAAAGCTGCTGCTCCCTGATTTCACTGCCTACGCCTTCAGCTGCAGTGCTGGCATCGAGACTGAACCATCAGGCACGTCTGGGTCCAGCACGAAGGTCTAAGGCATCCTCATTTCATCTGTGCTCTGTTAGGATGGCCATGTCTCTTCTACTCCTACAGCAAAGTCAAATGAGCTCAAGAGAACATGTTTGTCTCAGTCTCATGCACAAATAGGTTGTTGACAGCGAGGCACACAACAGCCAGGGAAATGGCTGAGGTGCCGTATCAACTCTTGCTGAGGACTGAATTACTAACATTGAAAAAGTCCCAAGTTCCTCCTAAAATTTTGTTTGCATTCAGGACAGAGAATTGCTGGACTTTCCAAAAGACTTGTGCTGTAGTATCATTTAAGACTCTTTCCAGTATTTCTTTGCTTGGACATTTTTAAACAATCACTGGTGCTCTGTTTTGGATTGAGGATATATATCCACTTCTGTGAGCTAAGAGTCTGATTGGAACAGCTGCAGTTTTTAATATTGGAAATATTTAATTATTTGAGATGTGTTTTAAAATTCCGAGAATTATCAACATTTACAGGCTTGTCACATAAATAACATAACCCAAGTGTTTAAAATAATCACAGATTTTTAGCAGTTAATGTTAGAAGCACAAGGGCCGTAGTCAGCAGGGCATCAGTGAGGGACTCTGTTGTCTGCCTGCCTATGTGGTCTGCCCCAAAGCATTTAATATTCTACCATCTCTGTAAATGAGATCTGAAGAGTAGCAATGTTAGGTAATAGGTAGTATTACAATTACTTAGTTTATTATAACACAGTACATTTTAGCTCTCTAAGATCTGACAGTGATACATTGATTTATGTGCTTTGTTTTTTAAATTTCATTAATTTTAAACACAATTCTGCATATTGAAAAACTTTGAAATATCTTTTCCTTGGATAATTTTCTGACTTTTCCGTTAATTTTTAGACCTTTAACTCAATTAAAATTAAAAATTTGAAATTAAAAATATTAAAAAATAATTATTAAAATTAAAAATAATGGTGATTAAAAATAATGGAGTAAGACATCACTAAAATATTAAATGACAGAAAGGGAGTGGTGTTAACCAAAATAATAATGGCTTCTACAGATAACCTTCTTGTGCAGGCACACCAGGCAGGAAGGGCATGTTCTGTGCACAAGAAAAGCCATGATCTTGCAAAGGCTTGACTTTGAAGCATGTGACTTCGGTTCCTTTGAATATGCATGAAGGACAAGGTTGGAAAAGAGCAGGATTAGTTAGGCAGAGGTTAGGTTCTGCTGCATTCCAGGCTGCTATTATTGTGCCAAATTCTTCTCATTTCCACTTTAAAGAAAGAACTTTTAAAATATTTCTGTCCTTATGCAAGGGGACTGTTATAACTAAGTTTAACTGAACTTTTAGAGGACTACTGTAGACAATTAAATGCTGCAGAACTTTATTCCCTCCTATTAACTGTCATCAAGTCTGACAGAGTTCAGAAAGCATTTGGATAATACTCATAGGCACATGGTGTGCCTCTCGGGGATGGTCTTGAGCAGGGCCAGGAGTTGGCCTTGATGATCCTGGTGGGTCCCTTCCAACTCAGCAGATTCTGTGATTCTGTGATCTCTACAGGGCCCCATAGGACACTCAGAGTAGCAGGAGGCAATTGGATCACATTCATACTATCAAAAAACTTCTCCCAGTTTATCTAGGATTTATGATTTCCTAAGATTTCAGCTGTTGCCAAATATCTTCAGAAAACATACAGGTATTTCTTAATATATCCTGGAGAGCACAAACCCTTCAGTTGTGGCCTAATTCAACAGTTCTACATTCCAAATGGATAGATTATGTTTTGAATTCTTGGATACACCTGCAGGTATCTAACTTTCTGGAATTCTTGCCTTACTAATATTTACACCACATAAGGGTACATGATCAAAATGAGTTAAAGCTACTCAGGTTTTCATTAAGTATTTCCCATCTTTCATGTAGCTAGTATAGATCATAAGCCTGACCCCTTTGAGGTGCATGCACTGAAGAGCTATTTGCCCACATGGTCCTTCAAGAGGAAAGAAGAAATTTAAAAGAATTTTTTGAAAGTGTCACTACTTCTGATTTTTCATATTTAGTTTCATAGTGTCCTTCCTATGAGGGTTGTCTTGCTTTTGAGACAGAAGGCTCTATATATTATGTTGTGGATGTTGGAGAGGTGTGCTGTGAACCTCTGAGTATATGGCTTTGCTTATACTATGCATATTCAGCAGTATTCCTGTTCATCCTGAGTAACAAATTTTTACTTAATTGGCAACTATTTAGTTTATGAAAAAGGCCCCCAAACCTAGATATTTGAGTAGTCAAACCCACAATTATGTACAATTTAATACTCTAGCATAACACATTGACACTAGAGATGTTTGCTACTTTCTCTCAGGCAGTTAAATATCAGGATCCTCTAATATATTTCTAGTATATTAATAATAAAACAGCTAGCTGTCCCTTCAACAAAATCCTCTTCCTATGAAGATGTCCCATGGGAAATCCCATGATTTCCCATTGCATTTGCACAGTTCTGTGTCTCAGAGATGATATCTGGAATTAATAGATTTCTGTGTTTAAGGGAAGGAGCTTTTCATAACCTTATACTCTTCTTTTGTTTTATTAGCAATGTATCAGCATTAATACCTCTGTTGATACACAGCCAGAACACTGCAGTCTTTCCAGTCACCAAAGATCACGTTTGAATTAATTTTTCCAAGAACTACAGAACTCATGAAGCCAGATTTCCTCCAAATTTGTATTCTAACCACTGAAAACCACAATCCACCTCCCTTCACAACTATAAGCCTTCCTTTGTTTAGTCCTCCCTTACCTGTCTGGGCAAGAGGCTGGACAGCAGTTAAGTCTTAACTACAGGTGTACAGGTTGGCAAGCTGCTGTCCCTTGGACAAAAGCTAAGTGAACATATATCCCTCTCTGGGACATTATTAGGTTTTATTTGTTCCAAATGCTGTTTCACAAAACATGCAGAAACTTGGTATCTTTAATTTTCAAATAATATAAGATCACGTTTTCAAATAATATAAGATCAAAATCAGACAATGGTTTCAAAAGTAGCAGGGAGAATGCAATTAAAAAAACAAGCAACCCAACAAACCCCAAACCAACCAACCCAACCACCAAAACCAACCAACCAATCATTACCTAACATAAAGAACAAAAAGGGTAAAGGGCCTGTCATGATGAGAAACTTTCATGCATGTGGAAATTATTTAAAACTGGTGTAATCATTACTAATTCCTGGCCAGCAGTGCCAGAGAATTTAGATTTTTGCTATGCAAAGTCACCTCCAACTCACAATGTTTGAGTTCTAATGTAAGCACTAACACCCATATCTGATAAGAAAGAGCTTTTGAAATGTGAATACAGTGGAAGTTGCAACACCTTTTCTTTTAACCAAAAGTACTCAAACACTCAACCACTGAGATGTTTTATTTTACTTTCCCAACTTATGAAATAGTTGTGCAATATTGACAAATGCAGAAAAGAAACCCTGCATGACTGCCAGCCTCTAGGGGAGAGAGAATTTTGTACAGATTATTTATTTTCTATCAAAGGAAACACTTTGCTCTGATCTCTCCTGTTATGTCACCTGCAGGAGTAAAATGGATATTTTAGACATAGGTCATATATCTTTGTGTTTGTTTTGATTAGTACAACTTTACACCTTTTGCAGCATATATCAGAGTATTTTGCCTAGAAAAAAACATGATCTGAGGAATGAACATCATCCAGTAGTCTTCAAACATAGCTCATAACTGGCACTCCATGACTGCTACTTAAAATTGCTGCTGATTTTGACCTGCATGCAAAATAGTCTTTTCAGATTTTTTGTGACCTACCTCCTAGTATAGCACTTTCAAATTGAGGGTGAAGGATTAGTTTTAATAAAGTATTCAGTGTATCATTTTTTAGTGATAGAAAGTGAAATAGTTTGGTTTGCTAGAGTCCAAACACCCCCAAAGCTACCACTTCTTTCTGGCTAATAGGTTGCTGTTCTGTCCCCTTTGGAGGACCTCACCCCCAACAACCAGAACTGTGATGACCAGTCTAAGACATACTACATCTTTGAAATGGGAGAGACTCCTAATGAGAAAGTATTTCCAACTCATTAAGATACAGTGCACTGTATTGCACACATTAAAAGCTCTTTCATCCCTGCTTCTCCTTCAAGGTTTCATCTATACCTGTATCCTAATGACTCGCATTATATATGTATTTCTGTCTTTTTTCTTTACAATCTTCTTGTCAGAAATACTCAGTCACTATGTAACTACACACCACAACAAAAGTGGGCAATCAGGTTTATAATCAGAAAGTTAGTAACTGCTTTGCAGAATCAAAAGTGATACATGCTTCCACTCACTGCCTCCATTCAATAACTTAGGTGTAAAATTACAGCTTTCCATCCTAACTTTTTCTAAAGGTGTCTCAAATTGGGAAAGGAGATATCACCACCTGTACTAGCCAGCATTTTATTTATAATGATTGGTATTGCATCCCATTTTTTTCAATACCAGTTTTCAATAAAATTTCCAGATTTGAATTTTTACACGGTTGCCAACCGTCCCTGTTGATGGTCTCTTTCTAATTGTTGGAAAATACCACAAAAAAAAACCCCCAGGTGTTAATCCCCACCTCCCCATTAAATGCAGAGCCGAGTAGATGAGAATTATGACAATCACCTTGTTAATAGTTATTTTACTCTAACAAAGTGCATAAGTCATGATCCAGGGAAAAAACAAAACAACACAACACACCTTTGTAGGCACCTAATACTTGCATTCACTTATAATGATGAAATGGTCAATCATGGGACTGGTCCTCTGGCAGCTGGCTGGATTCATAGATGAATGTATACACACAAAACAAAAATCTTTGCAAGTCCTCTAACAGGCCAGATAGAATTTCTTCTTTCCCCACTCCTTCTAGCATTTGCCTCTAGAGAGCTGTTTAAGATAGGTGTTGACACTTTATCTGTTAAGGGTTTATAGGTGATCTGATAAATTAGCTTTGTAGTCTGGAAATAAACTATAAGCTGCCATTAGCCCTGTGCCCATATGTAGTGCACAGAAGTACCCTTTGCTTTTAGGTTTCCTAGTACTCCATTTGGACAGTCAAGTTAACTTCAACCAGTACCTTTTTTTTCCTCCACACAACAGATGTTTATATTGCTTTAGCTGGGTAATTCCCCCATCTCCTGGATATAAACAGAATAGAAGCATGTAGAATTGTGTTATTTAATTTTTTTTCTTGCTTAACTTCTCATCTTGGTTACTATTTCCACCAGGGCATGGGAACTTTGATTTCCTTCTGGGGTTTATTTTTAGTTCCTTTAGACCTAGTTCCAACCATTTGAATAGGAAACTACAATCAAGCCAAAGGTTTCCTGCTTTCCTGCCATTCCTTTCTTTGCAACTATTTCCAGTAGTTTGGTTTTTTCTAGTCCAGAACCTTTGATTTCTAGTCTTTTTATCTTGTTAGTCCAAAAGGCAACACTTGAACTGGGAATTGTTAGACATTTTTACTTCTGGTTTTGTGTTTTGTTTTGTTTTTTTTTTTTTTCCTTTCTGAATCCCTATCTTAAAAAATATATCTTATATTTTTATAAAATATATATCTTAAAAAAAAAATCATATCCAGCTGGTGAAATTTCCTGGTTTCCTTCTGGGATGTCTCCTGGTCTTGTTTCAGGCCGTCTCCTAGCTCCTCTCAGCCATTTGACTATCAGTCATCACTACTATATCAGTCATCACTCCTAAGACTTTAATCGGGCTACCTCAAAAGAATACCAGACTGGGAGAACAAAAAGAAAAAAAAAAAAAAAAAAGAAAAAAAAATAGAAAAAGAAATAGAAAAAGAAAGAAAGAAAAAAATAAGTTCCTTGCTAACTGCTTTGGTCAGTTTTTAAAGCTGTGTGAACCAGCACTCGGCCAGGCATCGGGGGCTCACAAGTTTCCTGGGAAAAACCCGGGGACGAGTTCAGCTGCTGTTGCTCCATTAAACAGCCAGAGACATTTAAAAACCTTGGGCCAGGCCAGCTCCCTTCCGCCAAGGTCCGGCCCGGTCGCCCCTTCCCTCCCTCCGGCCGGCCGGCAGTGCCGGGAGCCGGGAGCGCAAAGCCCCCGGAAGGGCTCGCAGGACTGCGGCGGAGGCAGCGCAGGCAGAAGAAAGAAATGGCTTCGGCAACTGCAGCTGCCCACCGCTGCGGATCTAGAAAAGAACTCGGGATTCCCACGTGGGCTACAGTTCTTTTACAAATCGTAGGTTTGAACGAGATGTTAGGAAGACGTTCTTTACTGTGAAGGTGGTAAGGAACTGGAGTGGGTTATCCAGAGGAGTTCTGGATGCCTCATCCCTGGAAGTGTTCAAGGCCAGGTTGGATGGAGCTCTGAGCAACTAGTGGAAGGTGTCCCTGCCCACGGCAAGGGGTTTGGAGCTATATTATCTTTAAAGTCCTTTCCATCCCAAACCATTCTACAGATCTATGAAAAAAGATGATGAAAATTGTTGTGCTGTGTCCCTGAGTGAGTACAAAGTCAGAGACAACAAAAAGAGAAGGGATGGAGTATGCACACTGAAGGATGGGAGGTTAATTCTATCTAATTTTTCTCTCAGTGTTCTTGGAGAAGAGGTAACACACCTACATATACTCCTCTTGAGGGAGATACAGGGAAATTATTTGCACTGGATATAGAGAGATGTGGGAGAAAAAAAGTGACTAATGTACAGCAATGGTTATTGTGGTTGAGGTGAGCAGCTGTTGCTATGGAGGTGGAAATCCATAGGGAAACTCACAAGTTATTAACTGCTTCACAATATAGTCTCCATAACATCCATCCAGACAGCAGTGAGGGACTAAATTTGGACTTCAATATGAAGAACTGCTCCTGCCAGGCACACACAACCTTAACTTCTTTGAAGTGGCCTATCAGATTTAGACACACAGTACTTTTCTACTGCTCTTTCAGCTGGCCCAGATTTCAAGAGTGAGCCTGTGCAGTACAATGAGCTCAACTTTGCCCCAAAGATATCAACCACACTGACCTGCAGGCCACAACCAGCTCTGCATTTCAGGACTCTTGAGGATCCCTGCCAGACTTTCTTGTATGTGCATATGTCCTGAGGTGAAGCTCGCTTAGAGCAAGGGGACAGTTCAGACAGCTTTTTCCAGAAAGTGTCACTTCTACTCAGTACATCTTATGTATGATGTACATCTTCACAATTAACAGCAATTGGTGAATGAACAGGAAAGTACTGGTACTTAAAGCCAAAAAAATGATCCCAACCCTGCACAGATTGCAGTATTATCTCTTCAGTCCCTTCTGATATCCACTCTCAATGAACAGCTGTTGGTTTTAGTTAAGTTTTTAACTTACAACTAATTTAATTTAAATCATCACACTGGGTACAGGACAGCATATGACACTGGGGAAGAAGCAAGCTCTGCTGGGGAGGCCACTACTCATAAAACCAAAAAATTGTTAAAGTTGGAAGGGACTTTAACGATCATCTTGTTCCAAATCCCTTGGGACACCTTCCACTAGTCCAGGCTGCTCAAAGCCCCATCCAACCTGGCCTGGAACACTTCCAGAGATGAGGCATCCATAGCTTCTCTGGGCAACCTGTTCCAGTTCCTCACCACCCTCACAGTAAAGAATTACCCCTTAACAACCGCAGGGACCTCTGCCCTCTGAGATCCGAGTCATAAGGGGCAGCTTGCCAGGATGCAGAACTCCTCGGCAGGGGCCAGGCGGATGGTGGGGCACACGTGAGGCCCCGCGTCGTCCCTCCGCTACTCCGGCAGGGAACGGTCACGACCGAACCCCGCGCCGCACAGCGCCACAGCCTCGCTCGGCCTCCTGCGAGAGACGCGGGCAGGTACAAAGCTCTACGAACTTTGCCCGGCCGCGCTGAAGCCTCTCTCGGCGCCGAGCAGTTCTGTGAGTGTCCCCGGGCGGAGAGGGGCGCGAAAACGACGCACCCGACCCCTCACCCCTCACCCCGCCGGCCCTCTCCTCTCAGGGCGGACCACAATTCCCAGAACGCCGCGCGCGTGCTGACGCCAGACGGCGGCGGGACTCGGCCAGTGGGCGGGCGGGCGCGCGGGCACCGGGCGGGGCGGAGCGGAGCGGAGCGGCCGGTGGTGGCGGAGCGGCGGCGGGAAGGGCGGGCTCGGGGCTCCACAGCAGCGGCGGAGACGATGCCGGTCCATTCCCGGGAAAAGAAGGAGAATAATCACGATGAGATGGAGGTGGACTACGGAGAGAACGAGGGCAGCAGCTCTGAGGAGGAGGAGACCGAGAGCTCGTCCGTCTCCGAGGAGGGCGACAGCTCAGGTACGGCAGCCGCCCGCAAGGCGGCTTCCTCAGCTCTCGGCGCTGCCCCGGGGGCACACCGATTCCGTCCCGTCTCTGGCGGCTGTCGGTGTCCCCCCTTCCCCTCCCCCCGGTCACCCCGCCCCGGCCCAGCCTTTGCTTCGGCTCAGCGGCTCGTCTCCGGGCCGGCGGCCAGGGCGCAGGAACGGGGCGGGGCGCATGGGCAGGGAGCCCCGCTGAGCCCCGAGCCGGCGGCTCCGGAGCAGGCTGGCGCCCGGCCATGGCGGCCTGGGCCGCGCTGCTCCGCTCCGTGGGTGAGCCCTGGCTTGTTCCTTGCTGGGCTTGAGTGCATCCTCGCCGAGGGGCTCCTCGCTGAGGTCTCCACTTAAAGGCTTGGCATATACGGCATATACGTCTGCATACATGACCACGTGTGTACGTACATATAAGTACGTATTTCCATGCAAGCTCATGAATTTCAACTAGGTGTTTTAAGACCTTTGAGGGCCTTTGTCTTTGAGGGGATATTGAAAGCCCTATCGATACCACTGGCCTCTTTTGCAAATCACTTCAACCTCTGGTCAGTTGAAGGTCCTTTCTTTTTTCCAAAGTTTCCCTATGGACTGTAGATTTTGAATTACATTAGTAGCTGAAATCTAACTTTCAAAGGATTACTTTTTCTATGCTTAATTTACACTGTGTTATTAAGAAGGTTATTACTATCTGTTCAGACTTTCCTTGTGATTACTACTTTCTGTCTTTGGTCTTAAAACATACTTCCAGGTGATAACTGGTAGGAGTTTGTGATGCCTTATTTGACTAGTGATGTGATGCAAGACAGTGGATGGAAAGGAAGGTGGGGCAGGGTTAGTGAGTTGAGAAAAGTCCTGATATAGATGCGGACCAGGACTAGCCCTAGTCCTGACATGTGGTTCTGGCAGCTTAAGTGATTTAGTGCTGAGGCCCCTATATCACCAAATTAAAACTATAATATGCTGAATTGGAAGGGACCCAGAAGGGTCATTGAGATCAACTCCTGACTGCACAGGACACCCTGAGAATCACACTATGTGCCTGAGAGTCTGGGATTAGGAAGGAGTAAGTGTGTTTTAAGTGATGTAGTCTGTTCGTGTTTCTTTAAAACAATACAAGAAGCTCTCCAGATAATTTTTATCGCATTCCACAGAGAAATGCTTTTAAGGGAGTACTTAAAGGATGATGATTACAGAAAATTACATGCTTGTCTCAATGTCTTGACCAATATGGACATATTCCTTAGAAGCATATTGTTTCTACGGACTTAAAATAATTATCAACCCAAGAAGAAGGTCTCAATTGAAATTAGTAATGAATCTTTTTTTTTGGTTAAATTTTTCATTTGCTTTGCTTGCATTCACCGTTTTGGTTTTTTTTCTGTCTCTAGTAGATGCCTGAGAATACAAAAGGTGCTGTTAGAGGAAGCGTGATTCGTCCTTGAGAGCTGGCACTCTTTCTATCCTGTTCATTTTGATGTTACGTATTTAATACAGGTGTTTTATTGGATGAGATATAGAATAATTTGTTAGGGATAAATTATGTTCACTATCCCAGAGGAGAATTTGGCCAATTTTTAAAGCACTTTATATGGGTCACAGCTTATTAAAAAAAGCTATTTTAGGTGCTGTGTGGATTTTTTTATCTTTAAACCAGGTTGCCCTAATTACTGTGTTGGACTGCTTGAGTATAGTAGGAAAAAACAACTGTGATTTTGCAAGTGGTTTTTGTACACTTTTTTGTACTTTTTGGAGTATGACACTGTATAAAAACTCTGAAGTTTTGAGACAAGATGGGCCTATCGGCAACTGTTTTAATATGAAATGGGCAATCTTCCACCTCCTGTGATGTAAATTTTCAATTGGAAGGCTATGAGATTTAAACTTACAACATTTTACTTTTTCAGCAATGCATATTCCATAGTGTGTTAAGGCCATGAGGAAGAAATTCTTTAAGTGGGGAATTAAAGCTATTTCAGGGCTCTGAAAATCTTCATCGTTTTGTGTATCTTACTGGAGGAAGACTAAAAATGAAACAATTGAAGGGCAACTTGGCATGTGAGTTGACATTTAGTATAAATTATAGGTAGAATTAAGACTTCTAGGCAGAAAGTCAAAGATTTTTGAGAGTATTTGTAGTTGAGAGGAGATTGGAGAGAGCTGTGTGTTATTTCTTTATCTGCAAGGAAGTCAGCTGCACCCTCAGATGCCAATGCATAGCAATTTCCTTTCAATGCAGGTTTAAAATGTAAGATGCAGTCCCTTTCCCCTCCAACAGTGGGTGTGCTCTGATCCTCAGCCAGGATTACAGTTCTAGTTTTCTTTGCTTTGTACTCCATAAACATATGCAAACAATAAAATCCATGTTGATTTAAGAAAAGCTTATGAGTGAACTCCTTACTAAAACATACTTAGAATCAAAAGTATAGCAGAACACATTTGAAACGTGTTGGAGAATAAAGGGGAAAAGTTGTGGCTATCCCAGTGTTCCTGTTTGGTTTCCCTGGGAGGTGCCTTCACATTTTAAAGAAAATTTATTTTTGTAGCACAGAAATGCTTCTGACAACTGAGTAATATGACTGCCACATTCCTTAAATCTGGCCAAATTAGAAGTTGCTAAATCTATTTTGGCTTGGATGTTGTATCAAACAGTCAAATAAAACTGTTCTTTAATAGGATTTTCAGCCTTATTCTGGGATTATGGTTCTGCCTTGCTTTTGAGAGCAATATTTTAATATAAATAGTATCTCTTAACAGCCTGATATGCTCTTCCCCCACCCTCCCCATTCATTGTATTTTTTCCAAGTTCTGTCTTCAAATTTTCTTTCTCTGCTTTCAAATACTTCAGGTTATATTGTGTTTTTAAACTTTGTGCACTGTCCTTTTTGATTGTTCTGACATTAATGTGACGGACTTCACTAGATCTTTAATTTGGACTCATAGTTGCCTTTGTAATACTGATTGGTATTGCTTTGCTGACTGTTGGTTTTCATATCCAGGCAGAGAAGGTTAGTACAGTTTTTAGTCTTAAAAGCTTGTGATGATTTCAGGAAGAAGTTAAGTGCAGAGAGGTCTGAGTAGACAAATTGATTTAATCAGATCCTTCCAAGTAGCTAGTGGTCCTGAAGCTACTCCTTTCGCCTCATCAGCTTTACTAATTGCCATGCTGTTTTGCAAAACAGTAAGAATGAAGAATTGCATGCTGCATTCTCTAGTTGGTGTAGGAGACAGCTTGAAGCAGTTAAATATGTTTGTTGGAAAAATGTGAGGAAGAAGCAGGAAGCGCAGAGTTGTTTATAGCCTAAAAGAGTGATCTTTGCTGGGTTCAGGATCCTACTTTGCCTCTCTGTCAGGAGGTAGGATTTTTCTTGCCAATGTAACTGCTTATATAAGTAAGGGCTCCTTAGGACAGTGCTTTCTGTCAAGCATCTGGCTTGTTCACACCAGTCTGAGTGCATGGCCATCCCTTCTGCATGCCTGCTGCTGGTTGATAATGGTCAGCTGCAGTGTAACTGTAGAGGGCTAATTCCTGCAGACACTGCTGTTATAAAGCAGTTTCACTTATCTGACTTTTGAATATGGCTTAACAAAGCCCTTTTTTCTTTTTTTTTTTCTGAGAAGGTTGGGAAAGAGTCAAGAATTTTGTATCTTAGTTTCTCAGTTTTCTAGTCTAGGAAAGACCAATGGAGGTAACAACTGATTTTAGTGACACTGGATGTGTTAATGGCGGTGTTAAAAGTTTTGGCAAAAAATTGTGTATTTATGTTGCTTTATCTTCCCTAGGTAAATTATGAAAAAAAATCAGGAATAGAAATTGAAATAAAATCTGTGAGAAGAGTTTAACATTTACTACTCTTGTTGCATAAAAGCATATAAAGTCAAGTGTACGCAGTGTTCTAGACTTTTCAGGTTAAGAAATGTTTCATTAGAGTAATTTCAAATGGTCATTAAAATGAACTGCAAATATTTTTACGTTAATATTTCAACTTCAATTAACTCTTCCAACTGGATAGGATGAAACTTGTTTCAAAATTATATGTTACTTTTTCTTTAAAGAATATTAATAAAAGAAATCTTGAATTTTGTATGACAAATGTAGCACTGAACTATGCTTGTGTTCCAGGGGTTGCTTTTGTTTGTACTAACCCAGGATACACTTGAATTTTCAGTGGTGGCTTATAACTGCTCATGCTTAATGGTATCTTTCATTTGGTATGATATACATTGCTTAGTTTTTCTGTTTCATGCATTCTTATGTATTCTTTGTATTTCAGTCATTAAATTACCCTCTTGAGGTCTTACAATGCTGTTGTTTCCTGTTTTGAGGAAGAAGAATTTCTGTTTATGGAATTTATTCTAGAATTAGATCCAGGTTTCGTACTTTGTAGCTTATATGCCAAGTGATTTCTCATATTCTGCTATATGAGAATAATAATATAAGAGAGAAACTGTTCATGGCTATAATTTGGATTCCCTTCTGCATTCACTACAAACATATCCAGTTTATTTGGTTGCAAATTACATTGATAATTTTTTTTTATTCTTAGAAATGGATGATGAGGACTGTGAAAGAAGAAGAATGGAATGTTTAGATGAAATGTCCAATCTTGAAAAGCAATTTACAGACCTTAAAGATCAGTAAGTATTTTAATGTTTCAAATGCCTCATTTGAGGATCCTTTCCGTGAAAATATTGTGTGCAGCTGGTGTTTCTTGTCTTTCATATATGTGGATGCTACTTTTGGAGAAGAGTAAGGACTGCAAAATCTGAAGTTACTTGCAGGCAGTTGCTGTAGAATGCTTCTACATGTATTCATGTATTTTTTGTTTCACTGTAAGGATGATTTTGAAATGTTGTTCCTGTGAAGGGCTAATCTGGTTCTGTTGCATCAAACTCCCTAGTAGAACCAAGGAATTCAGGGAAATTTGAGATTTTGTTTAATTACTTATTCATTCAATATCATTGTCATACTTTTATATATGTGGGACAGACCTAAGTGCATTGTCTTTGCTAAGTAAGGAATTAGGTTGGGCTTTTTTTTTAGCAGTATTTTTTTATATTTGGTACTAATGAAAGTTTCTTGTAATTACTGCAAACCTGGTACCAGTACAAGATAAAATACTGTTATCTCTCAGTCTGCCATGTTACCTACATAAGTAGATAGTAAAAACTTACTCAAGAGATAAACTTAATAGCCACAGTTATTGAAAAGTGATTGTTATTTGTATTACAGCCTGTCATTTGTATCATAGAATCATTAAGGTTGGAAAAGACCTCTGAGATCATGAAGTCCAGCCATTTACCTAACAGTGCCATGTCCACTATTAAACCATGTCTCTAAGCACCACATTTGTGCATATTTTTTAACACTTTCAGGGATTCCACCATTTCTTTGGGAAGCCTGTTCCAATGCTTGAACATTCTTTCAGCAAAGAAATTTTTTCTAATATCCAGTCTCAGCCTCCCCTGGTGTAACAGTTTCCTCTAGTTCTGCCTCTTGTTACCAGGTAGAACAGGCTGACCCTCACCTCGTTACAAACTTCTTTCAGGTCACTGTAGAGAGCAGTAAAATCTCCCTTGAGCCTCCTTTTCCCCAGGCTAAACCCCAGCTCCCTCAGTACTGCTCACAGGACTTGTGCTCCAAGCCCTTCACCAGCTTCATTGTCCTTCTTTGGACAAGCTCCAGCAGTGTATGTGAAGTTAATTTATTTTAACTGCAAGTTAGATACGCCTGTTCAAGTTTAAATTGGTGACATTTTGGTAGCTAACTTAATAAGATACTTGGTAAGTAAAACTTGAGAAGACCTGGTCTGTTCTTGGGCATATGCTTTAATTGATAACTTAGTCAGTTGTTAATATGGTTCAGATGCATATTTATATTGTGAAATAGTTCTTTCTGCTACAGAACTGAGACCTATAACTTTGCATAACAGGACACTGTGAGATCTGGAAATAATAGGGTCTGGAAAAAATTGCCCAACAAGAAATTCCTTGCTGCAGTGTCTAGAGAAGACTGTCCTGGTGTTCTTTGGGCTGAGCCTGGAAAAACCTGGGAAATGCAGCCAACTGATGCTGTTGGTGATGATCAGTTGGTACTGATTGGTTTGGCATTTGGAAAACTGTCAGCTTTTGAGTTCAGTGTTACTCTTCCATCTGTTCAGCAGCTTGGATGACTGAAAACAATTTGTGGAAACAGATCTTTAAGGAGAGAATGTGAGAGAAGGGTGTTCTTGAGAGGAAGGAACAAATTCTTTAGGGGGCTTAGGGCTTACAAATGGTGTTGGAGAAATGGTAAGGCTGTGGTATATGGAGGAAGGTGTTGTAGAGACACATTGGTTAGTTGAGAGATTGAGGTATTTGTGTAGGCTGGAAGAACAGTGGTGGTGGGAATACCAGAAATGGAGCATTAGAGTCATGGAAGAGGGATTATAGGGAGAAGCAGCTGTGAAGAGAATAATGACATTGGGAAAGTAGAAAAAAAATGCATAAACAATAGGATTTTTATCACAACTAACAGCAGAGATGGTGTAATAGTTGGATCTGCTTCCTCATCGGTTTCAGGGAAACTGAATTTGGACATTTTGAGATAAGTAGCATTTATAGTGGTTTGATAGCATTTATTAATTTTAGAAAAATCACTGTTTGAAAGTACTAGATAAATAGTTGTAGTCCATCAGCTGCTGCATGGTACCAGGTGCTGACAGCACCAGTCCATACTACTTGCTCTTATGTAGCTGGCACTTGGTGCACTTGGTAACCAAAAGTTAGTGACTGACTCAGGTGCACTGTGCACCCAGGTTTATGGTCTGGCTAAATAATTCTGCTGTAGCTCTGTGTTAACCACCTTGTGCAGAGTGTGCTCATCAGGGGTTAAGCCCAGCAAACTGGGGTTTGATCAGCTGCATAATGTAATAGCTTAGTAATACTTGATCCTGGTGGCAAGGTGAAGAGGCATTTATTTCTCAAAGAGGTCTTCATATATCAACATACATGAACTTTATTTTGTCTAATTAATTACTTAACCTATGCAGTTTAAGTAAAAAGCAGCATCCTTGTCCCAAGGACATCTGTTATGTCTATGTAAATAGATAACAACTGATGTGTTTGTAACACTTAGAGTTTGTACATGTTTGCTTTATTTTTTCACCTTTTGATTGCTGGGTGCAAAATGAGAACAGGAAAAGTTAGTTATATTGATGATTCTAACATGGGACACTAACAGTTACAAGTAAGTGGAGCTTTATTGAGATTGAAATGTTTATAATTGATATTATATTAAATTCTTCAGAGTGCAAGCAGATTTTTTTCATTGTCTGCCAGAAAATATCAGCTTTTATGGGATGACTGAATTTCAGGTAAAATAAAAATATTTTAATTACACTTCCTTTTGGCAGGAATGTAGTGTATCAGAAATTATCTCATGATATTTATAATAGTACACAACATGTAGATTTTCACAGGAGTTGAATTGAGGGTTGCTTCATTAAGCACTTGCATCTCTTTTTCCTTGGTGTATGGTAGTATGGGAGCAGATAGGTGAACCCAAATGTGAATGATCATTTCTGTCCACAAACTGTCTATCTTTCTCTCTCATGAAATAACCCAGTTTGTTCTTACATATTGTACTACCTTTTCATCTCCTCTTCCATGTTGATTCATGTCCTATTATTAACAGATGTGCAATATTTTTTTCTTCCTTAGAGATGGAGATACATTTAATTTTATCCTTTCTGCACTTCTGATTGTTTGCATTTGCTTTTCAGAGTAGACATGGATAGTGTTGTTCAAAAAGAAAATATGTATTGGAAAATTCAAATGAGCAAATCCTCATTTTGTTTCAGTGTTCCATAGCATTAACAAAGAGATGACAAATAGTTATTTTAAGAATATTTCTTCTAACTTGTGTTTTATTTTAAATAAAATATCTACTTTTATTTCTGTTATTTTAAGACTTTACAAAGAAAGATTAAGCCAAGTGGATGCAAAGCTACAAGAGGTCATAGCTGGAAAAGCACCTGAATATTTAGAACCATTGGCAGCTTTACAAGAAAATATGCAAATCCGAACCAAGGTGGCAGGTAGGCATGTAAAATGAGTATTGCTGTTTCAAAGTAGGAACTTGCTATGCATTTTAAGGTCAATCTACTGTTTTCTTTAGAATTGAAGAAGGATTGTGTTTTAAAGTTAGAAATACTGCAGCATAATTTTAAATATGAAGTATAAAATTAATATGTTGCTTACCTCCTTGCATAAGTGGCCTGATAATACCACACTAAAAATACGTCTTTTTTTTTTTTTTTTTATGTTTCATTTAATACTTGCCTTTGTGTAGCAGGAACAAAATTACTGAGTAAAAACTGAATTTTTTTAGTCAGAAGGTTTGGGATCAAGTGTACACAATGGTCACTTTTGAAGAGATATGTAGGTGCTATGTCATGAAATGCTTGCTATCTAATATGTTGACATTTTTTCCTGCCATTTTAGTCTGTCTCTCTTCTACTCTGCTCCTATCCTTCTGTTCTGTCTAGGGAAGGAGGAAAAACCTCTTGTTCTTGGTGCTTTTCCCTAAGCTGAATTTTAGTTATTAAAACCAATGTTTATACAGGTTTTTGTGCTCATAGAAGAAGGCAAGAACATTTATCTTCTTATATACAACTGTATAATCATATGAAATGCTAATATTATAGGAAGACTATACTTTGCTATTGTAAATTCGTTTAATGTTACAGCTTGATTCCCCTAGGAGGATTCAGCTGTCTAAGGATTACCTAACACAGGCTGTCAGAGAGCCAAAAGACAGACATCTGTGATCTCTGTAGCCAGAGAAGCTGTACCAGTGTCTTTCCTGAGAAATTTAGCAGAAACATGGTGCAGGCTAACTGAAAAATGCCAAACCACCTTATACTTTCTGTAATACTAGTGCTGTTTCGGTACTACCCAGTATGTCTTCATTGGTACTTCTGACTTTGAGAATTTGAAATCTTTTGATCCGTTGCATTTCTCTCCCTCCAGGTCTTATTTCTAATGCTTTTTCTCAGCTGCTGACCCAGCATTTCTGGGTTTAAAGTTCTTAGCCCAAATTTATATGACTAGCCCTAAGTAGCCCACTTAGGCTTTGCAGGAGGATCTCAGTTGAATTTGCAAAAGGTTTGGTATAGAAGCAACCTTAATCCAGGCTTTTAATTTTCAGTTTTAAATGTGGCTGCCCATCAGTGCTTTCATGTAGGTGGGTATGGGATATGCAGCATATTACACATTCTCCTGATTGGTCTTCAGCACCATTGAAGAGCCATTTTTCAACGTAAAAAAAACCCCCAGCTTAAAAACAGCAGTTTCCTTGAAGCTGAGAATATAAAATAGTTTTTTTCCATTTGTCCCCAACTGAATGACCTTGATAAAATTATTCCAGAGAAAGCAAGAGACTGCAGAACTGGCTTATTTGCTCTTACAGTTTGAGAGCCTTGACAGAAGTGGGTAATAGCCGGACTTGAGATCCAGCAGGTAACCTGCAAGGACCTGCTGTTACCTGAGAAAGGGGAGGAAGTGGTGACAAAACCCCCAAACTAAACTATATTTAGCTAAACTTTGGATATAATTGCATCTGTTTTAGAAAAGAAACTTGTGCTCCTCAGCTCTCTAAGGCTCTATTCACACAAAATGTGAATCTTGACTGTTACAGCAAGTCAGAAAAACAGCTGTTTCTTCTAGAACAGTTCATACCTATATTTTTCAATTTCAGGCAAATAAACAGTGACCTAAATATGCCAGTCAGCCATAAATATTAAGAAAATAAAAGCCAGCATAACATAGCAATGTAAGAAAAGAACATTTTGAATTCTAGAATAGCTTCACTGTGGAAACTTGATTGATGCAATACTTGGTTTGTTTTTCAGAGGGATTGCTGTTAGTAGTTTTGTTCCTCTAGTACTGTGCTCATTTCTAGTAAGTTGAATTATAAGGGAAGTCGGTTTTGAAAGTTTTTCAGTTGCAAGACACCACCACTGTGTACGCAAATGTAACTCTTCAAGTTTCTAATCTGAAGCAATATAAATGTTTTCTGTTGAGTGCTTTGAATATATTAAATCGAGTTCTATGGATGGTTGCCAGATATTACATTTCAGATACCTCTCAGTTTTTTCCAGCTGCTTAGTGGACACATTTCCAGAAATGTCTAAAAATGCTCCTAATACTTTGAAGTGGTACCCTTTATCACAAGGTGACTGTTTTAAGAATGGAGCAGTTTTGTTAATTAATGTAATTTATTAAGGTCATGCATTATAAAGTAAGTCTTACTCCAAATGTTAATTTATAAAACCTTTTTATTTCAGTTATTTTTCTAGCTGTTTTAAAACCCCAAAACTTTATTTTAAACGCTAATTAGAAAACAGAAGCAGCCATTCAGTGTTTAAATTTGAAAACTGATAATGTTCAGGATAGTTTGATGAGAAATATGAAACAGACATATTTTCTAAAGTTAGTGTGACCACTGGTGTAATTTATTGATTGACAGGAGAGGGAGTTAAAATAACATTTAGTTTTCCTCAGATCTTCAGAATTAAGGATTTACTTGTTCTTATTTTTATTCTTTAAAGCAGCCAGCCACTCTAAGTGCCTAATACAGTACATCTGTATTTTCCACTGTGTGCATGTGGAGGCAATCTTAAAATAGAATTCTGAAGCTGGATATTTGCTGAAGAAAGTAATATTGCTATAATTTGTCTGATTGCAGGTATCTATAGAGAGCTTTGTCTGGAATCTGTGAAGAACAAATATGAATGTGAAATTCAAGCCTCTCGACAGCACTGTGAGGTTGTGCCAGCTGTTTAATTTTGATAGCTAATATCATGTAACTACTGTTTGTCATGCTTTTCCAGTTATTTGCTATTTGAATGCAATTGCTGTGTAATATTTAAGCCCATGCAAGAAGTTATTCAAAGCTAAAAACTAGAATCATAGAATGTGCTGAGTTAGAAAGGACCTGTCAAGATTATCTAGTCCAATTCCTGGCCCTGTGCAGGACACACAAGAATCAAACCACTTGCCTAGGAGTGCTGTCCAAACATTTCTTGAACTCAGACAAGCTGGGACTACTTTTTTGGGGAGCCTGTTCCAGTGCTCAACCACCCTCTGGGTGAAGAACCTTCTCGCGATACCCAACCTAAACCTCCCCTGGCTCAGCTTCATGGCTTTTCCTCAAATTCTATCTCTGGTCACGAGAGTAATGAGATTGGTTTCTGCCCTTCTGCTTGGTATCTATCATTCTGAGGATATTGAAGACCAGGATGAGATCTCCCTTCAGTCCCCTCCAGGCTGAAGAGACCAAGTGACCTCAGCTGCTCCTTATACGGCTTCCCCTCCAGAGCTTTCACCATCCTTCTGGCCCTCCTCTGGACACTCTGTAGTAGCTTAATAGCTTTCTTAACTTGTGGTGCCCAAAACTGCCCCAGCACTCGAGCTGAGGCTGCCCCAGTGTAGAGCAGAGCAGGACAATCCCCTCCCTTGCCTGGCTGGCCATGCTGTGCCTGATACACCCCAGGACACTGATGCATCCTGGCTGCCAGGGCACTGCTGGCTCAGATTCAGCTTTCTGTCATCCAGGACCCCCTAGGTTCTCTCCAGCCGCTCATTCCCCAGTCTATACATCCAGGATTGCCCTGTCCCAGATGCAGAATCCAGCACTTGTTCTTTTTTAACTTCATTTGGTTGGCAATTGCTCAGCCCTGTCATTTGTCAGTCTCTGCAGGGCCTCTCTGACCTTGAGGGAGTCAGCAGCCCCTCCCAGTGTTGGCAAATTTACTTAGTACTCCTTTGAGTCCTCTGTCTGAGTTGTTAATGAAAATGTTGAAGAGTTTTTATTAGTTTGACTTTACATATCTATCTATCTATCTATCTATCTATCTATCTATCTATCGCTAAGGCTTCTTATTTTTCATTATCAAGTTCTTATTAATAGACTCCCACATGATTTTTTTTTTTTACCTTTTTCATAAAAAGATTACCAAGAAAGTAACCAAAATATCTGACATAATTTTAGCAAGAAATGTCTTACATTTTAATAACAAAACCAAAGAAGTCTTTTTGAAATTAGCATTAGACAGCTACTGATAGAGTTGTCATTTCAAAAACAGTTATGAGAAAAATATGTTTCTCTCCTTGAATATAAAGATTCCTGTTCATGTATCTAAATACTGGATACTGTAGTACAAACACTCAAGTACATGTATATCCAATCCTGAGCATAGCTGCTTAGATCCTGAGGTTTTCATCACAGTTCTCCTCAACCACCTTACAGTTGCTTAAAGGTTTTCTGGGTGATTCACCATATTCCTGAATTCCTGGTTCCTACTGTACCAATAAAGCAAGAATGTGCATGTATGCTTTTGAAAAGCTTTCCATTTTCTTGATGCCATGGGAAAGAATTAGGTATTACAAAAGATGCCTCATTACTGGCTGCCTTTGCTGCTGTGAATGCTCCTGAGGCTGGACAGAATCTTGTAAGACTTGCAAGGTCTCTTATCCATGATTGAATGATTTGCTTTGGCTTTGTATTATTCCTCTTTAAGGTGGTCTTTGTCCCTTGTTTTGCTGTTATGTGAAACATTCAGAATCACCATCCAATACAAGTCTCTTGGGGGAAAAAGCTCTAGTAAGTCAGAAATTCTGCTTGTAGAATTACTGTTGCTCTGGAGTATAACCATTCAGCAAGAATGCCTCTGATGCCTGTAATAGCTTTTCACACCTTATTTGTTACCAGGTATCTGAAGCAGAACACATGTCTAAACACAAACACTATTTAATTTTAAAATGGTCTCAGAACAGATAACACTCAATTGTCACTTCAGATATATGTAAAAAGGCTTCTGCCTTTTAAATTCACCTGGGAAATGTTTTTTTATAATGAGGGGTTGAAAAATATGTGAATGGAGGTCTTTAGAATTTGAATACTTTGTAGCTAGAGGGAATGGTAAGCATGACAATCATTTTGTGGAATAGCGTTCTTTGTCCATTCCAACCAATTTGCTTCACTCCAGCAAACTAGCTTGAACATGGTTAAAGGGAATTTTTTGTTACTGTGCTGTGGGCAAGAGCAGTTGAGGTGCAGACATCTGCTCATTTGGCTGTAGGGAACTGCAGCTTCTGACAGAGACATGGGAGCAGATAGCTGGATGCATTGACTTGGGCTGCTTACCCTACTTTTTCAGTAAGTCCAAGCTCTCTGTTTTCCAGAGTTGTTGAAGACATTGCTCACTGAAAATGAATGTTAAAATCAAACAATTTGCTGTATTTTCTACTCATAGTTTTGGAAATATGCAAGCTTATGAAAGAGCAGTAAAGCTATTTCCTTAAGGCTTGAAACTCAGCTTAATTCCAGATTACTCTTTTAGAGAATTTAGTGGGTTTTGATGCTAAGAGTAACTGATCTATATAGATACTGTGTAATTTAGTATAGGAGGTAGTTTTATAAAAAAGTTTCCCATGAAAACATTAGCTTTTGTGATTTGTAATAAAAGGTGGCATAGTTTACAATTACCCATTGTGAATAAATATTTTCTATCCAGAAGAAAAGTACTGTATTTGTGTCAAAATGCAAAGTTATTCTGGAGAGCTAGCTGCATGCTCTTAATTACTCTTGGTACCAGTAGTTGATGAATCTGTAATTATATTTTCACTTGTGTTAAGTGAGCGTGCTGTCTTTAAGGAGCTAGGATCTCATGCTAAGAAAGTGGATAGAGATGTCATATGCTTTGTGACTTCTGAAAAAGCTGTTCTTATGTTCCTTCCACTGATACCTTAAATTGTCAATATTTAGATTATTGAACTCAATAATGTAAAAATCTGTAATCTTGCTTTTATAGAGTGAGAAGCTTCTCTTGTATGATACTGTACAAAGTGAACTAGAAGAGAAGATTAGAAGACTTGAAGAAGACAGACATAGCATTGACATTACCTCAGGTAGATGGAAATTCAGTTTTTTAAATTTGTTTTTATCTTCTGCTGGCTACTGATTAGTTTACTATACACTTAGTACTTCTCGTGAGTTTTAGATTATCTGTTGGAATTCTGTTCAGCTGTAGACTTTAGGCAGGGGTTGAATTTAAACTTCAACTTCTGTTTAATAGTTGTCAGCATCCCTTGTGTCTTTGAGAGTATTAATCTATGTACATAATCTTATAACACCTTTGTTCTGTTTAGAAACAGCATCTCACCAGAAAATATTAATTTTCATTTTTGCACAATGTTTTCTCCTATAAAAAGAGCTAAACATGAAAATGTTTCTGATTCATAGCATATTCTTATTATATCTTTTCAGAATTATGGAATGATGAGCTCCAGTCCAGGAAGAAAAGGAAGGATCCATTTAGCCCAGATAAGAAGAAACCTGTCGTTGTATCAGATATCCTTTTACTGAAATCATTGTTCTTTCTAGTAGTGCTTGCAGTTTTATAGCTAACTTTATTACATATGTCATTAAGATCAAGTTGAAATGATTATGCATTATCAAAACTGTTTTTTGCATGACAGACATTAGTCTATTCAGATTAGAAAAGCCATGTTGACACATTCATCCCATCATGAATATTGAAATTAAGATTCTCTTACCTAGCTACTAGTTTTATGTAGAAAATGTTTCTAAAAGTTGGTTTTTCTAGCTCTTAAAGAAAAATAGAGGTACAAGGCAAAAGCAGAATCAAATTAGGCCACGAACTTCACCAACTAACCATATAAATAGCATTGGATTCCGTGGATTTTGAGTTACCTTGCCATTTTAGAGTATATTCCAAACCAAAAATACTAATATAGTATTAGGTATAGAATCTCAGCAATTTCAGACAGTTTATAAAGCTAAAAATCCTTTCAGTTGTGAAGTAAATGAATTTGTTCGTTTTGACTGTAGTTTAGAAACAGTTGTGAACTTGTCAGATTTGTGCAAAGCAAATACCTAGAAATTTTACACAGCTTTTGATTTGTTATTTTTAGCTCTTTAGAGAAAAACAAATTTGAAAGTATTTTAAGACTTCTAAAATTTGAAATGGAATTTAAGTTTAATCTTGCTCTCCATTTTAGATTTTTTTTTTAACATCCATAGCACCTTTTGCTAAACTTATTTTTCAGAGATGAAATGGGGAGAAACGAAGTAGAAAGTGAAGACGATTGTAATGGAATAGCTGTACTATATGGAATTTTGATTTGAAGCTCATGTGCTGTTCTAATACACATTTTTTATTTTGCAGTTGATAGCTTAAGGAAGGAGGCTTTGCCTTTCTACCTCCTGTTTTTTTGATATTTGATAACTCAGTTATGTGGTGCTGACCATACTTTTGTTCTGAAGATACATGATGCAGAATACTGTAAAAATAATGATTTTATTTAAGATGATACTACTGTAGGTGCTGTTTTGCAGTGGAACATTGAAATTACAATTAATTTTAATTGTAATTTAAATTATTGCAAATAGAATAGTTTTTGAACTGTTAGGAATGGAATGGTTGTGTCTCAGCTGTTTATCTTACCCTTATGTTGAACTCCAATAGTCTGAATATCTACATACTATTCTTACCTCTTAATAATTCTTAAAATGCACTTCTAGGTTGCATAATTCAAAGATGGATGTGTTTGCACTGAGCTTTTACTTCATGTTGGTACACTTTTTGTGAAAGATCTTCACAACAGAGCTATTAATATCTTTCTACAAATATCAGTGTATTTTTATTATTTCCTTTTAAAAGAGTTTTCCCTAACATTTCCACGCCCTTATATAGTTTATATGTTACAAGACCTTGATATACTTGAAGACTGGACAACAATAAGAAAGGTAAAATGAAAGGATGAATGCCAGTCCCTGTGGATTTCTTTGGGTTCACGTGTAGTCCTTTTGTTACTTAAAAATATGTAACTGGATTTCTTACATGATCAAAACACTAAATAGATTTTTGTTTCTTCAGTAGTCAGTTAATCCTTTCACTTCAAGCTGTAATTGCTATTTCTTCTTATTCTACCCAAATCATACAGAGGAATCTATTAAAGTGGTGTAAGAAGATATCTCTAAAATGGGGAGTCTATAATTTTCCATGTTAAAGTGAGCCTAAAGCCTGAGTTAAGTGGACCTGCTTTCTCATAGTTTAGCCTAATTGGATAGAAACTATGATAGGATAGTCTGATAGGATTTTGCTTTATGAGGTTTTATAACATCTCATATGGTATGTTTTCATATAGTAAAGTTTTTATTTTAAGATTTCTGTGCTTTGACCTCTCCTTATACTTTTTTTACATAAAAATGAGATGTGTTTTTCTTAGATTACAAAGAGAATTATGGATTATAGGAAGAGAAATTTGTTTAGTCAGTTGATGTATTTGAAAAAATAAATCCAGCTTTTAATTGCATAATGCCTTTTTTAGATCATTGTAAGACTGTTGAAGGATCTTGGTGTAATGAAATGCTATCCTTGCCTTGTACCTGCAGTCAGAAAGCTTCCCCTAGGATCCTGGTGCATCCCAGCTTAGGGAATAGCAAACCACTTAGGTGAATTCAAAAACTTGGTGGGGAGTTGGCTCTGAGTCAGTTTCTATCCTGTTTTTTTTCCCTGTACCTATTTCCTAAACAAGAAGTAAAATGTGACCTGTATGTGAGAACTTGTCTGACTTTCCTCTTTCTGTTGCATCAGAGGAACAGACACAAAATATCTTTCCCTTGAGTTCTTTTCTGTAGTTTAACATAATTTTAAAGAATAGCAGCAAATCCAGGATCTTCTAGGGTTTTGCCTTTTCTGGAAATTTAAAAATCCCCAAAAAGCAAACAAATGAACCCCTAAAAACTCTCGAATGCCTTTTTTTTTTCCAAGATTGTGTGGTCTGGAGTTTGTATGAAATAACATTTCTGAGCTTATAAATTAAAAGATTATGTTGTTCATATAGCGTTTTGGTTTTCAGAATGAGTTAAGTGTAATTTTGTGTTTTCTTGACGGCATTACATAAGAGCAATTTTGAGGATTTAATTTAGAAAAGCTTAAGTTATTGAAATCAAAACTTAATAAAGAAGGTGATTTTTTTTTCACCCTCAATTTGCTTTTTTATTTAGCTACCGAATCACCATTGAACATTTTTATTTTAGAATTCTCATTGTATTTTTTTGCAAGTAAATGCAAGTATATACTTGAATATAAAAGCAAATACTACTGCATGTTACTTCACAATTAAAGCTCGTGGCTAAGACAAAATGACTCTGTCTGCTGACTAATTTTAATTTTCTTTTGTGTTTCAAGGCAATGGCTACACTGGGACCACACAGGGTAAAGCCAGAACGTAAGTAAATGTGGTCTAGTTTCACAAGACTTGTCTTGTCCAATGCTGTGTCCAATGATGTAAACTGCATCCAGGCACATTGTATTTTTTATAGTACTGCTGTAGTGATGGAGGATGGGATGAAGTAGCTGGAAGATATGGCCTTTGTCTTTCCCCTCTTTCAGGTGCTGATACCTATAGCTTGATTGCTGTTGTTTCTGTTGACACAGATTCTAGAAAGTTATCAACAAAAGTTCAGGCTTCTAACAGTGGTTTGCAGCAATTCATATTAGCAAGCTATGCCAGTGTTTGCACAAGATTAAGCAGAAAACTGAGAGCATCTGGACCTTACAGGGGCATTTCAAAGGATGCTCACATTGACCACAAGCCACAACCCTGAAAAAGCAGAGCTGTGGGAAAGGAGTGGTACTCATATTGGGCACTGAAGTGAGAAGCATGTTCTTTCTAAGTAAAATCACATATTTGGAGGTGAGGAGGAAAAGGGACAAGGGGGCATGTAGGGGATAGCTTCTATTTGAAAATGAAAATATAACTTTTAATTATCTGACTGGAAATAAAAAGATATATTGCTTCCAATTTTCACGCAATTATTAAGAGACAGACTACTGTTGGAAAAATATGTATTCTGTGTAAATAACTCGATGAAAGTGTATATAACCACACAACTGATTTCTGTGAAGTCAATATTCTTTTACCACTTTAATATTTATTAGAATAATTATTAGAAGTCTATTCTTCTAACAGTTTTGTTACTTAATTTAGCACCTGTCAAATTAGAAAAGCATCTACATAGTGCTAGATCTGAAGAAGGAAGACTCTATTATGATGGCGAGTGGTATGGACGAGGGCAGACGATATGCATTGATAAGAAAGATGAATGTCCTACAAGGTAAAGATTATTTAGTTTATGCAGCTCTGTACATTCATGTTAAGCAATAACTAGGATGATGGCATTGCCGAGTAAGGCCTATGTGGAAATACTGCCACCTCTGACATTTACTATTATACCTTGGAAGACAGGCATTACCAAAGTTGCATGCTGACTTGTGAAAGAGGCTAGTAAAAGCTGGAATTGACTGAGGGTAGTCAAGTTAGGATCTCTCTAACAATTTAAGCTGTTACTAGTTTTTGATAGCTTTTGAGTAATTTTTTTGCTAGTTTGAGTAATTTTATCTTGAGAGTTTGTTGCTTTGAGAATTTGATCTGTTGGTCCACCCAAAAATACTTAATTATGGGAAAACACTTTATGCTATTGAAGATAATCTTTGTTTTCCATTGATTAGTGCTCTGAAAGAAGAGAGGAACTTTCCTATGGTATTTTCTTTTAAGAAAAGTTCTACCTTGGAACAGTCAAAATATTAGAGTGTAAATTTGGTTGAATGTTTAAGATCTATAAATGTATTTTCTTTGTATGGATAATATTTGTAAAATCTAAAAGTCTGAGTGTATTTAAAATTAAATGTATATCTTACCTTTTACTGAATGGGACAAATAAGTCTAAGCCCAGTGTTGATTAAATATGTACATATACTCAGGAAAACTGACTTTAATTTCATATGTCAGTAGTTTACTGTAGAACTGGCTGTTTCTCTTCTTCCTTGTATATGGTGAGGAGGAACAAATTTAGGTGATTTTGGTGTTTGCTCAGGGCCGAAACAGGAAGGTATTTTAGTAAACTACAGATTGTCTGAAATTAAAAAAAAAAAACTCTGGATTAATTTAGCAGAACACAGCAGTTGTACTGGGCCAAGTAAAGACCTTAGTATACAGTGCCTGACAAAAGCCAAAAACTGATGTTTAACAGGGCAATCATGCTGTGGAGCTCTCCTGGGCTTTCAAGACCCCCTCAACTTCTGAGACTTAGAGGAAGTTAAACTCAGTATGCAATAGACCTTTGTTCTAATAACTGCTTTAATGTTTGGTGTTGTGCTTTCTATTTTCCCCGTCAATCTACTTGAAATATTTTTTCTGTGGGGTATGGGGTGGGAGTTTTGTTCACAATTTGTGTTAAAGGTTACCACAAGGAGCTTAAAAGCAGGGCTTATTTAGCAGTGAATCAGTAAATCAGTTTTCAGTTTCTTATTTAGCAGTGAATCAGTAAATCAGTTATGGCCTTGGTATAATGAGTAAGAGTTGATTACCTTTTTTGTTTTAAATCATGGCTTCAGGTTGTTCAACTTTTTTTCAAGTACTTCATATTCAATGCAATTTCAAGGCTTTTCTTGTTTTTTTACTACGGGTAGTTTATTGTTGTGTTTTCTGTGTGTGACTGTTCTTTTAAACAATTAAAGTATTTGTACCTGTTAGGGTTTTCTTGTAAGAGAATAAAATGGGTGGCTGAAACATGAGCTACCTTCACTAAAGACACATGTAGTTGGAAGGAATTCTGTTAAAACTCTACTCTTAGAGTGGTGCTAGTATCTTTTGGGCCTAGCCTTTACAACTAATGCATATTTTCATTTACTGTGTGGAAATAGAGCTGCAGTTTTGAGGTTATTTTTAGCTTATAAGCTTTCTAAATCCTTCTTGTTTTTCTTCTCCTGACCCTTCTTCCTTTATTTTCTGTAGTGCCATAATTACAACAATTAACCATGATGAAGTTTGGTTTAAAAGACCGGATGGAAGCAAGTCTAAGCTGTATATTTCTCAGCTACAGAAAGGAAAATATTCAATAAAGCATAACCACAACTGACCACTGCTCCCTGGATATGAAACTAATGGTATTGCCATGTGTGATGTGCCATGGGGTGAAAACTGTATTTAATGGTGTTTTGTATTCTTTATGTATTTACAGCAGTGTCTAATGTGTGTTGGTCGTGCTGTATGTAAGCTTCATATGGGCGGCCTTCAGAAACCTGAGGAGGGTAAATCCTGTTAACAGACATTTTGCCTCTAAATTGGGTCCAGTGCCTAAGATATGAAGTATGCTCTTCAAGTATAATGCTTCAAAACTTAGCATATTTGTAAAATGAAGAAAAAATAATTCTTTTCCCATTGGTGACCAGTTGGTGTGAAAAAAATAACCATAATTACCAGCAACTCACTTTATTTTCAGTGGCTGTGTCATGCTTCACTTGTGAATGTAAATTTAGCCTGCTCAGCTGTTGCTTTTGAATAGATTGTAACATGCATAAGAATTCTTTTATCCAAAGTGTACTGATTTATTTAAATTATTGTCCTCAACAGCTCTACTAGTACCGACTGTGTTATATTTTGTAAGGTTTACTATGTTGCTTGTAATGAGACAAAGCCAATATTTTGAACTATGTTTTTGAAGAGCACTTTTCTAGTGTAGGACCCTATTCATTAGCAGACAAATCATTGGTGATGTTTTTTCTTGATTGCCAGCAAAATGTATGCATAAGGTAGACAGTGTTGCTCCAACCTGTGTTATATGTAGCCCACAAAGAACGACTTGGGGGGATGGTTAAATGCTCTTGCATGGCCTGCATGTCTGGTCCACAGTTGTATGAAGTACGATGGGTTTTTGTTAGGAAAGGAAAATATTTCCCCAGAAGTCATATATCTGGGAGAATTTACACTGAGTTTTTCATCAAACTATTTTCAGAATTTCTGTTCCCTGTTTTATCTGATTGTACACCAGAAGTCTTTCATGCAGCTTAGGAAGCTGAGTGTCTTCTAAAGTCTTGCTCTTTTAGCCACAGAGAAAAGTCCTAAATTCTTGATGTGATGTGCTTCAAGCATCTAGAATGATAGATGGGATTGTTGAAGAATTGTTAACGCGTTGGTTATGTGCACTTTAATCTCCACTTATGATGATTTCTTCTTGGAGAAAATAAAGCATCCATTTGCTTTAAACGATCACAGCAAATAAATATTTTTATTGTAACATATAAATTAATCATCTCTTCTAGTGCAGGGTGGTAAGTTCTTTCCAAATGCCAAATCAGTTTCTGCTGAATAATGCTTTTCTACAATTGTATGACATTATAAATCAAATGTACATAAAGTATCAATTGACGTGTTGGCTTTTAACATGAATATGAACTGTATGTATACAGTTGTTTGATAAACTTTTTGTAATTAAATATTTGCATTTTTTAACTTAGTATATAAATAAATGATCTGTGGTAGTGGACATCTTTTATGTTTTGTTCTTTGGTTTTCTAGTCTTGTTGGAATTGTTGATCTACCAAATGGCAGAGGGAAATATTTTTAAATAATCCAAAGGCCTAAAGGCTTTTTTAAAAATCTTTTGACTTGCACTTTTTTCTTTTGATTTTTGACAGTCTGTATGTATAGATTTTGTTTGTTTCTACAAGCTTTTACAGAAGTTTTTATGGAAGCTTTATTCTGTTAAATTTATAAATCAAACAAACACTGTTAACTGTTGACATGCTTGAAATCATTTGTATTTAGGCCATGCTGGGTACTCTAAACAGTTTTTGTGATTCACCCCTTTCCTCATATCTCTTTTGTAGTTTGCATCTCTCTAGCTGCAATTGATTATTCCTGCAGCTTTTTCTGATATGATATTCTACAAAGCAAAACTTTGCTTCATAGAGCCTGGCAGTTTGGACTGACACTTTGTGAATGTGGCTCCTTAATTCAGAATAAATGTAATTCATATCAACATGAGAGGTAATAATCATAGCAGTATGGATTAGTGACAAGACAACTGGAATCTACTTGTTGCATTACTAGAAGTACAGGAAACTGAGCTGTGGATTTTGTTTTTGACATGTCACCATTTCTGCATATGTGATGGGAGAGCTGTGAGGTTGGTTTTTGTTTATAACTGGTTAATTGTTTCATGCTTAGGTGAATTATATTTGTACATGCTTTGTATCTTTTTTATATTTCAACACTTAATGTTTTGCTTGAGCCAACATAAAATGTAAGAGGTGTCTTCCACAGATTTTAGTCCTTTGAAGTAGAGATATTGTTAGCCTCTTGTCCATCTGTTTTGTCTTTTACACCACTACATTAGAACTTTTCAAGCTTTGGTAGCATTGTTTTAACCTACAAATGGGATTTAGATCTGTAAGGTGCTGGAAGGAATTCTGTAATATGTGAAAAGGTAAGTAAGTGAAGAACAAGAGTGACAAAAATAACTTTCTGTACATATGTACAAAAGGCTTCTCTATCAATAGTTACATTTCAGTGGAGATGCAGTTGAGCTTTTGCCAAACACAGAGCAAATTGATCTGCTCATCTTTCCCACAATGAGGTATCTGATATATTTAGTTAGAATGCAATTGATTTAACCTGACGATACTTACCGTGTAAGTATAATGTGGAGTTTAGCTTAGGTATTTCATAATAAACAGGTCTTAAACTTTCCAAATGCATTTTAATTTTGGCACCTTGTTGTAGTGTGTTTGTTTTTAAACTGTAAAAACAGGCTATTTATAGGCCACGAACATCTTACTCTGTATTTGTAAGCCAAAGCCCGTGTAAGTAGCTCACCACCCCCATCAAGTGGTAAGAGATGATTAACTACTGAAATTTTCAGTCATTTTGAAAACCTGTGCTACCTTCCAACAATAGGTTCAATTTTTTCTGTGTGAGCGTTTTTTTGGTTTTGTTCTTTTTTTTTTTAAGTAGAAAGAAAAAAATAGGCATAGACTTGTATCAGAAGAGAGACGTACTAATACAGCTTCCCATCTCCTGGAGACATTCTTCAATTATTGCTGTGGGAAAGAACAGCCCTTTTACCCCTCTCCCCCTTTTTTAGAGGACAAGGGAGAGAGATAAGGAGAAAGAAGCCATGTGTCCAATAGACTGCATTTAAATAGCTAAAATTTTTAGTGCTTTAATCCATGTGAGGCTTTGAGCAGCCTTCTAGTGGAACATGTTCCTGCCCATGGCAGAGGGGATGGAACTTGGATGCTTTAAGGTCCATTTCAAACCAAACCTTTCTATCAATCAGTGATAAGGGATTGACAGATGACAGACCTGTCCACATAGCCTTTTACACGTGGCAAAGTAAGCTCTGTTCTGAGGGCTTGTGATCATTCCAAAGAAAGTTCTTAACTATGCTGTTCCCAGGCAGAGGCATGGTTGCTGCTGGAATTAAGACCAGGTAGCCAGTATATTACCTCTGGAATGGAATTTGCCATCTACAATTGAAGCAAAAGCACAGCATGTAATCTGTAAACTTGACATTTCCTGGAAATGCCAGCCTAAATGCACTTGTATGGCATTATATATGCTTTTGTTTCTCTGCATGGAAAATGGTCCTGATGGATCAGACGTGATGTCCACCATTTAAGACTCATTACTGTTTGTTTCTGAAACTAGCAGCCTGGAAAGCTGAAAATCGATATTTTGAGCTGACTCCTATTTCAGTGTGCTGGCAGCCCTACAGACCTCACTTCTAGAAATTTAACTTTCCCAGAGGTTGCATAAAAGATCTGAAGGGTTCACTAACAGGCAGAGTACCTGAGGTTAGGTGTGCTGAATGCAGTGTTGAAAGGAAAAAATTCCTACTGCAGTACAAAGATTGGGTAGGTAAAGGGAATAAATGTACAAATGAAGTATTAAGCACTAGCATTTAAAAAATGTGATGAGTAATTTAGCCCTAGTTACCCTAGGCACTGGCTTGAGACAGCATCCATTTCTGATAGGAGAAAATACTGCATGATTTAGTGAGTTAAGGTTATTCCACATGGTAATAGCTTCAAAATAGAACTTGTAACTAAACTTTGATATTTGTAAGCTTTACAAGTGCCCATGTTGCTCTTTGTTTGGTTTCTGTGTATGAAAGAATATATATGTATAGGACTCAGGCCATTTAATAAGGCAGTAATCTCCAAATTTTCCTTGAACAGATATTTTAACCACAGACATACGTTTTGTAAGATTTGACTTGCTAGATTTTGTTAAAAATCTGGCTTTAATTTTAGAACATGGTAATTTCTTTGAAAAATAGAAGAATACAGAAAGAACACTGTTCAAGAGGTGGTTAGCAGCAGTGGAATTTTTGTCCTTTGTTGTGGTGTCAGTTCAGAAGGAAAATCTTCATACATCACAACTGTCTTCACAAATAGAAGCTATAGGAGTAGGACAATGGGAATTATTAGTGGCATTCATTTCATTATTTCATTAATTCATCATTTAATATATCATTAAACAGGTCAACATTAATGGGTTCTCCTTTTCCTATAGGTAAAATACATCTGAATCAATTGGCCAGAATTGGAACATGAAATCTGCTTTCCCTTCATCCCCCTGCTCCCGAGATCCACGATGGTGAAAGCCTGCCTGCAGGTGGCAGTAAATTTACGCTGAAGCTACTTGATGGTAGTTTCGAATTTTCTGTCTAGATCCTGTTAGATTTTTTTCACAGTTTCTCTTAGTTATAGTACACCTACAACTGGATTTAATCCTAATGCATATTAATTAAAGGATATTTGGAAAGAACAGTACTCAGAGCTCTAAAGGAGGATTATCTTTTGCTACTATACTGTGAAAGAAAATCACTATGTAAAGGCTTAGGAAGGAACAGAAATGGATTAGATTCTGTCTAGTTGCCATAGAAACAAAATATGTAATTAAACAAAATGAAACATATCTCTTACACTGATTAAAGTGTTTAGAAAAGGTGGGACAATGGAATGAGTGTTTTAACCTGCAACACCAACACCAAACCCAGAAAAAAATAGGGGGTTCAGGTTTATTTTTCTAATGCAGTTTTCACTTACTGTACTTTTTATGCTTGGTTAACTAAAACCAAAGATGTTTTGCTTCCTAGGGTGAATCTATAAAAAGGAATGTCAATCATAATCAGCAATAAGTAATGCAATGCAAATTTTACATCAATACTGTTGCAGATTAATAACATTAATATTATGTGATACTAATAATACAATTAAATGAATCTTAAGCACATGCCTTTTTTGGAAAAAAACTAAACAGTATGAACAGTTTAATCACACTTTAAAATAATTTTTAACAGATCACTTCAATGTTTCTTATTCTATAAGATTATGCAAACAGTTTCTTACCCTTGCTCTACAGCTAATAAAGACAATTTCTTAACAAATAATGTGTGTCAAAAGAGCTTCCTTTTAACCAGATATTAAGTGCTGCGAGTTTAAGATGTTTCAGAGCCCGCAGTTAGTGCCAGGTGCCAGGAGAGGGCACTTTGAGGTTTCTCTTGAAACACTATTTTCTTTTAAAAGAAGTTTAACTCGTGTTCTCAGACTTTCTCATTCTTCTGCCATAAAATTTCACGACTTGAAGTTCAGAAATGTAGCAGTTATTGTTACTTTGTTAGCTTAACTCTGAAGGTGACTACATTCTACTACTTATAAATTGAGGAGACTTATTTCCATGGTAAATCTCTTATTTAGCACATCTCAGTGTGTGGCCCTGGGAGGTGGATGGAAATTGGTTGGCTTTGTATTTCACGCTACCACCACAACCCTTCAAAAAAAAAAAAGAGAATTACAGCATACAATTCTTACTTTTTTTCCTTCAGAGTGAAGAAAAAGTCAAAAAAATCCTGCCCTCAGTTCAGTGTGTGACTTCAGGTTCAGGTGCTTATGCCAAAACATGGCTAAAATATCAGAATCTATTTTATACAGACAATGTTGACCTTGGAAGTACTTTATGTGGCACATCTGCATTTGCTTGCCAGGCTTCTCTGTGGAATGAATAATTTCTTGCAGTCCTGCTGAGGGACATGGCAGACTTGATTTAACACACATGTTCCTAGGGCTCTGCACCTTGAGATGGAAACAAATGGGAGGAAACACTGGAAGGACACAGCCAGCTCTGTTGCAGAGGCAAAGTGTGTCCAACATCCTTCCTCACTCAAAACCAAAAGGGAGATTTAGAAAAGGGAAAAAAACACTGAATTCTTAAAATTTTCTGGGGTAGGAATTTGAGATCTGCCTGCCTTTTATTCCTCAAGCAACCAGTTGCCTCATCCTAAAGTGTGTGTGTGTGTTACTATGTTTGTCTATATTTACACTGATTTCTAAAGCATCTGAAGCATTAGTCCAGCTTACAAACCCTATCAGTGTAAGTATCTTTAAAAAAAAATCCTCCCAAACTCTAGAAAAGTGCATTGATTTTCCCCCACTTTTTGGGGGTAGGAAGCAGGATTAGGATTAGGTCAGGGTGTTTAAACACATTAAAGGCCCCAGTATTTTAGGATACCTGCCACTGGTAATACTTCTGAAGGCACAGTTTTTCAGTTTTCCAACAGACAAAGTTGCTTGGAGTTTCTCATAACTACAGAGCCTACTGTAACTGATAAACTCTTTCTTAAATGTTATTAGTAGAAATTTTGTGCTCTGGCACTCTGTCCAGGATCTGTAAAATACCAAATTCCTAATTTTCTGTGGCTAACACTACACGGATATTCTTGTGCTTACTAATCTTACTACAAATTACTTGACTCCTAAACCATCTACCAGCCAACTTCCAAAAGGCTGAGTCAATTCAATGTTCTTCTGACACTTGACATGGTTTTAACCAACCAAATAATTTCCAACCTTTCTTATTAAATGAGAGGTAGGGAAGGGCACGTGCCCGAAGCCTCAGGGGATCAAAGTTGAAGGTCTTTTTTCAGGCCTTTCAGCCTCTTTTTCACTTCTCAAGCAATCAAGCAGCTCAATCTGTTCTCAGTGCAGCCACTGCACTGCTAAATTGCCTGAATACTAGTGATGCCCTAGAAATGGGAAATTTAGGCCAAGCCAAATCCCTGAAACGTGTGGAGTTTTTTGTTTGCTTGTTTATTTTCTGCCTAATCCCACATGGCTTGTTTCTTACCTCTGTTTCCAGGCTTTCTGGAGCTGGAGGCAGCCAGAAGGCATTGGGTGCTGTCTAGTGGCAAAACTATTCAATATGCAAAAGCCCTACGTGGTGGTGGTAAGCACACACTGAAGTGCTTCCAGTAAACATTAATGATAATATGAGCAACAACTTCAACATGTGGAAGTGCAAATCCCTGAGAGTCAGTGCTGAGGGCATTCCCTGCAGGTCTGGGACAGCCAGCTTCAGTCCTGTCCAGAACTGGATGTGTGTTGGAGTCACAGATGTTGTAGCCTCTGCAGGTGAGGACTCTGTGTGTTTGCTCTTGACTCAAAATTAGGTAAAGCTTTGCTACTCGGTTCCTAGGTACTGAGAGTTTGGCTCTTAATCCCTGCACTCATCTGTCCCCACTTGTAAAATAACACTTCCTTGAGGGGAAGGCATGAGGTTTAAGGTGATTGACGTTGATTTATCAGATTATTTGGTTTTGGAGAACCCTAGAACTAACAAAAATAGGCAGTTATATTACACAGAATGTATTTTGAGCCTGATACAATAAATTGTTTTGCATTTAAAACTATGAAGCAGGGTCTAGTTTTTAGTCATTCAAAGGATTGTTTTATTGGAATGATAATTGGATTGAAAAACAAGAATATCTTCAGTAAGGCAAAATCTGTGCATGGTATGTAAACAGTGGCTGACCTTTTCAAGCTTTTTACTATTTTAACAGCAAGAGTCAAATCGCAAATCACTTTTGTGAGTCTTTAATGTCTGTCTCCAAGACTCACTTGTGATGAACAGCCTAAAACTCAGCACCTATGGAAAGAGTTGTGAGATCATGTGATAAAACATATTATTAGTTGCACAACAGTTACTAAATTCTCATCTTTGTCCAGGGTCTTTCATTCTCTGATTGTGTGGTCTTGCTGCTTGTATGACAGTAGTATTCATTTTATCTCTAAATAGAAACCAAAGGAAAGCTTTTTGGGATGAAATGCATTTTGTTTTGTTTTGTTTTGTTGTTTTTTTAAAAATTCTTCCAGTGTTCGAGTATTTTAAATAGTTTGAGATGCATATAAATATTCTTAATGATTAGGCAGTAGCCAGCCAACTCCAACTTGCCTATAAATGAGCATTTTTAATCAGGCTTCATCTGAATGGTGCTCTATCATAAAAATTTCACACACAAACTTGGAGAAAGCTCATTGTTTCTCATTTTAAGTAATGCTCATTCTTTGTGGGTTTCTGGTTGGTTGGTTGGTTGGTTTGTTGGTGGTAGTGTTTGGTTTTTTTCCCTTCCTGGGATATAAATAACCCAGTATTGTTTGAAATTGTATAGAATAATTTTCTTCCTTGCTGTGTAAGATTCAGGGTGTGGTTTGCTTTATTATTCTACTTTATAAAATAAGAAATATTTGTGTTACAGAGGACTGACCACATCCCACTCATATTTTATTTTATTAAAAAGGCTATCACAGCAAGGGCTATCTCCTGTTACCCAGTAGCAGGCAAATCTCATTATCTCCAATTTTAACTTTGGAAACATACAGAACCAGAATGTTAGCACTCACATTTGGTGATAATAATTTGGAAAAATTTTCAGCATCACCATTTTTTGGGATTTGGCATCCCTTCCTCAGAAGGAGCAATTCCAATGCAAGTGGGAAGCCCCTTCCCTGGCCTTAAAGTTACAGCCCTCCAACCAGGACTGGGTAGCAAAAGCATTTCTGATGCTTTAAAGGCAAGAAGTGGAAGATATTGTAGTTGGTGGAAGAGGAGCAAGAATTAGACTCAGCCCTGGGGTCTCCTCTAACTCCCTCCAAAGGGAACAACAGCGTGGGCTATTGCCTCCCACCCACAAGTTCTCACTCACTGCAGCAAAGTGCTTTCTCTGAATCCTCTTTCTGTCTTGTCTGATGTAATTAAAGCCAATAAAGAACATTTTAGAGTGAAAGGACTGATGAACAAACAGCTGGTATAGCTGAATCAGTCTCATTTGCTTGGAAAACTATGCTAGGTATGTGTATTTAATATCTAAAACAGTGAACAAGGAAATCAAAGACAGGAAATAGGGTTTTGTTCCTTTTGCTTTTTTTTTCATAACTTTTATAATGCTTTATACATTAATTATAAATTTAATCCTAAATACTCATAGTACTACCTGCTATTTTATAGATACCTTGTGGTCTGAAAGTTCCTAGAGAATACATCAATTATTGTCTAAACTGATAGGAAGTATTATAATGCAATTGCATAAAGGGTATTATGGCCACATTTTAGGGCTTTCTGTGCATATCAGAATATTTAGAAATTTGATTTTATGGTTGGTGCAACAAGTTTAAATGTGTATAATAGGTAATTATTTTATTTGGGAGGTTTTTTTTGAGTGCTGTAAAGAAATCTTTAATAAAGCAGAAAAATAGGATTTAGTGATGCTTGACCAAGTGATGGGAGTTTGCCTGAGGAGCTGCAGCCTGTGCTGCACTTCTTTAGAAACTTATATACTGCATGTATAGCTTTGCTTTCAGAGCTGCATCTACACCTTGACCACAGGATAAATGTTGCCACTGAATGGTGATGATGGAGTGTGCAGGCAGCTCCCAGTCACAACCAGTGATCACACCATGTCTTTACCTGAAAATGTGGCAACAACTGCATCTGAAATTTACTCATCATCTGTTGGCAGCAAAGGTCATGTGTTCTATGAACATCCCACTTCTGGGTGCAGTAGATGAATTTATCATAGAAAAAATCCACATACATAGTAATTAGTAATTTATAGTTTAGAACAACAGTGTGTGGTAACTTCATATTGGAAAAGATGAAGAAATACAATGTGCAAGATAGAGCTCTGTATGTGCTGATCTGTTTTGCTCTTAGACACGTGCTTTTTCTTTTTAGAACTGTTTCATTTTAACAGCCAGTGCACATGCTGCTGCTCAACTAAAGAACTTGAAAGAAGTTGTGTGACACAGGTATTCTGATAGATGACTTTTGCTGTTTTTTGTTACTGGATGCTGTATTTTCATTTTTATTTCCAGTACAAATCTGTATTACAATGGTTGCATTTTTCTATGAAGGACAACTAATGTACTAAGCAGTCAAACCCAGGGCAGTAATTAGTCTGGGAGAGATCAAAGGGTGCTCTTCTAACTCCCAACAATTTGATGATGGTGAGCAAAACCCACAGTCTTTATCTTGCCTTGGTCTCCTATGAATTTTCACTCTTTTGCCGCAGAGCAGCTGCTTTCTTGTCAATCCAGTGCACTACTTGAAAAAAATTCAGTTGGATGTAACAAATGCAATTTCAATGGGCTTAGTAAAACATCTACACTTTCACTTAACCCTTCTCTTTGGTGAGTGACACGCAGGAACAAGAAATTCCATGAGCAAAGGTGTCTCCAAAACCAGTCAAAATGCACCACAGGGGGAAAGTGTGTCTGGAGCCAGTGACGTTCTGAGATATGAATTAGTCTGGGTCTTTGCTGTGTGATAGCACAGACTGTGTGTGATTTAAAGGGAAAAAAGGAAAAAAGTGAATGTGAAGAACCAAGTAGTCTGATGAGAAATCGCAGGGCTGGAATGGTAGTATTAACAGCCCACCACTAGTGTTGTCAGCAGAGAGATTTCTTCCTTAATGCACCCTGCTGAGCTAGATGATCTCTTGGAAGCTATTTCAGCTCACAATTTTCATGATTACATGACTTCAATGATTTGATTTCATTATTTGATTTCATTATTTCAATATCTCAGTATTTTGGTTGTTACTCAAAGTCCTGGTCTCTCTCCTTTCCCTGCCCTATATTGTCAAGTGGGTAGGACAAAAAGAGAGGTTTGATTCAAGTTCCTTTTTCTTAAAAGCAGAGGCTACTGCTGCACTCTGCAAGAAAAAAGACGATGGGATCACGTCTGTGTTCCTGTCTGGTGTGAATGGCGAATGAAGTGGCAGAAAAGGAGGTCCTTGCCCAACAAGAAGGAATGGGTAACATCACCAGTAATCCCAATGCTCCACTGAACACAACGGGAGGAAATGATGGAGGGAATTTTGCACACTGGAGCAGAAGGTAGCACGGAAGTTGTAGGACGCCTTAGGATGAAGGGGAATAAAAAGAAAAGGGCATCACATTGCAGAAAGAGTTCCACAGCCATAGTGATTCCTTCCCTTTACTGCTTGTCCCTTGGCCTGTCTAGTGAAGAATATTTTGATCATCTCTTGTGTGTGAGTGGGATAGGGGATTCTCTATAGGCTTAGAGCTCTGTTACTGCATGCTGATCTGAGTTTTGATCCCTGTAGGATTCTCCCACTCTCTGTTGTTAGATTACAGAGGCAGTGAAAGGCTCTCTCCCCTTGCCGGGCTGGAAACTAGGTCAATAGCTTACTAAACTAAGGCAGACCTTTCTTGCTTCTAGTATTGGTGGAAGAATTCTTATTCACTCCCAGATTTAATTCTTGTAGGACAGAGTAGCTGGAGCCAAATACTTCTCTCTGTTTCAAGTTCGCACTGCAATTAAAATACTAATAGTTCACAGTTAGCTAAGTGCATGGACAAGCCCTCTGCTCATGAGATCTGTGACCATGTAAAAGTCAGCTCATTTTCTTAAGTATTTGTGAATGATAGAAATCCACACGTGTTTTTCCTACAAGTTATCCATAGACATTCTTTGCAACAGTGTTTTTTTGTTGTTATTGTCCATACCTTTGTATTACAGAATGTTCAAGAATGTGCTCAGCGCTCATTTGACTGATCTGTGCTGATGGGACAGCTGCACCTTCCCCCCAGTCTGCAGCATGTTTGTATCCTGGAAGGCCAAAAAACTTCTGTGCTCCAAACACTATCACGTTGGATACGATCGCTTTATGGTTGGAGTGGGGGGTTGTTTGTTTTGGTTTGTTTTGTTTTCTTTCCCATTGAGTGCAGATATTGCTGTACACCATTGTACATTGCATTGTCAAATGCTGGGGCAGGGGTTCTTTTCTTGCTCTGTAACAGGTGGGCTGACTGACTCCTGTCTGAATGCAGACAAGCTGCAAATGCAGGAAATGGAACTGAACTCTGCCATCGCAGCTGTTCGAATGGAGATGTTTCAGCGGGGACACTAGTTATCATTTTCAACTTATGAGCAATCTCTTTGAGTTTAATTTTTAAATCATCAGACTATTGCAAAGGCATTTAATTCAAGTAGCCAAAATACAACTTTTTAACATGTGATATGACGGTTTTTAAAAACGCGTATTTTAAAAGGAGCCCATTTGCATTAAACAAAGAGCATATTTTATCTTACTGCTTAATTTCTTTTTCTACTTCTATTCTGAATTCCTCTGAAGTGACAACATCTGAGATCTATGTAAAGCTCAAGTGCTGTGTATGTTTACAGGAATGATGTGATATTAAGTGGTTGACCTGCCTATTATAGAGTTTGTAAGGCATATACTTTTTATTACACAGTGATAAATGTCACACTATGGAGAACTGAAGGTGCTGCTTCCCAGTAGAAATTAAGCCATTTGTAAGCCAGCTGTAATATTTTAAAGACAAATATTCTTTGCTTTTTCATGAAAATAGAGAGAATTAAATCTTTTTTTTCTCATCTCCTCAAGATACCAACCAGTATTGAAGAGAGTGATCCTGCTTTATATTTGTATATATAAAAATATATATTAAATATATATTAAAAAATGTAAGAAAAATTATTCTAGCCAAAGCCTGCTTTAGTTAAATGAATTACTCCTTTAAGTGTTAAGCATGTTTGTAGGGGTGAGACAATACATGTGCCATCTTCTCATCCTCACTGTATGTTTTGTTACCACATAATGTAGTGAGAAGACCTGGATGAACAGAAGAAACCAACATTGTAAATCCTGACATTCTGAAAAGCAAGTAGGAGCTATTAGCTGTGAATTTCAGAAAGATTAAAAAAAAATAAAAAACAAAGAAAATAAATGTCATGCTGTAAAACACTTTGGCATATACATTAAGACCAAAAATTGTGTAAAAAGAGCTGTTGTACCAGCTGGTACTGAAGCCTCCTGCTCATTCCTCTGGGGTTCCTCAGTTTGCTGGCCATGAGGGACAGCAACACGGAAGGGAGACAGGAGAAGGAGAAGGCCAGCTGTGAAATTATTGCAGTTTGTGGTTTTGTACACATTCATAAAGGCATTGAAGACTAAGTCCTACAAAACAGCAGGAGTTTCTTTCCTGATTTAAAGTTCCACAGAGGTCTGCTGAGCCTTTATGGTCATAGGCATAGAGAGGAAAAGAAGGCAGGAATAATGAAAAGCAGATGACTCTGAACTAAGTGAATATAGTTTTCCTTGGGGAAAATTAGTTTGAAAAAGTTTCTTGTTGTATTATTCTGATAGAATCTTTAATGGCATCCCTTTGAAATTGTATAGCAGCATTTAAGGTCCAAACACACACACAAAAAATTCTGGATTGAAAGCCTCTTTCAGCTGTAATGGAAGTTATTGTAATAAGTAATGGAAATGTGTAATGACGATGAACACTGCTTAAAGTGTTCTTGAAGTCTGCAGGTTCTTCTTAGACAAAATTTCTGTTAAACTTTCTGGAACATTTGTATGCTGGATGTGAAGTGGAAAACAATTATCAATTAGCAAACAGTAAGGTACTGGGGAAAACATTTATTTTTCTCAGGATCTCCATTTCCTTATGTCTTTTGAATGCTTAGAGAAAGCAAGAAAACATGTATAAAATTACAGCAAAGGCCTGTAGTAAATCTGATGTAAATGGACAGATGTCTATATAGGGCTCATTTGTATCTTATGGTAATTTCTCTATATATTTATAGAATTTAGAGCAAAACCTCTTTTTCTTCAGGAGACCTTCCTACTGCTTTCAATAGGTAATCATACATCCCACAGACAGGTTGATTTAATGATTATTTGAAAATGTAATCACTCTATCACAGTTTTTAATGTTATCAGCCTGAGATTATAATAGTTTAGCTATCCGTAAGTGAAGAACACATCAGTAAGTAATGCAATCATATCTAGACAGTCAAACATAGAAATAAAATATTAGTTCAGTGATTGTATTGATATAAAGAATTCTGTATTTTAATAATGGATTTTGAAAATAGTTTCAGCAGCTCAGGAAATACCCCACCTTCTGATGGTCAATCTATGCACCAGACCACATGATGCCAATGGGAATATCCCACCTCTGTCTCGTTAATCTCAGCACTCTTTCTCAATTCTGTCATTGCAGTGCATTTGCTTTGCATTGGAGTGGAGAAATGTTGAATCTGTTTCTTGTGTAGAATTGTCTACTCCCTAGTTAATGTTTCCCACAATTTCTCTTCTGTCTCTTTAGAGTGGAAGGTGTCCCCTGCAGGTAATCAGGGGATTCAAGCAAGAGCCAAAGTCCAAATAAAAGATTTTTTTTCACCCAGGTTGGACTGCTAGAGAAGTTTTCCTTTCTCCTTTGTAGTGCTTTGCTTAATTCTCCTCCTAAAATCATCTAGGTATTGTATTTACCCAATTCACTGTAGAATAAAGACCTAGAACACTGGTGTGTTCTGTTTCTTTGTGGGGCTCAGGGTCCTGGCTTTTGGTTTTTGGTTAGTTTTAAAACTGAGCGAAGCTTTCTGGTGAGTGGTCTACATCCATGACCTGTGGCCTGTCCTGACTGATTGCCTGTAATTGTGGGAACCCCTTTTGGAATGAATCCTATCTCAGATTCTTTGAGTGATGGAATTTCCCCAGGCAGAGGAATTTTCTTTAGTGTTTTTGTTTTCTCCCCTTCTGTCACATATGAAGGATTTGGAAATGAATGCAAGTCTTTAGGCCTAAGCAAGGAAGGTGTCTGTCTTGTTCAGAAGTAATGTGTTTTGTGGAGATGTTTGCTTCCCTTCTGCTGCACATTTACCACCTACTATGAATGCAGCAATGGAAATTCATAGACAAAGTTATGAGTTGTTAATTAGAACAGAAACCGTGGCAGTTCTTTGCCTCAGATGTGCTTTGCAAATTCACTTTGTATAGATGCTGCATTCAGAATTGTTAGGAGCCCTGTTTTTATTGTGTTGTGTTTTGTCTCTGAAACATTAGAGATGAACATTGTACTCAGCTGAGAAGAAAAGGTATTCGTGCTCACAGTGGATGGGAGTTCAACTATGTTTTGATTTAATTTTTTTTTTTTTACACAATCAAAAAAACTTAGTGTGCCCTCTAAGAATGAATGAAATGCTGTAATAACGTGTCCTGTACTGTTGTGAATACTGAAGCCGTTTCCATTCTTGCTCACAAGGTCCAATCTTGCAGCTCAGAAAAAGTAAGGGAATTTATTTATGTGTACATTAAAACCCAAGTTTTCTGCTTCCCACAAAATGAGAATTTAACATTGCCTACAGTTGGTGTGAATAGTAAAAGGAACAGGAAACAAAAAAGTCCTTTGGAGCTGGCTTGAAGGGGGTCTGACACACTACAAGAGATCCACATGACATCTGCACATTTTTCTGTACGTTAGCACTGGAAAGAGGATAGAATTACCAGGAAATGTTGCCCTGTGGTTTCTGTATTGAAGTGGCTCCATCTGTGCCACCTGTGGATGACATGATTGGAGCATTAGTTCTTGCTCTGCCTTAGCACTATTGATAACTCTGCTTAACATCGCCACAGGGGAGGCTTTGTTGGAGGCTGCAGTCACTTCGCCTGAGCAATGGTGTACATTGGCTCCTCCATTCAACCCTTTTTTCTGACATTATCGCATTTGAATGGGCCACCAGTGAAGCCATTCAGTGAGAACATGCAGCGGGGCTCCTGGGTGGCCCGGGACTGAGCCCGGCACCCCCGTTAATGGACTGCCGGCCGCAGCCCATTGAGCTCCATGAACTCCGTGACCAAAGGGAAGTGAGACAAAGATGTCCCTCGGCACAATGTGTAGGTCAGGGCTGGACAAAAGCAGATAGTGACAATCAAACCTGTTTGATTGCTCCACTGAAAGGGGACGCCTACCACCATGGAGCACCGCTCCCGTAGGGGCTGTGCCCGGCTCCTCTCTGCCCATCGCCTGGGCCTGGGCAGCACTGGTGCTGCACTCTGAGCTCCTGACCGAGCTCTTGCTCTGCTCACAGCAGGCTTTGCGTTCTCCTTAAGCTAGCAATCAATGTAATTATCACTGCAGTTTGCTTCTAAGCATGCGTGTAACCCTCTTGTTTGTTCACCTAAACAGTGCATACATCCTTGCCCTTACATGAAATGTCAGAGGCGGCTGTGTGAGTTAAGTGCAGTACAAAACTTCCCTCATCTGGCTATTTGTACATATGATTTTGATAAAGGTAGCTATCTTTTTGAAGTGTTCACCCAAGACTGGTGAATTCAAGATGGAAAGTGGCAGGTACTGTGTTGCATCTCTCACTCCCTTAAATAAAAAAATGTTCAGTGTAAAAATTCCTTCTGTTGAAAGGGGGGTTTTACATTTTGCTGGTGATTACAAACCACACATTCAAAAAGGTTTGTGGTTGTTGTTCTACTTCTAGCTCATGTGTGCTGAAATTAACAGCTGCTATTTGCAACTGTTAAAACTACTCTGTTAAATTAGTTGGACAGCAGGTAGCGAGAGCTTTTCATCCAGCAATTAAGGAAAAAAGTTGGAGGTGGGAGTTAGTGGCTCTGAGCTCTGTATTGGCCTACATCAGAGATGGTTTGATTTGGATCAGTGGCTTGAGAGCTGTTCCTTGGCTTGGAATAGGGATAGTATGCAAGACTACAACTGTCCTTGCATCTTTGTGGGCTCTTCTGTAGTCCACTGGACAAGGGATAATGGTTTTCCTTGAAGATTAACAGAGCTGTGTTAGAGCAGCTAAACAGAGCTGTGAGATACATCCTGAACTCCAAGCAGGGGTTGAGAGCTCAGCTGTCAGATTTGCTCATTTAATGAACTGGTTTGGGATACACCTCTGCTGTTTATCTGTGTGTTTGCTTTCGATGTTGTGAAAATATCCCCTCAAAAATTTGTGTGGGTCATAAATGTCCTGCAGCTGGGGGGAGCCATGTATATGTCTTTTTATGCTACATATCCTGCATCTCATTTCCCACTTGCTTCAGGAAAAAGCCTTAGGACGGAGCTGTCACCCAGATGATGTGTATTTGCTTGGTCATCCATCTCCCATGGAGCTAACCTTGCCTTTTCTAGATCACTTCTCCTGCCTTCAAGGTGCATGTGACTTTTCTGTATCGATAATAGGAAATGCTCTCAGCCTCTTGTAAATATCGGATTTCCATTTTGATTGAAGGACAGGAAAGAAATGAGTAATTTTCATTCCTTGATGCTATAATGCCTTACCAAAAATACTCTGCTAGGGTTTTCTACTTTTGAGTTTTTACCAAAACAGATCTAGTCTTAAAGACCTCAGAGAGAAAAAGGGAGGAGTATGGATGTGGAGGTGGAAAAAGGATGCTGAAGTGCTAAAAACTAGTTGGAAAATACTGTGAGCATCTTAACTCCACACTTCATTAACTTTGAATAGACTTTGTCTTCTGGACTGTGAAACATACAGTTGAAATCGACAATATGAGAAGAGAGTTCTAGGAAAAAAATACAAGAATTGGAAAGAAATCCTTTCAGAATTCTGAAAAAAGACAAAGGGAAAAGGGGACCAAAATAAAGAGACTGAGATAGATGAAACAGAGGAGAAGATACCTGGAACTTATTTTCTCACAGGAGATTAGAGAGATCTAATGAAAAAACAAATATATGGAGAATAACAGGAATGGCTGAGCCAGTGTGTCAACTGCAAGTGTTTGAACCTAGAGGTCTTGCATCCTAGCCCTGATTTTTAAGTGATAAAACTATTTCCTATATTACATAAACATCCATAACTTTGTATATCTTTTGGTACCATTGCAGTTGTGCAAAAAGCATTTACTGCTTTTTTTGTGACCAAACAAGAGCTCAGCAAGAGAAGCTTTGGAAGAATGAGTGGGAAGCCTTCCTCACCTTGATTATATTTTGATGATTGCTAAGCAGATAAGATAAGGTGCCATCAAATCTCTCATGCTGTTATTTTAAATACAAACAGAAAAAAAGAAGTATGGGTAGCGTGTGGTTCTGTATGAGAAAACAGTAAATATAATTTTTTTTGTTACAACTGCAGGTAAATTGGCACCTTCAGATATAGAATTACAAAAAGCAGAGGACACTGCTTTTAGAATCAAATTTCAGCTGCAACAGGAAAGAAAATTATTCTTTTCCCTCAAATGACTTTTGAAGCATACAAAGAGCTGTTTGGGCCAAGGGCAAAGCAAGGATGCAAGATTTTGCTGTCAGTACTAAAAAAGTCGATGTTAAGAGAAGCAGTGCAGTCTCTGGGGGGCAGCACACTACCACCTCCCGTGCCTGGAGCTTGCAGCACTTCCACTGCACACATCGCCTTAGAGGAATAATTGCTTCTATTGCTAAGTCTTCTGGAAACTTGGCTTTGATTTCACCAGACATCCACAATAAGTACCTCGATTTTATTTTTATACGTTGATTTTAGGACCTCGTTAATTAAAATCTAGTGACTTTGCAAATATTACTAGTTTTATACATCCAGCAGTATCAGTTTAGTTCTGTTATGCTCTTGCCTCCTGTAACCCCTCTGGTACAAAATTGCCTGTCAAGAACGTTTCTGGTCATTTTTTTCCTGCTTCCTGACAGATTTTTTTCCATCAGGGTCCTGACACATGGAAAACCAGTCCTTTAGAAAGGATGGGGATTTTTTCACTTCTTGCCAAGTGGTTTCTGTATGGGGTGTTATGAGATCTCTTCTGCACACATTACTGGAATCCCAGAGGGGCAGTTTATCTGCTTGACACTCCATAAACCTTGTTAGAATCAAATGGGCCTATGGGATTCCCAGCATATATTTGTTCTTATGGTGTTATCAGTAATCTAGAACTGTGCAATGAATAAGGAAGGGTCCAGGGGCCGATTTCAGTCAGATTTTTATTATTTTTTTGGTTATTATCAGCTGTAACTAAAAAGGACAGGAGATTAAGGAGGGGAATTCCTCTTCATCCTTCAGTACTTTCTACAGTAAAGCATCCTGCTATAAAACAGTGGAACTCTCTTTATACCTAGATGTTTCTTCAGTTATTAACCATGGTTCTCAAAGCTGAAAATGAACACCAGAGTGCTGTCTCTAATTTGATTAATAATTCATATGCCCAGTAGGATATTTTTTTCAGTAGAAAGCCTCAAATGAAAGGAAAAAGCGCACATTCCAGTGAAACTTGATCCATTGGTTTTGGTTGAAAACAAATTTTAAGGTGTTGGGGAGCATTCACAGGAAGAGTAAGGAGAAAATTCCTAAAACTATTTATAATCAGTAACCAAGACTCCCACCAAGAATGTAGAAACCTACATTCCTATCACCATGTTGTTTGATTTAGGAAAGAGGTAGCAACCCAGATCTCCTCCAATGAAGAACTCTTTAATATCTAAAAAAAAGTTCCTCTTGCATGTATGAATGCTACAGAAATTTTCTTCAGAAAATGTGATGGACTCAGAATTGCACTTTTCTTTAAAAAAATATTGCATTTCAATATGCAAATTAATTTGAAAATAATTAAAAAATTAGTAATGTAAAAAATTTCTGCATCTTTTATTTTTCTGTGAATGACTGGAAGAACACCTCTTCTGTTGTGAGATCAAGAAAACATAAAAAATTGATTGTTCTTTATAAATTTGGTTTTATCTGGGCACAGAAGCACTAAATCCCTCATCAACAATCATCTCCTTTTCAATTGTGGAAATTTTTCATTTTCTCATGGTCTGCTGTAGCATCTACTATTATACTTTTAAGAGCAAATTCTCTAAAAGCTCTGCTAAAATTCTAATCTTCAATATCACTCCATGGAATAGCTGCAGGTCTCTTAACATGGCCTCAACAACCATAGTTTCCAAATCAGAATCTCATGATTATTAGCTTGTGTTACTTCAGCCCGGTGTGTAAGGCCCTTCAACATGAAAAAAACTGCTTATAACAATGCTCTAGACACGTTCACATATTTGGATTTATTTCAAGTGTGATTTACCCTGATTTTAAGAGGTTTATAAATCTGATTTTTAGAATGGTTACAACTCAGTCCTGATTTTACCCCAAGTCATTGCATCAGGCATCTTAACTTCAGCTCCATCCTCCTGGAGTTTTTGTCTGTCAATGGGCTCTGATCTCTTTAGTGGAGGCCCAGTGCAGGTTGGTTTACCTATAACTCGCGACATGAAACCCTACAGCAAAGAAATGAAGACAAACACAATTACATACAAGACTTTTCTAAATCTAGACTGTGACAACTCTTTGTTGCTCAGCACCAGTCTTGAGTATGGAACTGCTGCTGTCCAGGAGTACTTTTTACATCTATGGTTATAAGCCAAGACTTCATCTTTAAGAGCATGTTGAGGTGGGACTCAGAATGCTGATAGCAGACACATGGTAAAGAAGACATTTGTAGAATGTGTCAGAGAAGAAGGATGTTAAAGGGTCAAAGGTTGGACTAGCAATGTGAGGAAAACATGAAAATAAGACTAGGGAGGGTTTGAGAAGAAGGACAGGCAGCATTTGGTATTGCATGTAATTTGGGAGGGGTGTGTACAGGTGTCTGTAATGGAAAAGATTTTAATGCCAGGTTCTGTCACAGTGGAAACTGGAGCAAGCAGGCTAACCCAGAAGTTGTAATTTTGGTTAAAGCAGGAAGACAACAAATTAATTTGTTATGGAACTAGCAACTTTTCAAACACTAAATCCCACAATTCAGAAAACAAAAATCCTTATGAATACTAAACAGCTGGTAAAGGCAATTATTTTTGCAAACAAACCCACAAGAAAAAATTTCCCAATCACCTCATATTGCTGCTTTGTGTAACCCACAAAGGCTGGTTTTAACAGGCAGCCTGCCAGTAGGGAGAGCCCCAGAGAGGGAGCATAAAAGATTCAGACGTGTGAGTGTGGTAGTTGCAGGTTTATTTCCAAATGGACACTTGGTGCGGCTAACTAGTTTGGGTTCCAGCTGAGCTGTGGCTCATGGTCACAGCTTGGCCCGGGTTTTGGAGGTGCAAATAATAAAAGCTGCGTAGGATATTTTGGGGGAGCTGATGTGTAGAGTCTATTAGCTGCATTTAGTATTGCACACCTTGTATCAGACTGAGAACTGTATTTTAAGCAGGAATTTCTTTGCCATCTGTGCTGGGATGATATGCCTCCTGGGGAGAAGCCAAAGCAATGGATCCTTCTGGAAAACCTGGTACCCAACAGTACTTCTGAGAGGGGCATCTGACAGAGGAAACTGTTGGTAAAAGTAAGCCCAGGGTGCCCAGAACCCGGGGCTCTAGGAAAGCTGTGCTAAACCAATTTGCAAGGTCTAAAAAGAACTGCTGCTTCCCATTTCAGTGGAGAGGTTGGAGTGTCTTTGCATCAGAGATAAACCTGTGCCTGAATTAAAAATCAACGTTGTGACCAATAAGTCACAACCAACACACACACAAAATGTGGCCTCCACCACATATTTGAGATGAGCTTATGAGAGGAGGTACGAGGTGAATTTTATTTTGGCTGTCCTTGGCCCTACCTCAACAACAATGTATGTGCAGCATGTCTGGGTGCAGCATTCCTGCCCCATCACCAGCACACACATCATTTCCCCCTCAGCAAGATAAAATGTTTCAGAAAAAGGATGTGATATCAAATGCCATAAAACTAATGGGTTTCACAGACAGCTTGGATTCTCCTGCATCCCCATGCTGGCAGTCTCTGCCTCACTCACTGGTGCTGCATGGCCATGAGGACAGCAGCATGGAACTGTCTGGGGGAGTACAACAGGGTTTGATCTCCTAACTTTCCTGGTTTCTATGGGACAAGTAATCCATGGCCTAAAGACTCTTCCTGTGGACCATTTCTGATGGGGGAGCAGGCTCACACACAGCACTCCTGCACTCCTGCAAGGAACTTCTAGCAATCTTTGTGGTACTGTCATCACTTAAGAAAAAGAAGGTTAACATATTTATTAACAAAATGTTCCGTGGCAGTCAGGAGAACATGAGCTGATGTTGTGGAACTCTAGTCTTTCATTAGTGCAAGGTAACATTTCCTCATATGCCTGACTATGGATGTAAAGAAGGACAAAGATCAGTGCTTCTCTGGGAATCTGAGGTCAGAGCTTTCCTGTCCCTCTGGGACTCTCTTTTGGAAAGCAATGCTGACATAGGCTGGTAAAACTGTCCCTATTGGCAGCTTCTTTAATTTCCAAGGGGGTTTTTTCAAGCTGCAAAATAAAACCGTAAGGCCAGGAAGAGCAGAACTGTTCAAGTCGGGAAAATCTCAAGCAGTCTGTTTTTTCTTGGGACAAAGGAGCCACCGTAATCCAATTCTGCAGTTTAGGGTTTGCGGAGGATTGAAAAAAGCTGCCAAAGTTCCTCTGGGACAAAGTCCTTGAGTGGATTTACCATGTCACTGTCCCACTGTGCTGCACAGGACTGATGTGAAAGGTGGCTTGGCACAGCAGCACAGCAGACCAGATCCTCAGCAGCAGAACCAGGTCCAGAAGACCAGGCTCTCAGAAGGAGCATGGGATCAGGGGTACCTGGAGGAGGACAGGGTCAGGAAAATTGCTAGAGGCTCTGTTGGGGCAGTAGTATTGGTTCTTGTGAATCTTACATGTTTTTACTTTCCTTTTTTCAATTTTTTTCTCCTTTAAACAAAGTTTGTTTAATGCTGCATATCCCACTCTGCTTGATAGCAGAGGTTTGTACAGAACCCAAATAGTTTGGGATGCTCAGGATAATATCTAATGAATATTCCCCTGCTTCCTGTGTTGTGGTCTACCCTGCAGTAGCTGTAGCAGCTGTTCATGCATTTCTAAATCTGGTGAGATTTGGAAAATAAAATAGATGTTTTGGGTGACAGGATAGCTGTTTTCTTGAACTCACTGCTGCCTGACCCCAGCAGAGAGCCCCTGTGAGGAAGGCTGCAGGGCTCAGGAAGGGCGGCAGTGGCAGTGGCATTGTCGCTGTCTGTCCAGAGGTGCCCTTCCTGTGCCAGGTATCTGTGGAAAGGGAGTGAGTCTGGCTTGTTGAGTGTTTCAGTGGTTTGGGAATTGAACCTGGCCCTCATGGCTGCCAGGCAGCAGCGTTAGAACGATTACACAGAAAACTAAATCACTCAATCGAAACGGCTCCTGAAATGGTTTCGGTCCTCCATCAGCGCAGTGGGAGTGAGGCAGTAAATACCTGCTGTAAAACCAGCACAGAAGGTATTTGAGGGTGGAAAAGTTTGGATTTCCTCTCTAATTTACTGCTTTGAAGTAGTGATGGGTGATGTTTTACCCATGTTACCCTCTTTGGTATGTTGTCAGTAAATTGCTGCTGCTTGCTGAATCATGAGTACAAATTTCCTTCTTATGACTGTAACCCTAATTCTTTCCATCTAACTCTTTATTTGATTTAACTTGTTGAACTGTTATTGAATTTGTACTATGTAAACATCTATCTGTGGGAGTCAAATCTGACAGAAGAGAAATCAGTTAGGGTAGGAAAAACCCCCATACTTGAAGAAGTTTTGAAGGACACTCGACTATATTTAATATACATTGTGGGCAGGGAAGCTTTTATAAGGTGACTGTTCCCTGACATTGGAAGTGTATTTACTATTAAATCATAATTGGAAGATGAAATTGTGTTTTATTTTCCAGATCTGTTAAAATGTAGAAAGGTTTTATTTCTACTGCAGGTCAGAAAGGTGTAATAGTAGGTCATACATTTTGGTACATTTATATCTTGAAAAGAGTAGATAACAAGTACATTTTAAACATGTTTCTTCCAAATATTATATTGAAGCCAAACAATATTATCCTGGGTTCATCTGTATTCACAAAAGGGCTGTATGTTTACTTGAAGACTTGAATTTGCATGGCATATATCCTATGCAGCCTTATAGAAGAAATATTTCCATTTTAGAATTCAACTTTTGTAACCTTTGGCAACATGTAGTATCAATGGCTCTTTGTTGCTTAAAAAAAGTGAAACTGTAAGCTATCCACAAGGATATGCAGGGCATTGCTATAGCAACACAGCCTCCCTTCCAGCACTAAGAGAAAAGTCATGAATAAAAGATGGGGTTCCAAAGACAACAAAATAGAAAAGGTTGTTTCAACCCTTCTAATACCTGTGGTTATTTTGTTAAATGCAAACCAAAAAAAAATGTTAGGAAAGGACATGCCTATGTTGAAAGTATGCATTTATATACTGGGAATGTCACCAAGTACACTTTTTGCATTTATCAGCTTAGAGAAAGCAGTAGAAAACATGAAGCTGACAGCATGCAATTTCTTAAAATTGACATTAAAAAATAAACATCTTAAATATCTATCTAACTTGAAAAACAGTGTTTGCTTTCTATCTGAATTAGCATAAGGAAAATATAATGTTGGAAAAACACCACCATTTTCTGGTGCATACTTGAGGTTTTAAAAAAAATTGAAATGGAAATTGTACTTCAGAAAAGGAAAGATTTCCAGCCTCAACAAATTTGTATTTTCCTTTAGCTGGAAAGAGACTATAATGAAAGTGAAGCTCAATCTCATTTTCCTCTGTGCCCTGCTCCACTTTCTGGCCCTTAGTATTCTTCATGGAAATTATTAAAGAATTAACTGTAAGGCATAAGGACAGCTGTATGGTTTGAAAGGGTCTTTTCGGAAATGCATGTTATTTGTTACTGCATTTCAATTCAGATTAAATCCAAAAAGAACAACAAGACTGTTTCCTGGCTATGGTCTTGTTTACTAAAAGATTCTTGTTAAAAAATACCCTTTCTTTAGAAAAAGCATTATAATCTTGTTTTATTTACTCTTTGGAGTAATTTGCAGTGTACATCTGCACCAGGACTTTTTCTATTTGAAATGACACCATGGTGAGAGATGACTGTTGGTTATGCTGGCTAATTTTCACTGAGTGACTGTAAATGTGATGGAGGGAGCAATGTGATCCAGTAGTGTTAAAACCCCCTCACCTGTCAGTCCCATATCTTGGCTGCAAAGCTGGGAAACTCACGTCCTGCAGTGCTTAAGTCTAGTTTGCTTTGGGGATACACTTTGCTTATAATTACATGTTTTCACTGAGCAATACAAGTAAGAAGAAAGATATAGAATAACATTACTCCTCACCATTAGAAAACGCAACTAGTTGTTTTTTTGGTTTGGTTTTTTTCCCCCATTCCAATCCAGTTACTTTTCTGTGCTGTGATATAAAGCAAGCAGATGAAATATAATCCCAGAGGAATGCTTTAAGCAATTTTACAGCATTTAAATATGGCATTAACGGTCCTTGGGCTTGCAAAAAAAAGAGCTTTTGCAGGGAGATGTTGAGATAAGTTCCCCTTTGCATCTCTGCTGCTGCAGAGCTGCTGGTTGTTTCCATTCTGCAAATCCTCTTTGTTCTGCTTGGTGGTTCTGTGGTGTGTCACATGTTGCATTGAAAGCCTTGCCTTGGCAAAACTTGTGACTCTTTCACAGCCCTAGATACAGAAGCAAAACTCAGTTCTGTGTGTTCCTGCAGAATTCTGATTTCTTGCAAGAGACCTGCTATAACACAAACTGGAATGGAAAAAGGATATATCTGCATTTAATAATTCTGGAAATATGCAGCCAATAAATTTGTTTCCATTTGGACATTCAGGACATTTCCTTTAATCACAAAACTTGTAAAAGGTGTGTTTTCCCAAAGAAAAATCTCACCATCTATCACAGATAGCCTTCACCTACATTATTGAAGCTTTTCTAAATGAAAAGAGGCGCCTTCCATCCAACTCTGACAATTTTGTAATGTGACAGTATTACCTTGGAAGATGAGGGAAAAACAAAATATCACTGACAGGACTTGGAGGAGCAGGGGGGAGATTAAAATCTGCAGTTGTTAGCATGCTATCGTTCTGATCAGCAAAACTGTGCAGTGCCACTGTCACAAACAGTTACCAACATGATCCCATGTCTGTTGTTAAGGGTATTTTAATACTCTGTCTAGTGCAATTTCATTATGATTCCTTTCTCCAGCCCTTCTGGTGACTGGGTATGTTCAGACAAAGGGCAACTATTTCATGCTCTCTTTGTCACTTTGAGCAAACCTGGAATTATCTAATCCCACCAAGCCATGTTAGAACTTTGATTTTCAACAGCCCAAAGGGACTTCCTTGCTACAAATGTCAAAATTAGCCTGCTTAGATTATGGTGTTGAAGTTTAGTTTTGTTTTGAGCAGTTGTCTGTCTAATGCACCTTAAAAATATCTGTTAGTTTATTTTTTTTCTCTGGAGATAATGAGAATGTTTTTGTGTTGATTTTTTCTGTTTTCTATTTTAACTACAGCTTAAGTTGCCCATGCCTGTTTTGTAACTTGTTACAAAAGAGATAGATATTTTTCAGCTGCTGTCTCCTTTTTTGTGGACTGTCAGTCAACACAAGGTCTCTGTGCACTGAGAATGATCATGGCTCTGATCCTATGTCTATGTACTTTAACACTATGAAAAGACAAGACAAACTACCTGTAAACATTGAAGTGGACTAGCAGATCCTATTTCATATTAGCAGTTGCTGCACAAATTGCTTTTGCAACTCTCTTTATGGGAAAAATAATTAACATTCATTGAACCATTTCTCACTGCAACTGAGTGAGCCAGCTCTGATACATGTTCCAACAGTATTTCTTAGCTCATGCATTCCTCTCGTAGCTTTTAGTAGCTTGCTGTTGAAAGCCTTTGTAAGATGTGGTCTGGTTTACCTATGTCTTGTCTGTCATGCTCAGTCATTTATCACTGAACCTCTCTTCACATGATGGTGGGGAGCAGCTGCTTCCTCCTCTGGCTCCAGGACTCTGTGTGTCCTGGCACTCTTGACCAGGGTAACTTTCCTCCTGCCTCCTTTGAGGCACATCACTGCTTTCTTGTCTGGTGGGATACAATAAACACACAGCCATCTAAATCAACGTGCATACCCGTAATAAATAACACAAGAAAGTAACAAAAGATTTTTCAGGAACATTTTATTAGGGTATTGGAAATCATGTTGCCACATTCCATGAGTAGCTTCTGCTTTCAAGGCCTCATAATTTTTGTTTTAGACATGAAACTCAAAATAAATCCAGAATTAAAGCCTCTGTGGGAAGCACGATGTAATTTTCTTTTTGGTGCTAGACTGCATTTATTTATGGGTGTATACATAACAAGTAATAAAAGCCATGTAGTGCATAGCATTGCCCTAACTCTTAATGGCAAGGAAATTTCAGCCTAAAAATGCTGGATAAATGTGCAGAGAAGAATTTAAAGAAAATCTGCCTGGCCACAAAGAAAATTCAAAAAGGGAATCAGTGGCAGTCCAACACTTCAACCAAGATATAGGCAAAATAAAGAAGAACTCTGTTCAAGGAGTTTATTCACCACTTTATTGCCCAAGTGGCTAACAACCAATCTTGTTACGACATTTACAAATCTATTAATATAAGATTGGGCCAATTGTTCTATTTTTATAGATGCATTGGATGGCTTGATTTATTAGTAAGTGTAAAAAATTAAGTGATTCCCAATAGAATTAATGGTTATTTTTGTTACTAATTAAAACATTTCTGAAGAAGAAATCTCTCACTTACAGGAATTTCATTTGATCTTTTAAAAAAATGCTAAAAATTAGATAAACTGACAGCTGTGGTATTCTTCTGATTTTACCCTCTAAAAAGACTACATTGTGATGTGTTTCTTGATTAATGAATTTGTGGGTTTTTGGCTAAATGTAGAAAAATGCAGGGTTTCTCAAGCTCAGGTACTTCTGGGATGCAGAACTTGTCACAAGCTAAGGCAGATTTTTTTATTTTTTGCAAGAACCTCATGGAGAAATAATTGGCAGAGTATGCTTGAGAAGGCTTCATGAATGCTTTGCTAGAACTCTGTTAAAAGAACCTCCTCTTCTCATCAATAGATTTTAATAGAATTGAAGGTTAAACATTTAAATTGCAGAAAGTGGAGCAAACACCTGTTAGCTTCAGTGAATAGATGTATATTCAACAACAAAAACTTTCATTCTAATGTTTTATAGACAGACAAAATCTCTTCAGAGCTTTACAGCTACACATCCCATTGATTACACTGTGAGTTAATTAGAGCAAGAGTACTAGGGTGGAGTGCTGTCCTTGAAAACCTCATGATGTTGGCAAGTAAAAATGTGCAAATGATTGTTTGATTCATCTCAACTGGAACCCGTGTCTGTATTTGTGTGAAGTTCTCCGAGGACTGTTTCCAGGCATTTCACTGATGTTAACATGGATTAATATCCATCACAGGCCACTTTTAAAAATGAATTCCATAGAACCACAAACAGTTCAGTGGTGAAACTGCAAAATAGGGTTTGCAAGACAAATGTGGTTTCCATTCTTCCTTCATGGCTCCACATTCTCCTGATTGCTGTGTGGGAAGTAGCTCTGTTACAGATGAGTGGTCCAGCATGGCAGAAATGGGAAGGGGAGATAAGAAGCATCACTTGGAGGAAAGAGACAACCAGCTTTTATTTCTGTAACAACTTAATATTGAACAAAACAAATGCAAAACCTGAGAAGACAGCACAGTAAGATACCTGTTGTTTTCTATGAATGCAAATAAGTGTAAAGATCCCTAAGCCATTAAGTTTTCTATTCTTACTATTTTGAGATGGCGCTGTGACAAGACTGTACCTGGATACTGAGGTGTCAGGGAAAAGGGCCTTTATTCCCTGGGCACACTCTTATGAAAGAAATGTGTGTAAATTAGCTGAGGTTGGCTTGGACAGAGGCTGTGTTCCAACAGGTACCACTGTTGTTTGAACACAACAAAATAAATCAAAAGAGGCTAAAAAGAGGAAGAAAGTAAAATAGACAAATAAAATAAAGTACAGGGATGTGGAAGAAGAGAAAAAATAATCTAAATATCTCAGGAAAAAATCAACAGAGATAGGTGTAGAGAAACAGAGAAAAAATTGTGTTAATTTTGAAGAGGGTAAAGAAAATAAAGACCTTTTTTGTTTTCTATTAACAAAAGTTGCAAAAACACATTTACATGTAGTTGAAGTTATTTTTAATGTTGTGTCCATAGATTTGTGGATGTTTGTCTATATCTTAGACTGACTATATCTGATTTCTCTACATTCTTGCATAAGGTGGTTGTGTGCAATATTTTAGTGTATTTTAAGTGTATTTGAAAGGAAAAATATTGCTTTTCTAGTGTGAGGTACATAGAAGAGGGCTTTGGTTGCAATCCATGTAATTACAAGATGGAAAATTCCTCTTGGCAATGGTGCTGACATTCTTCACCTCCTATCATTTAAATTTCAGGCAATCCTGGAAATTGTTGCTAGTTTCATACTCACTTAAGAAAGTGAGAGGTCCAAATATAGTCTTTAGTCACCTTTATTCACCCTTGAATTGTGTTCAATATTTGTTTCGTGGCACAGTGTATTTGGTTTATGGTTTTAGACCATTCAATACATGTTTATTTATATGAACCTCTTTTCCCACACACTGACTATTCCTCACTGTGCTGGGGTGGCCTTAGTGAATTTGTCTCTGGGTTAAACAAGGAAATCTTCATTCTGATCTTATTTCAAGGGAGTTCACTGAGCTGGAACAAAACCCCAAAACCAGTCTGGGTAACAAAAGCCATTGAGAAAAAATTATCAAGCACTATTTGTATCCCTGAATCGATTTCATTGTGGTCTGAGTGAACCTGGTTAACTGGGGAGGTCCCAGATGGCTGAAAGTTAGGCAATGTGATGCTTATCTGCAAGAAGGGTAGGAGGGAAGATCTGGGGAACTGTGGACCTGTCAGCCTGACCTCGGTGCCAGAGAAGGTTATAGAGCAGATTGCCTTGAGTGAATCACAAGTACAAGACAAGCAGGAGATCAGACCCAGCCAGATGGATTTAGAAAAGACAGGTCCTGCTTGATCAGCCCGACCATTTATAATCAGCTGATCCACCTAGTAGATGAGAGAAAGGCTGTGGATATTGTCCACCTGGACTCCAGCAAAGCCTTTGCTACTGCGTCCCACAGCATTCTCCTGGGGAAGCGTGGACAGGTGCTCTGTCCTGTTGTTGGGTGGAAAACTGTCTGGTGAAAACCAGAGAGTGGTGGTGACAGGAGCTACATGCAGTTGGCAGCTGGTCAGCAGTGGGGCTCCCCAGAGCTCAGGGCTGGGGCCGGTCCTATTTCATACCTTGGCTGACGATCTGGACGAGGGAATCAAATGCACCCTCAGCTCAACACTCAGTCGGGTGGGAGTGTTAACAGGCTGGAGGGCAGGAAGGCTCTGGAGGCATCTGGACAGGCTGGATGCATGGCCTGAGGCCAATTGTGTTAGCTTCAATAAGATGAAGTGCTGAGTCCTGCCCTTGGGTCACAACCAGGCTGGGGGCAGAGTCAGAGGATCAGGGGGTGGCCCAAGGAAATTTGCCAATGGCTTAGGGGTGACCCTTCAGCTGGTCCCACTTTTTGACCCCTCAGTGGGTTTTCCTCTCTATCTACATGTGTTACCCCCTGCTGGCAACAGCCAGCACCTGTAAAGGACTCACACCAACAGTTGGTGGAATAACATTCTTTGTTGATATAAAATTGTGACAGGTTAAGGTTCAGGGATTGTTGATGACTGCAAACAGATATTTAAAGCAATACACAGACAAGCTCTAATCCCCAGTAAAAGTATTCCACATGCATAGAGTATGATTGTTACCCAATAGGGGGTTCCTATGGGGGAGAAGACAGGTTCAGCCTATAGACATATCCCTGCAGTTACAGTGGAGACTTCCCTAACTTTTCCCCCATTCTCAACTTACTTTCGTACTATTTCTTTATGTTTAGGTGGAGCTTGAGTGACTTGAGTCATAAATACCTTTGTTACTGATTGGTGTAAGATTCTCTTGCTTTGCTGTTAAAGATACAGTCAAAACAATATAGAGCACGTAGCCAGTGAGGGGAGGCTGTACTGGTTGTGCCTTGGGAGTGGGTAACTTTGGGGTGGAGTTTTGTGTTAACATTACAGTCAGGCTCTAATGAGCCAGGGGAGAGAACCAATGAATCTAAGAGAGGGATTTTGCCACAGCTGCTGGCTCAGCAGCAGGACATCTCCCATCTCCCTTGGCTGACAGGTGCTGTGCTGTTTTTTAGCTGCAAAGTGCCATCAAGTTCCCCTCCCTGCAAGGATTTCAACAGAGTGTGGCCCATGGTGTCTCTGCTCTGCTCCACCCTCCATTCCCTCCCCCTTAGCTTACAGTTGTATCAGGAATCATCCTGGAGTATGCCAGCCGTTTTCCATCCAGGGAGTAGCAGCTGTATTTTCCCCTATAATTTCCATACAGTTGTAACTCCTTTTAGGATGTGAATATAGCTTCTCAGTTTTCTCTGATTTTGCTGCCAGCCATCTTTCTACAAAAGGGATATTCTTCCTGAATTAGCAATGGGTTAAAAAACAGGTGAAAAAAACAAACAACAAAGAGTAGGATAGGTTATTGTTTTCCAAAAGATTTTGTAGATGAATGAATGGAGCTGTATGCCACTCAATATATTCTTAATTGATCTAGCAAAGGGTGCAAATAATGAAACAATTTTTGGCAGATATGAAATTATTCAAGATAGCCAAATCTTATTGTAAAGAGTTGTGTAAGGAATTAGTGTTGAGTGGATTGCGTGAGAAAAGACTAAATTAATGCGAAGTAAACCTCCTGAGGGAAAAACAGTTTTAATGATGAAGCTCACAGTGGTGGACTCTAAATTAGCAAAGATCTCAAAACTCTTCTGATTAATTCCTTTAAGGCATCAGCCCAAATCTCAGCCACCACCATCAAAAGAAAAAATGGATACTAGGAAGCACTGGGAAAGAATAGCAATTAAATAAAAGGCATCAGAAAGCTTTGTTATGTGTATATTGATGAGATGGAAGCATAGTAAATGGTTTGTGGAAGTGTAGAGGCAAATAGACCTAGAAAGGGCAGAGAGAAGAACAGAGGGGGAGGGCAAGAGGTATGGTACAACTTCTGTGAGACATATAACCATGCAGCAGTACTCCTCAGCTTGGAAAAGAGACAACAAAATGTGGGTGTGAGGGAGGAATAGCAAATTATGAATGACATGAAGAAACTGAATAGGGAATGATTACTCACTGTGGGGTACCCAAGGAAACTATTAGGCAGCAGGTTTAAAACAAACAAAAGAAAGCCCTTTCCTGCATAACAATATTACATGTTGAGATTCATTTTCATTGGATGCCAAAATTACAAATAAGTTAAAAGAATGATTAAACAATTTTGTAAAGGAAAGACTGTAAAGAGCTATTAAACATGAGGTGGAAGATTTGAAACAGAAGTAGCTGGCAACTACTGTTCTACTTTCCCTCTTTCATATGTTCTTTTTTTTTCTTAACATCAGGTGCGGGCCACTAGCTGAGAAAAATCTTTTGGTTTTTAGTTTGATCTAGCATATCTGTTTTTATGTAAAGCAGCCTAGAAAATATGGTTTATTCAATACTAAGTATGTAAGCTCTGATTCTGCTATCCTTTATCCTAGCCTATTGTCAATATAAAAGCTAACCTGGCTTCTTTTGGGCGACATGATTAAATGCCATATAACTGAGCACTTCCAAACCAATAATATGTCAATAATAATCCAGCCAAAACCTTCTATTAAATGATCCTTTTTAGACATTTATCATGTATGTAATGGTATACAAATATTTTCAGTGTTACTAAGAAAAAGGAATAAATATAGAATATACAGCTCGAAACTCAGTAAGTATTGCATGGCTTAAGGACAAATGGGAGAAATATATCTCCACAATCTAGCAAGGGATGCTATTTCAGTTTGTCTGTGGTTTCTCTAATTTTGCTTTAGTGAAGCAAAATTAGGAAGGAATGAATAAGTATTATTAAGTATTAATAATTCTTTATTAATTTTATTCTAAAGCTAAGTATTCTCAGAATCTTTATGTTTACAAAATAGTACCAGAAAAACAGCAACCCAGATGGTTTTTGTTCTTTATTGCTGTAGAAATGTGGAGACTTCCATTAATTTCAAGGGCTGCTCCCACTAAATGTGTGACTTCTGTGGGAACAGAAAACAGCCTGGTTGGAGAATGTTGGTCTTCACAGACCTTCAAAGCTAATGTGACAACGACCCTTTCTCTGTCAAGGCCCAACATGAGCAAAACTGCAGCTTTGGAATTGGCACATGGAAGGTCTATAAAGCAGAGTTTTCTGTTAGCTACCAAGATTACTCTGTTAGTAGAGTTGACACTGAGACTGAGGGAAAAATCCTCAGGGATTTTTCTGAGGAGAGAAAATGAAATTCTCCTGACTGCAAAGCTGAGAAAGATACAGTTGGGATTTGCTCTGCTGATTGAGAATATTGAGAAAAAAATAAAAAAGCCCTGAATATTTGAGGAAGAATGAAACCTTTAGAGCTTGTGCCATGGGAGGAATGAGAGAAAATGGAAAGGTTGGCTGTTAAAATTGCTATCAACTCGATGCTGAGTTAAACTTTCAAGGACCAAGTGTTCTCCTAGCAATTTCAAATTTATAAACAGCTAGTGTTGTATTTTCTGGAATATTCTCTTCCGAAAGCTGAAGAATGACAGGGCATATTTGAATGGGTGTCCCACCACTCAGACAGCTTCCTAATGGAGCTGAGACTTGTACTGACATTTGTTTCCAGGGTAAGAGGTCTGGCAGCATTAGACAGGGCACTGGCTTCATGTGATCATGCGTGTGCATCTGGACAGCTTCCAGCTGCAAGAGTAGCATGTCTGCTGTGTCAAGTTGGTTTGGCTGGAAGTACCATGTGGAGGTGGATATTGGTGGTGTTGGATATATTGCACAATGGCAATGGGCTGAATGGTCCTGTCAGGGTAACCCTGTGGGGTAAGAGAAGGACAGTCTTGAGAGCTGCATAAACATCCTGACCTTTCAGACTTGGGCAGACTCTGAGAACATTTTCTCCCTGAGCAGGACTCAGATGTCATTGCATGTGCTTCAGTGCCCGCATTTAGGTGCTTTGAGGAATTTGTGTCAAAAATTGAGATGCAAATTCAATGCAGGTATCAGTGAGGATTGGACTTCAAAATTACTGTCTTGAACTTTCCACATTTTTCTCATCCTCCCTGCCATGTCTGATGCATCATGGTCACTGCCAATTGCTTTCTGATTATGTCTGATGTGTGTTTGCAGCTGATGGAATCAACTAGTTATTTTCAGAACTGTGCTGAACTCACTTCTGGAACTCCTGGAATGACAGTTTGATGAAAGCAGAATAAAAATGGGACCTGCATTTATGCTGGAGTAGGAATACTCAAAATGAAAATATTCCTCATGTGCAGTCTGTGTGAGATAGTATCTGTGTAGGTTTGTTTTCTGTGGGCTAGTGAAGAGAAAGTTTTGGGTGAAAAGAAAGAGCTGGATTCAATTCCTGCTGTTACTCTGCAATTTTAAACAAAATATCCAAGACCCACAGGCTTTGTTTCTTCATGCTGTTAAAATGCAGGTCATAAACCTTGGCCATACTTTAAAATTATTTTGTATTTGAAGTTGATCATACAATTTCAAAATTATTTTAACAAAAAAAAATTAATATGAGGGGATGAAATATTTCCTCAAAATATTTGAGAATGGTAAAATAGAAACTTGTCTGCTTAGTGACTTATCCCTGCAAGTTTGCAATGGGCTTCAGAAATGAGGCTGTTTTTTGGTTTGTGCAGTCACAGAAATGCTGGGCCACGGAAGTGAATCTGATATAAGTGAGGTATAAACAATAGCTCCTCTCCTGCCTAGGAACAAAATACTGGAAAATAGTTGTCAATTCTTGTAACAATATTCAACAATATTCAGATGGTAACACTTTAAGGATGTGCTCTCTTTCTTTTAGCAGTACAGTTTCTGCTGTCAGAATTAAGGTTTTTCAAGTTTCAAGCAAAATGGATAGAATTTTGTTCTAAAGTATCCACCCAAAATGAATGCATTAATGCGTTTTTTCTTTGTGTGTTTACTTGTGTGTCTACAATTTAACATAAAAGTGGGATCTAGTGCTGCTTGCATGCAATTTTATTGGTGAGAATTAATAACTGGTGGAAGAATGGGGAGACCAGGCATAATTATTTTTATTTTCTAGGATTAAAACAGTGGAGTTTTCTAGAGAGAAGAATATTCTTCATGTTAATTCTTTTTCATGTATGGGACACATTTTAACATGCATTATACTCTGTTAATTGCATGACAGTTCTATAGGGTAGTAGAGCAATAACAGTGCAAGAGAATGTGACAGGGAATGGTGGTTGTTTTTTTTTACCCACAAGTACTCTCTGGCAAGGTAACTGTCTGAATGGACTTTCTGATGGTAGCCTTTTGTGTTGTACAAGTAAGAGATTTTGTGTTGCAGTTGTCAAATATTAAAATGTTCTATTAGATCTTCTAAATTTGAGCACAGGTTTTCTAGCCTTCCTTCTGCATCTGCATTTTTGATATTTTTTTTCTTGGTTTGAAAACATGCTTTCTGATATATCCCGTCTGGTCACATATAGCACTGATACATTTTCCTGAAGCTGTTGTTGTTTGTGGTGAATAAGAACTATTGGAATAATCCAGTGATGCTAATTCAAATTCACTTGTAGTGCTGCTGCCTAGATACATAGTAATTGTTACAGGAGCCTCCATTCTGATAAGGACAAATATTCATGATGAAGACACTGCTGATTTTTAACTCATTTGGTCTTTAAGCTCAGAACCACACTGATTTTTCCTAATGAAGAGAAGCAAAAGGGCAGGTATATAGGTTTTGAGATGTATATGTATGACTTTAATAACCCTAAAATACTGTGACTAATCAGTGGAAAATGTGATGTATATTGTTTGAACTTTGTGTGCCACGATGTATTTAAAGAATGAATGTCTTGGATACCACAGCATATCCCCCATTGCAACCCTCCCTGTCCATCTCCACTATTAAAGCACTGTGGTACAAGAGGATGTTGAAGATAAAATCAGGAGTGTTCCTCAACCAACTGTTGGTTTCTGGTGGTAGTGCACACTGTTAGAACTTCACCAAGCTGGAGACCTGTAGACTGTCATTAAGTGACCGTTTCCGTATTTGCAGCCTTCAATAAACTGAAGATAATTTATTTATTCCAGAGTGGTTTGCTTTTTTTTTTTTTAAAAAAAATGTACAATAAAACAATCACTTGGGGATTTTTGTTTGCTTTCCTGCATGGGTGTGTATAACTATGCAGTTATCAATTGCAAATTCAGGTGTTGGTGAACAAGGGTTTTTGCAATAGTTTTTAAGATCAGATGAAAAAATGTTGTTCTAGAGTGTTCAGCTGGAGTTGGGATATCTGATGGGAGACTGTGGTAGAAAGAGAGCTTGTAGAAAAAAAACCACTGTCATTGGCAGTAACTTTGAAGTGACCATTTTTAACAGCAAAGGTTAGGTGGTGCAATCTGTATTTTCTGGCATTTTAAAATCAAAACAGGTTATCTCTCTAAAAGTCTTGGAGTGACTAAAATAATTGACTCTGTGTCATATGTTCTGTTGGACTCTGAGTTAATACAGAGTTTTCTTTAGCTGCAGACCTAAAGGCTTTGCTTTCAGAGTACTCACCTCGCAGTTTTATCTCCGGTGCTGCTGCTAAGCGCTGGGTGATTGGGGTGCTCAGGAGACAGACAACAGGCAAGTCCTAGAAAGTCAGAGGACTGTTATTTTATATTAATAACACCTTGTTTAGTTAACTGTATTGGAATATTATAAACAGGTTATTTGATTGGCTTTTGAATTTCATGAGCATTTGGAGAGTTTTATCTCATTTAAGTCCTCAGCTTCATTCTTCTTGCTTTAGTTGGCAACCATTAATTTGAACCAAATTGAGAAAATGCTGGAGACCTTTCGTAATGGCAATTTGCTAATCTGACTTCTTGGTCCACAGAGAAGTCAGAGAATTTGCTCTCTGAATAGCTGCTCTTTGTTCTGTCTATATTATTCTTAAAGGCCTTTTAAAAAGTGATAAATGCTAATTACTATGTATCAAGATAACCTATATGAGAGAAAATGAATGTAAGAGCAAATGAAACTGCATTCCAGAAAAAACATACCATAGAGAAGAATGAGAACCTAGGAGAAACTGGATTTTTATTCTTCTTTTAAGAGAGAAATATATAATCTTTTACATGCTTTTGCTCACAGTTTTTATCCAGGAAATGGATAATTAAAGTCTGGATGAAGAGCAATTAAATTCAAACTAAATGAATATTTATTTAGAGAGTATGTAGATTTTAGAGGTTTTATTAATACCAGTTATCATTTAAGATAACAGGGAGTACTGGAGTATGCCTCAGGTTTACTGGCCACCACTTCTCCATATTAGCATTTAAACAAATTATTAACAGCATAGCTTAGGGAGCAATTAGCAGTAGCTTTCCTGTTCTTACATCAGCAGTTGTGGACTGACATGTGGACTGCTATTGTCCACTGGATTTCTGCTTTTAGAAACTAATTAAAAATATATATAATACTCTCCCTAAATAGTACTATCTTTCGGCAAAGAAAATCTCTATAAATTGTTTATCTAAATAATTAAACACATTTTTTTAAATATGAAATCTAGGCATTTATTTCCTCCTTATCCATATAGACTGCATTTTTGTCAGCAACTACCATTGATAAGTTATGCCTTTTAAAGTGCTTATGATTCATTGCAATAGCCTTCATTAAATCATATCAAGAAAATGTTGAGAAATGATTGCTTTTGGTTTCCTAAAAAACTCCAGAACCAGTGACGACAAAGACATTGATTTATTTGGGTAGGATATTTGGTGAAGGAATTGACTTGCAAAAGACTGTAGATGGAGTAACTGCAGAATCTTTTCCAAATGGATACATTGTGCTTTCCCAAATTATTCTCAGGTTTTACTATATTCTGCGCTGTCTGCATGGTCAGCTGGGATCCACCTAAAAATTGTTCACCAAGAAACCTGCTGAAATTGTTCACCAAGACCCTTTCCATCATTTACCATCAGTTCTAGCTAACCAGGGAGGTGTCAGACGACTGGAAGTTAGCCATTCTTATGCGTATCTACAAGAAGAATTGGAAGGAGGATACAGGCTTGTTAGCCTGACCTCTGTACCAGGGAAGGTTATGGAGCAGATTACCTTGAGTGCATCACAGGCATGTACAGGACAAGCAGGGGACCAGTCAGCATGACCTCCTTTATTGTCAGTTGACTGCCTGGTGGATGAGGGAAAGGCTGTGGATATTGTCTATACTCCAGCAAAACTTTTGACACTGCCTCCCACAGCATTCTCCTGTGGAAGCTGGTAGCCCATGGCTTGGGCAGGTATGCTCTCCCCTGGGTGGAAAACTGGCTGGATGGCCAGGCCCAGAGAGTGGTGGTGACAGAAGGTACGTGCAGTTGGCAGCTGGTCAGCAGTGGGGCTCCCCAGAGCTCAGGGCTGGGGCCAGTCCTATTTCATACCTTGGCTGATGATCTGGCTGAACTGTATCACTACATATCTGCCCGTGAAAATATGAATTTGACAGCCTTTCAGAAAGGGCCTCACAAGCCTGTCTCTCCATGCCATCTTGACTCTTTTTGTCCAAATTGAAATCTTAGACCAACTTTCTTTTATCACCTCCAAGAGAGTTGTGGACTCATATTCAATTCAGAGACAGCTACTAACCTTTGATTCTAATTCCAGCCTACAATTTCATTTTCTGAGTATGAATACTGTTAGACTTGTCAGTGAGACACATAGCATGGGTTTGCTATGTGGGTTATTTTTCTCATTCAGGCTGTCTTGATGATTCTTGATGCAGTATTTCAAATCTTTCCTGTCTTTTCTTGTAGCAGAAGTTGGCATTATCTTATTACTCCATTACTATGGCATGCTTTTTGTCTTTTGTTATAATTTTGTTCCTCTGACAATTCTTCATATTGCTGCAAAAGTCTCCCTTCCTGTGTTTCTATTACTGTTAATTCACTTGCTTTGCAAAATCCATCCCCCCTTGCTTCACTAAACTTAGGCTGTTGATTAATTCTCGAGGCTTTTCACAACGGTTTGCAGCATACTCAGGACCTTATCCTCAAGATTGAGGGTGAACACCAAGCTCCAGTTGGCTCTGGAACAATTACTACGTATCTAGGCAGCAGCACTACAAGTGAATGTGAATTAGCATCACTACAGATTATTCCAGTAGTTCCCATTCATCACAAACAACTGCTTCAAGAAAACACAGCACTACTACATGCAACCAGACAGGAAATAGACCAAAAAGCATGTTTTCAAATCAAAAAACAAATCTGAAGACTATCAAAAATGTAGATGCAGAAGGAAGGCCAGAAAATCTGTGATAAGATTCAGAAAACCCAATGAAACCCAGCCTTCTCCACCTACTTGTTGAAGTTCCTGGCAGACACATTTGTTTTTTTCCCTCTAGTATTCCTATACCTTCCCTTAGGCTGGGAAATGGGAATATCCCTATAAGCAGACCCAATCTACTCCATTATACTCCAAATCCCTGCTTAATATTCTTCTTAACTAAGACTAATACATGAGAACATGAGCACAGTCTCCTGAGATCAAGCTTGAGCAATGCCGGCTGCTTTATCTCCACCATTGATGCCTGCATTAATTTCCTGTGTACTTCACAAAATAAGTTGTCTGAGGCAGGGGCAAGTGGCATAAACAAAGTGTTACTGTAATGCAGTTGATAAGTAATGATTTTGGAAGGCTGGCACTTCTAGAAGATTTTGGAGTGGTGACCTATGCTATATGAATGCTACAGAACATGTACCTCTGGCTGAACAATAAGATGTTAAGGGATTTACTTTTAATTTCTTTATTTCTATGAAAGTAAGAAAGGTTTATTTTATTTTATAGAAGCCTTTATTGTTTCTCAATTAAGTTATTTGTATAATAATGGCATGTGTGGGTAGCACAGGATGATAAATATTGAATATGTGGAAGTGATTCGTATTTCATGAACTCTGATCCTGACCTTCTTACAATTACCAGAACAAATTACATTAATTACACCAAATTACATGACAGGTGGAGGAAGTTGTCATTAGTATCCATTACATACAGCAATATAGAAACTCCCTGGTTTTCTGTGGTAATTGACTGTAAGCATGACCACTCTTACCTAACAGCAATACACACTCAGGAGGTGATGTTTTGTTTGAGTAGTTTTCATGTAAAAAGAGCTTACTTATTTCAGAGTAAAAGAAGTTTTTCCTGAGTGATAAAATCAATGGAGCCTGGCTGCCTATGGATTAGGGTCTACTGTGACCACTCTTGCAGCTCCTTTTCCACCTCCCTCTAAGTCCTCCCTAGTGTCCTAAAGCAAGCAGTGGGTGGCACACATGGAACTGGCTATTTGTGCTCCTCTGGGGCAGACATGCATTGCTGCCTTTTAGACTTTATTGCTAACTTCTGGTCTTCAGGAAACCTGTAGGACTGCAATCATTTGTAAGTTTCAAATTTGGGTTAATAGTGATTGTGCGTGTCTGTGTGTCAAATTAGATGAGAGGAAGATACTGTGGTAAGAGAAACCACATTTCCCTAGGCAATGAAACAGTGAAAACTATTTTGTGCAAAGGTCAATATCTGAAAATGTGCACCGGAGAATAATCTAGAAGGGTCATACCGTGTGACAGACTAGTGCAGCAGGGCATTATGCTCTGCCAGGAGCCTCACCAGGACTTCCCACAGTGTAGGTTTTCCCCTGGCTTTTCCTTTTTAGTCACAGTGCAACTTTCTGGGATGAAAGACCATGATAAGAAAGGGACACATTTTGATATTGCTGTATTTTATCCCAGCCAGCAACTAAGTACCCTGCAGCTGCTTGCTGACTCCATGCCCTTCCCAGGTGGGATGGATGGGACAATCACGAGAAGGTAAAAGTTGCGGGGTGAGATAAAAGCAGTTTAGTAACTGAAACAAAGTAAAATATAGCAGTAATAATAATAATAATAATAATAATGAGAAGGAGACAGAAGAGGAAAAGAGACATAAAAAAAGAGCAAGGGTAATAAACCCCAAGAACAGCAAGTGGTACACGATAGAATTGCTCACCATCCACTGACAGATGTACAGCCTGCCCTCGAGCAGTGCTCAGTCCCCCCCATGGCCAACTCCCCCCAGTTTCTACATTGGGAATGACATTCTATATATTAGTCAAACATCCCTTTGGTCAGCTGTCCTGGCCAGGCTCCCTCCCAGCTTTTTGTACCTCCTCGCTGGTGCTGCATGAGACACTGAAAGACCTTGTCTTGGAGCAAGCACCATTTAACATCTAAAATATCAGTGTGTTATCAACATTATTCTCATACTGAATCTAAAACAGAGCTACTAGAAAGAAAATTACTCTATCCCAGTAAAATCAAGGACAGATATATACAAGTTTTCTTCGTGCCTGACATAGTTGAATTGTTTGCTAAGCACAAGGGAAATACCCATTTTATCAAAATTTGCAAATTCCTGTTTTTCCAAAATGGGGAAATATCTATTTTACCATTTACTGTTTCTCTCTTCAGAAAGAATTGAAGAGCACAGATAAGATCTTGTTCTTCATTCTCTTTGTTTTATAAACTCTTTGCGTTCTTCTCTGTAGAGATTGTAATGTGTGCTTTTGCTTTCCTTTGCTCTTTCACTTTTTTCCATTATTCATCCTTAAACAAAGTTTTATCCCTGTTGTTAGTTTGTGTTATGAGAAAGAGTTTTAATTTAAGTCTTTCAAGGTAATATTGCAAAATAAAAAAGAGAAAAATGTATGAAAATAACTGAACTTCCTCCTAATTTTTAAAAATATCTGATTGTCTGTGAGGAGTTTAGAGAATGTGACTCTAAAAATTTATGTTAAGAGACTGGTTTATTCCATTATTCATTATCCATATTATTTAATTTCCTTTGTAAACAGTTTCTAGCCAGTTGAAAGGCTCAAGTAGTGTAATAAAAATGGAGACACCTTTTTTTCTGGATGTCGGAGCAGACTTTGACATTACATGTAATTTATGGGCACTATATCCCTAAACACCTATTAGGATTGGGGCCTGAGACACTGTTAATGTTAATGTTGATTCTTGTTAGACTCTTCCAGCAGCTTCATGAAGGACCATGTGCAAAAATCGCATGTACGAGTATTTTCTTGTTCATACATATGGGTTTTTTTATGCAGTAGGCATGATAAAAATAAATGAAACTGCTTCCATGAACTCCAGTTTGTTTCCCAGGTAGGTGAGTGTAAAATTTGATATACTTAAAAAAACCCAGTCATGAACAAAAAATGGATTTTACTTTAAAGAAATGCAGTGAACTCCCTATGTGAGTGATGAAGCAGTCATTCTTCTCACATAAGCTCTTTGGTTTCAAAAATGTAATAAAATCTCAAAAATTAAGTCAGGAATGCAATCAAGAAATTAACATGTATCAAATCTTTGCAAAAAAGGCAATAGAATCTGTTGGAGGAGAAAGTGGAAAGTTTTGAATGAAGACTTAAAAAAAAGAAAAAACCTCTTTTTCTTATAAATGTGGGGGGATAAATGTGATAGATGCACAGTGGAATCCAATGCAGTGTCACTGGAGGAAGTAGTATGGTTAGTGTGGTTTCCTGTGACCTTCCACCCCCACCTGGGGCTTCTTTGGCTGGATCTACCTCAAACTGGGAATGTCAACTCTTCTGTTGCAATTACCTAGAAAGTATCTTTAAACAGTTCAAGGTCAGTATATCATTAAAAAATCTTCCACCTTGTTCTACCAAATACTTTAGAGTGATGGCCCAGCACTCTACTTTGTGGAATAAATTATGTATTTCTGTATTTCTGCTATAGGTGCACTTTGCCACTAAGATGAAGGATGCTAAGAGAGCCCTGGGGCTGCAGACAGTTGTACTGTGTATAATGAGATTTCTGCAAGAAAAAACCTAAATGTAGAGAACATAGGAATGGAAAACCTGAAGAAATGAGTAAGGTTTGTGCTTTGCCTTGCACTTACTGAAGCATGTATTTGATGAATTCATGCCGAGGAAGCTTTTCTTTTTGTGGCTGCTAACACAATAGGAGAACTTATCTTACAGCTGGAATCAGAATTTATAAAGGTATTTATTTTATTACAAACACACACACACACATCTTTTTAGCTGTGGTCTTGAAATCCAGACCTTCAACAGCATAGTCTAAACTGTCATATGCACACATCAGCTCATGATGCAGGAAAAGAAGAATATATGTGGTACAGGATTTAGCCATTCCAGAATAAATTAAATAGGACTTCTGAAACATTTTGAAACTGTATTTTTTTAAATTTTATGACTTTTAATGTCTTCTATAAAAGTTAAACCTCGCTGCCCTTTTCTTGGAAAACTATGACAGTAACACAAAATTTACCTGTTTGATATGTTATTACAATTTTTCTTCAAGCCAGCATTGAGATTTAGTACGTAGTACCATCTAATACCGTATAATAATTTAAATCTGGTTTAATGACTTTTGTAATATAAATGTTTTAAGTATAATAACGATTATTTTAACAAGTGTTTCCTGATTCCAGGCATGTGTAAAGATAGGGTATGTAATATAGCTGACCAGATAACTGCTTTTACAAATTATATTCATTCTTCTTTATTTCGCTGCAAAATGAAGAGAGTTCAGTGTAGTTCAAGGAAAGCATTGTGATAAACAGACAGCTTAAATGTGAGCAGTGTAAAGAGCAGCAGCTTGCAGAAATATTGCTATAGATACTAAGACCATATCCTGCCTCGCTACGGACCACACATAATTGAATCATGTTCAATAGAAGGCCATTACAAAACAGTGCTGATTTGCAATGCTAATATGGTGAAGACAGCTGTCACTGGGAATTAAATATGATCATTCAAAGCCTGAATAAATGAGGTGCCCATTATCTTCTGGCTCTGCTACAGCCTGCTTAAAGAACACAAATAAATGATACTGTCTCAATAACCAGCTCAGTTTTGTCTTCTAGCCATAGAAATATGAAGAAGACAGAGGGAAGAGGGAGGGCACACAACAACATCAACAACAAAAAGCAGAGTCAATTTACAAAGACATGCAGAAAACCGATGCCCTACGACTTCATTTGCAACAGAACAGTATTTGTGGAAAAATGGAGAAAAAGCTTTTTAACCAAGCTAACATGTCGTAGTGTAGAGCATGCATACTTATTTACAAAAAAAAAAACCCAAACCACAGTGAAAATCCCAGGTGTCTAAAAAACTCGGTCAACAATTTGCGAAAAGAAATCAGTTAGAGATGCCAGAATGTCAGATGAACTGGAACAGGGTCTGCCAAGAGTGATTAGGGACAGGTCAAGGTAGATTTCTTTTCCTTTTGCCATCCAGTACTCTTAATGTCATAAAATATTTCAATTAAATTCTAATGTGAACCATAATCTATACACAAGGAAAATGCTGATCAAGTAGAATAAATCTGCATTTATTTTAAGAAAAAATTTGTGGGAAGTTTGTGTCATTCCACAGAGAGCAAAAACCCAGTAGGGATAAAAAGAAAGAAAAGTTAATATAAACTTAAAGGTATTTTCACTTCAGGTAAGACTGTCAGAGCCAACTTGCTGGTGTAGCTAGCTCAGTGCTAAGTGGAATCTGCCCATCTGAAGCTGTAGCTGGGCAGTGCACGGGGGCAGCTGAGCCCAAGAGGGAGCTGAGCAGGGCTGGGGATCCACACCGTGCTGGGCAGGGAGCCTCTGGCCGGCCTGCTGCGTGTCCTGGCCGAGCACTGCCTGGGCTGTGGTGCTGGGCTGCTGGCTGAGGGCATCACTGACAGCCTCTGTGATAAACTATGCCTGAAGTGGTTTTAATCACCAACTCGTGCCTATGGAAAATACAGTAAAATCTGCGCCTTAAAGGAGAATGAAGAGAGAGTACAGAGGAGTATCTTACAGAAGTCCTATTGATAGCAGGTGTGAAAGTACTTCTTTAGACCTGTGATATTATCAAAGGAGAGCAACCTATGAAGGAGTACAGAGTTGGTTTTCTTCCATTGGAGTATTTGCCCACCCACTGCCTCTTCACAGTGTTTTACATTTTCCAATAGGAAAAGAAGCTGTTAGAGCCTGGACATGTCAAAATGAGCTGGACAAAGTGGAAGGAAAGGAGCTGAGCATAAAGATGACCTGGACCACTATTTTACATGATGCCAGGTCTCAGAGCAAGTGACTGTTCTGGAGCCTTTGAAAAACTAGTGAAAGCACACAGCAGGCAATAGCTTTCACAGTGGAGCTGGCTGCACATGTGAGGACATATGATGGTCTACAACAGTGAGATAATTCCAAAGAAAATATAGATGAAAAAATATATATAAAAAAAGATGTGGACAAGCATTAGAACATTCATTGTACAAAATCAGAAAAAAAAAAAAAAGAAGAAAAAAGGAAAAAATCTTAGAAGGTGCATTACTGAAAAATTGCATCTGACATATGATTAAATAGCAGTAAGTGTAAGGCCATATATATGGCACAGGGAAGAAAAGAAATAGGGTGCATAAAAACTGGGGACTAGCTCTTTAGAAGTTACATTTAGAAACGGGTGGAATTTTAGAGATAAGAAAAATGAATGTAAAGTTGCAAATTGAAGCACAGACTGGTATTGGTGAAACATTGTAAATGTACAAACAAATAGCAGCAGTGTTTGCAAGACACATGGTGTTAATGCATCTGCTCTTGAAATGCTGTGTTTTCTTATATCCTCACATGTACTGAAATGCTTATGAAGTCAACAAAAAGGACATTTAATAGTGGAGAAAAACACAATACAGAGTACATATGTAATGACTACTAGCACGATATCTCTCTTCTTTAGAAATCAGAGGATTCAGGGACACAAATAAGTCAAGATATACATGAAGAAGTGGAAATGTTTATATTTTTGAAATTCTTCATGGGTGTATGAGATAACCATGTAAAACAGGTGTGAAAGGAGTTTCAAGGCCAGAATCCTTTGGTATCTAAACATTTTTCGATAAACTTCTCTTAAATAGGGCAAGGCTGAAGAAATACAGATTTGAAATCACTATTTTAAGTTCCTTCACCTGCCATTTACTTGTTAACTATGTGCTTTGCAAACCCGTTATCTGTAAGCCACTAAATAGAAGGCCTCTTGTGCCCTACTGTGAGAATATCTTTAATGGATTTTCAATTTTCACAGTTTCACTCGGGGTTTAGTATTTTTCCTGTTTTAAAGCCCAAGGAGTGGAAACCTTGTATTAAATGTTTTGAAACTCTGTGGGTGCAATATAGCAGCTGTACATTTAATATCAAAGCCTTTGATTATGTTTAACTGAGGGGGTTCTTCTTCCCTGCCCTATTCCTTCCTGTATCTCAGGCATTCCCTGCAGATTTATGCATTTTATCACTTCAAAGTTTTCAAACTACATTTTAATTGCTAGGTAACTTTTTCTGTGAAACTCATTGATGTAGATTAACAATTTTTAAAAAATGTGACTGGCAATGCCACGTGTGAAATGCAGCCAGAGCATGGGCAGATTGTCACACATTGCACAATCCCGCAGTGCTGTGCCTGTGCACATCTCTCAGATAAGTTAAATGGGCATAGCAACGCCTTTCAACCTCTCTTCTCTGATTCTGGTCCTTTCATGGTGAGACTTGGGGCAGGATGCTTTCCATATGCTTTCATTCCTCCCATCTTACATCTCCCACAGCTACAGCATTATCTTGTCCTTCTTCTCCTTTTTATTAGGTGCTTTTATTACCAGACAGATTATTATGCCCATTAATTAGCAATTTTACTGCCGATATGATTGCATTTTTTTATACAGGAGCTACAGTGTTTATTTCACAGCAGTAAATGCAGGTCTTATTTGGTATTTTTCTTCTCAGGAAGGCCTTCAAATTTCACTGGATTAATGAACAAACCTGATACTTACAAAGAAAAACTAGGATAATTCACAATTCTCCATTTTCAGTAAGGTACTTAGTGTTTTCATGTGTTATAATTGTAGCACTTAATGGTAAATGGTGAGCAATTCATATTTTTACCAAATGGAAGTATGGCTCACACATAAAGTTTCCTGCTAGCAGTGTGAAACCAAATTTAGTGTTGTTAAATAAATGACCGTTCTGTTATTAAACTAATACTTTATGTCAAAGTGACAAGTGTAGTAGATGAAGGAAAGATATTTTTACCTGGACTTCAGCAAAGAATTTAACACTATTACTCACAGCATTCTCCAGGAGAAGCTGTTTGCTCATGGCTTGGACAGGTGCACTGTTTGCTGGGTATAGACCTGTCTGAATGGGTGATGCCAAGAGTGGTGCCAAATGGAGTTAAACCCACTTGGCTCACAATTGCTACTGCTGTTCCCAGGGCTCAGTCTTGTGTTCAATCCTTTTTAGCATCTTCATCTGGATGAGGGTGTCGAGTGCACCCTTAGTCAGTCTGCAGATGACACTGAGCTGGATGGAGGTGTTGATCTGCTGGAGGGTAGGAAGGATCTGCAGACAGATTTGGACAGGCTGGATCCATGGGCCAGGGCCAATTGTATGAGGTTCAATAAGGCAAAATGTTGGGCCCTACCCTTGGGTCTCAACAGCCAGCGCTACAGACTGGGGAAAGAGTGGATGCAAAGGGGAAAAGGATCTGGGGGTGCTGGTTGACAGCAACTGGACTGGGCAGTTGTGTCCAGAAGACCAAGAAGGCCAGTGGCACCTGACCTGTATCAGTGTAGCCAGCAGGACCAGGGCAGGGATTGTCCCCCTGTACTGGACACTGGTAAGGCCACACCTCAAGTCCTGTGTCCAGTTCTGAGCCCCTCACTGCAAGAAAGACATTGAGGGGCTGAAGCGTGTCTGGAGAAGGACAATGGAGCTGGTGATGGCTCTGGAGCACAAATCTGATGGGGAGTGGCTGAGGGAGCTTGAGGTGTTTAGTCTGGAGAAAAGGAGGCTCAGGGCTGACCTTATCATTCTCTACCACTGCCTGAAAGGAGGCTGTAGCCAGGTGGGCGTCAGTCTCTTGTCCCAAACAATAAGCAACAGGACTACAGGATATGCCCTCAAATTGCACTGCAGGAGGAAAAAAATACTAGGAAAAATTTTTGGGGCTGCCCAGAGAAGTGAGTGAATTACCACTCTCAAAGGTGTTTAAAAGGTGTGACATGCCACTTAGGGACAAGGCTCAGTGGTGGACTAGCAGTGCTGAGTTAACAGTTGGACTCAGTGATCTCAGAGGTCTCTTAAGCTACAAGAATCAAAATAACCTCTTGTAGCTAATTTGTCCACTTAGGGTTACCTTGTTTTAGCACTGAGAGACATAGAGAATCACAAAGCACTTTTATTAGAGAAAGTGACTTTAGTTGGCTCTACCACACAGGAGGAATCAAACAAGTGAGGTGCTCAGAATAAAAGCAACAGGTGTCATAATTGTAAGATACATATTTGATTTCTACCAGGGGACTTCTGAGAAATATGAAGCAATTCATAACCTAAGAAAAAATTTAAAAAAAGGAGGAAACTGCATATTCCATAAAACTGCACTACATATTCTACAGAAGGCAAGAGTTTTGTCTGTATCTGTCTGCCTCCATCTGGATCTTAATAACAGAATTAGTGAACCTTAAAAAAAATTTGGCCTTATGCTTGACTGCATTACCCCCAGTACCTTCTGTTCCACTTACATCTCCATACACTGCTGAAAGATATATGCTGATGGCATATATAAACACAGTATTTATCCTTTGACTTAAAATCAAAACACTTATAACTACAAAACAGGGAAAGGGGGGTAGGAATGGAGCCATGGGGATGTTTTACTATCAGTGACTGAAACACTTTCTGCATATTTCAATTCCAAGCTGAGCTGAGTACTCTCATGTCCTTGATATCAACCCCATTTATTTCAAATTTCTCTTCAATGCTACTGAAATCCATGGGAGAATTCCTGTTCATTTCCAGGCTTTAACTATATTTATTTTCCTGTCAAGTGGTATTAAAGTACTGGAATCTAAATTTTCTAAAATACACTCTTTGTGATGCTTAGGTTTTGTTTAATTTCCTATTTTATCCTGACATCTAGAACAATTAAGAAAGAAGAACACAGATAATGATGGTATTGCTTTCAGATAGGAATGGAATAAAATCCCCCTTGGATTATCTTCGAGATATAGTTAAGGAATGTAGCATTGCCTATTATGGAAACATGGTGGATTTTGGTGTTTCTGGTTTTTTTTGACTTGCACATCTCACAGATTAAATCAATGTTTACCATAGTAAATGGTATGTAACTGATGGAAACTAATCAGTATCTCATAAACAATGATTGCTGTTAAATTTTGATCTTTATTTTTTAATTTTTGCCTATCGCTGCAGGACTCTCTGAGATTTCATTTTCCACAATGAAACAAGCTTCACTATTTCTTAAATTCCCAATGGCATACTGCCTCATAACTGTTCATCAGGGCTTCAGGTACTTCCCAGCTCTTATTATCATGGTGTAAAAGAGATGCCCTGCAAAGTGAGCAGAACTTTATAAATTCTCTGAAACCTTCAACTTAAAAGATGCATGTACTTAGATCCCTACATAATAGGAATCTTCTCCTGCTATATGTGCTGCAATTTTTTCCTGCTATATGTGCCAGATAGATGGAGGCAATTGGGCTAATTAAAAACCAGCATCAAAATACTGAGTCTGTTTAATGTATTTTTTTTTGAACTTCTGTTGTTAGTCCTTTATATAAACTGTAATTTATTACCTTTTCTCATTATGCATTAGACTGAATAGGATAAGTGTTGTGCTAAAGTGTTTGTGTCATGTTGATAAGGTTGAATAAGTAGCTATGAGGCAGTTGCACAGCAATGAGTGGTTTATCTTTACATTATGACACTATGGTAATTTTTGTATACTGTACTCAAAATACTAAAAGGAATGGTAGAAGATGGAGTAGAGATTTGAGTTGAGATTTTTTTCAGCTTGCTCTTTTTCAGTAATTGTGTCTTTTCCAAATGGTCTGTTTTATACTTCCTGTCATATTTTATTAAAAATAAGGCCTAAAACTTCATACTAATTAGCCGATTGAGGGTATAAAATGTTTCTTTCTGTCCATCAATTTTTATTTTTGTTTACTTTTGAAGTATGAATGGTGTGGAAAATCCTTCCACTAAAAGGCAGATGGAGATAATTGAACTCTTTTCATGCAGTCTCAGGTCAAAATCAAATCCAAGACCCAGAGGTGAAAGGTGAGCTCTGTAACTACTATACCAAACTATTCTTGGTAATTATCAGCATGAGCATAATTATTAACATTTCAATTATACTCGCAGTATTACATCTCTCCAAGGGGTTTAACTCCACTGATTTTCAACTTGTCTTATTTTTTTGGTAGACATCCAGTTGGAACAAAGTTGCTGGATAATATTTTTGACACAAAATGGTAACATGCTTTTCAAAATACAGGATCTATATGTTTTGTCCTCAGTGACACTTGTATGCTTCCAGATTTTGATTGCTTGGTAACACTGCTTGGCATAGTGGGTAGATCCAAATAGACTTAAATAACACAAGAAACAAAAAACTACACAGGAAATAAAACACTGTATCCAAACTCATCTTTGTAAAATATATAGTTTGAAACTGAGACTTAAATTAATAATAATTCATCCTTTAATTTTAAAATGTTATTCACTCTTTGTCTGTTGTTTAATAATGTTCACATATGTTTCTTAAAATTTATTTAGCCAATGTAAGAAGCCAAAACATATATATATTTTAAAATATTTTGTTATTATGTATCTAAATTTTTTCTGAGCATTCAGTCTTAAAATGTTTAAAGGGATTTAGTATCGGTGGGAATCACATGAGATATTTCTGTTCCTTTATTAATTCTGTATAATCATCTTTAATGCTTGTACATTATGGTTGAGTTTGAATTACTGGGTAGGTGAGCATCTCTGAGTAAAGGTGCAGTATTATTCTGTATGTATGGAAGTGGTACTTTCAGAGAGAGAGAGAGACCAGAGAGAGACCGGACTATCTGGAAGAGACATGAAGACTTCAGCTTGAGGACTGGGTATAACATCAGAAGTGACTCCCATCCTAGAGACACATGAATCAGCACAAAACTGAACAGCACAGCATTAAACAGCACCAAAGGTAGCACCCTATATTCTTGCTTCTCATCACATGGATGTGAAAGAAACCTTGTTTAGCAACTGTAAAATCCTTAAATCTTCACAAGAAAATGACAAACATCCAACAGGCTGTAAGAGAGAAGACTAGAGTAAGCCTATACTGATATTGTATGGCCATTTTAATATTTTTCTGTAAGAACCATCCTCTTTAAGGTTACAAGCTAATATAAATTACTGATGCATGGAAAAACATGCTATAGCTTTGGAGGACCTTCTCTGCCTCCTCCACCCAAAACCAGAATGTCTTTACTATAAAAAAATGTACTTTTATGAAAAGGTAGACCTTTGTCAGTCAAGTCAAGGAGTAAAAAAACCACTGTAATAGGGAATACAGTAGGGGCTTAAGCTATTTTTCATATATTAGTGCCATGCAAAACTTCAAAAACGACTGTACGCTCAGAACAGGAAAAGGAAGACCAATGGATAAGGTAGGTATCTATAAACATGTGAGGCTACAATGATGTCATCAGGTCTCTGGAAGAAACACAATCAAAACTAACTGAATACAGTTCTACAGCAGAGTGGTAAAAGATCACTAGGAGGAATGTAAATTTCATTTACAATGACAAGTAAAATTTTCATTGTGGAATGATCAGATAAGTATCATAAAACAGAGAAATTATTTATGATTTTATGATTTTAACTGAATAACCTTGCCAAAAAATTAAACACAAGCAAAAACCATGTACAAAAATGATTAGGTACCATAACTGTGCTTCAACAATTAATATAAAATTTCTAAGATCAAGTTAAGGAACAAAAATGTCTTCTGGGCACATTATACCCAGAAAAACATTTTGGATTCTGCAGAGTAAAACGATCTGCTAATTTTGCCAGCACTGCCTGCAGGTACAGGGTGCCATAAAACAGAGGTTGCTGCAAGGAATAATGAAAAGGAGAAATAAGGCTCAGAGACCAACGTCTACAGTAATACCAGGGACAGATGATGTGGGGATAGTATTAGAGGAAATAAAATCTGATTTTTTTAAATGAGGGTGGAAACTGATAATTTTAGTATTCATGGATGTTGCTGAGTAGGGAATAAGTCAGAATACATTCCCTTATTTTATATTACAGATACAGATGCTGAAGAAAGACCCTGTGAATGGGAAGCAGTTATTTTTGTCTATTTTGTCAGACAGGTGGTTTAACATCAAACACTTCAAAAAGTGATAAATTTGTTTCCAAAACCCAGTACTCATATTAAAAGCACATCTCCAAAGAATTGAGATATTTTTGACTCAGCTATGAACACATTCACCATCTGAGTAAGCTTTGCAAAAACTGAAGGTAGTAAAGGCCAGATAAATTTGTTACTTATTAGTGTAGTTCAGAAAAACTGACAGCATTTCTCCTTCCCCCAAGCCCAACCAACCAATACTGCTTTGTATATTATAAAACTCACCTGTAATAGTATCTGGTAATAGCCAGAAACGCTCTTCATATTTATTAGTACAAAATAGTTGATGTCACAATTTCCTGCCCTTTCTACTATTTTAGCAAATTAGGCAAGCATTTATTGAAAAAAAATTAAGATGATAATAGTAATTTTAAAAATTATTTTAATAAAATAAAAATAATGTGAGTGTGAAAGATTAACAAATCTATGAGAATGGGTTTAGAATATTTTAATGGGAAATAAATAATAACACATACAAAGCTGCTGAGCTGTTTTGTCTGCAAAAAACACAGGTCAATTCACTGAAAATTTCTTGATCATTGCACCAGAAAATTGGAGTTTGGACCAAAGTGATTATACCTCTGTTTCTGTAAATTTGGAAAAGACTCGTTTAGCCCTAATTTCCCTGACATAAATGTATTAGAAAAAACTGCAGCTAGAGAAGTGATTATGTATCTCAAATCTATTGTCTACTGTCATCCACAGGTCTATTGCCTGCCAACAACTCACACTATTATGGGCAGGAAGTCACACAGCTGGCAGAGCTGTGCCGTCTCAGATACCTATTGGTGCTCCTGGCCATTCTCAGCCTATCTACCCAGGGAAAATGGCAAATAAAATTGTATTTTAAATAGTGCCCTGATACAGATTGCCTACTGCGTTTAATACTGATTAAATTACACCACATTACCACTGCATGAGCAGCGGATTCATCCTGAACCTGCTGATAATGGGAGATGTGAGCTGCAGAACCATTTGATGGTGACTTTGTCATGAAATTTGAACATATACACAGAATATATGAGCCTTTCATGGCTGTAGCTCTTCTCTCTCCTGGCAGAGATTGCGGGCTCACCCCTTGGGCTGCCATCTGTGTGTGAGTGTGATGCTGCCTGTCTCTGTAGTGCCCATGCTTAGGAGAATGTTGTAGAGTTGCTGTATTACGGATGGAGAAGTTGCACTGTCCCCAAAACTGATTTGTGAGATGAAGGTCAGCAAAGGTCTGCTGAAAAAGAGGAACAGAGGTAAATGATGATGATAGGTGCCTGAAATTTAGGAACTGGAGCAAACAGGCTGACCATTTCTTAGTAGTAATGACATATGATGGGCAGGGTTTGAGTGCATTGGCTGTTCACACAAGGCACCACACAAGGCACTTCAGGCTATCCTGAAAGTTGTTAAGTAATTCAGTGATAGTGCAGGTAGCTTATAGTTATTTGTAGCATATCCATGTCTCTTTTTCTTAATGCTTTTTTTTTTTTTTTACTCAGAATGGATGTTGTGACACTGAGAACTTCAATGTCCAAAATTACTGGTGGGTAAATGGTGCTGTGGAAACCTGTATAGCTACAGCTCACTAGAAATGGTTAAAGAATGAATCCACTCTTTTGCAAGAATTGTTTTAAAAGGCCTGACTGGCTAGTGCAGAAGAAGGAGTGAAGCTGTTAAGTGGCCTTCAATTCAAAAGCAAGTCTTTGGATTTTAACAGAGAGGGAGTGAACGGTACAGGAGAAATGTTTTCTTAGCTGCTTGCAGTTGTACAGCATGTAGAGGAGAGAGCCAAGAGTAAGGCATGCTAGAAGGGTAATTCTGTATTATAAGAAAACAAAATAATGGATTTGGTCTCTTCTGAAAACAGGAACAGTGCTCTCATTTTCTTTATTCGGATGGTGGAAATACATGAAGAATAAGGTTAGAGTTGAATGTATTTTCTTAAGTGAGAATCTGATGAGAATGAGAAGCCTAATCCCAGGAACAGGCAATTTAATTGAAGTATTGATGCTTCTACAGGGTGCAGAATAGTGAATCTCTCAATCCCCACAATCATACTTCTGATCTTATGTCATGTATATGCATGGGTGAGTGCATGTGTACAACTGTGCATGCACAGTAGGGATGTGCATTGTCATAACTACTTGTTTCCAAGCAAGTATCTCCAAGCAGAGATAATTTTGCACAATAGGAATACCCTGTATTAACAGCAACCTCTACAGATTTAATAGAATCAGCAGGTTCAGCCTGCACTGCACATGAGGTGTGGTGATGGCTCCTTGGCAGCAGAGCACCCCAGTGCCATTGCTTCTTATACCCTCTCTTTCATCTGATCCTGGAGTATTCAGCTCTGACAGGACATCCATTTCTGGTGCACTTGAGAAATTAGGATTCTAATTTACCACTTATTTACTTCCTCTTTCCTACTACTGCATTTTTGCTTTTAAAGTATTTGATTCCTAACTCTTTTTGGTCTCACAGTTACAAATGTAGTGCTAGTGTATAACAGAGGATGCAGAGCTTCATCATTCCCCTCCACTGCATCCAGCAAAACCAGGTCCCAGAGCAACTGAGCATTTGGAAACCTAAGGAAGACAACCTACTTTTCCTTCTATACCTCATGTTATTTCCAATGGCCTGTCAAAAAAAAACATGAACACCAAAACCAAACCAAACCAAACCTAAAAACCAAACCAACCAACCAATCAACCATTCAAACAAAAACCACCAAAACCCACCCAAATAAAGGAAATAGGGCCATAATCCTCCCTGACGCAGACTGTCTAATTCTATTGCTTTCAGAGTATTTTAAAGCACGTGATGATCTTGTGCTAGGACTCCTAGTCTGAGCATGTAAGGACACCTTAATTATTTTGACAAAACTTCACTGTTTTCAGTGGGTTTTGCACTGGCGGTAGCAACTGCCTGTTGGTAGCAACTGGCATGAAGAAGCTCAGTATTTGCTCTGTTATTTCAATATATTAGTTTTACAACAATCAGCCAAGCTATCTCCCTTGTTCTGTCAATGCTACAGTGTTACAGTGGATATTTTGATTACATTATGTAATTTATCAACACAGAGCAAAAGAGTGCAGGTAACTTACAGAACATGTCCTGATGTTAGCTAGACATGTTGCTACTCAAGATGGTTTGGCTATATGTGCAAGCTGGACTTTGACAGCACTTATTTATGTGTTGTTTTTCATCATGAAGCAGCAATATATTCAGAAATGACAACAAGTGACCTACCTTTATAAATAAAAGGGTGAAAACAGTATCCCTGTATGATTGGAGAAACATGTGGAGGTACCCAAAGCTCTCTGCTCTTCCCATTGTCATTGACAGGAACTGGAGGTGTTCTGGGTATTTGCTCTTAAACACAAAATCACTAAGAGTCTTTTCATGTAATTATACTGAACAAAAACATGCAGCAAAATTCAAGAAAGAATAGTCATCTTGATTTTTTTCTAGCTTCAACTAATTCTTCTGTACAAATAAGTATTTAAATAACATAGGCTGTAAAAGCAGCATCAACCAGCCAGACTGTATGTGTACAGAAACTCTCTAATATAAATTAGTGCCTTTTAAAAATCATGGTAAACTCTGTTTTCTGTAATTATTATAAACCCTAGAGTTTTACCCATGTAATAGTAATTTTTAGTGTCTTCACCATTATTTTCCTTTTTATTTATTTAACTACAACTAACTTGAGCAGACAATGTTAAGTGGGGAAACAGATGTGGTTAAATAGTCTGTAATTATGCCTTTAGTCATCTCTTACCATCACAAGGCTCCTCCTGCTACTATGACCAGAAAAAGTGACCTAACAGATTTCACCAGCAGCTCTGCCAGTGTCTGATGCAGAATAGATGGCCTTATTAAGCAATCAGAAAAAAAAAAATAAATAAAAATCAACCATTACAGTGGAATAGTAATCAGCAGTGTTTATACTAGTCCCACAATGCACAATCAGAACCATGAATTCTGCTAATTGGGTACCTTTTGCATCCAGAGGTGTCTACAATAGGAAACAAAAGGGACTTGAAAATTAATGTTTGTAGCAATTAGTTTCTGACTAAAGGCTCAGCCCAGTTCATGGAAGCCATGATTCAAACACAGATTATTATAGTAAGTATGGTATTTAAATGTCCTCTGCCATTATTCAGCATCAAATTTAGCATTGCAAGACTAATTTGGATTTACTCTTTAAAATATGTTTGTAGGGAATTTTTAAAGTCCCCAACAGCAAACCATTTATTTTATGCTTTTTTATGTTGCTAACTTTTCAAGATTAAGAGTTTGTTTCAGATTCACTGTAGTGCTGATTAAATGTGTTTGCTATTGAATAGATGAGATTTACAAATTACATATTGAAGAACGTTGGACTATTATTTTTCACAGAATGATCTATGCTTTAACAGCATATTGAGGGATTTTATACTTCATAGAAATGTAAGGACTGGAAGTTTATATTTATAAAAACAGCTACAAACTCACACCAGCGATACATACCAGTGGTATACAAATTCTTAAGAAGTGAAATTTAGATATACAATTTTTGGAGTAAATTATTAGTGCACTTTCAGACGGACTTCAGTGAAAGCTCAGTGTATTATGTTAAGTTGGCTGTACCTTTTACCCTTTTCTTTCCTTGGAATCTTTAGCATTTCTGCTGTAACAATCTGATAGACCTCTGTTCTTCAGTCCTTACCATTATAGACTCCCTGCTGTAGGTGCTTAAAGGACAAATTAACAGTAGTACAATTCAAGTAACCTCTTCACCCTTGTATCCAAGAATCATCTGCATGTTCTTGCTTTGCGAGAGGTGTCCATATGGTTACAGCAGGACTGTGACAATAGCATACAAAAATGCCTAGAATTAAAGAAAAGAAACCTCAGGAAGATATATGAAAAGAGAAGCAGAAATCTTTAAGTCAACACTCAGTCTTAGCTCTGCTCTTTAAAGGTTACACTGAATAACGGAAATGTATCATCTGCAATTTATTAATAAGTTGTCACCCTCATTAGTTAACTACTGTTTAATCAGTATGTGATTAACTGTGTGACCTTAAAAAGATTGTTATTAATACAAAACATTGCATTATGAAACCATTAAGTTATAGGAAAATATTGGTACTTTGAAGACAATCAGAATGTTAAGTGTGATAGTTTTTAGAGATACTATACCAACATTTCCTCTGACTGATTGCATTACATATTGATAGCAAGTATCAGTATGTAGTGCAATCAGTCAGTGGAAAATGAGTGAAATGTGAACTAATGAGAGCTAATTGTCTCATATAATAGCAAGGACACAGAATTCTATCAATTAAATTAGTCTGAGTTGAAACAACTATCAGTGTAATAATGTTGATAATATCAACCAAATTAGATGTAATGAAATAAATGGTATGCTAAAGATCAAGGATACCCATCGGCTTCAACCCCCACCTCCTGCTAACTAGGGAGAGAGCCTCATGACTTTGGGCTCAGTTTGCTTCAAGTTCTCCCTGAAACATGTGGTTCTGTGCTCAGGGCACTGGTAGTGGGGATTTTGTTTTAATTATCGCAATTTGCATCTGGCAAATGGAGGAAGCCCTCTGGGAGGTTGAGGCAGTGAACCTCCAGAGAAGAGTAGCAATATGACATTAAAGACTACTGCTAACTTCAGCACAGCTGTGGGTGAGAGCAGGTGATGTGGGGGGTGAGTGGGCACTCCAGGTGTTGGGCCTTTTGTTTTTTCCTTTGGAAACTACTGCAACTGAACATCTGTATTGTGTGATCAGTAACAATCTCATAGTGCTCAAACACTGCTTTTTCTCCCCTTGCTTACTCCCATTCCTTCCCCTTATTCTCAGGAAAGGCTTCCAAATCTGTTCCAAAACTGTTCACAATCTTTGAATGAACCTGAATGACGAGGGCTAGGTTTTCAGAGAGATGCTGAGAATACAGCAGCTCCCATTGTGGCTGAGGGAAACACTGGCACCATCAGGCTTTCAGCCCTGATATTTAGGAGTTCAAATGTAACTAGAAGCCTAATATTACCCACTTCTGGGCTTCAAGCCTCTGAAATTTCTGTTTTGCTCTTTACTGCTGTTTCACCTCCTCATTCTTTCTGATTCTGTGATCTAATTCTTGGGGCAAAGAGAAGCCTATTAAAAGACAAGTAAATCCATCAGTTACTCCTGTAACAGGACTTGGGATTATTTACAATAGGAATTCTCAAAATTATTAGAGAACGTTTACCTGGGTTTATCCAATAAGGCAGAAAGGCATTTAATTTATTGTAATGATCCTGGTAACCTGATCAGTGCCAGTCTCTCCTCAGTTAACACCTTAGAAGCATAATCTGATAAAATAAAAAAACCCAACCAGGGCCAGCAATGGAATGTTTGATAGATAGTGACTTTTTGAAGTTAAAAAAGTGAAAAAACTTTATGTCCAGACTGAGTGTGAGCATCGTGAATGGTTCAAAAGTGAAAACTTTGTGATACATTGAAATATTGTCTGTAAAGCTCACTTTCTGCTCTAATGCCTTTGGACCATGCTATCATGCAAGAGTTTGAAGCAAGTGGGCAGATAAACTCTAAGGTTGGCAAAACAAGAGAGAGCAAATGCATGCAAGCTCAGAAGCAGAGAGAAGTAATGATGAAAAGGTCTGTGTGGCCAGACTTCACACAGGTAATAGCTTCAGTTATGCAGCATTCACTTTGCCAACCTGTAGAGCTACTCACAGTCTCAGACAACAGAAACACAGAAAAAAGTCAGGGCCACACAGCTCATAGATACTACCAAGGTACTACTACTACTTGTGATGTGTGTTTATATGAAAATGCAGCCCAGGAAAGCTTTATAGAGAGACAATGTCCCAGCAAAACTGCAAACTTTGGCTGACAGATTTCATGCTGCTCTTGCGAAAATCTGCAACTGTGTATGAATGCTTAAATTGGCTATTTGTGACTGGATGAAGGGAATTTTTTATCCATGACAAAGAATGTGGATGTAAGAATGTTACAGCTGAGCCATCTTACTGATATCCCTTTCAAGAAAAATTCATCTCCTTGTATTTATTATATGATCACAGGAAGCAAATACTGAGAATATTGCCATGGTACAGAAAACTTGTGTCAGAAGGCACCTAAACCATCCACAGTGCTGAAACTACATAACTGAAAAAAACACAATCACCTACTAAGTGCGTATTTTATTTATCATTTAGAAAACACTTGACACCTCTTATCTCAAAAGTTTAGGGGATGCTGGCAGATTCATGCCACTGAACTCACCAAAGGCCTCTATCATCACTATCAAACCACAATGTGAAGAGCAAATGAGAAGGAATGATTCCATTGGACTGGGCATTAAAAAATACCATTTCAAATTAAGTTTATTTTTAACCTCCTGTGAAAGAATTTTGAAAGATGGAAGGACCAGGAGTTTCCAGTGGTGTGGCTGTCTTAACTGTTCTTAACTGTTACGTTAACAGCATGATCTGTACTGCAGTGGCAGATGCAATACAGTCAGTTCTGGAGGTGAGAGTGGGCAACTAACCAGGGACATGAATCATCCTGAATATGTTGAAAAAGACAAGTACATACACTGATGTAAGTCCTAAAGATAAATGCTCTTTAGTAGTAGAAATACAGTCAAAGAACAAGGGACTCTCAAAAACTAGCTGACAATCTTACTTAAACTTTGTATGAACTGAAAAACATTCAGAAAATAAATTAGGGAAGCACTAATGGAGTAATAACATAGGGAAGACTAGTCAACACGAAGATCAGATAGATGATGGATGGATTGGTGAGATCACAATGATATAAGTCAAACTAGAGAAGCCTCTGGAAACTGCTACAACATCATCACAGGCCATGCTTGAATATGCAGATGTACTTTCTGAAGTTATAATAATCAGTGAGTGAATAAATTTGTTAGCTAATTCTCATAATACATGAGGATGAATGAAATATTTAAATTGTATAAATAATTAAATTGTAAATTTAAATTGTAAATTTAAATTGCAAATTTAAAATTTACAAGTAAATATATAAATTGTAGAATCTTACGTGTGATTACCAGTGGTTGTTTTTAGTGGACCTTTCAGTTCATTTCTTTCCTTCTATTTTTCATTTAGCAAGACCATTATCTTGCCTATTTTTTGAGTTGCAATTAATTTCATCCCCCTCATCTGTTAATAGACTTTCATATGTACTTCTCCAGCCATAAAAGCCTTTTTAATCCTCCCAAGCCTCTTTTTACTTATTCTGGATTTGATGGTAATGCTACACTATGTCCTCAATAATTAGTTATGTTGCCCCAGCAGCAGGTCAGGTAATTAAGCAGGACTTGGAACTCTGGTCTCCCTCTGCTCTATGTTCCTAAAGACAGGGTTGGGTTGTGGCTGTGTGCCTCCAGTCCAACCAGTAATTTTGTCTGACAAACCAGAGGGAAAAACATTTGGCAGATACAGTGACTGATTTCCCTGCTGATTTGCGTGCAGGTGATGGGTTCTGCTCTCCATGCCAAACTTTTTGCTGCACAAGAGAGAAACATGCAGCATGTAACGTAATACCTTGCTGTATCTGTGAGCCTCAGCTTCAACCTTTTTAGTTTTCTTAGCCTTGAGCTAAATGAAGAAGTCTGAACGCTGTGGTACCAGCAGGCACATAGGTACTGGTAAAATGTCATGGTCAGGCAGCCTGGGTGGGGAAACATCATCCACATCCTGGTGCATCATCAGCGGGGTAACAACATCCTACTTTTTGTCTTCACAGCTTTCTCTAATTATGTCTGAATGTTTTAGACTGGTTTGCTAAGGAAATGGCCCTTCCAGGATTTTACTGCATTATGTGTGTGTGTGTACACATCTCTCTGCCTACATTTTAGTTATTTCCTTTCTCCCTTTCTCTTCTTCCCCCTTTGCTATAATTTTCCAGCCTATTCTTTAAATCCAATCACACAGAAATAGAGAATCCAAAGATGTTTTGAGCACAGGTGATCAGGTAAGGAAAAGGAATCCTGTGAAATCTACCTTATTTTGCATCTTTTTATAATCTCAGATATATCAGCAATACCTTACAAAGCCAGTGTTCAGGTTTCTTTTTCACAGGAACTATCTGTGGTACATACACGAATTCAAACTCAAGAGTCACTTTTCCTGAGGGCTCCCTTTTCATCTTAGCTTATTTGGTTTTTTAAATCAGATACCTTTTTATTTATGTCTTACTGCTCTGTTTTCAGATAGCTTCTAACTGCTGTTTCTTTATTTTTCTCTATGAATTAACATGGTTTCTTGTTCTGAGTAATAAAAGTTTGTAACTTGAGAACCTCCTTAATACATGTGTATTGTATTTGCTATCCAACAGAGACAAGGGAGGTCAGGTTTTCTCCATGATGGCTTTTACAAGCTGGAGAAATAATTATCCTTCCTTGACCCTGTGTACTTTGTAGCCAGAGCTGTTCTTCTCTCCAGGTTTGCTCAGTGTGTGCCATTCCACACGCTTGGTGGGGCAGGAAAATTGCTATATGTGGCTAGTAGTCTGCTCTTGCACAAAATTCACGTTCTTGCACTGTATTGCCATAAACCCCTAAAGTCTTATCCACTCACCTGGTGAAACTTGCAGGGCAAACTAGTGGGATGAGTTAATCTGCAGAAGGAAAGAGGAGAAACTAGTTGGATATTTTCTCCATAGTTAATACCAATGAAAAATGATGGTATAGAAATGTGTCAGAATATTTATCAAAACATAGGATAAAATTCTAGATAATCTTTACTTGGCTCTTCCAACATTTTTCCCTCTATTCTTCTGTCCTGAATACTCTTGTGAAAAAAACCAGCAGTTATGACATTTGAGAATGATGAATTTAATGACCTAAAAATATGTTATTGTCCACAACTATAACTGCTTTCAAGTAAACTTCACATTTGGTTGCTGCTATGTTTTATCATGTATGTTGTGGCTCCTTTTTTCCCTCCCTTTGCTTTTGTATTGCTTTAAAAAGACAACAGAACATGCTGTGAGTTAATGTTTCACTTGTAAAAGGTTATGGATTAAGCTCAGCTGGTTTCTCAGGCTGACACAGGGTTCATGATTAGAAGAATGAAAACAAACATGAATTGAAAATGTCACTAACCTTTATCGGGCCCTGAAAATCCCTGAGCCTGCATGACAGGAGGCTTTCCTGTTTTCAACAGGATAAAAAAGATTGAAACAAAACAGCACGGATCTTGGCTATTTACATCTTTTAATGAATGCTCTTCACGTTTGGGTCCCTTTGTCAATCTCCCAGTTTTCAAGGGTTTAGCTGTGAAAAGTGCGGATGGTATCACATACTCTTATAAACCATGGAGTAGACATCTGTCTAGGATGCTTTTCCCTCCAAATTATGCTGAGTGTAAAGGACCACATTTTAAGCTTCATTTACGACTATGCATGTATAAGGTAGCCAATTATCCAGTCTGAGTGTTCAGCAGCAGAAAAGCTGAATAAAACAGTCTCTACATAATGCAACCAATTTTATTTTAATAAAGTAGATAAGACAAAAAAATTTATAAACTCTAGATTTTAGTGTAGTTTGAACTTTTAAACTGTTTATTGAAAAAGAAAATAAAAAGCAACCAGCCTATTCACTTAAAAAATAATAAGTTCTTGCTCTAGCTGCTGTGGTAGAACATGCCCTGTATTAGCAAGGGTAAGAGGGACACAAAGTCAACACCAACTGGCCAGAGTGGAAACCAAAATGTTATTGATCTGGGATCCTTTGTTCTGTCAAGAGCACAGATCCAGGTTGAATACCTTAGATCTGCAAACTGAAGGAGACTGCTGCATGGTATGACTGCCCTTCTTCAGTACTAACTCTTCCATGCATTAGAGAAGTGTCAAGCATCCTATTTGCCCTTCCAGACCCAGATATTCCCTGATTCCTTATTACCTGACACTCCTAATTGATTTTTCTCAGTCAAGTCACTGAAAACACAAAATAATTATCAAATGTTTTTCCATCTAAGAAGAAACAAAGGTACATGTTTCCCTTCATTTTTTTCTAGCTGCATGTTTTAGGAACAGCTATACCATTGCTTCACTGATTTCATAGGTAACCTGAGAAAATACTTTATGGCGAAAGAACACCAGGGGATCCTGCAGCCAAATCTATTTCCTTCTGCTGATCTATAAATGTCTGGTGGATATGGAATTTTTGCCTCACAAAATCACATTTACCTTTTCCATGAAGTGAAGTGAGGCAATATAGACCCATGCTTAGTACATAATTATTTAACATATCCTACTATTTCATGGTGCTACTCTGACCTGTAACTGAGATTTAATGAAGTGCTTTGGCAGAGAATTAATATTAGGGGGAACATAAACCTGCAATTTTTTAGTCTCACTTCATCCAATTATAGCTTGTTCTTACATTACATAATCTATTTTACAGTTTTCAGTGTAGAGGAAAGAGTGAGATCTTAGAATGTTTAATGAGGTCTAAGGGTTTTTATCTCCAGCTATTTTAGTATTTTGCAAATACTGAGGGAAGTAATATTTGATAAAATTTCCTATGGATTCTTAATAATTTAGAACCTTAATCCACAGCTTCAAAATCAGTTGAGGCCTCAGTTTCTAAAAGATGTGTGAGTTCTATTTATTCAAAGTAATAAACCAGATTGAGTGAACTGAAAATGAAATAAATGGCTCAAACACTGGAGTTTTTGTTCCTTAAACAGTTGAGCTGAGACTGACCAAGAAGGATGTGCAAGGTAGCATCCAACTTCCAAGTGTCTTGCCACACACTGAATATACATCAACAATCCCACATTCTCTGGATGAAAAAGTTAGGGAGCAGGGTGAAGAACAACGATAATTATCTGTGGGAAGAAATATTAATGAGACATGACTGGCAAATGAGTATCACGCCTTGCCAGTTACTGAATTGTTTCTGTCCCCTGTCCAAAGTCATCTTGGAGAAGAGGAACATGTGTCTCTATAACCTTGTAAACCCATAATTGTGAGTGAAGGGTGAAGCATGTCTCTGACGTCTTTCTGCAGAACAGGGCAGCTTGATGCAGTTTGATGGTTAAGATGCTCACATGGAATACAAAAATACGGAAGTCTAAGGGGGATTTGATCCTGATCCCAATGGTTTCCTTGTGATACTACTACTACTACCGGCTGGGATAAGAAGGGTTGGAATGGGGAATGGCCACACTTCATCTGAGGTTAGACGTCCTTGGGATATATTTGACATGTCAGCTCTTGAAGGTGAGGTAGGTGGTAGAAAACCTGTTCAGGAATGTCAGTGCATTTAGATGTGAGACAGATGTCAAATAGCTGAGTGCTTTCAGGAACTGAGCACTTCTGCTCATTCTTTGTGCAGAAACTCTGTCTCCTAGGAAGTTTCTCTTATGGAAACTTAAAGAAGTTTTGAGGATTTGAATTTTGTATTTTTGATTTGAGTTCTTAAAGTAGTATCAAGATCCTGTATACTCCTCTTGAATCTAATACATGGAGGCAACTTTTTAAAGGTACCTAGTGTGTAAAAGCACATGGAAGCTTTACTTTTATAAAAAGTAAACTACTTTTATAAAAAAGGTGTATGGGCAATTCACTTTATTTTGATACTATCTGTACAGAATATGTATAGATTTTCAGCATAAATGAGATAGAATTAGACTCTTGGGCTCTTCAGTACCTCTATCTATCTATCTATCTATCATCATCATCATCATCATCATCATCATCATCATCATCATCATCATCATCTATCTATTTGCACAAATATATTTTTAGACACTGATTATATATGAAATTAGCCATAAAAGCCCAGTGGGCCAAGGTTCCAAATGCACTTATGCATCTTTGTAAATTTTTTTAATGTCATTTTACTGCTGCATTACCTGCCATGTGGTAATAGAAATGTGGAAAATAAAAGAGAAAGTGATGGCATTTTAATTTTGTTTTCAGCTATAATAGTTAAAATCACATACTGTTTTCCTGAAAAAAAAGAGAAAAGAACCCCACTGAGCAATGTACCATCATTTAGTTTAATTTGATAAGCCCTTGAGAGCAGTTTCACTTAATACACGGTGCCATATAATGTCTTGGCTTAGTCTGGACTATGGGAGAGTAAAGCACAAACTCGGGCATAACTCAGTGACCACTGTTTTCAGTGTAGAAAATACATGGACACACCTGATTTATAACCAAAGTAAGGAGCTAGTGACATTTGGCATGGGGAAATTACTGTTTAGCTTGCTGCCAGTTTCTGCTAAACTTTCCCAACGTACTTTTGTCTTGGTCCGAGCGCCTTTGACTGTTCAAGGAGAAAGGTTTCCTTCAGCAGAGAACTGAACCAACTGTTTAAAGGGTGTTTTTTCCCTAATAAAACTTTACAACATTTTTACGTAAATTTAGTGTTTGTGAAAGGCTCTGCACTGACAGCCTGAGGAACAGAAGCCCTAAGTTTGTTCACAGTCCATGTGCAGTGCAGACAGGGGTGTCTGCAGCACTTCTGTTCCACAGCCCAAGCATGATTACCTGAGGTGGATAAAAGATTGATGTTGTCTCTGATGCTCTTCTGTAATTTGATTTTCACCTGAGACTGCCACAGATTCTAGCTGGGGAGAGATTTTGTGGTGTGGATGCCTGCACATAACCTTCCTCTTTACAAGGTATACAATAACTTCTACCAGGTAGTCTTTTATTTTAAATCAGTTGGATTTGCACCAGTAATCTCCAGTGAGCAAAAAGTCTTTCATTTAATCCTGCTCTTTAGCTCAGCTGAAATGTGATGATTAAAACAGTGGAGGAAATGTCCTTACATAATATAACTAGAACAGAAATGCTTATGTTGGCATCACCAACAGTACTAACACAAAGTGTAAGGGTAAATTTGTATTAAAATTGGTGTGCACCTCAGAAGCTGCATGCAGTGTATTCAAAGGCTGCAACTCCAAACAGCAAAGATGTTAGAGACAAGGGGCCCTGTTAGGATTACTTGGACTGCACATACACTGAGGCTTTGTGTTTGATGTACACACCCTCTTGCATTAGCTGGACAGGCTGTCCCACTGGAGCCCCAGCCTGATCTGAGGAGGTCACATCACTTATTTCCTCTAAAATGAGAGGAGGTTGGCTGCTGTACATTGAGCAGCCCAATGCTGGGATTGATGTCAAGGGATGAGGGAAAAAGACACTGCCACCACCATAAGGTGAGGGAGGCAGACCCAACACCCTGGGCTCAGCAGGAAAAGAGGTTCAAGAATTTTGGGCAGTCTCAGTATGAAGGTGGTTCAGCAAAGACATGGTACCTCTAGGTATAAAAATTAGCACAGCCCCTGAGTATCTACAATTTTTTTTTTTATAGATATTATGAAAGTTTAAGCATTTTTCAATGTGTATGATGCAAATTATGTCTGAGTTTTGTGGACTGTTTTTAGCAAGTTAAGAGAAGAAATTGTGGCATTTTTGACTTTGTCTTCTTGTTGAGAATTTTTGAAGTTACATGAATTATGGTCTGTGAAACAGGCATGGTGAGGTAATTAACATTTTCACAGAGGCTTTAAAATACAGGAGGAACAAAACACTTAGGCATGGAAAATGCACTTCTCCTGGTCTGGCATTGGCATTTACTGGAGCTCGGAGGAATAGTTTCTAAGGAAAAAAAACCCTAAACCTCTTGCTATTTGTGTGAGTAATATAAAGATTACTAGTTGTCTTGAGGAACTGTCCCATTGTGAGCTGAGATTAAATGCCTCACTTCGTATTTTCTTGGTGATTCAACTGTGAGGGACTTGACTCTTCATTACTAATTTCCCTTAAAGAATCATTTAAAACTATTAAACCGCAATTAATTTGAGGCTGGATTCCATACAACTGACTATGTTTAGAATTAAATGCAACAATTCAATGATAACTTATGAATTCAATGATAACTTATTCAATGAGAACTTATTTTACAAGTGTTATGTTTTGTGATGATGCCATTTCAATGTATACACAAAAATATGGTCAAATATTTCCTTATTGTCTATTAAACTCTACTTGTACTTCTGAAAGACACATTGGAAACTTGTAATAATTTTTATGCTTAATTTTGCATATGTTAAGAATTGGTAGAAGAGGAGTTTGAGGGAATTAATGTGAGTCACCTGTCCACCAAAATCCCACCCATAAAGCACCCTTCCTAGATGGCACTGAAATTTCTGTGTATTTCCAAGCTGCCATTTGTCTTAGACAAGCTTATTTAATTGAATTTCATGCCATGGTTCCCTCCAAATGCTTTGTACACAGTACCTACATATGTTTTCTCATTTAGAAAGTTTTGCTGGCAAGTAATTTCAAGTGATTCTGTTCATGATCCACAGCAGGATTATTATAGATTGATGCGTGACGGTGTCTTTGATTCCTGGTGGAACATCATTTAGGATACGAACCTGCATACACATACAGTACTGGGAGGGTAATTGTATTTGGTTTACCAAGACTAATTTATTGAAACAGGCTCATTATCTGGCCTATTACTGGCAAACTGAGTTTCATGTGTCCTTTTCACTCTCCTCTCTCTTCCTCTCCCTTGCACCGTCTTTTCCTCCTCATCCCCTCATCCCTGCCCTCTTTCTGGCTGTCCCCCATGAAATCATGGACAAGTAGCAGAAGCCTGAGATACCATCTTTGCTACAGTTTGAAAAAGGACTACATGCAAATAAGACTCCCTCAGCTTTGTGTAGCATCATCAGTGACTTTTGAGGCCTCTGTGCCATGTACTGTCCTTGGGACAGTGTCACTGAGATGACAGAAAACTCTCATAAATCTGGGCCACCTAAAAATAGGGCAGCTCCTCAGTGACTAAGCTCTCACTGTGCTTTGCTCCCCATAAGGGATGCTCAGATGTGTTAGGGCCAGCAAAAACTCCCTGTGCACTACTTACAGTCTCAAAATAGAGCTTATGCTGCATATAAGTGGCTCCAAAGACTTATTCTGGCCCTCTGTGCTGGAACGACTGTTGTGCAGCACGCGTGCAATGACTGCATCCTGATGAGGAGTGGTGTCATCTGATGCTAAATGACAAGGGAGCAAACCAAACACAGGAAGGTCTTTGCTTGCTGCAACAGCTGCTCCCGCTGCTAATTGATGCTGTGTATCTGTGGCATCATCCCAGTGCTTATTTTAGGCTGTTTCCAGCTGTGAAGATTTTTGTCTCACAGCTAGTGGTATCTGTGCAGCTGGCAGGGTGAGGTAAAAATAAACACAACTAATTCAGCAAAGCAATGAGAAAAATGCACAAAGAAATGTAAAAATATTGTAAGTCAAGGTTATTTGGGAGAGACATCTGAGTTTGAGTGGAGAGCAACTGATCTGGCATGGAAAAGGGTTGATCACCTGCCTGTGACTGTCAAGAAAAGTGGAAGATTTTAATGTGAATTTGGGACTTATTAAACTTGTTAGATGACGAAATTTTCCAAAGACCAAGGTCTGACGACACTATTGACAGTTCCTCTACAGTGGCCTACACATATGCTTAAACATTTACTATTAGGGAGGAATTTTTAAGAATGAGAATATATTTATTCATACATTATTTTCATGAATTCTTTGCCTCTTTCCTGAGTAATAGTTAAGCAACTACTGCTAATTAGAGGCCTTTTTTGTTCCTCTTTTAATTAGGATAGCTCTCGTTAAGAAATAAAATTTGTATTATCAAACTCACTTCTCCACTTTCCCCACCTTTCTTCCAGTAACACCCAAGTTCAAACAGCATTAAGGATGGCTGCAAAGATAATATGCAGATATATGAGACCCTAACCACCTGCTGCCTTTATTTGCAAGCTAAGACAAAACCAACCAGACAGCAGGTCTTGTCCTGCAGTTGAATATCTAACCTGCTTGAAATCAGCCTATATCTAGGCAATTTTAGAGGAAAAATATCAAAGCAGACTTCCCACTAATTCCTTATAATGTTTAGATGTTCTGACTATTGTAGGAACCTTGGCATTGGGAAATTGTCATGAAAAGAGAAAATCTGCTCACTGGGTATTCTGTTTATGTGCTTTTAATTATCTTACCTGCTGGTCAAAACAGCTATAAATATGTGGAACTGCAATTATTTTAGACCTCATTAAACATCTGAATGTATGTAGTTCTGGAAATTTGTCTTGAACTTTAGAGACAAGAAACATAAATACTTGTACCTTTATTCCAAATATATGTTTCCTGGTTTAAGTTTCAGTTAAGTCTAGGGAGTTTTCCTCCTTAAAACAGAATTTCACTGATTTTACTTCAGTAAGTTTTTCCAGAGATATTTGTATTCTTAAAAAATGCTTGTAGTTGGCTACTGTTTTGTGGAAAACATAAGTCATGTGTTTGTTAATGACAAAATCATCATGTAGTTTCATTAACTTAGGAAATTAATTCAAATTTTCCAGAGGGAAATATATCAACGAATGTTTTGCCTCAGAGTTATGTATATACCATCACAAATGGTACATCAGTTTTGTGGGTGGGGAGCCTGCTCCAGCAGTGCTAGATTAGCCTGAAAATGCTGACCTCTGCTCATTTTAAATATGTAACAAATTCCTTCTTGCCAGAGCTTAGGGAACTGGCATTCCCAGGTCAGTCACATTACCTAGAAAGCAAATGTGTTATTAAAGCAAATGTCTACTTACAGCAGCAAGACATGAGCTAACAGAGAGGTAAAATAAATGAACATTATTTTATCAAGTAGCTTTACTTGATATTCTTGCTCAGCTATTCTATTTACAATATCATTAAGTGTTTTCTTAATGCATTCTGATCTGTTTCATAAGGAGAAATGGTACCTAGAAACAAAAAAACAAACATTGCAAAAGAAAAGAAGCAAGTTCATGGAATAATATTTAGTTAATCTACAATACCTATTTGGTCTCTTTGTTTCAGGATATCCATTTCCTAGTTTCCTGTAAGTTTGGATCCTACACTGGTGTAGAGATATATTAATATTGTTATATGGCAGCTGAATAAGATATGAAATCATATCTCTTTATATAAGCTTTAAATCGAAGTAATTTGTCCAGCATCACCACATTTATATTGACGAATTTAATATAGACATTGATAATTGATATAGGCTCATATATTGATAAGTTCAATAAAAAAATATTTTAAAGTAGCTAAAATTAATTTAAGTTTAATATTCCACCAAGTAGGAAAGAAATTTGTTGCCCTTCATTCAAAGGAATACTTTAACATTCTTATTTAGGATCAGCTCAGTTATAGATATGTGAGTAAATAAGGAGACATTTTATATGTGCTCTTATCTCACATTCAAACATCTTCAGTATAAAAAATCCCACCTTTTCTTAGTTTTGCAGAAAAGTATATGAGTGAAGCTCATTATAAACTCAAGAAGCCCTGGCTGGTAATGGGACTTTTCTCTTGGGAAAAAGTGTACAGTGGTTGAACCTTCAAAGACATCTATTAAAAAAATTTGGTTTGCTCTGGATTCACAATTGTGTTCAGTGTGCATTTTAAAAAAATCTAGACAATGTTCCACCTATGAATGAAGCTTTCCAGAATACTTTGCACAGCCAGAGGATAGACGACATCTGTCTAGTTAGTGCTAGAGGAGGTTTTGTCATTAACTCTGCTGAGACAAGGATTTTATTCAGTTAGTTTGTGTTTTGCTTTAGGGTGGGGCAGTAGAGTTGAGACTTCACATAAGGATGCAGCTCCTGTAGAAGTAACTTGCTGCCTGCCAGGCTGCTGTATTGCAGCCTGCAAGAAACACCAGTGCCAGTACAAGCAGAAAAGCATCAAAGTGTAATTAACAGTTTCTTAAACTCTAACTTCTCTTCACAGTGTTCCAAAGCCTGTATCTGATGAGGCTGAAACTCAGCAGTTTATGTCAGATAGGCAAAATCCAACACAGAGATAACCCAAATTTTTGACCACAAGCCTGAAGTTGTTCCAGTGGAATGAGTGCTGCTGAACAAGAGGTCTCCTCACTGCTAAAATGCTATCCTTAATGCATCCCCTCTCAAATAAAATCACTCAGAATTATTTCCATGGATGTGCTACCTAAAGGGACAGTGACCCAAGGAGAAAAAAGCCTGTGAGTTGAGAAGAAAAACTTCCTTAGATATATAAGAATCAATGATTTTTAAATTTTCTTTTATTTTTTTTCCCCAGAGCATCCCATTCCTTTTATCAAGCCACCTAGGTAGATTCTTGAATCCACCTCCTGGAAAGGAGGCATAAACCTGCTGCCTGAGCTGTCTTAAGAGCTTGATCAAGCAGTGAGGTAAGTGCCTTTTACTACATGGAAACTACAAGGTCAGAAGGGGAAAAAGTACTGACAAGATGGTGATTATGAGCATTAATCATAATAATATCAAGGTCTTATATAGCACTTTTCATCAGGAGATTTTAAAGCACTGTAAAAAAGAAATGAGTCTCATTATCTCCATATTTTAGATCTAAAATGTGACCTCCAGTACGTTAAGGCTTGTTCTCTGAAGGGTAAAAAAAAGACTTCTAGAACCAACAGTACTTATTATTTGTTAATTTTCTAATCAATATAGTGAATGTTTTTAAATCTACTTGTTCTGTGGACTGTGTAAGGGAATTTTAATTGCTTTGCTTTAACTTGATATAGAACTAATGAATAAATATAATTTTTATCAGGATGCTGCCATCAGCTAATTGAGCCAGTATATTGACATTTGCAGGACAAATCCAGAAATTCTGTTAGCACATTCAATCATGTTGCTGGTTACGGCTTCATTTGTTGGGGATTGGTAATTGGATATCCGTATGTTGCAACGCACAGTAAAATGGACCAGCTTAAACCACCTCCTTCCAGCCTTCAGGAAGCAATGAATTCAGAAGGTCAGCATTTCCTAAGATTCCTAGGGCTGATGCCCAGCCAGCTCCTGGCTCCAGGCTACCCTTCCCCTTGGTTCATGATGTCATTTGATATGGAATATCTCTTTGGTCATTTTGGGTCAGCTGTCCTGGCTGTGTCTCCTCTCAGTTTCTTGTGTCCCCCCAGCTGACTCGCTGTTGTGGAGGTGTGGGAAGATGAGAAATCCTCGACTTAGCATAAACACTGCTTAGCAGCAACCAAAACAGTGTGTTATCACTATTATTTTCATACTAAATCCAAGAAACACAGCACTGTACTACTAGCTACTAGGAAGAAAAATAACTCTATCCTATCTGCAACCTGGACAGCAAGGCAAATGGAGCACTAGCATTGTAGTATCTTTTGGTTTGGGTAATAAAATAGGCAAGGCTTGCACTACTGAAGAGAACTGGGATGTCCTCCAGAGGGGCAAGTCAGAAATTACTTAGCTGGAATCCTTATCTTGAAATTTTTTTTTGCTTAAGTAACTATGAAAATAAATGCTGAACATTCAGTTGTAGCAGAAATTTTGGTTCAGAGTAAGGTTTGAAGAACATACTGATTTCATTAGGAGCACATTGCTCACAGTTTTCCTGCCATTATTCCTTGAGGACCATAGTTCCACATTACATGGCAGGAAAGCATCTCTAAGGAGATGTGAATCACAGCCTGTTACATCACAGTGTGGCAAATGAATGATGTCAGATTTCCTGCTTGGATGTAAATGCACAACACTTTGCAGCTCCCCACCTTAACTGCTGAGGATGGAAACTTCCCCTTATGGAGGCTAGTACTTCCCTACTGAGCCCATCCTCTTTGAGCACTCCTTGAAGGATGACAAATATGGCATCTCTTCTCATATTACCTGTAGCTCGCTCTTTTTACTCTTTCAGATGGCAAAATTCCTCTTGAGCCATCTCTCTGCTATTCCTTATGCTCTCATGCTTGTCTTTTGGAAAGCAAGTTCTGAGGATGGATGTTGCTTTCTCTTTTCAATACTACTGCATCTCTTTGCAGATACATACCATACACCACAAGGTACAGTTCATAAGTGGATACATATGAAAATATTATAGCTATGTGGTCTCCATGCCATTCATTTAAGCACACCAGTATTGACACTGCCCCCATTTCATTGGTGTTATCTTACAGTGAAACTGCAAAAATTAACAGCTGTGAATATTTAACAACCACTTTTCCAAGGTCCTGGTCATTAGGTCAGAATGCCTTGGTGTCTTAATTTTGGTGTGCCTCCCCTTTTCCTTTCTGATAATGGCCATTAAAGGGTAAGTAAATACTCTGCTTTGTCACTGTCCCAGTACAGCAAATTATGTTCTTGTTATGCATCACATTGCTAACTTTTGTGAATGGATAATGATTAAAATCTATTTAGCAAGTGTGACACAATTTATGAATGCAGTAAGCTTATTCTGGAGGGAGTTTCTTTTTCTTTTTTCTGACCACTGGATAAAATATGTTAAAGAATATTAACCTGCTGTGATGGAATACTTTGATAAGAAGTTTAAATTCTTGCATCTAAGACAAAGGTACAGCTATATTTGCATCAGGAAAATAAAAATTACCATGGGCTCAGAGTATTAGGTATTAAGGCCAGGATATTCACCTTCTAGACTAATTTCCTGTTTGCTAAACCCATTTAATTGCAGATTCAAAATACTGAAGAAATGTGCAGTACATGTGCATCTCAGGTAACTCTGGGAAAAAAAACAGTCTAACATTTTCAAGTCTGAAAATCAAAGTCAAGCTCTTTCTGACCAGCAGATTTGGAAATCTCCCTCACATTCCCATAAAAATCCTCCCTGCATTTGGTCACAACTTGACATATTTAACTTGGTGATAGACAGGCTGAAGGTGTTAAGGGAAGTTACTGAACCAGCTGTAACTAATGCCACAACAGGTTGCAAGCAGAAGAGAAAAAAAGAAAATTATTAGTACGTGTATTGGAATTTCTGTTTAAAAATATCTTTTAAATGACTGAAATAGCTAGATAAAATTTGGAAAAGAAAACTCCACAAGAAACTCAGTCTGAGTCCCCTGCAGCATCCAAAATGTTTTTTCTACTACTTCTCTCTTTATTTGCCAAATAAGCAAATCAACAATGAGGGCTATATTTTCTTCCAAAAGTGTTTTGGAAAATTCGTTTTTAAGACAAAATTTATGAGAAATGTTTCTTGAAAATGTACTGGTGTACAATAAAAATTTTCTGGTTTTGTTTTTGTTTTTTTTTCTTTTTATTCCTGTTCATTCTAGAGTTCCCCATCCCTCTTAGCAGGCAACAGACTGGGAAAATACCTGATTGCTTTTGTACTTTTGGGAAAACCAGGTAGATTCCTCTTCTGTGTGCTGAAGAAATGCAATGCAAGTTTTCACACCACTAAAACTCCTTCTGACAGTCAGTCAGAAGGACTTCCTTTTCTTGAGACTGTGCCTGAATACCCCAGTTAATTCACTCCAATTGATACTACTAGCATTTTGCCTTTCTACATCTTCCCTCCAATTGCAATCAGCTGCTTTGTAATAGTTTGTTTCTAAGTGAAATAGACATAACATTTTTCCTTTATTACCATTTATTTACTTATTTTTAAGTGTGCTGCCATTCCAAATAGCAGAAAAATGCATGCCAGGGCCACAGAGGTATTTTGGTAATTCTTCAAAAGAGGAAAGATGATGGTAGGCATTGGAAAATATTTTATTATAAGCTTTACTAAAAACATTTGCAAAGTAAACCAAATAACAGAAGCATACTGTATTGCACAGCTGACCATATGAAAATAAAATTTGAATAAAATTGTTTTGAAAACTCTAGTTTACAGAAGGAAACGTAGTGTAGTATAGAAATTGTCAGGGAAAAACTGTACAGGGTTTCTCCATACTCCAGCTGTGCTGAGAAACATTGTGTGGTGAAGGGGCTAAACCAGACTAGTCACAGCAGGGATATTTTGTCAAATAACAAGAAAAGCATTTCACTGCTATATTTAAAGGGCTTATATGGAAGGTGAAGACATCCCATCATCTTTGGGTCTGTGGAAGAATGGAACAGAACCTGAAATAGAAAGTAGTCTTATATGTGGGGGACTTGACAAGTTTGTTTCTGTGTTATTCAGTCAATTTTTGCTGTCATTCTCCAGCATAGCTCTTGAATCCATTCAACCTCTAATAGCATGAGAGACTCTTTATTCACTGAGGAGGTGTTGATTAATCAAATTATGCAAGGAGTTGTCTGAATTTTCTTCTTAGAATTCAAATACTCCAATGCAATTATTCTGTGAAAAATTTGCACATTTTCACTGGCACTGATCACTGCTGTGGCTGATGTGCTCTGATAAAGTCCAGTGTTTCTAGGAATATACTTGGGTCTAAAGTACCAGCTTTTCTAATGATCAATAAGGATCTGAAATCTCATAGTCCTCATACCAAGAGTTTTTTGAGGATTAAACTGAAATAAGCTACAATCATGTTAACTCTTCTAGTATTTTTGCTGTCTTACATTGTGTTGGAGTTTGCACCCCAAAGTGGCAGGCCAGCCAGGAACATGGAGTTAAGCTAACCAAATTGTTGCTACCTTTGACTAGACTTGGCAGACCTGCAGAGACATGGTGAGGACTGGCTGACTGAGGAGTCACCTGGATGAGCTGCTGGGGGTCTGGCTGTGCCAAAAGGTGCATGCATCTCCTCCACTCCCATCTGCCTGCGCTGGGATAACTGACTGGGCTATCTGCAGGTCTCTCAATTAGCACTGGTCTACGTTTAGGGAACTGGCTGGTGCTCACAGAGTTCAGCATTATTCATGATCAAACCTTAGAATGTATGTATCCACTTAAAGGAGAAGCAGAAAATGGCTAAAATATTAATTTGATAATAGTTCTGCTTCAGTTAATTTGAGAAAATGCGTGGAAAGCAAAAATATGGAAAGTGGAGTGCTTACTCTATATGCTACTTTTTTTTTTTTTTTAAAGAGAGAAACCAAGTCTTGGAGGCTTCCATTTTTCTGTACTTATGAATGATGATGACATTCTGGAGCTTTTCAATGCAAGAGAGAGGAACATATTTGAAGTACTTTTGCTAGGGTCCAATCCCAGTACAAATATAATATAAATATATTGAATAGTATTTCAATACTCTATGTTTTATGGAGAATTTTGTTCTTCTTTCGTTTGTGAAGTTTCTTACATTCATCTGTTTAATGCAATGTCAATAATGGAACCTCTTTCTCTTTTAATCTCCACAGTGAGAAGAAAACACTCCATAGGTATTCTGCTAGATTTATGATATTGTTAAACAAATAGAAAAACTTATCAGACTACCACGAGCAGTCAAGAGCTAGCAAAAAATGGGGAATTTCCACTCCATAAGAAATTCAGATGTTTTGAAATTTGTTTTTGTATGTAACACTCTAATACTAAACAAAAAAAAAAAATATGGTTGTTTCTTTTGCATTAAGTATTATTCTAGATATTTTGAAGTTGTCAAGTGCTCCTGCTCTGTACACTCTGACTGGTTGTGCTGCTTACAGAACTGGGCTTCAGTGACATCCCCAGAGAAAGGAACCCAGTTGGTCGGAAGTCCCTTCTCTGAAGGGATGCAGGGGCTACAAGCAACTGCCTATCCTTCCTGTGAAGCACAGTGGTAACTGAGATAGAGACATAGATGCATATTCGATGTGAAAGACAATTTTTTTTTATGAAGAAACAAAACAAAGAACCTGTATATTTTGACTGGAACCAGCCTCAGAGAAATTCCCTTCAGAAAAAACAGAGAATGACAACAGGATTGAAACAATTAGGCTAGTTCCAGTTCTGCAAAATAGATGTTTTCAAAGAGAATAGTTTTTACAGGAAATGGTCTGGGCAGATCTTCTTTGTTGTCCTAATGACATGACATACCTAAACTTTTTAAAAGAATTGAGTATTTTCCCCGAAACCTGATGGTTTCTTTGTTCTGTAAAAAGTCCTACAGTCCTGAGAGGTGAAAAGTAACAGACAACAGTAAAATAGAAACCAAGGGCAGAGTTGGAGATGAAAATTTTATGATAAGTTTACACACCATGCAGGGATATGCGGAGAACACCCAAATACAGCAGGAACAGTATGAATCTCTTCCTTTAAAGTTTAAACTGAAGGCCACAAGAATCTCTATTGGATTTTGTCTCAAGCAAAACTAACACTATAGCTTTCTATAATGGTAATTAGAGTGTATGTATACATACCTATCTCCCTGTCTCTCTCCACCTCTCTCTACTGATATATCTCCAAATACAGTAAGTAACATTTATAGGATGGAAAGAGAGGGAGACTGCAAACATACATATGAAGAGTTTGCCTACTATCAGGTGGAATTTCAAGTTATATTTGTTTGACTTGGTAAACGTGATCTTTCTCTTTAAGTTCATCCTTAAATTTTAAAGCATAATTTGTTTTGATTGAATTTCTAATGTTAATTAGTGAGGCTTGCACTGTTAAAGACATCAAGAACATATAATTACGTTCCTTATAATTATACCATAATTGTTTTAGTATGTTAAATGATCTAATAGATTTTTTCCTGTTTCAACAGCAGCATTACTACCATCTCTGTTTTATGAAATAACTGGCAAGCATTCAGTAGGTGCTTTCAAGCATTTCAAGTAAAGTTTTGATGGGTATTCATCTACTAATGAAATATTCATGCATTATATTTTTCTCTATGACAAGTGACTTTCACTGAAGCGCCTAATGCTCGGTTTGCTTAGACAGATATAACATTCAATCAAACGAATGGAAACTGTGGAGTACTGTTATACTGGTTATTACTAAATCAAATTCTCTTGATAAATATTGAGTCTCTGATGTTAAAAAGCATTTCTAGCATGATGCATGGATAGTAAAGCAATAATCTGGTCCCTTGTTGAAAATGTTAATATTACAGCTGTCATCATTTAACAATTAACATGATTTCCCAAGTGGAGCAATGCCTTAAAGTATTAAAAAATACAAACTGTACGTTGTTTGAGATTTTCCATATTGTGTATGCATTCACTCCCAATGTAGAGCACTTGGACAAGTTTATATTACCAGCAAAATATGTATACTTTCTCTGCTTAAAATTTAGTATTTTCTTCAAGTATCATTATTTTCACCCATGTCAACATGAAGAAATCAATTTTGGTAATTTCATAGGCAGGACGCTAATGATCCTCTTACAAAACAGTTGGTAAAGGCCTTTAGAGAATTGTCTGGGCATATTGATGTTGCTTTTCCTACTTGCTGTCTGGTTGCTACATTTCATTAAATGAATCTAAAATATATCAAATGTTTTCCCACAATACTTTTCCACATGTGTTCTTTTGACAGTTTTTACAAGAAAAGCAGGGTACAAATGTGAAGTGGTTGACAAAATGATGAATAAAACATGCTTCACACCAGGTTTTTAATTTATTAAATTGAAGTTCAGAGTTCAATATTATGCTTAATTTTACCACTTCTGCATATATATGAAAGTTGTGACTCCATCAATTTAATATATCCCTAGTCAACATTATCCCATGGAGGAGGAGGAGGCCACCAAGATGGTTAGAAGGCTTGAGGAACTGTCAAGAGGTACTGAAGAGAGGCTGAGACAGTTTGGGTTGTTCAGCCAGAGCAGAGAAGGCTCCACAGAGACCTTATAGCAGCCTCCCAGAAAGCTGGAGAGAGACTTTTTCCAAGGACACAAGTGGTTGGAAAAGGGGGTAATGGCTTTAAACCAAAAGAGGGAAGGTTTAGATTAGGTATTAGGAACTGGATATAAGATGCTGGCACAGGTTGCCCAGAGAAGCTGTGAATGTCCCATCCCCGTAAGTGTGCAAGGCCAGGTTGGATGTGGCCCTGGGCAACCTGGTTTAGTGGAAGGTGTCCCTGCTCACGGCAGGGGTGTTGGAACTCAGTGATCCTCCCTTCCAACTGAAATCATTCTATGATTCTGTGAACCCTAGGTTCATCACCTTTTTGATGACACTGTACTGGCTTCTTCCAGGGATCAGAAGGGACTCTATGAAGAGCCAGCTCATGAGGGAAAGTGCCATAGGAATTCTGGGAAAGAAGATGATCAGTAATGAAATTGCACGGTTTGATACCAATTTAAAGTAGTCACCAAACATTCAAAAATTTTTCACCAAATATTTCACCTGTTCTAAGGCATCCAGAAAATAGACACTGAAAGTCACACCCTCTATAAGTATGTACAATTCACAGGCCCTGGTGAAAAAAAAAAATGTCCTCATCACACACCATGAAGACACACAATTCTCTTCTTTCACAGAGAAGTTTATAATACCTGGATTCAATACATGATATTCTGGGATCAGGTAAATCTTGCTTGAAGCTAAAAATTAGATCAAGATGCATTCCGAGGTCTGTATGAATGGGGTTGGAAAGCTGCCTAAATCTAAGCTAACCTACAGAGTCTTCAACTTGTAGTGGCCTCCTTTGTCACCCCGCAGGTGTTGAAACTGTGAAAAGGTGTCAACACCAGGAGGACTGAAGCCTATTCCTTCCTGCGGACCTGATTCTGGAGCTTTACATTGAAATATTTGATTTAAAATAGTATTATACATTATTCATGGATCAGCTAAATTATTCTTTTGACATTGCTGATTTGTTTTCTTCTTTTTTACATTTAAATTAAGAAGGGCAAAGCATGGTGCTAGGAAAATTAGGAAATGTGTATAAAATTACGGAGCAGTAACTCTGTAGGGAAAATGTTTACTCTGCAGGCTTTTCTCTCTAAAACACAACTGCTTTAAAGTATCACATTAAATTCTAATGTGTGTGTATTTAAAGGAAGTACAATATATGTGAGAAAAAGACATGAAGTGCATAAGGTGGGGCTGCTGTGGCTAAGCACTACTTCTAGCAGAATACTACAGTAGTGCCATGAAATCCTACGTAAGTGGTCAGAACATAAGTAAGAGCTGCCTGTGGGTAGTCCCAGCCTATTCACAAACCCTTTTGAACAATTTTCCTACTTTTTAAAATACTGTTTTTGGCAAACATTTGATACTTGAAATACAAAATGCATGAGTCACCTACTGAGATGGGCACAGTATGTGGTTCATTGAATTTAGCTAAATTGTGAGTAATGTATCAATAGTACTCATAGTGAACATACTTGTAATAATTTCACACATTACAAACAAGAGTAAGTATGATTTTTCAAGATTTTTTTCCCAATCATTTTTCACTCTAAGTTTTTTACTTTTTCTACTATGTTCCATTTATTGTTGTAGAAAATTGCTAACTTTTTAGTGATGGAGGATAAAAAGAAAAGGTAGCTTACTGCTTGTCAGTTTAAACAACAAAAAAGCAGAAAAGCTAAACCTGACATATTATGAAATGCTGTCTTACAAAGCAAGGTCCTCAATGAGAGATTGGATGAATACAGATTCTTATACACCTATTGAGATTTATTCTTCTGCCAGCATACCAATTTCTCTTGAGATGAGTAGTTTTAAAATTCAGAGGCAGCAGTTCTGAAGGAGAGAGCTCCAGATTACTACAGATTCTGAGTTGCCAAAAACATGGTCAGTTTTTGTAGGTTTTTGGGCTCTGGGTTTTTTGTGTGTGCATGCAGACTGCGTTGGTTTTGTTTCTTTTTGAGAAAAACTAGTAAATAGAGGAAAAAAAAGAGGTGAAAAGTATGTGTATAGAAAATAGCATCGTAACTATGGTTTGTTGGGTACAGAGAATATCATGTTTTTGCAGCAGAGAAACACAAACATTCAGGCATGAAATCTTTGAGGAGCTTTTTAAACAAATTTCCTGGAGGAGCAGGAATTCAGCATCCTTATGATGAAAATGAGGGGGCGGCCGGCCCCCAGATACTTCATTTTAGCGGCAACCTTTGATTAGAATCTTTCCCTGAATGTTTTTCATGAGCGTGAGATTATACGTGTATTTAAATTTGTCCCTGAAGTAGTTATTTCAGTAGCCGAGACTTGGAAGCTGTGAAATCCCGTTCCCGCAGAAACTGGCCCCTGTTCGCCTCTCTCCTCTTGTGCCCTGTGTTATTTTTTTGGGAAGACCAGCCGGCTCCGGGAACTTCCCCTGAGCCACCCTGACCGGTCTATTATGACAAACTGATATCTTGTGACTAAATCCCTTCGAAATTACACCTTCCCCTGAAAAAATTACAGCAATGATTTAATTACCAGACTTTTCTCCTGCCTTAGCCCTGGCACTTCCAGCGACGCTCTGCCGGGTCCCCTTTAGCGCCTCTCCTACGCTTTTGGCCCTCAAAGTGCCGGACGCCTCAAAGGCCGTACTGCTGGTGGAGCCGGGGCCGCCCGGGGCTCCCTGGGGCTCCCCAGTTTCCGTGGGCCGCTCGGGGCTCCATGGAGCTCCCCAGTTTCCGTGGGCCGCTCGGGGCTCCATGGAGCTCCCCAGTTTCCGTGGGCCGCTCGGGGCTCCATGGAGCTCCCCAGTTTCCGTGGGCCGCCCGGCTCCGGGCGTTCCGTGGCGGACGGAAAGGAGCCCCGGCGGCGCCGCCCGCCGCTCCCGCCAGATGGCGCCCTTGCACAAGGGACACGGTGGAGCCGGGAGAAGCAGCGGGAGCGGGGCCGGGCGGGGAGCGGTGTGTCCCCGGAGGGAGCGGTGTGTCCCCCCTGAGGGAGCGGTGTGTCCCCCCTGAGGGAGCGGTGTGTCCCCCCTGAGGGAGCGGTGTGTCCCCCTGAGGGAGCGGTGTGCCCCCGGAGGGAGCAGTGTGCCCACCCTGAGGGAGCGGTGCCCCACCGGAGGGAGCGGCGTCCCCTCTGAGGGAGTAGTGTGTCCCCCCGGAGGGAGCGGTGTCCCCCCGGAGGGAGCAGGAGTTCCCGCCGCTGCAGGATGGCGGTGTAAGGCCCCGCCGTTCTTCTTACGCGACTTTAGCAGCTCCTGAGCTCTGCACCTCCGACTCCGGGCGCGGCGCCGCCGGGCTCTGCGCAGCGGCCTTACAGCAGAGGCACTCGTCCGGCCTCCGCCGCCGGGCGCTCGGCTTTTCGTTCCGAAAGTACGGAATGCTTACCGATGTGGCTGGTGGTACATCAATGCGAAATGTAGGAGCAGGGGGTGTGTGAGGTGTGCTCACCGGGCGGCATCTCTGCACACACCCCCTGTCCCATTGCTCATGTGGTACTTCTTGTTTAACGAGTTCCATGAAAATAAATAAATATAAATTTCTGGTAGTCACTGTTAAAGAAATCATTATCCATTGGTGAGATTTCCTGCCCAGAATGCTACTATTGAATTGCTAGTGCTTCATATGCTTTCTCTACAAGACGTCAGAAGGAACTTCTGGGTGTGAGTCAAATAAATCACAGGTTGTTTGGTGTTTTGTGGGTGTTTTGTATTTTTCGTTTTGTTTCTTTTACGAATGAATAACTATTTGGCTTGTATGTACACATAAATATCTGTGCAATCCAATGACAGAGAAACTCAAACAAATGTGGCTATTCCTGCTTGTCCAGCAGCCACCAGCCTTGAAACTGGAATGTAGTGTGAGTAGATGGAAGAAAAGTAACGTGAACTTTTCCTCCCTAGTTTTTTTATTTAGTTGCATCTTTGACTATCCTTATGAATGATGCATTTTTGGAGCACAAATTACCATCTTGGTCAAAATGATTTTTACCTTCTTTGTTAAGCAGCATGAAGATCCCAGGGAAGGTGAAGACAGCATTGGGACCTGGAAGACCATAGTTAGGCAAGCTGTTTGAAAAACTGTATTTTAAGAATCGGGTGAACCTAGCTTTTATATTTGTAGGTTTTACTTTTTGAATAATTCTTTCTTATTTCACACTGTTTATGAATTACAATACAGTAAATCTTTAGGAAACAGAAAATTGTTTTCTGTCAAGTCTTAGCAAATGGCTAAATCAAAAACATAAACTGAAAATATCACAGTGTTAAAGGTCTCTTTAACAGGTCTTGTTAACTTAGGTGATTAATATCAGTAATTAAGATCCTGGCTGACAAAAGTTTTTGAATTGTATGTTGTGGAAAATGGGAGAGGACAAACATTGGGAACATTTAAGGAAACCATGGCAACAAAGGGCTCAGTAGCTTTATACAGGTAAGAAATGCAAGAAATGTATTTGGAAGAGAAAGAGGCTTAGGAAAAGAAAAGTCTGCAGCTGTAGGGAACCAGGGAAGCAATGAAAGCCTGACAGATAAGACCAAAAGACAAACAATCATCTCTGCTTAGGGTAATTACTAAGAAAACTTCACACAACATCTCTTTCCCACTCAGTGTTTGTATCTGCAATGTCTCAGGTGTATCATGAAAACTGTAAAGAATCAGTGCTTACTTATATTGCTGGTCAGAACATCAGAGCAAGAGGTCAAGGAATCAGTACCAATGCTCCAGTTTTTCCCACATGTATGGGACAATAAACATAAAGTGGTGTTTATTGGACAAATAATGGGTCTTACTGGACAAACAGATGACTAAACCTCCTACAGAAAAAGTCCATTCCGAAGGACTTCTACAGTGATCCCTTGACCTTTAATTTCTTGATCAGCTGTGCTTAAGGGAGCTATGTAGCTTGTCAGTCCTTAAAATTTGTTAACAGTGTTTTAAGTCAGCATATTCGTGGCTTCTTGGCATTGTTTCATGTTGTCTGTCTGTCTATATTTCTGTTTTGACAATATATTGTGTTTCTTGAGTACTCATCAGTGTGGACCCAGAGGTACATGTGTGTGAGAAATCAGAAATCTGAATAGCAGGATCTTTCAAGAACATGTATATAAACTGACTTTCATGCTTCCATGCATGACTATAAAGAACACAGAATTAATGGCTCTTCTCTAGCACTCTTCAAATGCAACCCAATGACTGCTCAGCTCACCCTTTTTGCAAACTTTAAAATCTGTAAACCTTTTTGCAAAGGTGTGAAGAGCTTTTATCCCTTTCTTATTTGAAATTAATATTTTTTCAAAGTCTATATCTTCTAGCCCTGTTCAATACTGTTTTGCATCCATGATGTCTTCTGTGCCAAATTCTGAACCTTTGGGATTCATGTACAGGCATGGTCTGTTCTATTTAGAGAAAGCCAGGCCCCAGAGAAATGTTCAGCATGTTTATGTCTGTCTGAGAATGCAAAGGTTTGGGTATTTTTGGCTTAACATCCTTAACTAACCATCTCATGTACTTGTAAGGACTGCTGTACTAATAATGTCTGAACAGTTCCTAGACTCCTATGACATTGAAGTCTCCAGGAGGGAGCGTCTGGTGGAAAACAAACTTGGTTCCAAAAATCCTTATGGGATTCTTCAAGAGGAGGCCTAAGAGCATTGTATTCCTCTGAAGCTAAGGACTCCATGCCCTCTCTTGCCCCATGCATGGAGATGAAGAATACACTGCTAGGTGATTTATTCAAAGAACCTTTGTTCTAATCCCAACAGCACTGGCCATACTGAAAAACCAATTAAGGAACAGTGGTGCATCCAAATAGAGGATTAAACACTTTGTCCAACAATGTCCTCTACAAGGAATTAGCAGTTAACACTGATGTTTATAGCAGTTGGCTCACCTCATAAGACCATAACTCAGCTACCCCATTCAACTTATTGCTTCCACTAGTTTCAATTGAAAAATCTTCCTCCCTCTTTGTGTACAGGAACCTCCAGGAAAATTTAGCTGGATCACACTGGAGTGATACTTCAGATGACCATTCTGGCTACTAAGAATTCATTATCATTAGAGCGCACCAAGGAAGGGATCCTCCTGTCTGCCAGCATCTTCATTCAGTTGACCTATGCTAAAGCCAAGCACCATCCTCTTCTGCATGAACTGGATGAATTGTGTTGTCAGTCATCTGAAGTGGGCTGTACTCTGGCACACACGTGGAGCAATCATTTATGCTGTGGTGGTGCTCTGAGATGCCAGCCTGGACACCCTAAGTTCTCAAGAGTTTTCAGGAACTTCCCGTACAACAGTGGAGATCCTCAGAGTGCTTCCCTCACCTCAGTGAATGTAAGACCTGGAAAGATCTCATTGTCCTACACACCTGCAAGGCTGTGAGAGTCCAAGCAGTGCCTGTTGCATCTGGGTAACTTACTGCTCTCCCAGTGCTGTACGCCAGCCGTACTGCCTAAACAACATTTAGAAACTGAAAAAGAGAGAAGGCATGGAAGATGTTCACCCCTTGCAATTGTTAGAGGCTGATAACTGTTGTCACAGATGCTGCATGTAAATCAGAAACATGGCCTGAAACCACAGAAAATTTAAGTGCAGCAATTGAAGATTTTGGAAAAAATAAACAAGATTTAACAAGCTAGAGGCTACAAAGCTACAAGAAAACATTACTTCTCAATGCAGGATTCTAATCTGAATAAAAACAGAGTTCAAGGTTTGCTACAAAGGATCAAAGAAATCAGATGACTAACTGGCAAGAATGAAAATGAGGATTAGAAGCGGCAGACGGGAACCTGAACTGGAAAGAAAACCAAAGCTTTCTACAGCTGAAGAGGCTTGGCAAAAAGGATCAAACCATCATGGAGAAGGAAAGCTTCAGGCACAAAAAAGATGAAATAATGATTGCAAAATCCCAGATTGTGATAAAGAAGATCAATTACCTAAAACCATACTTAAAGTTCCCATTTCCTCTATATAGCTTTTTGTGGAGTACTTTGATTCATTTACCTTTGGTTAACATTCAGCATTAAAATTTAGAAAATTAACTAGATAATATATTTTATTCAAGTTTAGATTATTTAAATCATACCTATAGTAGAACCAATTCCATCTCTTATAGGTGCAAAAACTCATGGGGCTGGTGGTGTTTGAGGGGATGGAAATTAGGCAGCAAGATTAAGTGGGTCTAATGCACACCTTCATGAATTGGATATATGCTTCTCTCTTTCCCTGGCCAATATAATCCAGGCAATGTGGAGGAACTGAGCACTTGTCAGCTCTGTTAATTCAGTTCCTCATTAGCCAGTTGGTGCTGCTGAATTGGTAATCGCCCTTTACCAGAAAAGCTGCTACAATATTTATCTCTTCAGAGTCGTATACATGTGATGAAGCCAGTCAGGAAGGGATCTGTATCTTGGCTGCTGCCTGCTTAGTTCCTCCTACCGTGACAGATTGTCACACTGACCACAGCTAATGTATTTATCTTAAACAGGCTATCATAGATTCAGCTTCGCTGTTTCTGGTGTCATCAACAGTCATAAAGTCCATGGGACCATCAAAATGTTTCCAAGATAATTGAATTGTGCCTTCCTTCAGCTTTGAGCCCTCCTTCTGGCTGTGGAGGCAATCAGCTGTGTGTCATTTGCTGAGCTTGGACAGCTCTGTGGTGTGCTGTGATCTGCAATACTTCTGGGCTCTTCAGAGCTCTTTTGCAAATGCTTCACCTTTCTGGTGTTGTCCCCTTCTGCTTTCTGGGATGCTGTAGGAAGCTTTGATGGCTAGCTGGGGTCACAAATAAACAGGAGAAGGTGCCATTACCAGGGACAGCAAGGAGGAACCTCAGATATCCCAGCAGATATCCATTTTCCTGCAGAAATAGCGAAGTCCTACTGTTTATATTCAAGATAACATTGTAGTGGTCTGAGGATAAAAAGTCATAGCAGACAGCCTATTACAGAGTTTCTAATACAGTAGTCTGATCTTCTTGGAAGTTTTAGGCGTATCTTTGACCCCTTATGCAGGATTTTATGCCATTTCCAATCCTGGATGTGGTGACCTTGCACAGGTCTTGTTCTTCCCAGCTTCCCTCTGTGTTTGGTGTTGTGCGGTGGGAAGAGGTGATTTCTTACTGCTTCTTCACCATGGAGCTCTGCCATTGGTGGGACAGCTGTCTGAGGCTCCTTGCAGATAACTAATTCAGAAAGGCTCCTCTAAATTGTCCTGATAACTGAACTAGCTCATTGCTTTTTACTGTGCGAGAAATGAGAATGGATAACAAACGTGACAGAAAATTACCTTTTTCTTATCCCTTGATCTGGTCCTGGGTATAGCTTAGCTATAGCTGCAGTAAAACTGGTGTTGGGATTGATTGCAAGTTATTACATGATTATTCTTTTAAAAGACTTCTGAGGTGTGTTTCATCAGGAGGGGGGAAGAAATGGAAGAAGAAAGTGCTGTTTATTGGGGTGTTCTGTTTATATTTAAAATATCTCTAAATATAGTTGCAGAGGTTGGGTCATGAATTCTGCAATTGGGTGCAAATATAAATTTGAATTGTGAATTAAAGAGTGAGTAGAAATGAACCTTCTTTATAAGATTGGTTGAAAATTTCTGCCTAAAAAATTTCTTCAACATCAGATAAGGCAGACAATGAATAATTTATCTTTTTTCCCCCCTTTTCATAATATAGGCTTTCCCTAACAATGTTGAGATTTCTAAGCCACATGAGGGATTTGAAAGAGGTGCCTTTTTAAGTAAAACTGGAGTTGAATGAAACTCCAAAAGAAGTAGAACGTTGTAGCTTTGGTAGAACAAAAACCATAGCTTACTACCAAAATTATACACCCCATAATTTCCACCTGGAAATTGTGATTTGTCTTTTTATTTTCTCTGTGAGCTGGACTCCAGTACCTGGATGACTTTTGTAGGGCATACCTTACCAAGGCTGGCAGTGATGACTATGTTGAAAAGGAAACCACCTTGTACTGAGCTTGGGAAGATTAATCCACTATGGTGAATGGTAACACAAGTCACAGAGGCAACATTTCCAAAACTGAATTTTCTGTATTTAGCCAAAAGTATTTCACCAAAGTTTTTTTTTATTCTTCCATTGAAATTGAAAAAATTAACACAAGTTTCTTTTTCTCATCCCAATGTTCTAGTGGATCTTCCTGCTTGTTTTGAATTTCTTTTTCCCATCGTTCTGACAGTGACTTACTATATACTCTTGGGTAAGTCACTTTCTAAATTTCTCTCTCTCTCTCTGCTTTGCATTTGCTATTTGGATTGCAGATTCACCAGGGAAATGGAGCTTTTCCCCTGACATATTTGTATAGCATTGAACTCAGCAGAACTGTGCTTTAATTAGAGTGTGCAAATATGGATGTAATGCAAATAATAATAATAATAATAATAATAAATTAGACATTTAATCATCACAATATTTACATAACATTGCCAGCATTTCATGCCAATGTTTTATCCAAATATTTTGTGGGAGCTTACCCATGTGTCCTTCTCACAATAGTTATACATCTTCATAAGAGTGAAACAATATTAATTTTTTCTTGTGGTTTAGGATCATTGTCTCTCTCAACTCTAATGTCCTTTGTAGTCAATAAAATTTTTCCAACCATTAAAAAGGCTCTCCTTGGCTGAATATTACACATTAGACAATAACTAGTCTGCTCTCCATGTCACTGTCCTTATGAAAGATCTTTAAGTAACCTACCATGTAGATTTCCACAAAGAATGTCTTGAAGATGCTGAAATGCACAGATTTATTTAGTTGTTTTTCATATATTTTACCCAGCTGATTCTGTATAGCATGAACTTAGTTATAACAAGCTGAGTATGGTGTTATCCCAAAGTTTAGTTTTTCCATGCTGTTGCTAATGCTGATGAAAAGTGCTCAAATTGCCAGATCTCAGGCTAGTGATCAAACTTGAGAACAAAAAACCAACTTAAAAGATGAGAAGAAATAATGCCTCTACCATAAATGGCAAAGTCATGTGAAATACAAAGTTATACATGGCATATTGCCAGAGCAAAAGCAGTTTTGACTGTTGATCTGACACTGCTGACAGTATTACCATTCTGTGCCATGTCCTGGGTTTTACATTATTATGTGATAGAAAAACAGATTATATTATTGCCAGTACAACACAGAATAAACATTGTTCCTGAACAAGGTTTAGAGGTTGGAAAAGCAACAGGTTTAATTATTGTACTTTGAGTTTGGACCTGAAAGCTGCCTAGCTGCCTAGCTGCTGGAGCACCAGGGTGTGAGAGCACACAGGGACCTACAGGCTTCTTTGCCTTCTCTCTGCAAATCTATCTATGGCCTTTAGGTATTTCCCAGCAACTCAGGGTCAGGGGTCAGGGGTCAAGGCCATCCTATCTGAAGGGCTAGAACAGGGACTCATTAAAAACACTGGTTGCTAGAGATTGCTGTGGCCTTTGAGCTGCTCTCTTCTGATGGAGGAGTCATTCTTACCACTACTACCAGAAAACATTGTCCTTCTCAATGCCACCTATTTGTGTCTCTCACTGGGAGCTAACACAGACTTGTGTTAACAAAGTCTAGATGGAAATGTACAAAAGGAAAATTTGCATAATATCAAATCAGGGTTTAATGAGATCACATCTGCTGTTTGTTCTGTGATAGCATGACTGCATTTTCTACTTCATATGGTGGTTTGAAGGGTTGCTGAAAATAGTTATTTTCTTTACATTTGGTTAACTTGTGCCTGTTTCTCAGAAGAGTAGTAGGGCAGTCCCTCCCTCTGTCTCCACACCTGCCACACATTTCTCCTTCTCTGCAGACTACATTGATTCCCAGAATACAAGACCCTAGTCTTGGTCTTAGCACATTAGTTATGATTCCAACTAGTGCATAGGAGTGACATTCATGATGAAGTGGGACAAGGAAGATCTCCTTACTGTTTATTTTCCCTTTTTTTTAGGTAAGAAGCTGTTGAGAGAAAGCTTCATAATGTTTCATCCTAGACAGAGCTTCTTGAGGAATCTGGAAACATTTTAGTCACTAAAATATTGTTCCTCACTTGGAAATAATTTTTCCAATGCTTGCCAACAGCTCCTTGCAAACTTGGACAGCAGATTTTTTTTCTCTGCAAAATCAGGACTCAGTTCTTCCAGGAGCATTGCGCATGTCCTTGGAAAAGTATGCACCTGTGCTTCTAGGTGGTCCTGCTTTGTCACAACATTTCAGTTAAAAAAAGTAATTTTACTTCATCTGTTAAGATAAGGAAGAAATAAAATGGGGTCTGTGACCAAGGGGACAAATACGGAAGAGAACACAATTTTAGGTTGCTTTTTGAACAAGCTCCTTTTTGTTGTTGTTTTGTTGCTTCAGCACCTCAACTACCTTGAAAGCTGGCGATTAGCTTCTCCATGCTACCCCAGAAGGGTGCTAAGCATTCCTAAGGCTATTTCTTCTCTGCCAGGGCATCTCTTCGCCTTCCCCATGCTACAAGATCTTACTTTCAAAACCCCTCAAAGCACCATCACCAATTAGTGTGGTGGATTGACTTTTTCCTCATGTAGAAGAAAAAGCTTAATTTGTATGTCTTCCTTTCCTCAGCTGTCTTTTCTTGTTAAAAGTTTCTACAAGCAATGATAAAATTTCCTACATTGTGTATCTTGAAAAATATTGGGGTTTTAAGACATACTTTAGTTTCAAAGGCATCATTAGAAGATGAAATATGATTCAAGGCACAGTGTCATGGCTAAGAGGATATTTGGGATATGAAGCAACTATGCAGTGTTAGTTAAGTGGGGATGAATCAGAGACATGTTCCACAAGAGATCTCTGTTCCTTATTCCACTTGGACAATGGAAGGTCTATGGCATTGAAAGGAATGGCTTCCAGCAAGCTTATTTTTGGCAATCATAATCAAGATATTTGGCACACTTATTCTCTTAATTTCAACTGAATAAAGCTCCTTTATGAAAGCAAACAAGGAAAAAAGACAAGTCTGTGTCCAAAGCAGAAAATAGGTAGAAATGTGAAAGACTAAGGTGGTGATTTTTGGGGGATGGTGGGAATTACCATTGTTCAGTAATGCAGAGCTCGGGCAGTGGGTGGAACACAGCTGTGGAAGCAGAAAAGCAAGAGGTGCAGCAGGAGAGGCAGGAGAATTTGAAGTAGCAGTTCCCCTTAGAACAATTCAAAACCAAGCTTCTTTTGAGCAGATTGGTCTGAAAAGACAGGCTTGGAAGCATGCCCAGATGAACTGTTTCTTGTCTGTTCCTATTGGGTTCTGGGAAGAAGACTTATATGTACATTCTTTGTGTAAAAAAACAATTGTAGCAAAGAAATACCTGGCTCAGATCACAGGCTTCACCACATAATCAAAACAGTTCAGCAAATCTCAAACATTGCCTTACTACTTCTAGAAGGTGAAACAATAGAATAAATATATACATGTAGGTATGGCTTTTCCATTGGAACAGTCCATTACTTGAAAGGAATCAAAACTTTCTACAAAATTATCTCCAAATTGGTGATGAGTTAGAACAAAGAAAAGACTGAGAAGAAGCTGGAATTCTTTCAGTATTTTAAAATGTAATGAATTTAAAATGTAATTTAAAATTCAATGTCTCATTTTAAAATTGACTTCAGAGTCAAGATGCTGAATCTGGAAGTGTGTTTTAAAAATAGACTTGAAGAGGCAGGCTTCTAAAACCAAAATGTAAAAACTTTCCCCCATGTTTCACTTCAGCCATTGACCTAGAGAACCGCAATTCTTTTTGGTAGTCTGAATCTGGTTCTCCTGCCCCTGAAAACAATGTACAACCTTAGCAGGCACTTCTTACCATCTGAAATGGTGAGACTAGCAATTTTATATATATAGTAGTTATTCCTTCTGACATTCAACCCTCTAAAATGAATAGCAAGGCTATACCAACTTGGCACTCAGTCTCTGCCTTTTTCACCAGCCTGGCAGAAGCTTAGCCAGCATAGGTGAGGTCTCATCAGTCTAGACAGGAGAAGGAGGAGAAGGCTGAGAGGGGATTTCATTAATGCATATAAATAATAATATAATAAATATTACAAAGATGGTCAACTGGATGGTGCCAGACTCTTTTCAGTGGTGCCCAGTGACAGGATGAGAAGCCATGTCTGCAAATGCACAAGATGCTCTCCAGAGGTACTTTCCAACCTTAACAGTTCTGTGATTCATCTTCTCTGCTCCTGGCTGATCATTGCCATGCCCAGACCACCCCAAGGCTGGACCAGGGATCCCCTTCCTTGACCTGGCATCTGCCTTCTGCTATGGCCTGGGATCCTTTGATTTTCCCTGACTTATGGCTTCAGTTAAGGAAGTGTTTCCTCCAACTCCTTTACTTAAAATAAAACTGAAATTGTTTCTAGTTCTGCTTCTTTAAGTGTTTTGCACTATTACAGGGACATATCCAGAACTATCTCGGTGATGTAAGCACTTGCTCTAGGGAGACAGCTAAAGTTAAATCTTTTGTGTTATTCACATTATAGATTTTGTTGTTTTTATGAGTTTAATATTCTCATCTGCTGTTGAAAAAGCTGTAAGCAATTAAAAACTGATTCTACTAAAACGTCTTATATGCCTATTAATGTTTTTTATTTCAAAACCAGGTAAAAGGACTTTTTGATAATGTCCAGTTTTTATGCTTTTTGGTGTAAAGTGGGCTTTGCTAGTGGTGACAAGCTTTATTAATGACACTGCCAGTCACTCGTTATGGTCTGGAATGATTAGTTGGCTCTAAAATGAACTAGAGAATACAAATATCTCATTTTTTCCTAAAGGTTAATCTAAGACTTTGATCTGAGAAAAATCCATTTACAAGTAAGACTCAGACTAGCTTTATCCACTGCATCAGAAGTGATCCCAGTGGTGATCATTAAGGATATTGTAAAAAGCAGAACTGGAAAAGATTTGGAAGAATTCTTGCAGAAAAAGAGTCAGACTTCATTCTGAGAGGTGTTAATGGAAGCTTTAGGTTATGGATGCGAGAGGTGGGTATTCCTGTTGAGTTCTGTGTCCAGCTTTGGTCATGGCACCTCCAGAAAAAAGCAGGTCTCTGAAGAGAGAAGCCACAGGATTGATATAGAATTTGCTAAATATTTGCTAAACTGTGTGGAAAGCATGATGTATCTACAGCAGTTTATGCTAAATGAAGGGAAATATAAAAGGGAACAAAATACAATTCTTTCTGTATGTCACAAATGGTTATGAAGAGGATAATGATCAGCTATTCCTTATGTCCCTTGCAGGGAGGACAAGGAATTTAATGGGTTTTCTTTAAATGGGTCAGTGGTATCTGCATAAACCCAGAAGTCTGAAGCATAACCCAAACACTATTTGCAATAGATTTACCTGCTTTTTCAGCTTGTGTTGTGTTAATCATATTATTTTATAGTCTTACCGTTTAATCTTCCTTACTTCTGTAAAAAACAGTTTTATTAATAATTTCATCAAATATTTGTGCTGTTATTAATGATATGAGTATTCTCACCCAAGACATGTTGGAAAATTTTCATACACTCACCCAGATAACTGACAACTGTGATGGCATTCTCATTTTGGGATGGCACTCATGGAACTACTGAATCTGGCCACTACTGCTGCATGGTGGATGGTGGTTTGTAACACATGAACCAGAGCTTCATGGCACCATCATTCTTACTGCTTGTATGCAGCTGAGAGGTGCATGCTCAACATCCTGTTGTGCAGAGCATGGGTGTTCAAGATGTACAGAAGAACTGGTCCTAAAAGTTGAGCAATGAGAGATTTGATTCAAAAAAGTTTGTAATAAAGTAATAGATTTTTGTGGACATCTATGGGACAAGGATTATAAGCACTTATACAAAAAGTAAGATTTTATGTATGTTTGTATTTTGTTAGAAGATAAATCATACATAACATTTTACAGACTAACATTCTGCATCATAATTTCATGCATTGTGTCCATCTTAACTAAAATGTAAAAGAAAAAGAACACTTTGTTCACAAAACTAATATGGGAAAGTTGAATTACAACTGATATGCTAGATGATTTTTTTTTTGGAGATGAATACTTCATTGGGAGGATGTGAAACATAGGCTGCACAAATAATACTGAATGTTAAAGAACTCAGTTAGAAAGGCTAGTATTTGTACAAAAAAAACCCGAAAAATTGCACAAGGCATAAAGCCCCTGGAACAAAAGCACTCCGTTTGTGTCAATGAAAATCTTGTCATTCACTTCAGTGAAGGCAGGTTTTATCTACCATTTCACCTCACATTATCTTATAATATGAAAATAAGATTCTGCTACTAATATAACTAGAGAGTTAGAGTACAAAATAATCTCCTCTGTAAAATGGCAGGCTTTTGTTCAAAATGTCTACAATCATTGGTTTTATCTGCTTTATCGTCTCTTTTCCTCTCTGATGAATGCAAACTGTTTGGGTAATTTGCTTTGACCAGATCTGTGTCTGGGAGATCTTAAGTGGAAAAACTATTTGCATACTTAAGAATCCTGAGAACAGAGTGTGGCATTATAGTTTGGGATTTGGTTGGGGGTTTTTATCCCCTGTGCTGGGCCAAGAGAGACACTTTACATTTATATGTAGCAATTACCATTCCTAATTTTTGTAATGAAACTGGCTTGTGAAAAATGTAACATAAAATGGAGGCTGCCAGGCTTAGCTTCCTGCTGTTCACTTTCTTAATTTTTAACATACCAGCCCATTAAAGTTTTATATCTGTTTCTCTCTTCTCTTCTCTGACTGTTTTTACAAAGTATTGTCTCTCAAGGGACGTGGTCTGCAAAGAAAAGGTAGTTCACTGGAACTCTTATGTGGAAATACTAAGGGGTTGCTTCTATAATTTTTTAAAAATTATTTACAGAAATGAAATGTTTCACACACATACACACACACACTCACACACACACACACATGCAATTGTAATAGCACAGAAATTGCAGCTGCTATCTTGTGCTATTTTTTTGGTTGAAAATGTTAGCACCACTAAATATGATTTTGGAAGAATTACTGCCAAAAAATACATCTACATAAAAATACATATTGTAACAATAAGAACTGGTTGTATGTTTGTGTGTTTTTGACAAAATGCAGAAATCTGATTGCAGGCAGACCTTCATCCAATGGCAAGAGTGATGTGATGAATAAAGCTCACCACTTTGGCTGTGTCAGAGAAGTCCACGGAAAACAACTACCCTCTCCTTGCTTATGGAAAATTTTATTTTTAAAAAATCCAAACAAGAATGTATTTGAAATTTTTTTTCCTTTGTATTGAATAATCCAAGGGTAATTTTGAGGCTAAAAGAGCAGCAGTGCTAATTGGAAGCATTCTCTCTGCAAAAACTGCAAAGCAGAGAATAATAAACTCAAACTGGAAGTGGGAGAATGAGTTCACTGATAATACTCATGCACATTTCATTACCCTTTTTGACCCCTGGTCACTGGCAAAATGTAAAACCTATGATTAAAAATAAATATTTTTTTAATATGAAAAAAGTCATTACTGATAAAAACTGAAGCAGATGCATTAGCTTCCACTAATAAGTCCTCACTTTTTCATAGTGCTGTAGTGTTGTTTAAAGAATACAGAAATAAAACTCCTATTTCTCTGTGTCTTCTATGGTGGTACATCAGGTTAATTACAAATAGCTATTTTAAACAATGCTCTGAACTTGTGTTGCTAGTCTTACTGAGGAGTGAGATACTGTATTTCAAGGAATTCTATTTCAGGATGTTTCAAAGCAAATGCCAAATTATTACATTTTACTCTATTCTAGTTAGAAACTCATATAACATTTCTATGATGTGTAAATATTTATAATTAATTTCCATTTTCTGTTATGTAGCATGTGCAATGCCTAATGTGGGTTTATGATTTTGACAGTTTTACAGATATTAACCACAGTCCTTTCCTTTTGTGAATTACAGTAGAATTGCAGTATTATGCATAATTTTCAGGAGCATTAACTTTTTCAGGTTGCTCAGACTCACGGGAAATAATTTGCTTGCTTATCCTATAAAATACAATGGCCTTTTCAGTGAGAAAAGAAGATCTTATGTCCAGATGCTTAATAATTTATATCTGTTTTTTAAACTACTGAAAAAGTGCAGCCTGTGGGCAGAGAAATCACATTACTTAAAATCTGCACTTCAAGAGAATTTGAAGTTGTACAAATGGACTTTAAGTTTGATAGGAAAGTTGATTGGAGATCGTACATTGTGAATACATTAGGTTTATAAAGACAAAACATGCATGAAGGGCAATTACTGCTAGTGTTGCTATATTAGTATGAATGTTAATAGCATGTTTGTTTTTGAAATGGGTTATGCATTCTGGTAAATGTCTGCTTGAATCTAGTCATCTGTGTATCACTTGTCTAAGTACTCTCATTTAAGATGCCATATCCCTTCTTGTAGCAATAAAGGGGTAAAGCAACATTAATATTAAATAATTAGAAAAACAAAAGGGGAATGATTAAACATATTTACATAATTGAAATAACACTGAGTCGCAGTGGGAAATCGGGACAATGTTGTCTCCTTTCAAAGTAATTCATAATTCAGATTTTTAATTATGGCATATTCATTCATTTAAAGATGATTCTGGATGAGAGGGCCACTAATGAAATACAATCATTAGCATCTAAACAAAGTAATTTAGAAAGTCTCCTTTCGGGGAAAAGATTTCTAGAACATCATCAATCACACAAGATATGCAAAAACAAGCAATTAAACCACACACAAGAACTACAACAACCTTATATATTAGTAATGTACACATGAAAACATAACTGATTACAATGATTAGAGTAGGGTAGTGTGGTTAATTTGTATGTTATGTAGTAATTTCATGGAAGAATGTACCAGGACAGACACATCTCACAAAAAATGAATGCCATACTATTGATATATATTTCAAATATATTAATGTCATTGTAGTCAGTGCCAAGTTATCAATAAAAATCCAGTGATGAAAATCTAGAATAATGTTCTTCAAAGATGTGTAACACCCTGACTATGAACCCTGGACTATAGTTTTGGTTTGGGGGTTTATTCTGTTTATTTATTTTTTCCTATTTGTATTGTATTTGATTTCATCGAATTGACGAAATACAGGCTTAGGAAGCTATTTCATGAGAGAAGCAGGTGCTGCATTAGTTTCTCATTAACTACTCAAATCCTGCTCTGGGTTATAGCAACAAGGAGTTCATAGACATAAACGGGTCAGTGATTTACAGGGTCTTTCCATATACACAATTACAATTCATTAAACATGTGTGGTAGCATTAAATGGATGGAGTAATTCTGCACCATTTTAATGTCTGTGTGCAGAGTCCTGTTAAAGCAACACAAAAAGGCTGGCTTTAAACACCTTCTTTGAGTTAAATTATAACCTGGTTGTAAAGCCATAGTATTTTTGCCTCTCATGTAAAGCAAAGGCAGAAACAGTGGTGTGTGTGTGTGTGTGTGTGAGAGGAGCATCCTGCCGTGGTGAGGTGGGAGCGGCTGGTGTAGCTGTGCTGCCTTTGATAACCACCAGGCTTAGAAGCCAAAATATGTTCTATTGGGTACTCAAAAGATAAAAATACTGGTTAATTTTCAACAGTGCTCCTTCATTTGACTTTACAATTTATAGCAGTGAACATTAATGCAAGAATAGCTTGGTTGAGGAGGAGTTTAAAATTAGAGCACCTCTTCTCATTAGCCCCAGCAGCCTGACCCAGGGTGAACTGAGAAGTAATTTGCTGCCAGATCCTCATTTTGCTTCTGTTATCACTCCTTGTAAATGAAGCGCAGCAATTTATTGTAGCACCTCAAGGAGTCAAGAACATAATGTGTAAAACACATACAAAAAAAATCTTTCTTCACATTCATTAACACCCAGCACATAGAGGCTGTTCACTTTTCACTCTAATGAAGGAGGGGGATCTTAAATATAAAGCTTTCCAGGCTGTGAAGAAGGCCTCTTCAGGTCATTAGACAGAAGCTGAGTTGGACAGAAGAAAGGTCATTGACAAAAAAGGGAGAATGGCAATATGATGAAAAATAGAAAATGGATAAAAGAAGAGACTTTAGAAAGCTCAGAGAATGGAAAGTACATTTTTGGCACCAGTGATCAACCTTTCTTGTCTCTATGTTCATTTTCTGTTGTCAGTGAAGAAAATAGTATCTGGCTTTTTATTTAACTGGGAATTGCTCTTGTGTTTGGTCAATTCTCATTTCATCATCCTTGATCTGACCTTGTGGAAAGCATTAATAGGTCTATTTTTAAGGGACCTTTGTCTGCTGGCTATAAATTCAGCCCTTCATTTTGCTCTTTTTTATTAAAAACATGCAGTTTACCAGATTTTAATGTATTCTGATTATGTAACTGACACTTTCCCCTTAGGGAGATTATTTGTCTCACTAGTCCTGATTAACACTTTGAGTTTATAGCTGTATATTAACACCACATTCAGGAATATTAGGAAACTCCTATATGCAAATTAATTTATATTGGTAATAGAAACAGAGGAGCTTAAAGAGGATCTGGGAGCACTCCTTGAACATGTGCTGAATGCAGAACATGTGTACTTAGGGGTGGAAGGTACCTAAGCCAAGAGGCATAGAAACTCAGGGAAAATACCCTTTTGTTATTTACCAGTGTCAAGTGACAGAAAGGTTGAATTCTGCAGTTCTGTAGCTGTCACCATTGAGTGATTTTTTTTTTCCACAAATGCATTTAATTTGCAGTGATTTAACTAGCTTTTGACATGTATATTTATTTGGGAATAAAGATAAAACAAAGTAGGAGGTTTTTTTGTGTGTTACCACTTTTGTCGTTATGGACAAGTAAATATTCCTTCTCTGGTAATATATTTTCTTATGTTTGCCCACATCCCGTTGCTGGATCTTTGCTTGTACAAGGTAATCTTATAAATTGGAGTGTATATATTTTACAGTAAATGATTTCCCATTTAGTTAACAGCATGAGACCATTATCTTGAGACAAAACTCTGTTCTAGTGAAGACTCTTCATTAAATAAGTAATCACCCTTTACATACAATGGAATTAGTATATAAATATACCATGTTAAAAAGCCAACATTTGACAACAACATGACCTACATCAAATTATGCCTTATTCTTCTAATTCTTCTGGAAACTGGTCTGCAGTTATAACCAAAAATCTCTGATAGAAATCAGCAGTCAACATATTCAGCATATCAGAAAGAAATTAGAGATTATTTTGGAATTCCACAAGGGTTTGGTTTTACCTTCCTCTACGAAACACCCTTATGAATTATATATGCAAATAATGCTCCTGACTTTTTTTTGCTGCTAACAGAAACAGCAGGTTGCCCAAAACTTCATCACTGTAATCCCAGTTCTGTCAGCTCTGTTGTTCAGCTGCTCTCTTGGTATTAAGTTGTGGTATTCTTTTTAACCCAGACACCTTGGCAGGTAGAAGTTAAGAAATGGTTAGATGAATGGTCAGAAAAGAAGATCATCTGCATTGTCTGCACAGAAAACCATATTGGAAAAAGGCAGACTTCTACCCCCAGTCCATTCATTAGCAGTTAAAACAATTTGTCTACTTGTTTAAGTCATTGATTTCACCTTGCTGCTCATTATCAAGCAGAATATAACTAAAGGGAGCAGACCTGGGGTCTTCCAAAAGCCTTGCATGTTGAGTAGATTTAAATAGCCAGATGTAGCTCATACTGCTTCTCCTGAGCCCATGTTCATTTCCACACAGTTGTTCATTGACAGGGACAGCCTGACATCAGCCTGGCCAAGGCTTTCAGCAAAGTTATGTTCATGCACAAGTATTTTGGTGTGTCAAATAAAGTACTCCTGGGCTACCATTTGTTTTCTTCTTTGACAATATTTACCATGCATTTTCCAGACAGTCCTGGAATTATAATTGTTACTGGAATTACGGTTTTCTATGGAAAGTCTTCTACATCCCTCTGGTTGTTTGGGATTCAGCTGAGCCCTTTTGTTGAATTCAAAGAAGTGCATCCTGGAGCACTTGAGGACAGAGCTCAGCTGTCTGGAGGAAAGAAAGCGGACATTATTTGTGTTGTACCTTAATGTCCAGGATAGCCAGATGTAATTGGGAAACTGCTGCTGTTCAAACTGCTCTTTATATAGCTCTAGATCTTTAAGTCACATTCTCTAGGAAGAAAATGGTAACACAACAGCAGCAATACTGATACCTGTTCAGGGGTGCAATAGTACATTTACAAGACATACAACACATACATTTACAATGGCATTGTATTACAGACAAACCCAGGGATCTGTAGAGCAAATATGAAGCTGGGGTATTTCGTGAAATATGCACCTATTCAGTCCCTCATGCTGGCTAGTTAACATTTGGCCAGAAAAAACCTGGGTCTTCCCTCCACGACTGGAGGTCCTGGTACCTCCATGGTACCTCTGGGATAGAGTCACATTACACCCTCTTGCCAGGAGCCAGGAGGCATCACAAATGGATCTTTCACTCTGAAGGAAAGGGCTCCTGCCTGATGTTGTGAACACCATGGCAAGTCTAAGTTATTGAAAGACTTTAAAAACTGAAAAAAACCTCTTTTTCCTCTCCCTCCTAAAAGGTAAAAAAGTGAATTGTCATTTGAGTTTTCAAAAATACCCCATGAACAATATAGTCTGTGACAACTTTAAAAGAATGTAATATTTTATTCATAACTCAGGCAAGAGTGCAGCATTCTTTTATCCGATATCCAAACATTTTATTTCCTTCAACAACATCCTACTTTTCTAAAGGGTAAGACATCTCATGTGAGTTGTACCTAAGATATACACCTCATTTCTATAGGTACAAGTGTATTATTGAAGCTCAGACAATAATTAACAATGTTGAATCAGGAACAGCAATATCTCACAAAGTATTCACTTATTAATAGTACTTTAAAACCAAGGAAACAAGATGTTTGAGAAAGGAGGGACTGACTAATTTCAAGGTCCTGAACAATTTGTTCAACAGGTATCCAAATGAAAAAAATTTTCATTTTTTGGAAAATATTTTGAAAATGTCTCTAAATTTCACTTCTGGAATTCCTTGATGATGTTCTGGTCTTTCCTTTCCTGTCCACTTACTTGAAGTTGATGAAGAAAAAGGGGAAAATGGAAGGCAAAAATAAGACAAAACTTACCAACCATAACCTCTCTTTTCTCATAGTATGCTTATATAAAAAGACAACATTTCCAAAGCGCAATGTTTATTTTTTTTCTTACAAGAGGTTTGGTCTTTTTAAGGTTCAAAATACTTGTTAATGAAAACTGCCACTGAAGTTCTAGAGACAGATTTTTCTCTTATTATCAGTGTAAAAACAATTATTTTGACAGTTGTGTATTCTAGCCATATGTATTGTATGTACATCAAAGACATATGTATACACTTGCTTTCATTTTCTTGAACAATCCTTTCTAAACCTTGCCTCCATTCAAACCTCCTCTTTGTCCACTCTTTTTTCATTCAGTTCTGTTCTTCTGTATTTTTAACTCACCTTGAGGTTTAAAATAGTGAAGGCTGTCTTCTGTTTATTACCGGAGGGTAGAATACAAAGAGCTTTTATGTTGATTGTCACTTGGCGTGGTGGGGAAGGAAGAACGAACTGGGAGAGGTGAGCAAACCAAGGCGCAGGATGGGGAAATGGTCCTGCTCTTGCCCTCTGTAATTCGCAGACTATTCTAGACACTAAAATTGTGACAGCTTGATCTTGTGATAAAGATGTTAACAAGAAGAGAAAATGACATTAATTTAATCTATTCTTGCAGGTCATGCTGAAATGAGACTGTGATGATACAAAATTATAATAATAAATATGGAAGTAATTTCACAATTCTTTACAGATACTATTCACAATCCTTTCACATGCAAATGTCCTGTCCCGTCCTTCACAACAGTGATTTTTGGTGCCATCCAAGGCTCTAATTCAACATCTTCTAATAGTTGATTCCATAATTATTTTATATGGCAAGAACAATGTAAAATAGTATTCCAGATTAAGATCTCAAGATGGCTTTACTTTTATGTTATTATTTCCCCTGGGCCTTCCCCCCAGGACATTTCTGATTTAGACATTTTTCACGTTTTCAGAAGCAAATTAGGCCATCAGTATTCTCAGCTTACAGTATATTAATAGCCAAACAGTGTGCAAAACAAAAAGTGTTGTAAAATAAAATATCTAAAGATATTTTTGAATGAAGTCATGATTTAATTTGCTGCTATTTTCAGGAGCTAGACTAACCTGACACATTAATTCCCAAATACTGAAAAGTTTGTGGGCAAATAATTATTTAAATGTAAAACAGATTTTGTATTTAAAAATTCACCATCTTTAGAAGTTCCTCATTCAGTTGATGAAATATCAAAAATACAAATAAATACTCTTCCAAGGAGCAATTAAAACAGAAAAAAATCTGATCTAAAATTTTAATTCTAGTCTAATTCTAAAAATGAGGCTGCATCATCACAGTGTCTCCCTTTTTTCCAGATTCTCTAGCTTCTCTTAGAATGGTTTTTACTAAGCAGTATGTGTGATTTACACTGGGAATGGCATAACCTTTACTGAACAAAAGGTGCTGAGAAGCACCTGCCAGGCAGGAGTGTTACTTTGCTGGGCAATAAGCCCTCATAGGGTAGCTTCAGCAGCAGCATCCCCAGCACGTTTTGTTGAGTTTGCACCTTCTGTATAATCTGCTAGGTACAGAGGGTGGAGCTCAGCCTCTGCATTCTGCTTAATAGCCTCAATTACAGGTGGAAAAGCATACAGTATGTAAATCAGTACACACTAGATGCAATATAATTGCAAGGTCAGTGTGGACAATGTTTTGCTGAAGTGCTGCTATAAGTGAGTAATTTCAATGATGAAAGTGTATTTTTTCATATTTGAGAGCTAATGTACTGAACTGGTCTTTCAGAAACATTGCTTCAATTGCACTGTAATGTTAGACTGCAGAGAAATAGTAACAGCCAGATATCCCCCAACTTCAGCATGAAGCACCTATCTTAGCAGGTAATGTGGCACGTGACTACCCATAATTGTAGTAGGATTTGAAATACAGAGCATTTAGGATGGGGAGTCATAGGACAGGACACTGGAGAGATCTGATAGTTGTAAGCAAAGATACAAGGGAGTAGTGTCTGTTCACTCAGGACACTGGAAGCACAGCAGAAGAGCACTGAAGCACAGGCTGTTGGTGGACACTGGCCTGTATCTGTCCTTCAAGAGCAAAGTCTCAGGATGCTATATCCATTTTGGAAAGATAGTTGTGCTTTCCTTCTCTAACTATGCTTTGTTAATTTAAACAATTTAATTGGTTTCAACTAATAATATAGGTAATATGCAATCCATTCAATTTAGCTTTCAGCTATTACCAGGATTTATTTCAGCTTACAACTTCCACTGACATTAATTAAGATTTCACCTGATGTATTAAAGCAGATATTATCAAGATATTGAATTTAAAATGCTTTTAAACAATTTTTACAGGAGAGTTGCAGAAAGATCCCTCACTCTCCTTTGAAGCATCAATTATTCCCATAAAACAATTAAGCATAAATTTGTTCCTCCATGTAGGTGTAAAGTAGATGATGTTCAGTGAACAGTTGCTTACAGACTCAAATGCAGAAGCGCTGACGATTTTAGCAGGATTTCTCTTGTGAGAGGAATACATATGAAGAACTATAGCAGTCAAGATAGAAAATGAAAATCTGGCAGAATCATAACAAAGGGATAAACAAAGAACATTAACTGTATATAATTAAGCTTGCGATCATGTGGAATATTTGAAAGCAACACATCTTGCTATCTGCCCCATCTTCTTTATCATTGTGATTTGTGATGTGAAGACTCTATTTAAATTAATTTACTCTATTTTCACAGTTCTGATTTATAAAGATTTTTTGAATGAAGCCAATTACTACCCAATAATTTTTGCTGAACAGCAAAGTTACTTTTCCTTAATTTTTCTGTTCCACATACATTATTTCCTGTTTCACATAGGTCATTTCTGCTTTATTATGAAATTCAAGAAAGTAAGTATCTGGTTAAAAAGGATGTTTATTGGCAAGGGCCTAATTTATAACACATAAGTACCATTATACATTATTACTCTCACAGTGCAAAAGACTTGAGTTAGCCTTTCAAGTAACACCATTTGTAACTAGATGGAAAAGGTCAGAAAAAAACACAACTCATTTTTCTATTCAAATGAGTGGTATCAGGGACCATTCCTGGAGAGAAGCAGCAAATGTGACTCGGATAGTTACATTTCTTCCTCTTACTCCTCCCCATTTTCTTTTTGTTTTAGTGTAATGACTTTTGCTTATGCTTAACTGGCTGAGAGGACAGCAGAGAACCAAGCTCTGTAGGAAGCTCTATCAAACATGTTACATACACTGTGATGAAATAAGTGAATTAAATATCACAGAAGTAAAAAAAATAGGTTCAGTTATAAAAAGTCTGTGGAAAGTTTCTGCTTTTACAAGAAAAGGTGAGGAGGGATTGTTTATTTTTTAGTTTTATTCCTCTTTTTAAAGTAAAGCTCACTGGTTTTCAATACAAGACCAACATTTTTTTAATTTTGAAGAACCCTTTAATCAAAAGAGAAAAACGTGCATAATGAATAGCCATCATTTTCAGATTAGATTCCTTTCTGTTTCAACTGTTTGGTCAAGAATATTATGCACTGTGATTACAAACACAAACAGTGACACTGAAAAAAGAAAAAGCTAATTGAGCAAGATAGTTTTTACACTATGGCCCAAACACAGAAACCCCTGGAGAACATCCTGCTGCCATCAATATTCCCCTCTGTGTGACAGCAAGACTCTTCCCAGCTCAGGGAAGGTACTGCTCATTCATAAACCCATGCACTGTATTTTGTGCTATTGATATTTAAGTGGCAATCATTTATGCAAAATAAAATTGATTTTCATGAACTTTTATAGGTAATGGGAATCACTGGAAGACAAAGGGACACAGCTAGAGTCACCACAAGTCCTATGGTGACCATTGAGTAAGAAATGTTTTGAAATAGCCACTTGCAGGCTATTACTGCATTTCAAAGAGGAAACATCTAAGAGCTCATTTTAGGAGTCAATTTGGATGAACAAATGTCAAAAGATGTCTATTCCCTTGCTGATACCAGCCTTCTCCAGACAGGAGGAATGAGCTTCTAAAATGACAGTATTATAACAACAGCAAAACACATTTTCCATATAAACAAAATAAATGCAATCAAACAGTGGAATTAGCACACTAAGAGGATTTCCATGAGCAGAAGAATTCTATGTACAATATAATCAAATTGACAACATTGTTTCATCTAGTTCTACTTCTATTAATTTCCTGGAAATTTCCCAAAGAGGAATATCCAAGTACTAGGAGAAAGACATACATACCTCTTTTATAAAAAAAAAACTTTCCTTGTGAACATTTAATTTACTGGCATCACTGAGTGACAGTGAGGAATAGCTGGTAGTGAAGAAAAGTTGATTCTGTTGTCCTTGTCCATCAGCTTTTATCTTCTTCAAGTTCAGTGATCCTGTTTGGGGCCAGGGAATCTATTCATGTTCAATTAGGCCCAGCCCAGACTCGGGAAAAGAACCAATTCTTGCAGGCAGGGCAGGCAGCCAGTTGTGGTGGGGAGGGCAGAAACAGATATTGGAAATTGAGACAAAAAAACATCTGTTTGCACAGGGTGGGCAGGCGCGTGCACTGCCTGCAGGATGACAGCTACCCGCATCTGCATGGTAATTGTAAATGGAACCTGCAGTTCAGCAAGTTGATTAAGTAAACTTTTTGCTGGAAATATTGTTCTTGGTCATTAATCGTGGTCTTACTTCTTGTCCGGATTTTTTTTTCTTTTCTGTGAGAACTTAATCAAGCTTAAAGAACAGCCATTCCAACTATGCAGCTGCTTTTTCTTTATCTTGCTATATATTCACAGACTGGTCTTTACAATGCCCACTACAAAGGGGATAGTAGGAGACAATACATTTAACCTGACGTTCTGATAAAAGATGCCATTGGAAAAAAAAAAAAATCTTTGAAATGGAAGCTGATGAGGCAAAAATGGACAGTCTGAATAACATTGCTCCAAATGGTAGAGGTGGACAAACGATGCTAGAGTACATTATTCCACTCCACTGGATGAAGTGACTTTCAAGGACTGATTAGCTCCATGTCTGAGAGGGTTAGCCCCCTGCCTGTTATAACAAGTGCCTATGAAAGGAAGAGCTGATCCGACAACTGGCTATGCCAACCGTGAAGTTATTTCAATACTTTCTCTTCTAACATATTGATTAATCCCATCATCATTTTGAAACCCTGTTTTATACTAATTAAATAATTTTCTAATAAAAAGAAGTTAGGAGGTGTAAAACTTTGACTTCTTCTCAATGAGGCTGTTAGCCCCTCTGCAGATTTTACCATTTCTGGCTCTCTGCAAGCTGTGTGTGCTGAAGATGATGCTTTTTCATGACTGAAAAGCTTTATTTTTACAATGGAGCTTAAATATCCTAGTGACAAAGACACATCATGAATCTTCTGCACTGAAGATGTACCAATTTTACTGTAACACCAATGTTAAATGCCTCCATTATTTCTATCCCTTCTCCTCATTTTTGCCCTTGCTACGACTATTAAGCCAAATGAGATACAAACAAACGACTCCTGCCTTTGGGATCACATGACAAATACACCACAGTACACAAGGGAAAGCTCCAAAATAACATCTTGCATTTTCAGTATCACCTAATGTTTGGATCATTTAAGAGATTGTAAACAGCCAGTAAGGAAAAAAAGATTAGCTAGTGGAAGTTCTCATTTATGCCCTTGGAAATGCAAAGATTCGGAAAACACAGAGCCTAACATTCAGTAGAATTGCAATAAGACTAAATATATCACAAGCATTTCAGTTTTGTAGAGCAGTTCCTATAATGACATGTTAAAAAGCATCCTGAAAATGCAGAGTTATCAGACTACACAAGGGGTGGGGAGCAGCTCAAACCTTCTGTTTCTTCTGAGACTTTCGTATCTGTGGGAAGGTCTATAGATTCCCTGATCTGGGGATGTAAGAATGGAAAGAAATAAGGGCTCTTCAGCCCAGTGCTTGGGATGTCCTCTGGCTAAAGATGGGCTTCCTCATTTTATCCCTTGGTTAAGCAGTACTTGCTGCTGAAGGTTTTTTTGCAAGTAATACTTGTAAATAAGAAAGCTGCAACTCCTTTGCTTTTCACAGTGAATCACGGCCTGCTTCCTACAGCAGGTGACAGAGCTGGATTTGTATTGGGAATATAAAAGTTTCAACATTTGTAACAGAGATTGAAATGCACACATTTTCGACCAGCATAGTATTTAGTTTTGTGAAAATTGTTTCATCTATTTAGAACATTTCAATTTGCTTCTTTCCAATTTTTTATGATAGAGGTATCACTAATGCAAACACTGAATACCAAAATAGTAGAACACACTTAAAAATGTTTCTAATAAATTAAAATTGCTCTTCAAATGTGGCATTTTTTTCCTTCCCCCACAGAAATCTGTGTGTAGGGTATTTTTAAGGTATTTTAGTTAAGCAAGATATTATTTACCCGAGACTATGAAAATTTTTATGGTATGATTGTAGAGACATTCCATTAAAGGCTATTTTGCATTTTTAAGATCTTATATTCTGAAGTAGGCTATTTTGGGGCATTAACACACCTAATAAAATATATATTTTATTTTTTAAAAAATTTATTTCAAGCGTGTTACATTTATCCTATCTTGCACTTCTTAAACTAGAGGAAAGAAGCACTATCACAGTAATAGCCATGACTAGGAAAGAAGAAAAAAAGAGCTGAAAGTTCTAATCAAAACTGTAATCAGAAAGATGACAAATGGTGAAGACTATTAAATTTTCTTTGCTCCCTTGATGAATTTAATAAAGAACTAATCAAAGATCATTAGAGGGCTTTTGTGCTTGGTGTGCATTGTAACTGGATTGCAATTGGAATTTATGTTTTAGTGGTTATCTATGGTTGAATTGGACTTTTAAACACAAAAAGAGCTATTTTTAGCATTTTTCTTTGAAAATATTTATTTTAAAATGTCAAATCATTGTATGTTGCTTCTATGCCTTACATGGTAAAACACAGCCTATTTCATTGTGGTTAGAAATTTTAAAATTGATATCAGCATCAGTGTTTAGTTTGAATTTTCTAATGATCTTCTTCCCTTTAATTTTGCAAGAAAATCAGAAAAGAGACATTTACTTCCCAAGCAGTTATGTGAGTAATCCAATTGCTAGGACTATTGACAACCTTCAGAATTACATAACAGTATGGAAATTCACCTTTTGCAAATCTTCAGGATTAAGGGAGTGAAAGTGTGCTTCTTTGATGTTATTTTCATATTCCCTGTTCGGCACTGGAATAATACTACTTAGTAGATGCAGCAACAGAAGATGTAGTCTGAGCTGTCTATTTTTTTTCCTTCTGAGTTTTAATATCTGATGTTTCAGGTTGAATGATGAAAGAGAGATCGTACTTTCCTTTGGGTGAAATATAATCATGAGGATGGTTGAATAATACTGGAAGCATGTGTACACTTGGCATACTTAATTTGCAGATGGTGACAGTAATGACATGAAAAAAACCATCAAGCTCTTTTTAAAGTAACTCTTTGGAGGGTGCAGTTAGCTGGCCATTTATAGCCAACTGGTTGGTTATGACAGGGTAGAAAAGCTGACTTCATGACTTTCATTTCTACTCACCCTTTGTCACCTGGGCAGTTCCTGCCTCATTAACTGGAAAGGGCTTAACACAGTAACCTTACAGTACCTCAACATCTGATCTATTTGTCTGTCACAGAACAGTTTTGCTCTTACTATTGAAGTGGTATTTAGGGAGATTTCTTGCAGTAATGTGAAAATATTACATTAATGAAATAATTAAGAACTGTGAAGCAGGTGCTATAGAATAGTGGTGGGATCTAAAGAGGCCTAATACAACCCTTCAATATTTTTGTGGGAATAACATAGATACGGTGATGGACACATGAAAATATAGTAGGGTACTTTGGCAAGGAATACCAGAAAGCTAAAATGAAAGAGAGAAGCATGTTCACACATGGAATCTACCTCACACCTAGGCACTATCACCACTTTATAAATCCTTGTTCTTATTACTAAACAGAATGCTACAGCTTCAGTTTTTGGGTCGTGTTTGGAGTTTTTCTGGTTGACTGGTTGGTTGGTTGGGTTTTGAGTCAGGACTGTAAAATATCTCTATGTGAAACGGAGTGAGGAGCCAATTCAGTTTTGATTCAGCCATTTTAGTTTGCCTCAGCCCTGGCTGTCAGAGACACGAGGGAGGAGGGCGTGTACACCTGCCACTGCAGGGACAGCCAGGAGTGGGGAAGCCTCGTCTCCGGGGAGACTTTTCCTGCCTACGCCTCACCTGAGGCGCTCGGTAGCAGACACCGTGGAGAGGTTTCTCCAAACTGGTCGTGAAAATGTCTCCTCCGATGGGCGGCAAACTGAGTTTGGACTGCACCAATGGTCTGCTGTCCCCGGGCTGACTTTGGGAGGGGCCGGGTGGGTATAAAAACTAGCTGCAACACGGCTCAACGCCGCTGCTCTTTGGCTGCCTCGCTCCCTCCTTCGCCCTGGTCCTGCCTTCTGGCTCTGCCCTCGCTGGTTCCTGCTTGTCTTGCCCCCCTGTGGCCTCGACGGCCGCCCTGCCACTTGGCCCCCGAGTTCCTGGCCGGACTTCCCGTATTCGGACCAGCCGATCGTAGCGATCCTCGCCGCGAATATGTCCAGGGTGTTGGGCCTCCCCTCCGAGCCCACTCACCGCGGGTCCGGCGCCGTCGCCGCGGGAGCCGCGCCCGTCCGAGACAGCGCAGGCCCGTTCGGCCCTGCCCGCGCACAGGCAGCAGCGCGCGCACCCCGGGCCTGCGCGCCCACAGCACTCCCCGGCCCGCGGGGCAAACGGCCTCCTTTCCCTCTGTCCTCCCTGTATACTCTCTTCCCCTGTACTTTTCTATTTTCCTTCCTCCTTTTCTGTCTCTTCGAGCCCTCTTTCGTCCGGGCAACTCCTTTTTCTTCTTGTTTTCGTTGCCAATAAACGGTTCTTAGATACAACGTTTGCCTCGTTCGGTTTAATTTCGCTCCCGACAATCCATTGTTAAAATAACTTACCGCGCTGTTCTCCACACTGGAACGCGACAAAGAGTAATTTAAAAAAAACAAACCAAGACGTCAGTTTGCTATGCAAAAAAAAAAAAAAAACCAACAAAAAAACCACCAACAAACAAACAAAAACCCCGAAAACAAACAAACAAAAAAAAACAAGGAAAAAAACCAAGAAGAAAATAAGGCTACTTTAAGTCTTACGCTTACATTGAAAGGAATAGGAGCATTGGAGACTCTCATAGCAATGATATGCACGAGAATCTTAACGTATAGATTACATGATTGTAATAATTTTGGAGTCATATTCAGTGAGAAATATACAGAAACAGATCAGCTGTTCAGGTGCTCAGAAAGAAACCACATTATCCTCCAACATCTAATACAAATGAATCTATATCCTATTGTTTGAATGTGCAGTGTTGCCCATTAACGCATAGGCTTTTCAATAGAAAAAATGTTCAAGGAAAATTAGATATCAGTCTCCAAAATATGTGCATGATAGTTTCAGGAATAACTCTGTCTAGGACTAATAAGATGTGAAATCAGGATGAGACATAAAGTTAGCTTTGGCTTGCTTCCATATTTTTGAGAAATTGAAAGTGAGACAAAGCTTGGCCTATGTCAATTAGCATGGGATGTAAATTACTACCTGTGTAATGAACAGGTCAATAATTTCAAAGCTAACGTAACTCAACCACATCATCAAATCTACAGACATTGGAAAATGTCAGATAATGGTGAAATCCTAGCAGAAACACCGTCTAGCCTTCAATCTGCATAAACTGTAATTGTCTGTCAAACAATAAATCATTTCAGTCTTTCTAACAGTGAAAGAGCAGATTTACAAGAATTACAGACTTACCTTTTTTGTATGTGAAAGACTGCTCAAGGGCAGAGCAGCCTCTGGCCCTTCATGCAGAGATGCAGAACTGTTTGTGCCCATTCTGGCTCCTCTGTCTCCCACTGGGAGTAATGCACAGTACTGCATTACTGGGAGTAATGCAGGGCACAGACCACAGAGTGGCTGAAAAGAGTACCGAAAAGCACGGCTTGAAATCCTTCTTGGAATGGGCTGAGGTGGTGCTGCAGAGGAGTCCATGAGCAAGTGAAGGTGGCTGCAGGGTGGTTAGCTGGGGCACAGGAGGGACACAGGGAATGTGTAACACCCAGTACAGACACAGTGTTCATGTCCCTTCATTAACAGGAGAGGAGGGGGAAGATCCCAAACCAAGTACCTCACCCACCTTCATTATCTACAGATGTTTTATTTTTTGTTTTCTGTGGTGTTGAACATATTTGTGAACTGCTTTACAACTCCACGTTTTGCCATTCTACCGTTAAGTTTGTGGGACAAGCTAAAACAGAGATTTTGCATTCCAAATCTAGTAATCCACTGATAGGGGTCTATGCAGACAGATTGCTTGAGAGTGGAGAAATTATTTAAAATTATTTAAGCCCCTGCATATCCATTTGATTTCCCAGGTCCAGCCACAGAAAATGAGATACTGATGAACAGGAAGATAAAGGATGGAAGAAGCATTTTTTTTGGGAACCTGCTTGAAAGCTTAAATATATGATAATCTTAAACAGTAAAACCCAGGAGATCTACAAAGTTGAGAAATTTCCAAGGTTTGCCTGCCAAAGTTTGGAGAAAATTAACCTGGAGAAAGGTATCAGGAGCTTCTAAGAAGCTAGAATAGATAAGCAAAAGGATCACAAACTTAAGTGAATTTTTTTAAAGTATAGTTTGTTTAGGTTTTTAAAATTTGTTATGGTTTTGCCATTCCGTGTTTAAATGATAAATTATTAGATTTCTCAATCATAGTTGGTGATAAATCCAGCTTTGGGTGATACACTGCAAGAAGGCTTTTTATTTCTCTGTATTGGCAACTTCCAAATAAATTGGGGAACTCTCATAGTGCCTGACATTTTGATGTATTTCCAAGACATTCACTATGGAGGTAACAGGACATCATGAGCGGGTTTAAAATCAGGTAAGGGGTGAATTTTATGTGTAACAAATGTCAGCCATCAACCATAATAACCAGGAAAGATCCTGCAAATCATTACATGAATGGGAAAGGTGCCTGATGTCAGGGGCCTCAGAGGACAGGGCAATGGCGAATGAAAATCATTAGTTCTTCTATGCAGCAATACTTTATGAGAAGGGGTAAAATAAAGCGATCAAATATTGACAATGGGAAAATAATTCCAGGGAGACTGCGGTTTGGGTGGTTTCTAGAAACACTATAAAATTAGGTACTTAAGCCCTGTCAGGGACTGCACATGTTCAGTGCCAGACACTGCACACTTTCGGTGCCAAACACGGCTGTGTTCGGTGTCCTGAGCCAATGCTCGTGTGGGTGACCCTGAGGGCCCGGCCAGGCCTCGCTCTCTCCTGAGACAGAGCTTTGCCCCCAGGCCCTGGCCTGTCTAACCATTGGTAGAGCTGTCCATCAATCACACACAGGGTGGGGTTAAATCAGCCTCTCATTGGCAGAGCTGCCCATCAATCACGCACAGAGCAAGGCTAACCCAGCCTCTGATTGGCCAAGTGATCTGAGGTCCCACCTAGGGGCGGGCCCACAAAGATTCAAGGGTCCTCCTCTATTATTCACTTTTATTTTATTGGGGGATTTTCTTAGTGCATCTGAATGTGCAGACGCTGCTGAGGCCAGAACTGAATACACCCTGAATCTGAGATGTTAGTAGATTTATTTTGTTTGAATTTTTATGTAACTGTCTTTACTTTTAACCAATTGGGTCTCCTTTTGCCTTCAAGACGAGTGAAGGACATTACAGCCATCTGTAAGAAATTAAGGGCTTACACAGGAAACTAAGAGATAGACCACATCAAAGAAAACATGCTCATCTTGAAGCAGGAGAAACTTGGTGTATTTGTGTGGGGGTTTTGCCCTCCTGAGTCATGTGCATTGCTCCTACAGCAGTTCACATTCATTCCACTCGTGTTCCCAGAGCTGTGCCGAGGCGGAGGAATGGGGAATGGAAGCTGATGGTGGGCAAGAGGTAAATCCTGTCCCTGCAGCAGCGGCAAGGATGAACAAAACCACTGTTTTGGATCTGCATTGAGTGTCAGGTTTGCTTTTGCTGTGTTGGAGACAGAGGTTGAATGCTGCTTCGAGCTCAGGCTGGTGTGTGAATCCTGTTCTGTCAGTGGGTAGACATCCCCCTGGCAGTGGAAAGCATCCCACGTCCCAGCTGTGGTACCCACACTGTTGTGTGGGACCCCTATCCCATTCCCACTGGTACATTACGGCTTTCTCCTCCCTCGGTGAGAGACAGAAAATAGTCCTGTGGCAGCAACATTGCTGCTCGACTCATGCCTGACTTTCATATTTCCATCTGGAAATCTCAGAGTGCCTTACTGTGAGCGGCTTACCAGGGTCACCCTTACAGGTCCAACCTAGATTTAACTGTCAGCAAAACCTCAGTTCTGCCTTACTGTTAGTTTTATGATTGATGATGCTTATTTAATTTTTCAGCTTTTATTGGCCTGGGACTGGATTGCAGTACAGTAAGTATGAGCACAGCTATTTGTGGATGTAGCAGTAAAGGGACTTATTCCCACTCAGTATTTATTTTCAACTTCTGCAACTTTTTTAATTATAGCAAATGGAGTAAAAAATAGTAAAATTAGATTTCTAGGCCTGTGTTTTTACACCTAGGTAAAACAAACCATGGCTGGAGAGAGAAGTCCATGTCAGATTTCCCTCAAAGCACAGGGAAAGCAGAGGTGTGAGACAAGTGAGAGGTGGTGGGTGCAGTGTTGCAGATTTCTGCCTATGCTTGGGAAACTGCTCCTATAGAAGATGGGTCTGTGTTGGAGGCAGAGGTGCGGTGGCAGCAGGAACTCAGATTCCTGCAGAGGTTGCTGCTCAGATCACGGTGGCTGGGAGGTACTCTGGTTCCTGGACTGCATACTCATGGTGTTTGTGTTGCTGGAGCTGGCTGGTTTAAAGCTGGAGTGGGTGAATTTCCAGTCACTACAACACTCCCTTCCTGTTGCTCTGCAGACATACACGAACACACACGTGTGCACACATGCACACACACTGCACGCATACACAGAGTGTTTTGTTGTTTTTCTTTTTAAACACATCTGCATGGAGAGGTGCCTTTCTCTCTCAGTTCCTCTCTAGCCTGTGTGTCTCCTAGTACTACACAGCAGTAAGTAAGTGTCTGTTGTTCAGATATTATTCACCTTTCTCTTTTGTTCTAGCCAATTTTGTTGATACAGTGTGAGAAAACAACTCAAGAGATAGGGTTATAATGTTCATTTCTAAGAGCCATAGTTAAGTGTTACATTTGTACTTCTGACTTGTTATCTTCTATTCCATAATAAAAAGTGAGGAAGCCAAGTACTTTGTTATATAAGTAGAAAATACTTGTGCCCACAATTTAACCCTTCAAACAATATATAGGAATCAAAGCATAAAACACGGAGTTTTTCAAATTATTGAAGGCATTGTAGTACATTGTAGTACTCTCTATAGTTCTACAATCTCAGCAATCTGGTTGTGAAATATATCTTACTGCTTTTATACTTTTAACTAACTTTTCTTTACACAAAGGTTTATGGAAGCATAACATGCTCAGCCTGCTCATAAATTAGGCAACATAATTTAATAGAAACCATGAAGAGGCTCGAGTCTTGAGCTCAGTGTTCTCAGTCTATGTGCCAATACATACTTTAATGTGTTAAAAATTGAGCAGACATTATGAGTGAGCATCTTATGGACACTGAAATATTTTTTTCCCTTGTTGTCTCCTTAAATACCTCAGTTAAATTATGTAGAAAAAAATTACATCCTAGCCCGTTGCATAAACTCTGAAGAAATAATTAGGGAGTCAGAAGAAATATTCCTTTTGAGAACAAAAAGAATCATGGCTGTTCTTAGTGTAAAATATCTTCTTATTTACAAATCTGGGGGAAAAAATAGAAAGCATTTTTGAACATTTTGAATGTGCTCTGTTAGTACATTGTGTACACCTTTAACACAACTCATTAGTAATTAGCTATTTACCATTTAAGCTATGACAAAAGTATCTTAAAACTTCTTTTGTGCTCTTATCATTTTTTAAGGAGCACATTTATACACAAATTGCTTGGCATCTCTGTATCCAGGCTTTGATCTCCTCCACTATCAATTGTTGGCTCAGGTACAAGAGACTGTAAAATATACAAAGCTGTCTGCTCTAGACTCCAGTTGAAATAAAAAAAGGAGTCTGTTTATACACAGCCACTCATTAGCTAAGTCAGTCAATATTTACATGTTACAGATATAATGCCTTCTTTGTTAGATAAATTATTTAATTCAACCTCTATGAAACTTCCTTTCAAGAGACTAACATTTGCAAATAAATAACTTTTCAGTTCCTTAATTATAATTGTAAGCTGCATACCATCCTTTTCTTCCTTTCTTTTTTTATCCCAACTACTAGGTCAGCTTTGATAAAACATTAAAGAGTGTTTTACAAATACATAAAGCCATTTATAATGTGTTGCCATAGAATGTATTTTTTTGAAAATGTCATCAAACAGCTCTTGTGTGGTGTTACATATGTCTTCCAAGTTTGCTCTTAATGCTATATGCTATAGACTTAGTCTACCATCATCCAAGAATTAAAGTTCAAGCTTATAGGACTTGGCAGTTGCCAGCACCACTGGCAGGTGTCATGCTGATGGAAATGCATGTTGATGCATTAGATGACATGTGTCTGTTGGGTACTTGTTTCTTGATAATTGCTTTCCAACAAATGAGGGCTGGAAGCAAGAGTGCCTTTCTCTGTTTGTGCCTCCTAGGACTTTTTGTTGTTCTCCACAGATCTCTGTGTCTTCTTATTATTTGAGTACTTGGAATGACAATAAATGTCATGATTGCAGATGATGATGACAATAAACAAAATAGGACCATCATTTCACAGAAGGAATAGGAAATGAGGCGGAAAGGATTTCTGACCATATGTGCATACAAGAAAATACAGACACATATTTTCATGTGTTTCCAGATACAGAGGGTGTTAAATCCTGAGCTCTAGTTAGATTTCCAATATTCTAAAAAAATAATATGTGTTTGGTGGCTTGGGGTTTTTTTGTGCTAAGGTAAATTCAGACTGCTTTCAGCATGTCAGCATGTGACTAAGAATCCTTTTTTTCCCTTTTGTATATGCACATAAAGAAAAATGTTTTCCTTATATTTTCTTATATAGCCCTGTCATCCTTGTCATCCATGTAACATTTCTGTGTTGAATTATGTTAGTGACATTTTTGTGTAAGTGTTTCAAGACATTTCAGAGATGTAAGAATGCAAGTGACATAATTTGCAGATGTCACCTCTGACAGTTTTAGAATTTTTATGTGTTTCTTCAGTGGCTCTAGTAATGACTGTTACCTTCAGTATTATTGTACCCAATAGCTGACTGTATATAGCCATTATTTCCTTAGTGAAAGTCCTTAGCACTATGACACTAAAGCTATGTACGTCCTAAATGGATAAATAAAGAGTGTTTTGTATGGGGAATGCAGACACAGGTTAGGTTTCCCATTGCAAACAGGCATACTCTACAGAGAAGAGTAGAACATAAAGCAGTATTTTTCATTTTGTACTCCTTTAAAAAGGGAAAAAAAAAATACTCTTAGTCTTGCCTCACCCTGAATCTTCTGTTTGTGGATATTCCTACAAATTACACTGTACTACTGATTGACACTTGAAAGATTTATGACCCACCAGCTTTTAATTTGCTTTAATTCAGCCAGTTGCTGATATAGAAGCCCATGAGAGCCATGTAAAATTAAACATGTACAGGTGAATTGTCAGAAGAAGGGATGTGACCAAAAGAGCATGGACCAATTGACTCAGTGTGCTGCTAAGATATCTGAGGGACTGGGGCAAAACTCCCTCACAAAGGTTGGCTGGTTCCTAACAAGCTGAAGGAATCACTCTTGTGTCCTGTAAACACAGTGAGTCCTAATGGCTTGGTCCCCTGGGGGTCATGTCCCTGCTCTGGGCCCCCTTCACTGCTGCTGCCACCTCTCACAGAGCCCAGACACAGTCAATGCATGGCTCTGCTTAAAGGATCTTCGCTCACTACTCTGCTTGAAAGGGTGAAGGAATTTTGGGAGACCAAACAAAATAGGATAAGCAAAAAAATCACATGTATAGTGAAGAGAAAGGAGAGAGAGAGAAGGGGGTGGGAGAAAAGAGGATTTTTTTGAGACTGTCTGTAAATCTGCAGCGGTTTGGTGTTTGAGACTTACCTCCTGTGAAAATTGTTGATTGAAAAAAGAAGAGTACAATACTTGGTGTTGGTGTGAGTGGTTACCCCTCTCACCGGAGCCTGTTCCCCAGGGCAGGTCACAGCACTGTGAGCAGCTCACCCGCCACCTGCATTGCATGTGGGCAGAGGTCCTTTTCAAGCTCCTGAAATGCTCCCCTTCTCTTTTTTTCCTTTGTGGATACCCACTGCTAATATTTGATTTCTGCCCAATCTTGGTGTTGAGTGAGCCTCCCAGAGGCTGAGTGCAGGAAGCCTGAGGCAGCACAGGGAACCAAGCCGGGACATTCCTCTCACCACTTGAGAGGTCGGAGTGGTGGAGCTGACTCACACCTTGTGGCCATCAGGCTCCTGGGGGCTGGTGATATTCTGGAGCCTATGTACTTGATTTTAAAGTAGGAGAGAGCTGCAAGATCCTCTCTTCACACAGCATTTCCTTCTTGAAGTGGTGTTACTGTTGGCTCTAAAGAAAGCGTGTTCTCATACTAAAGATTGCACTAAACCTACTATGTATTATTTATAGAGTAGCTTCCAGCAAGTATTTCCTAACTTGAAGAAAAAGCTTGTGGACTTTCTAGTCATATTTGACTACTGTGAAATGATTTCCTGTTATTAGCATAAAAGTGATCTTTTGTACTATTGCTCCTTCTGCCTTAAAAATGTGAAAGTATGAGTTTAAGATGTCTTGTGAAAGAAAAAAAATAATCCATTAAGGTTTTTACCTTAATAATCCTGTGTGATTCAGACCTGTTCTGCACGATGAGAAATAATACAGTTATTTACATTTTTAATGTGAAAAAATGTAATTGTATTTCATGCATGTTTGGTAGCTGGAAAGTTTGAGTTGCTTCTCACTATCCATATATACCACATGCAGTCTGAACTTTTAATTTGTGTGGACATTATGTCAGATAATCTCCCCATGCTATCCCAGTTAATCTCATAAAATGTTAATGTAATCCCTTCACAAATATGTAAATGCAGTACCACTATGGGTCTGGCAAATAATAAACAATATGTATCTTATCCTGGGCTTTCCTTCATGTAATTCTCAGCAATAATTTAGTCCTTGTCTTCCACTCTGAAGGATTTAAATGGAATGACCTTTATTCTGGTTTTGTTTGCTCTCTATCTGCTAAGCAGCTGCAATGAAGATGAAGACAAACAGTAGATTAACAGTGGTACCTTTTATAAGGCTGATTAGTCTTAAAATATGCTCAGTGGAAACAAAAAAGCATAAAATGAGGTCTGAGAGGTTTTTACTCTTTTCATTGAAACTGCTGCATTTCTTTCAGTAAGTCACAGATACTGACTTTTCAATCAAGTATTTTCTTGGAGAGCAGTTGTTTTTGCCAGCACAGCCTGTATAATATTTCAGAAGTGCAAGGTATGTACTTCTAAAATAATTCTACCTTATTTATTTTTCTGGTTCAGATGGGAACTTTGTGGGGAGTTAATTAAAAATATTTACTGGTATTTCATATCATCTGTGTTTCAGTGATTATACATATAATCAGCTGTTAAAACCAACACTAGAACTGCTATGGGTGATAGCTGTAATGGGCGCAGCTGGCATTCCTGCAATTTATAAGCACTTTGCAGGAACACATTTTTAACATGTACAAAGTGTGTGAGAGAGAAGTGGCTTGAGACAATGGGTGAACAGCATGGTTTATGGCATGGCTTAACAGCACCTGACAACACCCTGCAAATTTTAGGACTGGATGTGGGAAATAGTTTATCCATCAGTCAACAAGGCAAAATGTACTTACCTGTACTGGTGTCTGTTAAAACCACTGCCTGATAAAATAATACCTCAAAGGGGATTTCTTGTATTACCCCTGTCTCCCCCGAAAGGCTGTTCTGTCTGCAGCACATGGTCTGTTCCCTTTACACTTACCGAAGTGGAGGGGAAGAAAGCTTGCTGATTTAGCCATCTTGCTAAATCACCACCATCCCCTTCCTGAAGCACCTAGACATTCCTTAGATGTTTCCTATCAAAATCCTGCCCCAACCTGACCCTGCTTATCAAGCGCTTGTTGTTCTTTCAGAGATTTAAAAGGATTACAGGAGATTAGCTAACACAGCTCCTTCCCTTATATTGTCTTGTGTGACAGTCAGTTCTATAATAAAAATAAAATAGAAATTTCAAAGCATGTTTTAAGAGTGGGCATACTGCTAATATGCTGAATCTTATACTTTGGTACAGTTGAATTAAATTTTGCATTTTTAAAATCTGTGCTTATCAGCGGATATCTGTTTTCCCCCCCCCTTTTTTTTTTTCCTGGATTTTTTTTAGTTGTAATGAAATTCACCTCATATCTAATAAATTCCAGCCTGTGAGAAGACATTTCATCTGATACAAAGTACATGTTTGTGTTTTATATAAATGATGCATAAATACCGTTTTTATCTTGTTTTCATACCTATTTTGATTTTTAAAAAATATAACTTCATGTACTAGCCCCTTAAATAGTAGCCACAAGGTATTTGGGCATTAAAAATTTGGTTCCCAAGAAGAACTGAAATCACATGACAGGGATCCACACTAAATGTCTTTGAGGGGGGAAAAAACGGAGGTAAAAAAAAAGGAGGAAGAAAGGAAGAAAGTAGCTGCTACAAAGCTGGGACAAAGGCATCAACAAAACAAAATTCCAAGGGAAAGCCAAGCTCCCAAACAAGTCACAAACCTCAATTACTGAGTTGGCAATAATGCTGAGTTTAAAAGAAGGAAGTCAGTTTGGACAGAAACTTCAAAGCCTGTCTCTGCAATGAGAGCTGGAAAGCTGAGATTCTGGAGTTGCATGTAGACAACAACAGAACAATATGACACCAGTTCCCTTGTGAAAAACTAAAAAATTATTCCTTTAATTTCTACCTCACATTTGGTTTCGACTCAGTGACATTTCTCCTTACTTCTCATGGGTGTTTATCATCCTGTAAAGTTTCATGTGCACTTTCTGGCATCTGTATCTTTCTTGAGGTCAGGCTGGAATGGAAAACAAACAGTCACAAAATTCAGTGGCAAGCGTCGAGCCGTGTTTGAAAGTGTGTCCAATGGTGACTTTGAGGTGAGCTTTTTGATGGCCACCAGACCTCCTACCTACAGAGCCCCAGTGGTTGTCCACACAATGCATGGTCAACCCACCCTGCCTCCAGATGGGGACATCCTGGGCTGAACTCTGGGCTTGATGGCTCCCTGTTTGCAGATCTGATCTTGTGGGAGACCGTAGGCCAGACATATCCAGAATCAGAGTTTAGTCCAGCATCTCTTAATGTTGGACAAATGGTTGTAACTTTTGCCCTTTTTTATCCCAAACTCCTGCCTTTTTTTTTTTTTTTTTAAGCAATATTTCTTATTTTCATCTCCCCAGTCAAAGAGAGCTCCACCTGCTCTGGAGAACTGGGAATTGGTTTTCATCCTTACTGTCTTCTGTGCCACTGGTCGCTGCGTTTGTTTGCAAGGCACAGAGTTGTGTAGGATGAGGGGCTCAGGATGCTATGTGTCTTCTACTTGTATTAGGAGATTTTATAGATTTGAGAAATTCTGGAAGGGGAATCACTCACTTCTATTTATAAATTGATTTGAGAGATGAAATGTTTTCAGTTAGGTCTGAAATCACCTTTTGGGCGTGAGCAGTTGCCTGGGAGCCAATGGTTAACCACCTGCCTGAATGGGTGAGATGAGTTACACATCATTTTTCGTGCACTTCAAGTTGAAGAGATGTGAGACAATTCCTGGTCTGGAAACTGCACAGCCACAGTAGCTGTGTCACTAATAAGCTCTGCTGAGTTGCAGAAACACAGAAGATTTGGCAGTTCTGTCATTTCCCTTGACCTCTGTCTGCAGCAAGTCCCTTTTCTTTCTCTCTGTCACTTGTGACTGTTAGGTACAGAGAACAAACCCTTCTTTTCTTTTTGTTGCCAAGTTATTAATTGATGTTCAGGAGAGGATGGGAGGAAAGAAGCTTTGTCTGGCTCTGAAAAGCACCAGATGTGCTTTTTTGAATTGAGGAGAGGAATTAATTAAAATGAGGTAATAATATTAATCTGTCGACTGCAGTTAAGATTGGCTGTAACAGGAGGGGGAGCTCTCAGCGCATCAGGCAGGGCAAAGGGGGTTGGTGGGGAGCTCAGCTCTCCCAAACCAGAGAGGGGCTGGGGACCCTCCTGCGATGCAGCAGTAATGGGGGAGGGATGTCTTGTCACCCGTTTCACAGAAATACCTGTGTGGCTCTGCTGGGCTGCTGCCACACTCAACCCAAAGACAGAAGCAGGAATGAATATTCAGTGATGAATGCAAGTGGAAATGCTGACGGAAAGAATGAAGTACAAATTAAGAAGCTTTGGGATTCTTCTTAAAGTGTGTCTGTTTTGATTGCTTTTTCTGTAGATTTTTGCTATGTATTATATTGTTTAACAGAGCAAAAGAAAAACAGAATACATGTTTACTGTGTACTAAGCTGTAAGTACCTTTTTCAGACATCAGTAATCATCCTTTCCAGCTGAGAAGGCAATACACTTGCAATAGAGCTCTCCAAAAAACAGCAATTGTCCTATATTAGTGTTTCTATAGTGAAGCTATCCCTTATGGAAAAGCTCTCCTGAATTTAATAAGGGTAAAATGAACTGGGCTATATAGTAATTTCATAGAATTAAAAGAGAATTAGGAATTTAGCAGGAATTATACCTTTGCCACAGATGAAGCTGGCATTAGCTGATGCGAGGCTGTGTGCAGACCTGCTTCTGCTGTGCAAGTAAATAATCTGTGTTCATGAATGCAAGCATGATAAATCCTGATTTGTTACCCAGTCTCAGAGGTGTTTGTATGCATGGTCCTGGGCACATGTCCAGAGTGTCCTGGAGCAGAGGAGTGAGGACAGCAGGATTGCTGCAAGCACTGGGGCCCGATGGAGTCCACAGCAAACTCAAAGAGTCACTGTACTTCGATGTTCCTTGGCAGCTTATACGAAGGCTGCCAATTTCTCTAGCTTTCAAAAGTAACTTCTTGGAAAACTAGAAATGACAGGGGATTTGGAAGTAGTACTCATGGGAAGTCATTGTGGCATAGATGTCTAAGTAGTTTTGTTATTCTGGAATCCCCACTCTTGAGGTTTAAAAGCAGACAAGCTTTATGATATGAAAACCTTTTTTTCCTAAAGGACACACCGTTTTCCTGGGACATGTAATAGTTATTAAAATGTTTCATATTCATGGCAAATACATTTTTTCATCTTTGCCTGAATTATTTTGGCATTAGTCAAAGAGCTACTCCTTAGATTATGTATTTGTATTGATTCCTGTGCAAGGAAATCTGCCTCTCCTACCATTTCTTTTTAGATTCCCAATCTGACACATGGATGAGCTGAGCACCTGAGAGGCAAAACCTTCTTTCAGGTTCTGTGCATTCCACCAGCAGTCCCCAGTACAGGAGACACATGGCGTATGGAATGGCTCCAGTCTGCTGGTCTCAAAAAACTGTCAGGAAAAAACCTCATTAAATAAGGAAGAAAAGGAGAAATGTCATTACTTGAAGGGGGAAAATGTATGTCAATATGTATTACAACCCAAATTAAGCCACTCTGGGCACTTTTTCAGCTGTGTGTGCCAGCAGCTGTAAACCGCTTGCCACTCCCTCCAGGTGTGTGAGATACTGCGAAGCTTAAAGCCACCAAATGTGAACCTCAGTGGCTCCACTAGAGACAGTCAGCTCATCCATAACTGCTTGAGTGCAGGTCCTGGCCTTGCCAGCTCTGCAGGTAAGCTGGGTTGCCTGTCATACTTATTTTCACTTGCCGTCTTTAAGACTCTTCAGTGTTTTGGATAAAATAGTGTTGTTTTTCCTGCAAATTCATGGAACTTTGGTGACATCCAGTGACAAGTTCTGCTGGAAGGTGTTTTTTCTCCTGGAATGATGGGAGAGAAATGCTGGTACCCTGCTGATTTCCCTTAATGGGGTCAGCAGATGAATTTGAACAGAGGCTGGAAATAAGACTGACTCCCAAACCATATGCTACTGGTTGTTTTTAGGCAGTTGGGTTTTGCATTAGGTTTTTCAATATTTAATGTAATTGCTGTTGAAAAGGTGTTAATCACAGTATAAAGGCAAGATCTTGTCTGGCAATCCATTTAAATAAGGCTCTTTGAAGAACTTTCTCTGGGCTTTTCGTGCAATTTTTCTGTCTCTTAAGGAAAATTTCTGAGTGTCAAAGTCAAACCTGTGAATGGTGCCTCTTATTTTAATATTTTTTTCAGATAGTTCAATTAAAGTTGAAGTAAAACCTCATTTTCTGGGGAAAAAAAGAAAATCAGTGATTGCATACTCTGACAATGGCATAAAATGTAATAAACTGTGGTAGCTTACTTAAAAAGTAGCTACTCATGGATGAAATTTTAAAAAACAAATTATTGTATTCAAGTCCTAGAGTGTAGTGTTTTAAGCTAAATGGAATCAGAGGTTAAATGACATTGCAAGCTGGAGAAATCAATATTTAAAAACTATATTCAAGCCAAATTGCCAAATGGTTACTCTTGTATAGTAACATCCAAATCATGGCAATTGTTCTTCTAATAAATATGATTTCTATAGTATTTTCTTAGATTATTCAGTTAACCGCCAGTGCTGTTTTACCTCTTTATAATAATGCGTGCTTTCTTTAAAAAAAAAAAAAAAAAAGCAAAAAAAGAAGTTGGTTATTTCTTTGGTCAGGGCCTATTTGCTCCTTTTTTATGTGAGATTTTCAATACTCGGCAATGATGCCGAGCAAAAAAGGTCCATCCACTTCACTTGTGATGCCTCGTGCATTACCTAAAGCACAACAGAACAATGGCAGACAACAGAGCCTTTCTCCCCGCTAACAATGCAGTCACCATGACAACCAGCAGAAGAACGTTTGGCCAGGAAAAGCTGGGAGCTTGGCGGACCAGCCTAATCAAAAAATGGAATAAGATGACAACAATTACACTGATGAGTGAGAGGGAAGCTACAGATGCATTCAGACACCTATGGCACTGCTGGCTGGATGCATTCAGCATTATTTTTTTGTTTTGTTTTGTTTAGTGTCTTCTGTTTTTTAAGAGCTGGTAAATAGACAAGATCGAATTGTGTAACAGAATGTCAGTGCTCTAGTTAAACTGAAAATTCCTTTTCTTTTGCTGTGCTACTTCAAGCACACTGAAGAGGCTTTAGGAGAGATGAGATTTTGAAGTGAAATATGTAATAGATACAATATGAGTGTCACAAGGCAACTTTATTTAGCTTTAAAAATGTAAACTTGGGTTTTCAAATGCGTGGATGCAAATAGATAAGACTGGATTGTGTTATGAATAACCAGCCTCACCTTTCACTTCAATTTTAGAAAACTGGACACATGTCAAGCATTGATTAGAAGTCATGGCTTGTTTTTAAACCAGCCCCTTCTGCATATTAGTAATCACTCTAAAATTTATCATAGCACTTTGTGCAGACCTCTCTTCCAATTCCAGGGAAACTTGAGCTGCAACTGTTCATGTGCCACAAATCAAGCGACAGACATAACAATATACTTCTCTGAAATACCCCAAATTTAGCGTTCTGCTAATAGCCTCCTATTATAAGCTCTCAACTGCATGGCAGAAGTTCTGATATTTTCTTTATAGGAAAGGGATGAAGAGAACTTTTGCTGCTGTTGCTGACAAATGAGGCTGTGATTTCTGCTGTTGAAAATAATTTATGCGTTTTAGGGAAGGGGATGCTGCTTTAAAATGCTGAGGTATTTGGGGATAGCCAGGCAGCATTTTAGCAGTATTTGAAAACAGCAGTGAGCACAAAGTCCTGAATGTTTCTAGGTGGTTTATCTGATAATAGCGCTGTAGAGTTGAGTCATTTGGCCAGTCCTTTCTATACCCACTGCTGTAGCCAAAACTGCCTCTGTACTCTGTCATGCCTTCTTTCACGCCCTTGATGGCTCCTGGGGAAATCTTGCAGCCAACTTTAGATAAGATAGCATGTGGAATTTTTAGTTATTTTATTACATAATTAAAATCACTATGCAAAAAATGCTTAGGCAAACCCTTATTTGAAGCCCTTTGAATTTGTATAAAGGAGCCTTCAGTGACTGCAAAAACAAAGGGCAGGGGTTCTCCTGCCAGCTGCAAATCTTTGCTTGGCACAGCCATGGGTTTTCATTACTGGTCCTCCACCACATGAGCCAGAGAGATGGCTGCATGCCAGGCATGGGCCATGCACAGCACAACAAACTGGGGTTAGGATACAAGCTAACAGCAAAACTGTGCAGGGCTTTACGTGCAGTGGTCATCACACGCTGGCATCATCTCAGCAGCACAAGAGATTTTAGGCTGTGAACTTCTACTGCTCTGCCACTTGCTCACTAAATTCCACTCTCCCATTTGCCCACCAGATTCCAAGCACCAGCTTCATATCAGAACTCTGCACTCAGCTAGAGATAGCTCCATAGAGATCCTTAACCCCATATGCTTCTTGTTTTGTACATGTACCAAACCCTTTGCTTCTTGCCCTCTGACATGACTGCATTTCATTCATATACTCATGCTGACCATCTCTTTTCTGCAGTCATCTAAAACATACCATCACCACCAAAAAGGCCTTCAGTGCAGTTGAGTTCAGGCTTTTTGGAAGTAAAGTTCCCAGACCAGTAATGAGCTCAACATAAAAGCGCTAGAGCCCACCATACTCATCTTGGAGCTGTAGATATCAGTGCTACAAAGAGGGACAGAGGCAAGTTAGGTTAGATTGCTTGCTAGACACCATTTACATTAAATTGAGTGGGGTGTTGGAGAGGTTAGGGTAAATCTGGGTGATAGCAGTAAATCTTAGCAGAAACTTTAGGAGTAAGATAGAAAGGGGGAAACTGCAGAGCTTAAGAGTATAGAGATTGTGTTGAAGACAAATTCAGGTCAGCCCTGCCTAGTCTGGAGACTGGGGATAGAGGACACATTCATCTGGAGGATGCTGGAGCAAGGCTGGGGCCGTCATCAGTATTGTACAGCAGTGGCATCCTGTTGACCTTGGATCTATTTCCTTCTCTTACACCTGTACTGTTGTTTCTGCTTGCCTATTGAGTGCTAAACACTAGAGGATCTGGGGTTTTTCTTCTTTTCTTCTTTAATTTTTCTACTCTTCATGAAAGATCATGCCTCTTTGCTCTTCAGACTCTCCAACCCATTAAATATCCTCAGGCACCCATGAGGGGAGACACAGAAAGAAGATCCATCATAGGGAAGTGGGACTTCTTTCCACTAGAAATTGGACAGCAAAATCTCCATCTGTCTGTGCATTGCCTCTAAGGTAACTCGAACAGGCTGGTGTATGCTTAAAGTGGCCTATTTAATTTAAAAATCTGAATCTTTAAGAGAACTGTAAGGATAGAGGGGGGGGCCTGCTCAGGAGATCGGTAGCTCAGAGAAGTCCCCAGGATGTGTTGGGTGGTAAAAAAATTGAAAGAGAACATGACAATATGTGCTGATACATCAAATCAGAAGAATAAGAGAACTCTCATAAATAAAAAAAATGAAGGCATGCAGAAGGAGCAAACCAGACTTACGGTCCCCTTGTAAATCACTGAGAAAACAAAAGATAAATCAGGATCTGATAGAGGTGGCTGCTGCCATGCTGATGCTGCATGTTGGTGGCTAACACTGTAATACATCTGTTCTTGAGGTGGAACCACTCCCTGGTCTGCTCTGCTTCCCTGACAGTACCAGTGAAGAAGGGAGGGGGGAGGCAGTGGGCTGTGCAGGTGTGCTGTGCTGGTTCCATGTGCCATTTATGCCAAAAATTAACTTTATTTGCTCTGTAGAGCATGACTGATACTTTGGATTTCACACATCATTAAAGGAAAAATTACATGTAATACTTAAAAGGGTATTTCTGGAGGAATTCTGTCAATAACGTGTAGCCATCCCAAAAGCTTTTTGAATAATGTGATCGCATTTTTACTTTATCCACTTATTCTATACAGAAGGAAATTCTTAGTAAAAATAGAAGGCATGATCTACTTTTAATAAAGCTGTATTTTCAAATGCTTTAAAATTTCATAGATCTAATTAATGTTTTTTCATGGGTGTGACCCATATGTCAGACACCCGTCAACTTTTTAAAATGTTGTGCTTCAACAGTGGTGCCCAGGTAACCCAGTCCCATAAGTAATATGTCAGGTAATATATGTGAAAACACAGTATCAACTGCTTTTGTGAGCCAAAGAGGAGGGGAAAGGAAGGGAGGGGAGGTCCTGGGTAGAAGACAACAATATGGGAAGAGGGGTCAGAGCCTGGCAAAGACAGAAATAAGGAATGCTGAAGGATTATCCCAGAAGGATGTAAAAAAGACATTTTTTATAGAAGTCTGCCTTTTGGACCTATGTTGCCTGTTTACTTCAAGTAAGCAAGCACTTTCATTGCTTGTACATGTACACAACCCAAGGGGATGCTCCATAGCAAAAAAACCAGTCAGGCTAGAACTAGTCTGTTCTAGCCCATGCCTTCTTTTCTTCTGTTTTATTCTTACTCTTCTTCAGTCACACAATCCCTTCCTGACTTGATAGATTTTTAACTCCTTTCTCAAGGGCTCAAAAATTCATATGTCAGTGCTTTCAGTATTCTGGGAAGAAGGTTATCTGGTGTCCCTACCTTGAACATATTGAACTCTTTGAATTCTTCCGACAGCTAAGATAGAAAATTGTATTCTAAACATTTCTAGATACTTTCCTCATTATTCAAGCTGCTTTCGTTCCCAGATTCTACATTGTTATCCTAGATGAAACCTAAGGTAAAATAATAATTTAGTTTGGGGACCATACAGATATTATTTTTAACCTCATTCTCTTTTCTTTGCTCTTTATTCCCTTTTTTATTTTTGAGAACAGAAAACATTTTGATAGATAGTTTCCACTTCCTTTGGAAAAACATACTGGGTAAAACCCTGACTTTGGTCTTCCCATTGCTTCAAAATCATGAAAATGTTTGCTTTCTCTTTAATATATTGTAAATAAGAGGTTTTCAAAACATGCTTCTTCATCACGCTTGATTATCACTGAGCATTTTTAACAAAGTGGGGGTTTTTAGCAGAATGTAATTTATAAATTGCCGTGGAGGCTTGTGGAGTTCAAACATCTCATTTCTTTTTAATTTCTCTTTCCCTGGTATTTAGAAATCATGATAACTGAGAACTTTTGTGAACTTAAGAAGAAACATTAGGTTTAAGTTAGAAATGGAAGGTTGATAGGTGTGTTAGTGAAACAAATAGTAATGTTTACACAGTATATTTATTCTTTCACTTGAATTTTTCCTTCCTGCTTCTTGTGTTTATTCTTTCCCTATAGTAGCCATATTCTGATCTGAGTTGCATTTTTGGGCTTATCATGTTTGACTTTCCCATCCATAATTAATATTACTCTAATAATCTTTAGGAATTAATGTATTCCCCTCCACCACAAGTTGTTCAAGATTATTTTTATGCACTAGTACACTTTTATCAAGAGAGCAGTCTGTACCCAGAGGTATCTGGAGAACAGCAAAGGTCTTTCTTCTCTCCCCTCTACTCAGAGGTTCTCTGCCCCCCACAGAAGCATAATGACCCAGGGAGGGTTTTCTTCTTTTGTACTGTCCCATGCCATTTCCATTATTAGGACAAAATGCAAGGAGAACTCACCGAACTGCAGCTGGCAATGATATTTGCAGACATCTGGAGCACAGTATGTGTTCACCCACTGATATTTGGTTGAATATTGCATTGCATTTCCAGTGTTTGGTTGTTTGGGGTTTTTTTAAGTTTATGCCACTCTTACATTTTCTCCTTGTCATGTTCTGGTCACCCATCATTTTCTCTTCCTTAATCAAGGCCCTCACTTTTCTTTCCATTGAGCCTCCTGTAACTTAATATGCCCGTAAATAGAATTATATTTTCTGGAGAAAAGACAAAACAATTGTCTTAAGTAGCACAAGGAAAGCTGGCAAGCAACTCAACCCTGAGTCTGAGAAGGGGCTGACATGCAACAGTAAGAATATCAGGCTGGAATTTTTATACAGACTTCTTTTTTTTTTATATATATATAAAAGTATAAGGGGAAAAGATGGATGATTTTCAGCTCAGACAGAATAGCAGCAACAGAAACAGTGGCTCCTTCGGGGACTAGAGGCGGCAAGTTGCACACTCCCTTGAAAAGACAGCAGCAGGAGTGGTTCCTTTGACACCTTCTCTGAACAGGAGTGGGCTGCTTAGGAGGGTCTTTAGAGGTGAGCTCTGAGCTGTGGGGTTGTTCAAAGCTAGAGCAGAACACAGTCCTGAGACTTCTCTCAGCAGTACCAAGTAAATATTGCACTGTAAAAAGGATCAGCTCAAGTCACAAGGGTGATGCTGTGGTCCCCAGGACCATGGTGTGGGTCTTCAGGCTTGGTGAGTTTCTGGCAGGAGGAGCTCAGCAAGTAGGCTGGGCCTTGAGTAAAGAACAGCCTAGTTCACATCTTCAGGTGAGAAGAGGTATGTGAGATAAGGATTTTGACCAGCAGTTATTTCTGTTCTGGTTCTAATTCCAGTGAAGTGTGTTTGTATATGATGGCCACAGTTGTAAATCTGCTGTCTTTTTTCTTTGGAGGGAAACATGGGTCCAGTGATTCTGGAGCAATTATTGGTTGTTTTAGACATTGTAGTGCTTTACTTGAATCATAGCAGAGCAGAAACTGCTTTCTTCCCTCTCAGTTCATCCAAGATCTTCTAATCTGTCTTCAGTCCTGACTGCCTCACTAAAAGTTCACATGACTTCTGCTTGACCAAATCCTGGAAAACTGTATTATTGCCCTTTTTCTGCCGTTAGCAATTGCCTCCTCCTTCAGCTCCAGCAGCTGTCATTTACCTAATTCTCTAATGATTCTAATATGAAGAATTGTTCTCAGACAGACCTTTCCTTGAGGTCTCACCAGGTTTTGTGCCAGCCCCTTTTGCTTCTGTCTCACAGACAGGTGTTCTCCTGGCAGACATTAAAGCTGCTTCCCTCACACCTGCCTGCAAGCTGCCATGGTTCATAATGCTGGGAAGGAGTGAGTCACAGTGTCACCACAAAGCAGGTGACATACAAACTCCTCCTAGGCAGTACGTGGTCGTTGTCTGAAGGAATAAAACAAACCAACCAAAACAACCAACCCCTCCACCCCTTCTTTTTATGGAATCTAACAGTTGATTAATGTCTTGGCAACAAGCAACATTTGGCGTTTCCTCCATTTTCATTGAACTAAATAACAAAATGCACTAAGAGCAATGGTTTTAAATCAGGCTCTTACAGAAGATATCTCTTTACTTAGTGGAGAACTGGGAATATTTCTCTCCAAAACATACAAAATCTTAAATTTCATGTAACAAAACAGTGATTTTAACTCTGAGTTGTTTTCCAATATCTGGCTATAGAGACATATAGTTGCTGATGTTGCACTCTTAAATTGAAGTTAAAAAAGATAGATAAAGAAGTAATATCTAAATGGATATCAGTGGAAAATGGGATTATTTAAGGAGACTCATCTCCTAGGTGAATAAAAATAAGATATTCAGGTAATTTTCAAAATGCAGAGCTATCTTATACAATGGAGACAGCTAAAAAGTACCATTTGCTAGCCTGCAGAGAATGATTTGTAGTCATCAGGATCCTGCAGGTAATTGAGGATATCTGCATCAGCATATTCTGCATTACTGCAAGAATATTATTGTAATGAAGCGGCGCGAATATATGACTGCAATTGCCCTCTAGTGCACAGCCCTGGAACTGATCCCAGCTGTGGCATAGGACTGCACTGCTCACGTAAGGAAAAAGATCTTGAAAAAGTCTGAAATGGGGGGAGACAAACCCAAACTCTAGCAGCATCAGGAAGCTCCAAGTATTCATGGATGTGATAAGAGAAGGAATCCAGCCAGTGCACCAAACCCATCCTGTCTGAACCAACACACGGTAAGTGGGGATGACTGCCTTCAAAACCTCAGGGCTCCTCCAAACCCAAATGCTAACACAGACATGGCCATTAGGAGCCCAGATAACCACGGGCCTCTTGTTCTGCATCACTTCCAGTTGTTTGCACAGGGTCATGTTTCACAGGAGGCTCAGGGTGCAGTTCTGTAACTGTGAGTTAGTAAAATCTGATATTTCTATTGGTGCTGACAAAACTTAAACGTTCTGAAAGTGCTGATTCTTTCTTCAGATGGACAAGAATGAGTCCTGCATGAGCCCACATGCAAATCATAAGCAAGTTACTCTCTGTGCTAGTAAGCAAACCTTGAATGAAAGTTCACAAGGGAGTTCATTCCACCAGGCTCTGTGTTGGATATTTTCTTTAGTTCTCACTGTGTAAAATTTAATGACATTGCAGAGTGCAATATCTTGACTCTTTATGTGAATGAATTATTTGACAACATGTCTAGTTCACATACGTGTCTCTTTAGCAGTTTGTTCACAGTTACGAGCCCTCTGTTGATTCTGTTACTGTGTCCAGTGTTCTAGTTATTATGTTCCACTGCACTTCCCTATAACAACCTGGGTTCAAATTGTTAAATATTGGTAAGGTCTTTCCAGTATAGGATGAGGTCTGGAATCCTTCAAGTCAGTGGTAAAATTCCTATGGACTTTCACAGAATTTTGGCCATATCAATTTCTGCATATGGCACCCCTTCACTATTTGTCCTTACCTAAGACCTCATCGAAGTTTTAAATCTGAAAAAGCTGTGTCTGAGATTTGCATTCTTATTATTAATATCTACATATTTTCCAGTCATCAACTTAAAAGAAAAAAGTCAATTTCTGCAGATAATTTTCCTGTTTATCTCAGCATTGTCCTTCCTTTCAGAAATAAAAAATACATTTCCAGTGCCATAGACCCTTTTCACAATAATGTCTAAGAAATGGCCTCTGTGACCAGACGTTTACAGCAAAACTGTGTTGCTACATTTAAATTGCCAAGACTTGGTAGACAGCAAGTTAATAGAGTTCTATTATAGTTGTGATACATGAATTCTGCATTGTTATGGTAATGACATTTTTCTTTCTTCCCTTTGAAGTAGCAGAGTAAATACAAGGAGTATCACATTGGTCTTAGAATGGTAACTCCTTTGCCTTCACTCTGCATAACTGCAGAAGAAATCAGAATTGCATATGAAAAAATTAAAATGTCATATAGCTCATTCAGCGTTCCTGCTAACTTAACAAAGGTCAAAGTCAACCAAAGCATCTGTAAGCATTAACTTCAAAATAAGTGCAGTATAAATAATGCTTTACCTGGCCATCAGCCATGGCATCCAGGAAGCTGGTCTTCTAATTCAAGGATGGCCTTGGGGCAGGATCCAGATCAGATGTGCTCTGAAAGCATCATGGTGGTTTACAGTGGTAGTAAAAATGTAATGTTGTTTCTTCATATAGTCATCATAAAGTATTACAGCTGACCAGATGGTGGAGCAATTACATTTCCATAGTTCTAAATGGCTATTTAGCTTATCCACTCATGAACTGTTAATTAAAATTGGAAAAGATATCATTTACCTTCAAAGAGAGGCCATAACTTTAGAGGACATGCTTAAACAAAGACTCAAAAATGTTAATAAACCATAGATCCATTTCCTTCACCTCCCCACATAAACTAATAATCAAACAAACAAAAAAGGCTTTGACAATAGGGCAGGGACATAAACAGATGAGAGGTAGGAAACTCAGGGAGCCGAGCTGTGCTGGGACCACATGTGCAACACATCAGTTGTTTGCTGCAAAAGATCTGAACCCCTCCAGCTGTGTGGGTGAACACATGCTGCACTGAGGATCCTTCAGACACACAGAAAGATGGGCTGCTGTGTGAAAGCAACCCCCTCCTCCAGAACACAGAGAGCACTGACACAACACCCTGAGTGTCAGGTCACATTTGCCTTAATTCAGCTGCAACACAGACGATTTGTGGGTTCATCTTCATGCAATAGCTAATCAATGTGCTATTAAATTCTATTACAACCTAGGGTTTAATTTAGCCAAACAGATATACAATTCAAAATCCTTGGCTGTTAGTGTAATGATATATTCCTATTTTGTTATGAAGTGAATTTTGTGTCATTGCCTTGATACAGGTACACTAGAGCTAATTCACTAATAAACAAAGGAGTCTTAGGGCTGAAGTGAAGACGGCAGGGAAGGTTTTAAGGAAGAAGCAATATCTTTTTTTGGACAATCTAAGTTTAATGGAAAACAAACAGAAAATACTTCTTTACTACTAAAACTGATAAGAGCAGAGAAGGATTTAATGTAGCTTAATGCATTTTCTTTAAATATCTCTTCAGTTAATTCAGCTTTCCTGAGTGTCCCTGTGTAGGCTAACCTAAGGCTTCTGGAGACAGAACTGCAAAGTTCCCACCCAGCCCCCAGACAAAGGTATTTGAGCCTCAGCTCTTCTGCAGTATCACTGCTTTGAAGGGGTGAAGCACAGGTTCCCCACCACCTCCATCCCACAGCCACGGTGTGCCCTGTGGTTCCAGAGGGTAAGGAGGATGCACACGCTCGCTGCTGTAGTCTGTGCTGTGCCCTCTGTCCCTTTCCCCTCTCTTGGTGAATCATGATCCTATTTCTGCTGGAGAGCTGCAACTGCCCTGAGATTGTTTGGGCTTCTCTCTGCCCATGGATCAGGAAAGCTTTTATTATCCATTAGGTTAAAAATACCCAAAGCCTGAACAAGAAAATGGAAAGGAAAAAAAAAAAAATAAGGAAGGGAGACATATGTCTCACCCACCATGACCTTGGTAACCTGGGTTTGTTGAGACAAGGCAGACTTCAATAATTGGAGTCTGAGATGTCATTTAAAAGCAATTAACATACTAAATGATTTTATAATTTACCTACGGGAGTTGTTCAATACACATTGTTGTTGATTTCTATTCACTTGATTTGTCAGTTATTTTTAAGTCTTCCTCCTGTTAAATGTAAAATATTTGTGAGAGCTACAGAAGGGACCCAGACATACCCCACTATAACTGCAACACTGATGTTTAGGAAAAATTATCCAAGTTTGTAATTTACATTTTTTCCAAGGATTTCTGTAGTGTCCCAAAGTACCCTATGGCAGTGCTTCAAAATATATGAGGTGATATGTTAGAAATAATATTTCTATCCATTATGGAATATCTATAACTTAAATTCTCTCTTATAAAGACCACCACTTAAGTCTTGTCCCCTCTTTCCAATGGGAAGCTCACAACTTTGTGCCTGGCCTTGCTCCAGACCTTGGGCTCTGCTGCACCATCACTCACTCATGGAGCAGCCTTCCCATGCCTGGCTGGAGAGGAGATGGCAGCATGGCTTTCTAAATCCATTGAGCAAGAACAGTGCTCTTTCAGAGGACAGGCAAGATACTTGACTCTCTGGGATATCTCCAGGGCAGTCGCTGTAAGAAAATAAAACAGCAAATAATCAGGTAAGGCCACTTGTTTCTTTCCTTGCTGTGGCAATTTCTGAATGCAAACCCAGAGGAGGAGCTCCTCTTCACAGTTCCTGGCTCCTCAGCTAGAACCTCACTAAGTTTATTTCCTGATGATTCCTCAGACTTCCTTTGTCATTTCCTGGCTCTTGCATCCCTTCCTTTTAATGCTATGGCTGTTCTAGAAAAGTATCTCAGGTAGTTTAAATTCTGCTGTGGATGGCCCTACAAGCATGCAGCCGACCAAGCACCCATATCCAAAGTCCTGGGTAGTCTTTTACAGCCTGTCTTTAATCTGTTTTTACCTCCCTGGCTTCACTCCTCCATTCATGAAAGCTAGCACACAATGTAGATATGAAGAACTACACTTCTTAAAACCATTAGAAGGCACATGCTTTCAATGAAAAAGAAGGGACAAAAGTAGAACTAGCTGGTGTCTCTTTTTTTGAGCACTGTCTGTAATACTCCATTAAAGCAAAAGAGAGCCTGAGCTCCAAGAGAAAAGCCAGCTCAAGCCTTGACACCAAGGAAGGACAAGTGATTTGGTTTCTATTTTTAACACTTGGTTTATAGTGAGAAACAAGTGTATTTGGTCTAGATGCTTATTACAGAAAATACATCTTTAAGTGGGAACTATAAAAAACATGCTAATGCTCAAAAATCCCAAATTTAGTAGAATTATAGTTAGCATTGGGCAGAAATATTTAAGGACACAAATTGCAGGTATCAGCCTCACTTTTCTTCATCCAAGTTACTTCATGGTGAATTACTTCAGGAAGACTTTGCTAGACATTTTTTGTTCAGTAGTTTTTGCTCTCATTTGGCATTTAGTGAAGTAGGGTATCCACATGACTATGTGTGCTTTGAAGAGAACAACCGAAACCACTGAATTGAGAGTCTATGGATATGACCTTTAGCAATATGTTAACAGTCCCACTTGCAGATTATTTGCAGGAATCAGTTTTCCTTTCCTTCACTTCAAAGCTGGATGCTGAATAATGTGACTCTTCAATTCTTCTGACTGGTTTTTCTGTTCGTTGGAGATTGACTCATTTCCTGTATTTGAATAAGACAGTAAAAGTGGATATGAAATATTGTTTTGCAATTGTAATCAGAATAGCTCTCAGTACTGATATTAATAGTGAATTCTAAGACACTGCCTGAGAGCAGCTGAGTTTATGGTTTCATGGGCTAGATTCTGCTCTCATTTATTTAATTGTAAACCCAGAAGTCAAAAGAGTGAATTTCTGCAAAGATACCAGAGGTCTGCCTCTTGCTGTGTTTCTTCTGTGATGGTGGGGGATGACATCATCAGTCTGGATATATGAATTGGTGCATAGATGAATCAGACATTCTCTAAACTGAAACCTCTGCATTTTGGATTCATTTACTTGACTGCTCTTCTAACTCAGGTAGACCTGATTTAAACTATCACTTCTATCAGCTTTTACCTGTCATTTTTTGCGCTGCAGTCTACACAATGTTCTCCAAAACACCTAAGCATGAAAACTTTCAGAATTCAAAACAGAGGTAAGAGAACAACAGGAAGAAATAGGTATCTTTTATCAGTGTGGCATGTGGCTCTCGGTGTTGTTAAAGAGAGGCTGTTGAGCAAGAGCTCTTTTGGAATGCAGTTTGTCTGTTAATTCTTGATTTTGCCAGCTGCTCTGTTGCTTCAGACTTTGCAGAAGTATGTTTATATCAATGTGTGCGTGTTTGGAGCAGTGTGGGAGTATCTCACACTGAATCATGTTTTGCTGGTTAGACTTCAGAGGCTGAACTGTACAGTATAACTGAAATTTGTCTCTTTTGTTAGTTCCAATCAGAAGTGTTCCTTTGGCACACCTGCTTTTAGCGTGCAGAACGAAAATATCAAACCAAAAACACATTGGAATTTCACGATCATCCCAGTCCAGTTGTTTCCCCTTTTAATACAAAGATCTGTTATGGCATCTTCAGCTGAAAGAGGGAAGAGAAAACACAAGCATGTTTCTGCTCAGACCAAAGCAAGCAGAAGAGAGCAATCCCTGCCTGAAGGCTGGGCCAACCACTGCAATGCACATTTGTAGTTGCTCTTTGGTCTCAGAGAAGTTAGGCATTAAATACAGGGCTTCACATTTCTACATCACTGCCCCAGCTCTGCAACAACTCAAAGATACCTCTGGTATCTCTTTTGTGGCTAAAGAATGTGGGTTACGCTGGTGGTCTGCTTGTTTTCTAGTATGTATGTTTCCCATGTTTCAAAGATTGCCACTTCACATTATAAACCCACCTTCTAGGAGAGACAGAGATGAAAAAAAACCCAAATTAAACAGGTTACTAGAAATCTTATTACTAGATTCATTAAAGCTGACACTTAAGTGACTTTCCTTATCTCAGTATTTTACCCAGATATATGGGGAAAATATCATTGGTCTTTTTAAGGTTCCTAGGGATGCAAGAACGTTCTGCAAGCTCCTTCAGTTTGTTGTTCCTTCAGTGGTCTGAAGGAACTACAGAAATTATGGTTTAGATGCTGTTCAGCTTTCTTCTGTACTCCTGGGCATTGCAAATGAGCAGATTTGAGGCATGGTGACAATCTGTTTACTCAAGCTCAATTTGGAAGCAATGCCATGCAAAGTCTGCATGTGTTTAACCTGGTGCTGTGACTAGATCCAAACCGTATCAGTCCTGTGCTTAGACCAGCAGGACAGACACAGTAATTTAGACACAGGTCTGATGTCCAAGGTTTTGCACATCCTACCCCTGGTGTCAGCGGATTTTGGAAACCTTCACGAGGGACCAAGTTATAGGGAAAATAGAAAAATATTCTGATTATATGGGCTAAGATTTACAAAGGTTACATTTGATTAAGTTTTGGGCCAGGCGTAGATGCAAAATCATAGGAAATCATAGGACTCAGATTCACAGAGGTTCCTATGAGGTGCCAGTGAGATGATGCTTTCTGTGTACTCAGTAAACCAATTACATGCCATAGTCCACTGACACATTCTGAGAGAAAGGAGGGGAAAGGAACATCCTCTTTGGTGTTGAGGTCCTGTTGGAGAGTCCACAAAGGTCAGGGAAGTTCAAGGCTGTCTATTGGCACACTTCAGTCAGTGTGGATGAATACAAATTTCATGCCAACTCAGTTTCTCTGCTGGATATCTGGCTCCTGGGCCTTCTACATGATCCTGAGAGCAATGCCAACATGACTGCCTCAATTCCTTAGCCCAGAGCTGGGCCCACTGCCTGCTCTTGCAGCCCTAACAGCCACCATTCATCTGGATGGGGGCCCTACTCCTTTTTGGGAGGAATTCTGCCTGGAGCAATGAGTATGCACGACTCATGCCAAATAATAATGAGCTACTTGATTACCTAAATGGAACTGTGGGAAGTAGGGCTGATGGACCTAGCTGAATGCCAGATCATTATTAAAGCTGGGTTTAAAAGTGACACCATTTCAGTGTGTCATCTCTTGGCAGACTGCCTGCTCAGACGACCCTTGCAAGGGATCTCACTGGGGGCTGCTGTAGATTGGAGAGCTGTCAATTCATGTGAGGAGGTCTACAAGGCAGAACTATTTTATTAATGGAGTGGTTGGCTCTTTTGGAGGCTGTGGGAGAGAACAAGGAGGCTTTGCCAGTGCTCTTCTCACCTTGTGTGAGACAGGGCAATTGGAATTGGTCCAGTGCCTGCAGGAGCTTGTAATCATGGCAGAGAACAGTTAATGTGATGCTTTGCAATATGTCTTGAGAGGATGGGGAGTTTCTTGCCCAAAAGGAAAATACTGTCATGTGGTTTTTGGATGTCATATATAGATATCAAATAAAACTTCATTTGGAGAAAATTTGGCATGCTAAATTAAGTTTGGCACATACAAAAAAATGCACCAATGGCCATCATCTCACATGGAGTAAATCAGGTGCAGCCATTTTTTAATGATGTTTGCCTCCTTTGGTCTTGACTGTGAATGCAGTTATATTTCCAAATATGTACTTGCTGATGTTTTCATTTCTTCAGTGCTGATGACATAAAAGATCTTTGCACTGGGTATGCTGTTTGCTGAGGAAAATTCCACTTGAACTCCAGAGGAATCTGAAGAATTCTGACAGAAAGTTTGAGGGGGCAGGATTTTACTTTGCACTCTCTCTTGACTTCGGTCTGCTCCCTTTGAAAACAGCCATAAAGCTAACATTGATTTAAATAGATGTGTAAGTAAATTGATCCTGATTGTTTTGGGAAGCCCTGCCCTGAAATTTCTTAGTTATCAGAACTACTGATTTTATTCTATTCTTACATTGTGGCTTAAAATTAAAAAAAAAGACTTGCCTTCTTAGATTCTCATTATTATGAATTAAACTAATTTATTTTAATATTTTAATGAGCAATGTTGCTTCCCTTAGATTTGTAAGGACTGGAGAAAGTAATGCTTTCAAGAGATTGCATGCAGCAAAAAGAAAGGAAACACTGTGCTAGTGTTGAAAGAACATTTTAAAACATTTTTGAACAGGTCTTAATAGTTAATTTTATGTGCATTTTAAGAAGCAGTACATAAACAGACACCACATTAGTTTAACATAAAAATTTGAATTAAATGTTTAAATAATTTAAATAAATAATTTCAACCCAACAAAATTTTTCTACCTGAAACTTGATCTGTTAGATAAGTTAAAAAATTTTTGGCCATCTCTTTGAATCGCATTTTGGAATTTCCTGAAAAATAGAATATTATGTTCCTTAAAGTTTTAATATGTGGGAGGTGTTTTGCTTAGCACTGCAGAATGAAAGGGTTGTTTTAATTGCAGAGCTGTACTCTAACAGGTTTTGTTATAGCACGTTCAAATACAAGTTATTTTCACCTTGTGGATGAAGGAATGTTGCCCTTGTACTTAAGGAAGGGACATGCATTTTGGAGAAAAGGGTTGATATAATTGGAGCGAAAATAATTGAGCTCTTAGAGGGAGTTCGCAGCTGGGAAGTTTTTGGATGGATCGATGGGGAAAAACTAAGTAGAAGGCGGAGCCCTGATGTTAAGCATTAGTGACATTGCCACTGAAAGAAGAGGGGGTTTTTTGTCTATTTGCCCTTGAAAAAGAGCCTGAAGTTGAAAGGAGTTACACGAAAAAAATCTTTGAAATCTGTCTACATTGAGAAAGTCTGTCTGTACGAGTGTAAAGAGGTACTGTCTTTTCCAGTTTACCAGAAGAAGATGAAGACTAGGCACTACTATGATCAGTAATTTCTACAGAAAAATTATTTCTGATAGCCCAGAGCTCTTGAACTTTGCAGACCAAGACACAAGTAGGTAGGAAATATTCAGGCTAAAATATTAGGTAGTTTTATGATAATGCTAATTAACTTTCAGAAAAGCTTGCCAAGAGATAGAGTAGATTTTCTGTTATGTGAAATCTCTAAACAAGAAATCCTCTAAGACAATCCACAGGAATTACCAGCTGGAAACCTCTGTCCAGTATCACACACGGCATAGATTAAGATAGTCCCTTCTGGCTGTAAATCTCTGCATATATATTTTAGATAGAGATGATAAAAAAAAAAAAAGAGGAGGATAGAAAGACTCAGAAGTTGACAGTAGAATTATCTGGTTACTGCAGATTTCATGCTTTAATATTCAGTCTTTGATTATATTCTTTCAGGGCTGATCTTTAAATGGCTCAGGCCTTTAAAATTAAACAAAATCAAAAGGAAATGCAGCTGAAGGGATCTGCCATAAGATAGATTTTGTACATAAGGCACAGCCACAAGCGCTGGGGAGGGAAAGTGGAGAATTTGTGAATTAGAATCGGGCAACCAGTCTGCTTATCTTTGCTGGGTTTTCTTAAATCTATAGATTCCAGAGAGAATGGGTTATATTTATATAGATGTATAGAAAGAGGCTTTTGCTCTGAACAGCTCCTAATGCAGGTGAAAACCATGTATTGATTACTTAAAGAAAGTTAAAATAAAAGCAATTTTTCCCCCATTTCCACACATTGCAGCTTTTGGCCTATCCACTCATAGCTAAAAAAGCATTCTTTCCTGATAATCAAGCTTCAGCTGTCTGAATTTCAGGCCGAGCCTCTCATCTTGAGCTTTGCTGAAGAGCTTCTTTAATTAACCATTATACCACAGATGTTATTGATTTTTTTTATTTTTTTTTTCAAATCTGGTTGAAACATCATTGTGCTGGATCGTCGCCAAGACGAAGGCCTGAATTTTTTGTGCACTGCTTTTACTCCTTCTGCATACCTTATTAGTCTCCACGTCTGTTAAGTGCAACCCTTAGTATTGACTCAGAAAATATCATTGATTTTTAGCCTTGCAGCCGTGATCTAAGGGCTCCTAATTTGGAATGTGGAAACCAGAGTTCAGCGAGAAGCTATATTACTGTACACTTCCTACAAGTAAGACCTTTCACTCTCTTTACCTTTTTTTTTGCCAGACTTTTGATGCGGTTTAAAGTTCTTGGAATTGTTTTGGTTTTTTTTCCAAGAGATTTAGAGCAACGTTTCCAAGATGTGTGCTTACATGTGTGTAAATAAACATATGTTTATATATATTACAAAAAAAAAAAAAGTAAATAAAAGGTCTGATCTGTAAAGGTGCTGGTCATCACACTTTATAATGTATTCAGCCAGGTTATGGCAGCTTCCTTTCCCAACCTGTTTACTCACATTTAGCAGCATAATTCTGTGAAAGAAATTTTGCTGCCCAGGTTTCAATATTTTGGCGGCATTGTTTTTAAATTACTTTAAGTGTAATGTTTTTACTGTATTGTTTTTTTCTTTTAGCCTTTCATTGAGGTACTTGTGTCATTTATTACAACTGTAACATTTTTGGTCAATCTAATTTTTGAATTTCAGGACTCAGTTAAATCTTTGCTGGGAGGAAAGGTTTATGCTTTAGCTTGAAGCTATGTCCGAGCCTCGAGTAATCTCAGCCTTCCTAACAACAGCACATTCCATTCAAAAGACGTCTTCCTCTGATGGTGAATTCAAGAACTAAAAGTACGACAATAGGTTCCTAAATTCTGATAAGATTTCTCTGAGTTTAGTGATACGTTATTTAAACATAATTTGAAGCTTTTAAAATATTGTAATGGCACCTCTTGACCTTTCCAAAATCACATGGAGCGAGAGATGGTGAAAAATGTTTATTTACTCTGCAGTAGAAGCTAAATCCCCGTTCCTTCTTAGAACCGGTAGTTCTTTTATGCTGGGTAACTCATGCATGGCACTTCCATTCTTCAAACAAGAGCTAGACAGTCCTACTTGAACTGCAGAAACAATGACCTGCAGTCTATCCTATGCCTGACTGATAAACAACAATGCAGACCTCTTGACAAGCTCTGGCATCAAGCGTGGAGTCTTGCAGCTCAACATGTCTGCTGAACAGAAGTTAGAAAAAGAAAAGATCATCTTGTAAACAATTAATTAATGTTTGTCATGAATTATCATTTTTACTTCCTTCTCAAGAGGCTCAAAGGGAATAAAAAGGCATTTTTGCAGGTGGTGGCATTCAAAGTAAGGGCAATCAAATGTTTGAGAGCAGTGGCACAGCACTTTGAGTCTCTAAGGGTGAATGGTGCTAGGATTAGAGCACAGCAGGGGGTTGAGGGTTTCAGGTGTGAAGCTTAATGTTTGTGATCAGCAAAAAAAAGTCTTGAATTTATCTAAACTGCTCTTCTGCTAACAGTACTTCTAGCACATAAATGTTCTGAAAGTGACAAGTGTTCTCATTGCTCTTCTAATGCAAACATGATCTGCATTTGAAAGATGCATCCCTTTTGCCTAAATTAGAATGTGCATCACAAAGAGCGTAAGATGATGACCCAAAAACAGTTCTTTACACACACACACACACACACACACACACACGCACACACACACACACACACACACACACACACACACACACACACACGGTCTCTTTCTCTCTTTCACCTCCCTCCCCCCCCGCCCCCGCTTTCAATTCAAGATACAGCCACCAAAACGCAAACTTCCACTCCTTTTTACACAGCTACAAGAGCTGCCTCTCTGTCCATTATTCCGCCCGCACCGCAGGTTTGTAATTAGGATGCTTTACCACCGGTGCTTCAGTTCTTATCTAGCATCATTCACACAGAGTTTCGTGTCTTTGCAGCGCTGTGCCGAGCAGCTCAATTTTATTTCGGTCAAGCAGTTTTCAGGGATTTTATGCTGTGACATCCTAACGCATGCACGCTCTTACCTCCTCCTCCTCCTGCTCATATTGCTGAGCACCACGGAGAAGATAGCATGATAGGAGTCCTAACAATAAGTTAAAGCTATTCTGAGGGTAGTAGTGGGGTTAGGGCTTGTGTAGGAATTTGGTAACCTTGGGGAGAAATAAAGAAAAAGGTCTCAAAAAATTAGACTGATAAAAGGATGGTACAGATTATTTCCTCTCCCTCCTAGGACCATCTATTTTGTCTTTTTAGAAAATATTTTTCCTCTATTTAGCAGTAAATAAAATCTCTGTAAGCAACAGAAAGAATCTGTCCCTAAGAGAAAAAGCATTGGGCAACATAGGGTAGAAATAAAAGCAGCAAACAAAAAAAAAAACCCTCAAACATAAATGTAGGAAAACCTTTATGGATCCTCTGTTTTTGCTTCAAATGTTTTCATGATGCAGTATGCTGCTACAATTTGGTATCCAGAGGGAATGTGCTGCCTTGTAGAATTTGAGAACGATTAAGGCAGACTGTAACCATAAAGATAATTACATATATGTATATATAAAATCTTACACCTCAGTTGAAAACTCAGAAGAGAATATATTTGCTTTACAATCCTAAAATGGCCCTGGAAGATCACGTGAAACAGCTTTCAGTTCGTAAGCTTGTCTATTTGTAAAACAAGATTTTTAATTGGTATAGAAGCCAATTGTCTGGGGATTTTGATCTTTGTCTTTAATGAATAAAATAATTTCATGAGCTACTGTGAGATACAAAAGAAGGAAGGATAAAGTAAAACAGCTGCTTTTTTTTCTTCCAGCCTCTCACATAAACTGATATGAACTGACAATAATTGATTAGTACATGTTTTCATCAGCTAACATCTGAAGTTCAAGGACTGGATTTCTATTCACCCTGAGGTCGTTTCACCTCTCTTTGGCAGAGTGTCAGGGACTCCATGACACAGCACTTTCTCAGCAGAAAAATCTCTATTTGTCAAAACAAATTAGTTCTAATCTGTGCTGCGGAAATATCTATTTCCATGCAGTGGTGGCAGGAGAAAGCATCTCTGCTCCAGCTCAGCCCAGGGTGATGCTCTGCGGCAGTAACCAATCAGAGCTCTCACTCCACTTGATTTAGGCAAGGGTCTGGATGTGGTCTTTGCTATTCCAGGAAGTCTCTAAATCCCTCTTTTGAGTGCCCATCAGCTGGCTGGAGGGAATCTCTCTCTGTCTCTCTGTTTTGGAGCTATTCCTTTTTGGCTCATCCCTGACCCTCACTCAAGGAGGGGGCTGATCCCGAGGAACCATTCATGTGTTCTCATCCTTCCTCACTCATTCTTTCTTGTTTGCTTGCATTATGGAGAAATAACTAAATAAGAAAGAAGGGTCTCCCTGAATCCAAGTGATCCAAGCGTTTGCAGCTCAGGAAAAGTTTTCTGAGCAGTTTAGAGCAAGTCTCACATAGTTTTGAATAGACAACCCACGACTTGTGCCCCCACTTTAAAGGCCCTTTCATGCCATCAAAGCGACTCAAGGGGTCCCAGAAATGACAGGGATCTGGTCGGAAATGTTTCTGCCAGATTTCTCTTTGCTGGTTGCTTGCTAAGGTGGAGGCAGGAAATAAAAAATACCTTTGCTGAAAGTGCTGTGGGGCTGTTTGTTTGTTTGTTTGCTTTTCCCCTCTATAGTGCTGCCCCTCCTCTTCTGATTTCAAACTCTTCTGAAATAACTCATCCTCCCACTCTCAGAGGGACTGATGTTTGGGGGGGCTGAACTGGGACCTTTCCTCTCCGTTGGTCAGGCCCCGTGTCAAAACACTCCCGACTCCTGGGAAGTCAGCTCTGCTGAATCCCGAGGCTTGCCAGTGCCAGTCAGCTGCTGTTTGAACTAAGTCCTGACCGCAAAATCAAAAGTGGGTCCAAAGAAAGCTGTAAACAGTGTGCAATGAGCCATTTGAAGGCAGCTGATGCCTCATTTGGGGTGACATGTTGTGGCTGATGAGTGTGGATGATGTGGGGTTTTCGATAAGTGCCTCATCAGTATCCTCATCATGATCGTGTTGCTCAGCCACGGCGTGTGCCCTGACTTGATTGTAATTGCCTGAATCTGCTCCTGCTGCTCAGGAGCGCACAGTAATATGCAATAAAACAGCAAGAAGTGAATGTTAACCATCTGAGTTCTGACATGGCTGCTTGCAGTTCAAGTTTTCCATTAAGGACAAAAAAATCTATATAGACGTACAAATATGGATATATAATTGCATGTTTAGAATAATTATTGTTTGTATATGCAATAAACTCATTTTATAAATAATGCATGACGGTCATATACAGATACATAGATTGATGTGTCTGTATACATCTTCCCCTGACACCTGTCTATACCGTATACAAATGAACATCACATGCTGGTGGTGTGTAGGTAAAGAGCAGAGGGATGAAAAGCATCAGGACCATACTTGGATTCAAATTTTTAGAAAACTAAGGAGAACCTGTAGCTAAATCTATGCATAGTCTTTATAAATCTTAATAACACGTGTGCATACAGATAAGTAATTAATTTTTAGATGGAGTTAATCTACTCATGTAAATGTATGTGTGCGTGTGTGTAATTGTGCAGGTGTGTCTGGGTGGGGTAAGGTACACATGCATATGTGCTTTGTGCCACTAAATTAGTCTTTGGAGAGAACACAATTTATTTTCACAAGTTGGCTGGTTTGGATTAATTCCATAGCGTCAGTGGCTGGGAAAAGAACCCCAAGCCAGCCCCAAACAACAAAAAAAGCACCCCCCCCCCAAAAAAAACCAAAAAAAAACCCCTCAAAACCTAAACTAACCAACCAACCAAAAACCACCAAAATAAAAAAACAGACAAAAAAAATCCCTCTGCAAAACAAAAAAAGCTCTTACAAAAACTCCACTAAAAAACACCACAAGCCCACTCCCCAAAGAAAACCAAAAATCACCCCCAACCCCCAAACTTCCTGAGTTCCACGCCCATGAGTCTGACAATGCCAAGTACTGAGAAATTTTGCCTGGGGAAAGCCTTTCAGATCAGAGACTTTTTGTAAGGTGGGAACTGTCATTACCCTGTTGGGGTCCCAATGCATGAGAGGGGTTCCAAGGCAGTGTGTTCATGCACATCAGCGGCATGAATGTTGCTCTTGAATTTAAAATTATTCTCAGCTTCAGTTTTAGGTCAGAAAAGTAATAAACCAAGGACATTATGGTAGTATAACTGTGATTTCTGGTGTCTCAGAGTGTAATATTACACCCTGGCAGTCAATAGCTTTGGGGTTCCTCTACACAGCTGGGCTTTTTTCAACACAGTTTAGAGAACGTTTAAATAATAAAATTTACACAAGCAAATTCTGTTTGCATTCAGTTAATGCTTGATGGATTGAACATGTGGGTTTTCCTCATCACAACTGTGTTATTTAAGCATCTCAGTAAAAGTGCAGAAAAATGTTTTGGAAATTTTATTTGCAGCTGTGGTTCCTACTGTGCATCATCCTGCCTGCTCTGTGGCTGCATATGGAGGGTGCTGCTGTAACATAGGGGTGCTGCTACACTGAGATAGAAAGAACAGTGTTAAAGTGAACGTGGATAGGAGGGAGGTTGTTATTTGCAGACCAAAATCAAGGTTTTTTAAGCCCTTTAAAAATAGTTCACTTTCCACAATTCAAGTGAAAATTGCACTGTGCTGGAAATGTCCTTAAAATCTTCATTATAGAAAACAAATCCATACAGATTAAACACTCTAAGTCTGACCATTTGAGAGGTAAGACAATCATTATAATTATAAATACTTCTGTTGTCATGTGTGATCAAGTGCTTTCGCTGTTGTAGCTTAAATATATTAACTTTAACCCTTTTTAATTACGGATTTAGCACAATGGTGACAGAATCCCTCCTAGAATCCTGCATTCTCCATGGGCCTCTCTTTATGCTCAAAATATGTAGACAAATAGAGTGAAATTCCAAGGAGGATAGAAAACATGACTGAGAAGTTGGAAGGATGTTTTTGTGAGGAAAGATTAGAAGAATGAAATGGGGAGCTGTAGTTAAATGGGATTAAAAACAGCTAATCTGCACAGTTTCTGTAGTTTCAGGGGATGAAATTAATAATTTCTCTTAAATTAACTATGCTTCATTCTTCAAACTTCTCTATCAGATACCTGACTACTGCTTTAGTTGTTAAAAAATAACTTCTGCTATCAACAATTACGATTTTTCATAATTCTAGGAAAAGAACCTGTGTTTGTTCAACAGAGCAAAATGATAACAAAGGGATGGGTTATGACTGGGTACAAGCATTCAGGGTGTTCACATGAGGAGTGGCATTTCTTGACTTGGTAAACATTGATTCTGACTATCAGAGGAGAGAATTTTTTAAAGCTAACAATAGCTGGGCACAAGCCCAGATTTCCTCTCATCAGCAGCTACATGTAGCAAAACAGTTTTTTGGAAGGGAGGCTAGGATCTCCCTTGCAAGAAACACATACTACAAGTCTGGTTTAAGACCTGGGACAAGATTAAGCAGTGAGAGCAACCTGAGAGACACGAGTTACATGGGAATTCCTGCATTTAATATTTTTTCTTCTCTTTATTTATTTCCTTTTTTTTTTTTTTTAACTAAAGTATGCATTGCCACACATGCACACAGACAGCATTGCATGTGATTTATTATTATCATTAGAAACTATCTTGAGAAAAAATTAATTGTGAGTTTTTCCAGGAACTTTCTAGACATTCAGAAAAGGGCAGCGTATGTCTTAAGTGGTTTTTTTATTAATTTAAATTAACCCAAAAGAATTTAAAATAACTCAGAAGCAAGGGATTTATACAAGCATAAACCAGAATTAATGAAATTATGAATTGGACCCCACATCTTGGATCTTTATGAAATCTAAATAGCAAACAAATACAAGGAAGATGCAGACTGATGTGAACTGGATATTTTGTAAACATTACAGTATTAATGCATCTTCTCAGCAGAGATTTTCTTATGAAATGGAAGAAAATTCTTTCAGGTTGGAGTTTTTACTTGAAACCCATCACGACAGAAATGTTTTTTTCTCAAGGTTAGTGTAGCATCAGGACTCCTTTGCATAAAAGAAACACTCCCTAAAAAAAGATGAGTACAGAAAACCAAATAAACAGATGCAAAACCCCACCCAGGATGATACCCTAAGATTCAGTATAAACCAATTGTAAAAGTGCTATTTCTAGCCCTTGTGTTTATAAACAAATGTACTGGTCCAGATTTTTTATCTCTCTTTTTTCAAACTCCTGTCCTGTTTGTGCAGCTGGGATCAAGCAATTTGGTACGTTTGGATGCTACCTCTAACTCCAACCTTGTGCTCTGACCCTGTCCAGTATAGAAATTTTAATGTAGCACTTCTTGATCAAATTACCAAATAAATCCTGCCAGATCCATGCTGGGCTGCAAATTCATCCTTTCCTCCCCACTGTAATCCTCTCTTCCTGCAACGCAGACGATACTACCCCCAATTCTGTTTTCCTCTGCACGAGCTGTATTCCCAGAAGGGTGGAAGAAGCTGTCCAATGGGCTAGAAATGCTTACCAGATTGCCAGCCTTGAAACAAAGGCAATTTCCTGAGATCTTGATTTTGCTCAAAGCAATATAGAAATGACCATACAAGGAGTTAATTGTCAGGAATGGGGAATTAATGCTGGGTAGGAAGAATGATATCGGATAAAAATATGATTGCCCAAAAGTAATGTTAGAAGTCATTCACAGCTCCTTGTGAGTTGAAAAGGGTATTTGAGTAATAAAAAATCTATTATTTTTTAATAATAACAATTAATTTTTATTATTATTTTTTAATAATTTTGAACAGGAAATTCAAAATTGAACTTAGACTCAAATTCTTAGTTATTCAGAATTACACCTTTTTCACAGTACCTGTGAAAGTTGCAAGGAAGAAATGTGTGCATTCTGCACCTCCAGACACTGTTTGTACAGCTTAACTCCTGCTCTGGAATGACTGCTAAAGCCAACCCAGAGGAGGGTGATTTCTGGCCCATCTCCTCCAGAGGAGTTTCAAGGTATCCCCTTTACCAGGCCTTGTTTTTCCATTCTGAGCACAAGCCTGCTGCACACCTGACTCAGATTCCTTACCACCACACCTCAGGCATCCCTCAGAGCACCAGCAGGGCTTAGGCGGCTTTACCACCCCTTGCCCACTTTCTGTACAAAAGCCAAATGTTATATTTTACAATATCTCCATATTACATCCACCAGCAGCATCCATGCCCTCCTTGGGGCACTGCTGGTGATCTCAGAGCAGGGAGCAGAGCTCAGCCTGCGCTGCCATGCACAGCACAGGGTCCGTGCAGCTGCACTCCAGGTGAACTCTGCTCTTGAGAAGTGATGGCAAGGGAAGGGATTGTTTTTGCCTCACCGTGGCGAGTGTTCCGCCTTCACCCTGAACACATGTCCCAAATATTTCCATGTTCTCAAGATAACTTCAGAGATAAGGGGGTATTTAACTCTGCCAAACTGCAGCGTTTGTTCTACACAATGTATAACTGGCAAATATTTATGCGATTAACATCTGAATTCAAGCATACTTTAGTAGTACAAAGATGTGATTAGTCTTACCAGAATATGATTTTTTTAATGGACGTGGCTCCCACTTTCCAGCAAAGATTTAATGGCTGAGTCCTGCAGAGAAGTCTCCATTTACTGAACTTTTATAGCTTTAAAAATATCCTAGGGTACATTTTCTAGCACGCAGCATGGCACAACACAGAATTTAAATGAAACGCAGTTTTCAAAGTGAACGAACAAAGTGCATATTGTCACTACCCTGATCCTTTCCATTTCTTTAGCCAAAATCCTATAAATGACTGGTACTGACAGTGGGCATGACTCTGGTGGTTGAAAGCAGCATCATTTCTTTTCAGCCTGACGATCTGGAACAGGGGGCTCTGAGGCTCCGAGCACACCTTGGGGTACCTCCTCAGCCTTCTGCGTTGCAGTGGAAATCAGCTGACATGTCCAGCATGCAGGGACAAGGCATGGAGGCAGACAGGCTCACACAGCTGTTTCAGAGCCTCCTCAATCCCCACGCACACAGGTAGACAGGGAAGTGGCAGTGACACGGGCCCTTCCCTTTTGCTCCACCATGTACATCTGTGGTTTCTGCTGAGTTCCAGCTCATTGGAGGTGACTCTGACCCCTACCACATGTCCCAAAGGACCTGGGCTCCCAGCACATTAGCTCTGGTAAAAGTTCCTCAGCTGCAGGAGCCAGCCATTGGGACATCCCATGAACTTCTCCCCGTTTGGTTCTTAACCAAGTGTACCTTTTCTGCCTTCTCACCATTGTCCTGAGATCAGAAAGTGTCTCCCAAGCTACATACAAGAGCGCATAGATCAATTTGCATGTCAGTTGCATGTTTATAGACAGATAAATGGAAATAAAATAGCAGAATCATCTCAAATTGCAAAACCCACCACCTTCTACCATTTCTTCAAACAGTTAAGTTTGCAAACTCAAAATGCAAAACTCAAAAATACTCAAGTTGGTTTTGGGGAGAAAATCCAAACAAACCGAAACATACATGACATGTTTGTCCCTGATGATGATGAGGACAGTCAGTGGCCACAAGAATTGCCTTCCATGTGCTGTTGAGGATTCAGACTACAAATCTGATACAAGTAGCTGGGTGTGCAATAACTGCAGAATCAGCATCTTGTTTTGAAAGGACTCCTGCAAACCCTGCAGGAACATTTCAGTACTAGATGGTGTTGCTATGGGCACCAAAAGGAAGCTTAATATAAGAGAAACTGTCTTAGGAATTCATGGGGGATGGGTGTAAACAGTTGACGTACATAAGAACCGGAATGTCCCTGGCACTAAAAAGCAAATAGCTTTTGGGTTTTTTTTTTTTATTTCTGCTAATAACATTTTACTGTAGGTCTTTTCAGAGGGACAATATAAGTCAGTACCTTTTTGTAGAAGTTGCTTAAAGTGAAGTGTGGGTAATCAAGTTCTGTAAGGTATATCTGCATCCTGTGTAGCGGGGTATAATGAAATCTGGATGCTACGGACGTGTAATTTCTCTTTAAAAACAGATGTTAAAATGGGAACGGAAAATGAGGGAAATTGAAGAACTGCAGTTCCCTCTAGTATTCAGGAAAGAGGATGCCACTCTGCATTTGAGTGCAGTTCAAACTTTATTCAAGAATCACATTGGCAGGAGACAGCAGGATTTAATTCGTGGCTAGGTTTCTCCCATTCTGGCTCTCTCTGCCAGTGTAGGCTACCTAAGTGGATGAAAAGGAAAAAAAGTAACCAGTGTAGAATAACAGCAAGTATATCTCAAGACAGACAAAGAGAATGCAAAATTAAATTCTTGATGTGAAAAGAATGGGACAATGAGCCCCTCTCCCCAAGATACCTTCGGAGAGGTTCCATTTCAGTGCTTTCTTTCTTGCTTGCTTGCACTATTTTTCATTGATGCATAACAAAGAAAGCCTGAAAGCCTTTTATTATTTCTTATTTTCTTTTTCCTGTGTGGTATAAGTTCTTTTTTTTAATATTATTTTCCTGACAATGTTAAAGCATTTCCCATTTTTCTAGTTTGCTTCTGACACCTAGCTGTGATCAACAATGCTTCCCACTGAATCACTTCTTTAATCTATTCAGCTCCTGTTTTTTCCCTTATCTCTTCTCCCCCCTTCACCAGTTTACCTCTCATTAACCCTCAGGGTTCCAAACATATTGTCTCTCTCCCAAAGATACATGTTTTTATTCAGACATAAGTAATTTTTGGTCACAAGCTTCAGTTTCCATAATTCTCTAATAGAATAGTTGTATGTAGTACATACCATTTACTGCATGGTGAACAATAAACCTAGACACTAATTCATACTTGTGCATTGTACACTGTTCCACCTCACCTTTTCCCCCTCTGAACTGACAGTCACATAAAATCTCATTCTTCTCTAATGGAGGAAATATAGTTCAATCCACATGTAAAAATCTGCTTGACTAGCAGTTTAGTTTGACCAATAAAATAATCATTTTCTAAGAGTCATTTTAACCGATTGTGATATATTTAAAATCCTGTTCTAACTTGCAAAAATAGAGGTACATTAAGCTCAGTTTCTGCTATGTTAAGATATACAGGAGGTTCCTAGGAAACAAGATCTCTTTTATCTACACTAATATATTTATGGCTTGTTTTCAGCCATACAACTGCCTTTAATTTTCTGAGGATGAAGAATAAGCAAAACGCAAGAGATTTACTGCCTGAGTTTTAGCTATAACTTTTGTGCTTGAAACTGGTGAAAGCAGCTGGAAATATATCCAGCTACTCATGTAGAAAACCTTGTCTGCTATCCCTCCAATTAATTGTGTAAACCAGCTCCAATCATGAAGACAGATAAAATTAATATAAAGTTTTTCAAAATATGTGTTGTGTAGCTTGAGATGAGAATGTAAGTTCAGATACCCACAGAGAAGGCTCATTGCTCCTCCTCATAAATACCCTACACGTGTCAATAAATTTACATTGGCATCTATATTTAAGAAAAAAATAATATATGGGACGCTATGTAAAAATCTTCAGAATTCATCATGGATGTAAAAAGAAAACATTTTGGAAAACACATTTGTTCTTTGCTCTTCTACATGTTATTAACATTGGCTCAAAAGAGAGGTTATTCAAGAGCCATAGAAAGGTTTGCTTTGTTAATACATTAGTGGGTGTGTTTATGGAAACAGGTGGAAGTTTCTATGTGTGAATATCTCAACTTCAAAACTTACAGCTGGATGATTTGATGTTTATAAAACAAAAATTATTCTTTCTTTTTTTTTTTAATTTAGGCAACATTTCTCTTGATTTTCCTATGTAACTAATCATTATCATTTGACTGTGCAAAAAAAAAGATCCATAGAAAACTGAATACTACTTTCATAGTTTGAAATAAAATGTTTATACTGGTTTATGGTAGAAAGTATACCATAAAAATGGTATACTTTCTCAAAATTCAGTAAGATTCTAACATAATTCAGTGCAGTCTTTGAGCAAAAGCAAATTACATCCAAGAACATTCTCATGGATATTAAAAATAATTGCCTTCACTAAAAATTTCAAGTTTGTGCCAGGAACAAAATAAATACCTAAGTTACATTTTTGTGCAAGTGGTCCTTGCTAAATTAATCCTCAGAGTTACTCAGTCCTTCATAACTTAATCACATCTTCATCTTATTACTTCACAAGGTTAGTTTTCTGTTACAGAGGAACTTATTGCAGTATCAAAGGCTTAATTGAGCTCCTTTTAAAAAATCACGATTGTCACTATAAAATCATGCATCCACAGTAAGTGTGTTTATAGAGAACTTACAGCTTTAAATTTCACTTAGAAAAAAAGCCTTATACTTTCCTGCAGGTTCTGAATGCAGATTTACTATAAAATAAGTGAATAATAATACCAGGTTATTTTGGAAAGTGTTCTTTCATGCAATCCCTGCATTTAGCACAATCCCAAAATGGCAGCCCAACAGGTGGTCCTTTCATAGCCTTCAGCCCAAACAATCGGGACAAAAAGGACACCAAGAATCGAATGTTCTTCAGGATTTAAAAAGCTGTTCACTTCCCTTTGTTCATTTTCAGATTTAGCCATGTTCATTATTGTTGAGCCACAAATGCAGGACATTCTTTTTTGACATTTTGCCATAAATAGACACTGACTGGGGCTGACTAGCCAGCTAGCTGCTTTGTCACATGCAAGCGGAAACTACTTCACAAAGCAAATGCATTCCTGTTGCCTCAATGGCCCCGGCAAGCACCGGTTGTGACATGCGGCAAATCTGGCAAAGTCTAGGTTAACAAAAGTATGGGTGACAAAGGCTGAAGTTTCTCTTCCTATATTTTCCTCCACAGTAAGTATTTAATTCTGGCCTAATGAATTTGCCTGGAAGACTGGGTGTCACGTTGACAGCCTCTTGAATGTCTGAAAATATACTTTTGCTTTGTGGGCTCTCTTTAGAGGGAATGGTTAGTTAGCTGGTAATGACGGACTTCAGGGGTGAAATCTAAGATGAAATACTTGTTTCTCAGTATTTTGAAAGTTGTGAAAGTTTCTCGTTACAGTGATCTCAATCTCAACATCCGTAACAAAAGATGGGCCCAGTCCTATGGGTCTTTAATGATGCAAGGAGCCCTTACAGCTGCCTTCACTGTGCTGCGGGGAATTACACAATTAATGGGCGTAGAAGCACCGACCAAGCTTCTTCCTTCGTGTGTATGAATAAGTGTGTAAAACACATCTTGTAGAAAAGGCAGAGATATAATCTGTTCAAGAATAGTAAATTAATTTATTCTCAGATGTTTAAATTTCCAAATTAAATCCTCTCCTTCTACTCTGTATTTTAAATGAAGTACACACTGCAGTGTGGTTTTTTGTTTGTTTTGTTGTGCAGGGCTTTTTGTCTTCCCTCTCTCTCTCTTTTTTCTTTTCTTTTTTTTTTTTTTTTCTTTTTACATCTCCTGCCAAATTCAAAACTTCCAGGGTCTTCTACTGCTATTATCTTGGAAATTTTCCAATTCTCATCTGAGTCCAGGGCTTCTGACACATGCCAGAATGTGGGTGAGATCTGTGTTTATAGGAGCCCTGGTGTGTGGAAGGGAGGTTTGATACTAGACCCTTGTTAACCTGTTAGATTGAAATTAGACGCTGTTAACTTCCTACTTTTAACATTAAATTTTTAGTGGAAAATGTGACTTGCTTCAAACTGTATTATGGAAAGATAGGTTTCAGATAAAAAGAAAAGATTCATACATTTTAATTTTAAAACATCTATGCACAGAATTGCATGTAAAAATAATATTTAATAATATAATATTGCATTAAAATATATATTTGATCACTTCTGATAACAATTCCAGTACAGCCAAGGAAACACGTGTCTCTCAAGCCCTACTGCTGCCAAAGGCAACAGCATAGTGTAGAAAAAAGCACCCTTTAAGTACAGACAAGGTCTTGACTGTGTTAGGAAGGTAGCAGCTCTGCTGAGCATGCATTTTGCCTCTTCAGTTCAAAAACCTAAAATCAGCAGTGGAAAAACTCAGTTAAACAGGTTGGTTAATGCAGCCGATGCTCAGTGCCGTTTGCCATCCGCATGTTTGTTTCACGATTTACCAGAGCTCACTGTATGTGGAGGAATCAGTTTATAAATTAATTAAAGGGCAAAAGCTCTTAACAACCTGAAGATTCTTGGGCAAACCTCCTTCATTTCCCTGGAAGGTCTTCCCTTCCAGGGAGAACATCCACCGAGGTGTTTTCCTTGTAAACCTTCATGGAGGGCTGGGTCCTTGTGGTGTTCCTCCAAAGGAGAAGGCTCCTGCTTTCTTTGTATTACAAAAGCAAAATTGTTCAACTTTTGAATATATCCCTGTAAAATCCATAACATGCATAGATTTCAGGGGGAAATCAGCTAGTAAAATGTTTAGGCAACAACCAGTCAAAATTATTATTGAGTGCTAAATGATGAATAAGCATTGTCAGAGGATTTTGGTTTATCTCAAGCACAAAGTACACACAGACCAGAAAAGACAGTTTATAAAGAAACACAGTAAAAAGACACAAAAGAGGGACTTGATGCTCTTCCCAGTCTTTATTTTCAATTTTATTCTAATCTATCATTCCAAATTTTCCTAACAACTGTTTTAAATCAAGGTATTTTTAATTAATAAAAATATTTTTATAAAACAGCTGCATACAAAATCCAAGTTTCAAGTTAAAACTCTGGGAAAAAAAGTAATTCTCTTTGTATGGGAGAGTGATTTAAGGGAGGAAAAGCAGGAGTCACAGGATGCAGAGAAAGTTCACTAAAATATATCAAACAGCACTGGAAGTCAATTAATGAGGAGGTAGAAGCAGGGAAGCATTCAGCTTTACCACTCTCCAGACAGCAATAAATCTCTTGCAAATTTAGCTGTCAGAAATGATTGCTTTGTTTTCGACAAGTGGCATTACTTCCTCTTATACTGGAATTAAAATTGATTGAAATTGATTCATGACTTTTCAATATTTCCCACACCCCTTCATTCCTTTCAATTTGAAAACTTTATTTCTGTGAAACAAGCACAGATAAAACCAGCATATATGTTTCTGGATTTTGTTTTTGTTTCTTTCTTTGCGACATCTAAGTATCAAGGTGAGAGAGAGACTGGTATTAATTTTTCTTCAAAGAAATGCCTTCAAAAGCAATGTCTTCCTAAGGGAATGAATTTTTTCAAATTGTTTTTTACTGATTTTTATGGGTCAAAAAGTAGGAACAGAATAACTGTAAATTCTTAAGCAGCCACACATAATGGTTCAAATCAGAACAGAATTTTTGCTATTCTGCTTGGAAAGATTTCCCATTTGAGGTCTTGCTTCTGCTTTTGGACCCACCTGGATGCAGGGCAGTGAACAAGCAGTGTTCCCAAGTGTTGGGAATGGCCCAAGGAGGGGGGCCAAGGAGGAAAAGAACCCTGTTCCAGGCAGGGAGCCACAAGGGAAAGCAGAGTGTTCTAGTGGTTCAAGGAGCTTGTGACGACATTTCGTGGTGAAACTGCCTGCACACATAGCTCTGCCTGCACTTCTTTGGTCTCAGTAGCTGTAAAACTGTCCTTGTTTCGATTCAGCTGCAGTACCAGTTTACCTAAAGTCTTGCAGCAGCAGAACACAGTAAAATTCAGGTGTCTTTACTCCATAGCATTGCTAAGAAAAGATCATACTGAAAAGTCTGCTTATTCTTTTTCCAGGTACCATTTTAAGTGCAGGACCTAAATGCATCTTGAACATTTCTTGATCTATCATGACACCAACCTTGTAAGACAGCTGGTTTTTATGATCACCATTTACATACAGGAAACTGAGGGATAAAACATGGAAAGACCAGCTGGCTAGCACAGAGCTTCGCCAGTAACGCGAGGATGGGGAAAGCGCTGGATCAGTCCCTGCTAAATCTCAACAGAGAGCTGTAACCATGATAACATCTTTTCTCCCAGAATATTGACGTTTGTATTTAGTCTAATTGAATTCTTTGTTTTTTGTTGTTTCTACTCCCCTTTATTTCAGGCCTTTGCTGGCTTCAACTGAAGAACCCCACATGACGCCAGGGTGCATTGCTTTAAAAGTGAGACCAGCATGTCATCCTTATAGTGACACACTGCCAGCATTCCAAGGACTTCCCTTATCCCAGTGGGCTTTTTCATATGTTCCAAGCAGTGAATAATGAGAAGATCACCAAAAGCTTGGCAGAAAAGTAGAGGACAAGGGTAGTAATCTGAGCAAGGGAGAGCCGGTGGGAAAGGGGATCCATGATTGCATGGCTAACTCGTCAAGAATGGGAGTGACTAAAATAAATACAAAGCAGCTGGAGTCACGGGGAGCATTCTGGGATAGGGTGAGAAGGATAGCAGCGTTTCTTTCTTGCCATGAAGGTATGCCTTGTTCTTGGTGATTAGTACCTGCTAAACCTGTTTTTCTAAATCTTGCTGTACTAAATTTTTTCCCTCAGAAGGACACAAGGAAGTAACATTCACTGTTGCTACACAGCAGTCTTTGGATGACCGAGTAGTGAAAGGATTTAACAAATATATTGTAATTAATAAAGTCTGTGGAGTTACAAAAATGACTATACAATCTCCATAAAAACTAGATTGTGAAGCCAATTCCATTCTTAATTCTCCAAGAACCCTGAACCCTTGTTATAAGCTGGTACATTGATATTACTTGAGAGAAAATTGGTTCCTGAAGCCTGTAGCTGTTGCAGGCAGAATGGTGGAGCTCTGTGTCGCTAGGAGTCAGAAACGCCTTTTCCTGAGAGGTTCTGAGGGACTAATAGTCTGGTTTCCTTCTGCACAGAAACAGCTCTCCTCTATGCATTTAATGACCTGATAACCTTTAGACTTCTTGGTGTCTGTGCAACCTGCAGCAGCAGCAACCTGTCAGAGTCATGTAACCAGAATTGGTTCCTTCCTCTTCTTTCAGACTGCTTTTCTTTGTTTTCATCTCCTCTGTGCTAACAGCCCTTCTGTGTAGCATCCTGCAAGGTCAATCTCTGGCAGTCTCCTTTGGCACATCTTGTAACACCCTGGTCTCTTCTCTACCTGTATAGCTATCTGCACTGGGTAAGTGTCTTCTCTTCTGCAGCTTCAGTACCTGGAACAACCTTACTTTGTCTCTTGTTGACTCTCTGTCTTGTTTCAAATTGCATCTGAAATAGCTTTTCACCTTTGCTATATCTATTTTTTCCATTCACTGCTTGCTTGACTTGTAATTGCATTAGAGGCCCTCAGTAAAACACTTTGGCACAGCTAAAAGACAAGTCCATATACACAAGTCCTGTATTAAAGGGGCATCCACAGGCGAGAAGAGTTTTCATTTGACCCATGCTGTTGTAAAACCAAAATAACGATGAAACACTCCCTGCAAGCGTGAGTTTGGAACTGATGCACCCCTCAGACTGTGCTGGAGGGTGTTTCTCCATGGGTAAGAAGCAATTAGCATCAACAACTTCTCACATACTAATTTTTAAATACTCACTATTTTGCAGTATTTTTCCTCCTTTGCTGTTTGGGACATGTACTACCGAAGAATTATGAGTGTGAGAGGAGAAGGTCTCTCATCCCCACAGTGTAAGAAATGGTTTATCATAAGCCATTGCAACGTGTCAGTGAAGGTTTTCTGCTGCACCAGGGAATTTCTGTGCTGTCTCACCGTTAAACCGTGGTAGATAATTCAGGAAGTGTGATGTTGCATCCTGTCACTGAAGCTAGAGGCAGTAGAATCTGTTTAATTAATATGTGTAATCTGAACAGGCTGCCTTCCGTCAACGGTAGTTTAGTCTGTATTGAACAGATGGCTCTTTCTGCCTTCCTCTCCCATTTTATGATTCTATACTTGTGACAACAAATTCTGAAAAATTAATGCATACATGAAGGCAACAATCCGTGTATTTTCTTTCCTTCATGAGTTTTGTGCAAAGGCTGTAGTTCGAGATTTGACCTTGTTTGATACTATATACCTTCTTGGCCAGAGAAGCATCTGGTTAGTTTAAGCAAACATGAGGTGTACAAAATTACTGGCATAAAGTGTGCCTCTCATTACTGTAATTACTTTGCAGACATCTTTCTTTCTTTCTAATACACACACAGGTTATATGCATGAAGCTCCAACAACATAAAGTGGAGTTTAGAGTATTAGGAAATGAAGGGAAGTTTCTTCATTATTGAAATAATTTAGGTTGACAACAATTCTTTTGTATAAAGGTAACTACAGTGTGGGACTTTCATATGACTCCTGATATACTCAGAAACATAACAGAGCAAGAGACAGGTTTACAGACCAGAGCTTGGTGAAGACCTGCTCATGTTATGTGTTTTCAGTAAGAGAAGAGACTGTGATGGGAAGCTGCTATCCAGCCTCCACTGGCCTTGACGACTCAAGGGGGAGTAACAGTTTCCATTAAATGGAAAATTCTGTATGTATTAACTATGTATGAAATAATGTAGCATATGCATGTACAGCTGTATAAAAGACTGCATATTAGAGGGTTATTAGAATTATCACAGAACAGGCTACAGAGGCACAGCTTGTTTTCTCTCACAAGCATTAGTAGGTGTATAATTCTAGTTTTGAGGCAAATGAGTTTGTGACAATTGATTTAGCCTGGCTGTTGCTACAAAACTTGATAACAGCACATTGTAGAACCGGTGAAATAGTTCATAATTAAGTAAGAAATGTTATTATATTTATGTATAAACAACTTATTTGTATTCATAGTAGATTGTCTCTACAAGTCTATTCTTGTCTCAGAGCCAAATAGAAATTTAATGTCATTGTTATGTTTAGGTGAGCATCACACTCTTTTATTACCCTCTGTTTGGCCTTGAATAAAAATCAGAGCAACAATAATATAAATGCTATGAAAGTAGTCATGAACAGTAGCCCATCTGTACTGGACAGAATTCTACAAATCAATTAGATGGTCATAAAAAGTTAATCAGATGTGGATGAATCAACTGTGGAAATAAAATGGATTGAACTCTTATGTTTATTGTTCATGAATAACCCTTTTTAATAATCAAGATGGGTAAATTACACTAATTAACCTTTAAAAATTTAGATGATTTCTAAATAATACCTTCAAACAATGCCTATTCTTTTCATTGTTATTTTTAAGTGTTTTGTCCATGACAAAGCAGTTTCATTAGATCTACAGAAGTAGTTAAGTTGTGCTTTCTTTTTTCCTATTTCTGAATCATTAGATTTTCTACAGTATGTTCTCCCACCTCTCCCCCATCAGATAGCATTTAAAGTCAGAAGTCAAATTCATATATCCTAGGATGAAGTGTCAAGAAAACTTGTCTCCTGGAGACCCGTTGAGTTGGGTCTCACTGCTTTTGGGTGGGATAGATTATCTGATGTGGCATCAAACCCTCCTCCTAACCACAGGAGCACCTTATCTGGGCTAGTGCAATGCTGGCAGCAAGGGCAAGGCATAGCCCAGCCCCTTTGGACCTCGGCTGGATCCTTGGGTTGCCTGGATCCTTAGGAAGCTGCAGGGCTGGGGATAGTTTCATCCACTTTCTGTCATGCTTTGAGGTAGCAAGCAATTGTGAGAGCATTATGTGGGTTCCTGTGAGAGAATGGCTGAAGGGAGAGCCCTACAGCTACAGGAGCCTGGAGCATTTGACAACTTTTCAACAGGAAGGGTTATGGAAAACACGCACCTTTATGGGGCAAGGGAAAAGGTATCTGTAAGGGAATCTTTCCAGAGACTTTTTATTACCCCTTCAAAGCCCTCTCTCCAGGTTTTCATTGAGGAGAGGATGGCTACTGCTACAGCACATGCTACTGTAGAAAATGCATTGTTTATTCTCACTGGTGCAAATGATTTGTAAACTGATCAATCAAAAATTTACTTTTATTCAGTATTTTGACTACTCATCCTTCAAAAAATTAATTTTCAGCACTCTGGGGTTAAAACTTCTCAGTATTGTTGTAAGGTCTTAATTAAAACAAAAGAGATAAATTGTGATGTATTAAATAAATAAATAAATAATCCAGGACTGATCACAATACGTTGGATAGAATGGTGAATGGTTTGAGTTTTCTAAATTACTGATATTACCTGCTGATATGAGGGCTGTTCAAAAGGGCACTTCACTTTTGGGTTTATTTATTAAAATCCTGCACTCAACTGTAAGAAATTAGCCTCCTAGAGCTGAATCGCTCCCTACTCAGGGGAGCCTGAAGCAAAGAAACTGATCATGCACACATTGCAGAACTGTAACACAAGCTCCAATGTTTTACTACATCTCTCACAGCAATGTGAGACAAATGTTCTTGGCATAATAGTGATGCTCTTAGACATTTTACTCAAATAATTAATTCCAAATTTACAGTGTTGTACAATTATCCTTTTTATCTTGTAACTGGAAGCCCTTAATAACTGAGGTGCAGCATGAAACACAGGCTATTGGACTCTGACAAAACCTGGAAAAATCAATAGATCAGCTTTCAAGTAAGCATAAATAAGGAGAAAGAATTTTATATGTGAATTTTGTATATTGAACTTCGGAGTAAAGTCCTTCTTGAGTTCTTGTCCTGGAAACAAAGTTATCATTTCAGTTCTTGGTTGGCTACAGGGATTTTTAGCATTTCCTTCAAAGCATGCTCCTTGCAAACACCAGGGCAGTAGAGATGCGGCTCAGGTAAGTGCCTTGGCAACCTGGAAGGCTTTGCAATCTCTCTCCAGCAGGACATACATTCGATGGTCATTCTTTCTTTTCTTGCCAGTTTACAGCACAGTAAGGTTGCAGTTTTTGATAGTGTGGAATAGCTGTACACTAGAAAAATGATAACCCTGTTCTGGGTAAATTAATTAAGCAATGCAATTCCTAATTATCTGGAATTTTAATTGGACGTGTGAGGGAAAGGTTTTCAGGATTTCATCTGAACCTTGCAATGTATCATCCTGCAATCAGTTGCAGTTACGTTTGGTGCAAGATTTCCCAAATGGGAACACCTTCTATCCAGAATTAATATTGTGTAACACAAATATGGGTGGTAACGGGGAAGAATGATAATAGGAACAGGAGAACCCACCTGATCAACATGTGGTGTAAAGACTGGCATACTATAAGAAGGTGCAGGAGCAGGCTGTCCCTATGCGCTCACAGGCAAGCCAGCAGAGAAGACTACCAGACTGGCTGAAAAGGGAGCTTTTCTGGAACTCAAGGGAAAACAGGAGTTTATACCCTCTGAAAAAAGGGGCAGGCAACTCAGGAAGAGTACAAGGATGCCATTAAGTAATTTACAGTGAAAACTGGAAAGGCAAAAAGCTCACTTTTATCATTCTTCCCTGTTACCAAAGGGATTGAGGAAAACGCCACCTGTGATCCTATTCCTTCAACCAGTTATCTTAGCATCCTGAAGTCTTTTTTAACTGCCCTGGAACTTCTCTCTTCTGCCTCTTTACTGACAACCCTGACAAGTCAATTAGAAGTGGGTAACAATCAGATGTTATTCATCCCCTCGTAACATTTCTTACCTGAACCCCAGGGAAGCAGCAGACTTTGGGATGGATCCAGCCAGCGTACGTGGTCCCCCATTTCCCTGAGAAGGACATCACTACAATAATTACCCTTCTTCCTTTCTTAAAATCCATAGTTGCAATGTGTCTGGCTGACTGACTTGCTCTGGGTAAACCCTTGGGTGGACCTTCACCTTCACTAGCATTTGCTTGAGTTCTACAAGTGCACCTGAGAAGAGGCTGGTAGGGGATTCTCCTGCCTTTCAAACAGGGATTTGTTTCCAATCGCTCCTGTCTTTTAGGTCCCCTCCTTCTGCCTGATGGCAAGAGGCTCAGGGTTCTTCTGACTCTTGCTAAGCTTCCATCTGCTGCATTTCTCTCAGGGATGGAAGGGTGTGACTCCACCAGTCTATTTCTCTGAAGTTTGCCCATGGAAGAACGTAAGTGCTTTTGTACTTCTGTACTTTCATACACCTCTACTTGGCTGCAACATGGAAGGGACATCTATTGTATAGCAACAGGCACATCTATCTGCAGAAACGGTCCTGACAGTGGAATTTAGTTGAGAAGGTAAAACCCAAGGAGACAAAAGGCAAGGAAGGATAAACTGGTAAGACCAGTAGCACTGAACCAGAGAAGAGCAAACAGAGGAACAGAAACCTGTTCCTCTATGTCTCTTTGCATAAAGTCATACAGCAGAGGAAGGGAAACTTGCAACAGCCTGGCAAACCTCTGAAATATGCAAGTTTGTTTAACATTCAGCTCAGAGCAGAGAATATCTTGCCCCTGAATTTTTAGAGTATAGGCACATTGACATTAAGCATTCAAGAAAGTAAGAACTTGAAACCAAAGAATGGCAAAAGACTAGGAACAAAGATGAATGCCACATGACTTTTATCAAGTTTTTCTGTCACACACATTTGATAGATTATATAGGGTTAATAAATTACCATCCAGAGTGTATCTGCTGTTGTTTCCTTAGCTATTCATTATGTTTTTAACACTTAGCTGCTACCTTACTGCCATCTTAAGAAAGAGGAGAGTTACAAAGCAAGAAATCTTTCAAGTAGCTAGTAATTCACTACAGAAAAAGCCAGTTTGAAACAGCTAATGTGGTCTTTGTATCAGTAACCAGTATCTCTTGAGGAAATCAGAAGTTTGCAATTCATTTCAAGAACTGACCCCTGATGAGGATTGCAGGCTTTTTTCCCATGTATATATACATATGAGCTTGTCCTAATGTAAACCAACAACACAGAATTTTAATACTAGACAAATATTTTAGGCCTAGGATCTGCCAAGTAATATCTTCTAGAGCTTCGCTCCAGAATTTTCCAAAGGAAATGACATACTGCAGAAATACCTCTACAGCAAATGCACCATGTGCTACCAGTATTACAACACACTAAATCCCTTCAGGCATTCCTCCTGGCCCTGTAACAGCCACCTCCTACCACTCTTTCAATTACTGTTTGAAGTGTGTGGTGTGGCAACTATGCCCACATTGTACTCTTTCAAGCTCTGGCTCCCCTGCCAGAGGGCCAAAAAAAAGAAGTAAAGCTTATCTACTTGAAGTAAGAAAGTTGCGCCTCACTGTGCTGCTTCACCAAAACATCCCTCATAAAATACTGTAATAGGATGTTCAACAATGGCAAAATAACAAAAGTTGTCTCTGTAGGAGACTGTACTGATATGTAACACACATGATAATCTTCCAACTGCACCAGTACCTCTGTGTATCCACTGTTGTATCTGAGATATCTTCCTAGAAGGAGCACCTTAGGGGTTACTAGCATACTTCATCCTTCCTGGAGCCCAAGACAAGAGCTCAAGTAGCTTTCTCTCCCATCTCTGCTGGTTCACCTCCAGAGAAACATGAGCTCCAGTTGCTATAACAAATGTTGTTCTGGATAAAAAGACAAGGTCACAGAAAACAACTACTATTCTTCCAAAGGCTGTGTCAAGTCAGTACTGTTCATATCACCTGTCACAGAAACTGATACAAGGACATCAAAAATATGACAGCTGTAACCAGAGCAGTTTATGTGAAACTCCCTCAGTAACAGCCACTTTTCTTCTAAACTGAAATAATGACAGACAGTAAATAAAAGAATTTGTATAAGTAGAAAACGGTTTATTAAAAAACAAACAAAACCAAACAAAAAGTCACAACACACTCTCCACTGTCTGGCCAAAGGTCTGACTTTAAGCTAACATTCATGTTTCAAAAGTCATGTAAGCATGCATATGGAATGGAAGTTGGTGCCTTGCTAGCATGCTCCTCAAATTCTCCTCTGGGATGGTTTTTAGAATACACTGTGAAAAGGTTATGAAATCTGAATTTCCACAAGACACTGAAAGTGAAGAACAGTTGTTTTTATTTACACATATAGTATTTCCATAAATACCTGTCACACAAAAATGCAATTTGCTGCATTTCTAACAGCTGTACAAACAGTGATAAATACAGAAAAAACCCCACAGGTAAGCATTCCTTCTGCAAGGTTTTGGTAATTTTTTTTCCCAAGTCAGTTTATTTCTAAGGAAGTATTTAATATAATTTCACAGGTCTATTCAAACTACTTACATGAACAGTATCCAAAAGATAGTCCTTTTGAATACTTAATCACCAAGAATTGCATGTGAGACGTAGCTTTTGTGTGCAGGTTAAGACTTTTCAAATACTAACAATGCTGCAGTCCTCCTTTATAACAGAAGGGAACAGATTATTATTATTATTATTATTCCTGAAACATTCTTCATTTTAAAGTAACTATTTCATTAATAAAGCTGCTTTTAAACAAGTTAGTCTGAAAGCTTTCAAGATCATCCAAAAGGAGCTTATGTGCAATGCTTTGTCTTCATTGCTAGTCATGTCTGACGAACACTGCTCAGATCTATGGTTCAGGTATGTGTAAATCATGATGAGGATTCTGAAAACACTTTTATCGAAGAAGCTGCTCAGCCTCCTTGGACTTGCTTTCTTTTGTTTTCCTCAGTAATGCCTGTTTTATAGCATTGATCTTTTCATCAAGTTCAGCCAGTGAATAGCTCTGCTAAAAGAACAAAATAAAAATCACAATCATTTACATCTCATAATTGCTAGAGAAGTGGCTTACCACTTGATACTTGAGGTCACTGCATATTGCACTAAGTGACAGAACTACTTTTGCAGAATTGTCTGAATCTAGTCTTTGCCTATTTGAATTTGAAGGAAAAAGAATGTAAACTTGCAAGAAAGACAGTCCTAATCATGGATCAATATATTCATGCTACTTCTATTAGATGCTTGTTTAATCTGCTCATAAAAAAACCCAAGAAATCCCTTCATGTTAAAACACTGGATGAGATTACCTAGATTTTGCAGAACTTGGGTTTACAGCTAAAGGTGTTTTTTTTTCCTACTGCCCAACATCAAGTTCCTCTGTGCCACTTGACCTGACAATTTTTTTATGTCATCTTACACAAGCTGGTCATCATTCTTTTTATAAAAATATTTCACTCTATGCAGCTCATTTTTTTTCCTAAATAAGCCTACTTTCTCAAGTCCAAGATGACCCATATTCCATTCTAAGCATTCTCCCCAGTCTATCTGTCTCCAAGGGTGATAGCTAGGAGCAGACAAGGTTCCAACCATAGTCCCACCTGCACCAATGATAACTTCTCTCTTGTGGCCTAAGAGGTACATGGTAAATGCAATCCCTTATGTAAAGGTGTTGTGAAAATGGCAAGTCTTACTGACAGGTTAGTATCTGCTACAATGTTGGGTCCCTCTGCAAATCTTCTGCCAAGCCAGCCTTTCTACTTTTGTATTTTCATAAACCAATAAAGCAAATTGAAAGAAAAAAATTTGAATCAACAAAAACCACTAAGCCACAAAAGAACCCCAGAAGACATTAATAGAGGGCTGATCAGAATACAGAAATTGCCTGTTACTCTCAGCTTGATTAACAGCATTACACATTTGTTTTATTCTGTCATCCTCCTAACTGGTGAAAACCCTAGTATATATTCTTAGAAAACTCATTTCATTGTAACCTCCATTAGCTTTCTGTCTCCTTCCCTCTCTTTGGCAGCAAGCTATCCTAATACTGATGCTGCTACTTCTGAGAACTTACATACTTGCTTCAAAGAACTTCTCCATACGTTCCACTCAAAACTAAACTTAAGAAAAACAAGAGTTAATAGCACTTACATGGGGAGATTGAACCTTTCGCCTCTTGCCAGAACAGCTCTGAAGAAAAGACAATCAAAACAGACTTAATGTTGCACTGACAGAAGATCACAAATAATTCTGTAACAACATTGTCAAGAGTCTTTAAAGTATAGAAAAAACACTGACTGCCATTCCATGGATTAAAGAAACCTTTTTTCTAATTAAGTACTTTGGATCATGAGAAATACTACTGGAGAGCAGTCAGAAGCTGTTGAAGCTTCCCCATACTTGGCAGTCAACAACTACCAATTTAACTGAAGCTTCCTTCAGACAGAATTGAGCTTTTGAAACTGTCAATATTTTTGTCCCTAAAATTTGCCTATATCCACACCAGTATTTATACAAAACTTTGGATAAAATGTGCTAATTACTGTGCAACACTACTATTGCCACTGTCACAATCTTTTCCCTGATCCTCGTTCTAGAGATCCTAAAGCATTTTCAATAGAAATTTCAGCTTATGAAAGTGTAACTGTTTTAACTTCTGGTTTTCAGCCATTCAAAGGAATAGCCTCACAAATAAAGAACTTTACTGATCTCCAACACAAATTAAAAAATTAAACAAAATGCATACTATTGCTATTGATTCTTTTTAATTGACTCTGCTTTGGCTGGTCTCAAGGGAGAAGACATAAATTAAAATGCAATCAACAGTAAAAGAAACATTCTTACTGCTACATGGGGAAAGAAGAGCAAGATAACAGACAAGAAATTTCTGAAGTCAAACAAAGCTTAATGTAGTAAAAACTACATTAAAAACTAATGTTCTCTTTGTCCTAATACCCTTTGGAGAGTGAAGGTTAAGGTGTACTATTCAGAGAGAGACAGAACCCTTCCTGAAAACCAGAAATAAAGAAAAATAAATCACAGAATCACATGAAGCAATTTTTAAACAGTTTACTCTCTCATCCTTTTGGAAGTTATTCATGTATTGTTAGCAATCAGATCATGTACAGAAGCCTGAATGATTTCAGCTGTTTTAAGCCATTAATGATGTGTATCAAAAATCAAAACTTCAGTCAATTTTCTTGACATAAGAAGCACTTCAGATTTTAAGGCAAGGGGGAGAAATACAACCTCTCTGACACATTTCTTACAAATTAGTTAAGCTTGGGTGGCAGCAATTTTTTCCCCAACAGATACTTTCTTCTTTTGAGTAAGAAATTAGTTAAATATGAACTTGATTGGATGGTCTACATGCAATATAACCATTACACCAAGCCAGAGCTGTTTATTAAAAGTGTCTGCTCTCTAAGTTTTTCACTGAATCTCATCAAAGATTCAAGCACAAAAGGCACAAACACACTTAGATATGCTGAAAGAAGGTGAGAAAATTTCTTACTACAGATTGAAAATATTCAGGAGACAGTCCTTCCAGCTCAAGGATTTTATCTTCAAGCTTCTTAATTCTCTGATAAATGTCTCTTGGAACTGGACCACCTAAATACATCAGTAGTAATGCAAAGAAATCAGGAAAAGCGCTTGAATAACTTATTTAACTAAAGATTGAAAGTCTGATATTTGAATTCTTCCAGATTAGCTATCAACCAGTAGCTGAACAAAATAAATGGATGGAATAATATAAAGGAAGGATAATTAATATGATCCAGGGTAAAACCTGATTGATAAGCCAGTGCAGTCAATGAGAGCAGTAAGACAACTCCATATAGTTGGCTGAAACGTCTGTCTGTCAAGGTTCCTGAAACAACTAATGATGACTCTTACAATACATTGGTCATATGTGAAATGTTGCCACTTCAAAGCTGACACCAGCATTAGGAGAGAACAGATGAGATGGCAGACCACACATTAATTCAGCTTTGATATCTAACATAGGTTTCTTTCAGAACAATCTCCACTGAGCATCAGAGGTTAGAGGACAAGTATGAGTTGTGCTTGACAAAGAATACAGCTTTTGCCTGACCATAGATGGGAGAACAGGAGTGGGGAATGTGTGTATTGAATTGAATAACAGAGGACTGGAAAAATAAATCAAAAAATTGACCAAACAAACAAAAAAGCCCCAAGCTCACCCAAGAACCACCCCAACCAAAAACCCCACAACAAAACCCACTCACACCACAAAAGCACATACACCAAAAAAATCCCACCTCAACCCGTTTGCTGTTTTCATCTATACTACAGAAGCTTGGGCATGTTTCCCCATGTAAAAATAGAACTGATCAAAAGATCAGCCTTAGCAAGCATCTTATTTGCACTCCATAGTATTCTATAATTAAATAACTATATAAAATAACTGTTTATCAAAACTATGTACTGGCTATTCCAATTAAAATGATAGTCTGGTTCTGAACTGCATTGACAACCAAGGCCATAGCAAGCTTTTACTTTTTGACGCTCATTTCCTATTATTTCTGGGTCTGCTAGACAAGACAGTTCTAGTCCACAAACGACCAAAATAAGCACTTAAGGTGGGGTTTGAGTTTTTTGGTTTTCTTTCTTTTGCCATTCATCTATTTTGTCTCTTCAAAGAAACAATTGTACAGGTAGCTTCACTCCTTCAGTTCTGTTCTCAGCACTCAGCACCTACTAATTAAATTGGCTAACCTATCACTTTTAATATTGCTTTCTCTTAATGTAAAGGGAAAAGAGCAGTACTAACACTAGAAGCTGTTCTGAAAAGCAGTCAGTGAGTAAAGATTAACTCTTTCTGTTGCTGGAAGCAAAAACTCATGGAACAGGTAGCTGAGGTATGTTACCTGCTCAGATGAGTATTTTTTGCACAGCTGCTGGGGTATGCATCAAATAATATTGAGACGTTCCCCATGAATGCTGATTTGAACAGGAGCTGAGCTGGTGTTGCATGTTTCCATCTTCTTAACCTATACTATAGTTTAGTTTAGCTGATCCATTCCTTCAAACAAAATTCAATTACCTTTTATAGGCACAACCTGGAAGCAAGGATCCCTCCTTAGCTACCTCCAATCGTTGTCCCTGATATGCATAGATTCCAAAGCTACACACTGTAACTCTAATGCTGGCCAGCCACTTCCAAATTCTATTTCCATGCACAAAAGCCAGCGCATTTTTGAGACAGCTATAGAGCTAAGCATCAAGTTCTAACTGCTGCCTCAAGAGTATCCATGCGTATCTTACTCTCCCCTTGCTGCCAGAGAACTTTAATCCACAATGCAGTCACAGGAATCTAGCAAACTAGTCAACATTTCAAATATTTTTAAGATAATGGATTGGCATCTATTCAGCATTCAGAAGACAAAAAAAATCAAGTGTGTCCACAGTATCATGTGTAGAAAATTCACTTTACTAGATGGAGATTTGGCTTCTGTTTTGAAAATAATTTTCAAGAAAAAGACTAATTCCTCCTTGATAAGAGCATCATTGTGCCTCCGTGCCGTATTATGGAAAACAGGGTCTGGGGTGAGGAAAGAAACTACCTAAGAAACATCAGTAGCCTGATGGCTATGACATTTATTTTAGTGAAAGGTATGGACTCATGTTTGCATGCCTAAAGAGAAATAGTGACAACAAGCTTACCACATTCTGGGAAATAAGCTTTACGCCTAAATGTATTTCAGGAAACACCCATCTTTAGGAAAAGGTTTCAGGTCATCCTTTGTGTTGATTCCACCACCAGCCCACATGTTGTCCATGAAGCAGCCCTTAGTCCTAAACTCAGCTTTTCCTTTTCAGTGGGTCAAGGCAGGACTCCAGCGGCTATTGAGAACCCAAATCTCCAGATATTCCATATTACTTTAAATCCTGTTCTGATGTGCCTTTCTCTTATTGCCGCTACAGAAAGTGTACAAGTGTACTAACTCAGCATCTCAAACTGGACATAAACCTGGGTTCCATTTGGGCATAAAGTCCTAAACACTAGATCACTGTACTTGGGGTGAACTAAACCCTTCAGTGGATCCATCCACTTTTTTTACAGCATCAGTTTTTATGGACTTGCCCAGTTTCACTACAGTAATTGTAACTGCAGTATAAAACTACACACCAATGTCAAAATTAAAACATCATACAAACCTGTTTGTAACCGTAAGTGTGCCTCAATGTTTTGCAATCTCTCCTCGACAGCTTGGTTTCCACAATCATGCATGGGTACACTGGCTTTGTGACTGGACCCATGCGTTCCTTCAGATCTAGTCTGAGGTCCATATGTATTTACTACCCTAGAAACTAGATACAGAGAAAATAAATTTCAAATATATGCACATGAAACACAAAGGAGATCTAACTAAAAGAATCAAAATATTGAAGCATGAAAAACTGTTTTATCAGTTTTACAAAAGTCTTGCATGTGAAGGGTCTTACACACTGAGATCAAAAGTTCAAGTAAAAGCATTTTCTTATTTTTTTGCATGAGTAACTAAACCTAACATAACCCTTGGATTTTATATATGCAAAGTAAAAGAATTAGTCATACAGTCATGTAGAATGGCAGTGTCAAGAATTTGTCATCAGCTGCTGATAAACAGCAGAAACCTTGATATCTATATCAGCAGTTGTACATGTGAGCTTTTATGAATGCAAAGAAAAGGACAGACCTAATATTACAGGAAGTATTGTAAATACATGAAGATGAAGGGAGGTACACAACTGGAAGAACCAATACAAACGAAGTTCACTTCTAGTTTTTGTAATTTGGGTAAAAGCTTTAGTGACTCTTCAGCTGCATCTGGGACTGTCTTTTACCCATGCTGAGCCATGTCTTCATCAGAAGATTTGCTCACTTCTCATTAAATCAGAGTAATTCCTTAAGTAATTACTTAAGTAATTCCTCCTCACAGAACTACTGCAGTGTACTGCAGATTTAAAGACTATATTGGCCAGATGCTGAAGCGCACACACACACCCACACACCATCCTACTTAATACTTCATGAAGGCCACATGCCACATTCTTGCTTTAATTTATGCTGGTTTTACTTCCAATTCCTTTCTAAGTGTTTTTCACGTTTCAGTTATGAACTGTTCCTTGAAGTGCAAATTTCCCTTTTTTCCTGTATTATGCTGCCATCCAACCAAAAAATTAACACTCACTTTAAAACAGTGACTATTGAAAGAGGTTCTTTGTGAAAAATTCTAAAATCAAACTCATTTCCCCATTTCCTTCTCAGCTCACCATACCCTTCAATACTTTTTACTGTGCTTTACAGTATTATTCTGGATTATAAAACTCAATTAATTGGTTTCTACAACCAACATCAAGCAGATAACTGAATATTGCCACTCGCAAAAATGCAAATGAGGGTTACTTTCATTCTCATTTTGGGTATTTTGTTTGTTTGTCAAGATGGGTAACTTGTGTACACCTAGAGAGCAGCAGATGAACAACCAGTATTTTATACACAACTTCTGTTAGACATAATTTTTATATTATTAATTCCTTTCCAAAAAACAATGCAGTGAAAAACTCATTCTCCAGCTTGTCACTTCTTATAAATCCATGTCTTAGAACTTCCACTGTCCCAAAATACACTTACACCAACTAATAGAAAAATAGAAGATAATCCTATTAAATCTCAATTCCTTACTGATGGCTTCACCTTAGAAGAAAAACTAAGTATTGTTCAGCCTCTTTGTCCTGCTTTATCTTTTCCACATATCCTTTCCAACAATGAAAACAGGCTACTTTGTTTCAGTCTTTAGTGCCTAAACATTAATTAATTGAAGCAGTTAAGGGATTTAAAACTTTGAAGACATAAATGAAGATGTAAAAGTATTCACTGGAGTCAAAAAACAGTATGTTAAGTTTGCATTTTTGAGCATTCTATAAAAAGTTTTGATATCAAAAACTTATCACTGCTGTTTTATCTGGAAACTTAAATGGGTATTAAAAGAGTTGCTTACCCTTTATATGACTTTTAAATCCAGGATAGGGTGTGAAAATTGCATCTGTTCTGGCACAGCTATTTTCTAAATAAATAATGATATAACAAGTGAGGTCCAAATTACATACTTGTAATTGAAAATATTCTAACCACTATCAGCTTTGATGCTTTAAACAAATCTAATTAAAATGCTTCAAACAATTAAAAAAAACCCAGAAATACTTGTAAACACTTGCCCATTAATAGTTTCACACACTTGTATGGACCTACTGCTCTTAATTGGATAAGTCACTTACATAAGTATAGGCACACGTGTATATAGTTTACTGGATCAGGACCAAGTGTATCTGGTTCTTACTTCTCACTGCATTTCTCTAGAACTTATCTCCTTCTTCATGTACAGAAGCCTTTTTCCTACTTACCACTGTTATTCTGGTTTTATTCCTTTTCTGAAACTCTATTTTTCCACTGATCCAGTTTACTCACCAGCATTCTTTCCTAAACTTTTCTGCGTTTATTCTGATCCATGTGACTTCTTTCATTTGCTTAACCATAAAAACCTATAGTATAGACAACCTTAATTTATTCTAATGTTTGTATTTTAATCTCTGTTCATTACACCAAAGCTTTACACATATTTTATTATGTCTGAACAATGTGACAGGTCTTATTAACAATTCTTCTGTACATAATTAACAATTCTGGGAAACAGCATTTCACTATCTAGCATATTCTACTAAACCTCAGATGTCCTTTGCATTCCAACTAACATTCAAGCAGTCAAACTCTCTAAGAAGCTTACTGAACAATAAGCTTTGATCTCTAAGAGCTTAAGTACCTCAGAGACAATGCACATGTGGGTTCACAGGTACTTAGAAAGTATCTCTGTGCTACTTACAGTTTTATATACATAAAACTGTCTTAACTTCAAAGATGCATTTGGCTACAGTTAATGATCCTGTAAATGGGATCCAGTCTGCCAGATGGATTTAAGATTGGTTACAGATACAGCCAATTGTACTACAATGTGAACAATGTTAAAAAGAAAAAGTCATTTCAAGTAGCTAGTAATTCAAATTCATTGTAAAAAATACTACTTTGTAATTTAACTAGCACTAAATTAACTTCAATTTAAATACGCAATTCATAAGACATTTCTGAATCGCAATTCCATTTACTTTGGAGGAACATCTAGTTGAGACACTGGGAACAAAAGCTACAAAATCATCTGATCTAAGATAGCAGTTCTTCAAATTTACACAATAATAGATATAATCTTTCTGTATGGGATGCATTAAACATTGTCATCCAGTGACTACTCAATTTATTTTTCTATCTGACATCTGCAGTGCACATGCAAGTTTTAAATTTTAAAATTTCATTTAAAAACAAAGTTACTTTTAAAAAAAGTTCCATCTTAAATACAGATTAGTGCTTTTGAAAAATAAGAACAAAAAAAAACCCCACAAAAACCCCAACAAAACAACAACAAAGAAAACAAACAAGAAAAACCAAACAAACCCCACACAACTTAAATTGGTATGAAGATTAAAGTCTGGCTAGCCAGTTACCTTGATTACAATCAATAACATTGCAAAATTCCCTGACATTATTCTCATTGATCTCGGCTTGTTTCCTCTCGATGAAGGCCGATATCCTCCTGTCAATCTGAAGGTAAATAAACATGATGGCATATATCTCTTTCATTCTTTAAATTTAAAATTTAGAAAGGTCTTTTATTTTTCTGTTTTTAAACTCACATAAATCACTTACTTCTGCTTTTCCAGCTTTTATTTGGACCACTTCTGGATCAAAATTAAAATGAGCATCCTTCAGATCTCTCAAGTCATAACTTCCATATTTTTCTTCAGTCTGACTGTTACCATCATAAACATCTAAACATGTTCGGCTTTCTGTTTTACCTGCAGGTTCAACATGGCCCATATTTTCCTCTTTGATCAATGACTGGAGTTTTTCTAAGAGAGGCTGAACAAAGAAAACAGTGTATTAGGGTTAAAAAAATAAAAGTCCAAAAGTCCCAAAGCCAAGAAGATGAGTACTATTACAATTTCCAAACCAAAACAGTGGAGATAGTTTTGGGAATTACAACATTATAAGATTAAAAAGAAGTTCCAAATATTGAGTACACCACGATTCTGACCTTTTTGACCTGTGTCTTTTAGAGGTTTGTAGAGGAAAACTCCCAAATTTCTGTAAAAATCTGCCCATACTTCCATGTTACTAGCTAAATCAAAGCTTCAATCGCTGACATCGATGCCACTTAATTAACATGTCATTCAAATGCTCACTCAGAACAGTAAGGCTTAGTATTTTTCCTCCTTAACATGAAATCCAGTGCTCTTACATTGTAAAGCCTTTACTTTATCACATCAGCACTATATTCTCCACTTGAAACCATAGTTGCCCAAGTGAATGAGAGAGCACAGACATGAAATTCGTAGGCATTACCATGAACACATGCTTTGCTTGACACGGTTGATTATCTGCTTAGGTCATGAATTAAATGAGAAAAGGCACTGACTTTTATGGCAGGAAAAATGCTTATTTTACTGCAATAACTCTTTACGTACCTATAACATCAAAACCTCAGTACATATATAAGTTCCTGTCTCTTTTTAATTTCCATCAGTTTCATCTAGTCTGAATTTCACTGCTCATTTTCTCTCTATAAATTATTTTAATTTTTTTAAAGACAACATGACATTTAGCAGTCACATTTTCTGAAACGGAATTAAATTCCTACTTGCAGCATTCTTACATGTTGGATACAAATTTTATTTGCTTTTATCTTGCATATTTTCTCTTTCTGCTCATCACACCAAAGATGTGTGGTGGATGTCTGGAAAACAAAGGGTCTTCTGTTTACCTACAAACAAGAAAATACAGAATCTTCCCTTTTCATCCTCTCAGTACTATGCACCTCAAATAATTCATTGACTAGCTGAAGCAAAAAAGTAGTACTCAAATCCCATCTTCTACATATGAACTCTCAAGGTCAAAACACTGCTCAGTTACCAGCTAACAAACTGCTCGCCCTCCCTGCCATGCAACTAAATTACTTTTGGCAGGGTTGGAAAGTTTCAAATAGTTAAAAGAAATGACAGTAATGGTGACTGGCTACTTGGCAAGATGAGACATTAATGTCAAAGAAATTACTCTTTAAAAAAAAAAAAAATCCTACGCTGAAAATATATTTAATTGCAGTAAGACACTCCAGGATGTGTCATGCTGGGATAATGCCACTTCTTGAACCACTGAAAGCACTCTATGAGCCTCAAAACTCACCCAACGCATGGAATCATTATCATAGCATGACACACACCTGCCGTGTCTTATTGCTTAATTATAACCCACCATAGATGGAAATGTATCACATTTACAATGCAAGTCTAGAAATCAATGAGGCTGCATTTATTCAGCCTGCTCACCTACAGTGGCTATTCCCACCACTAATCTGAAAAATCTGTAAATGTAAGTACCTATGGAGCATAGTGGAATCCCAAGCATTTAACATTTTTGCATTCCTTTTTTGTTCAACACAGCAACGGATGATCAAAACTACTGGAATTTTACAGTTGAGACTACTTTTAGTTGTTGATCACTTTTGTCGAGTCAAATGTGTCCCATGAAATATTTACCTGTAAACATAAAATATGCTGCTGAAGTGCACTAAAGAGCAAGGCTGGCTGAAGTGCTGATGTGCTCTGAAGCTTGCTCCAATCGATTACAACTTTCACAATATCCTCTCCGAGATTAAGCTTCAACAGGGCAAAACAGACACAATAAAAATATATATTTTCTGTATTAACATCAAAAGAGCATGCAAAACTTCTACAAAATAACAATTATGCTCAGTTTCATATAGACCCATTCCAATTTTATATGAGAACATTAGAAAGATTTGATATTAATTATAGTCCAAGCAGCTATCATAGTCCCAAGTAAACTAGTATTTGTAGAATATATTCTAAAACTAAAAATTCCTTACTCATCATACTTTCATTGTATTACTTTGGTCCTTGTCTTTATTTAATTAATTCTTGTATGAAAGGATATTGTTCATGTTATCTACTCATACCATCTTTTTTTTAACAGATACTAGAACTACCAATATGAAGAAACATGACCCAGGATAGCAGTCTCCTGTAAATTCACATATTTTATTCCAAGATTGCAAGATTATCTATGCCCGCATGACCTATGTCTTGATGTAAGACCATGGCACATTTTTGAATTTTTACTGGATGCTAATTCAAAGGAATTTTTATATTAAAATTAAGTGTATAAAAGTATGTATTTTTTTAATATCTCAACAGATTACACAGGACCACTATTAAACCAGTTTTCAAATCACACTATTTTCCTGTACATGCATTCGTATTGAAATGAACAATTGCCACAGTCTATTCTCACTGCCAAGGAACTGCAATGTTTAACTCCCAAGACAATAAAGAAAAATACACATAACAAATTTGAAGTATTATTTAAAAGAAATGTGTATCTTCTATAAGCTAAAAACACACTTTCTAATACAAAGATGATTGTCCATAAATGAATGAGCTAAAACACTTTCACACATAATTTTGTCTTTTTTGTTACATTAAAGCGCTTCTCAAGATCTTAAAGAGATGATCCCTTTCATTTCCCAAAGCCAAGTAGTTTGTTCTTCAACCAAACATCCTGCAAGTGACACCCCAAATTCTAAATACAGGTAAAATTCTTGTTTGAAATCAAGAGGACCTACAGATATTCTGCTTGTAACACTGAAATCCCAATTCATATGCATATTTGTACATCTATTCCTCACTCCTTCCATTAAAAAAAAAAAAAAGTGGGGGTGGAAACATTAAAAGATACCTCAGGAAGATGACAAAAGTGACCTCTAACTCATGGTCTAAAGACATTTAACTTCTAACAGCATCAAATACTATAAAAATGAACACAGAATGTGTATAAACATGTGTCCTGAGGCCACCACAAAGTGTATGAGCAAACTCTTAGAACTGGACACAAGAATGCCTCCATCACTCTGAAGGCAAAGCTGTGGATGATAACCTTCCCATGCGGGTTTCAAATCCCAGCATTGACCCTTTTGTGAAGAACTATAAGCCTGAAGCTTCCTTCTTTAGTAAAAGATTGTGTTAAATTCAGGATTAGTTCCCAAATTACATAGCAAAGGAGACAGTCTGACTAAATACATAAAGTATTTTAGGTAATTTTCACACAAATGATTATTCCTGTTTAGTACCTAAGCTAACTATACAGGATGTAGGAAAAACAATGTTCTAGGATATACTAGTCTTGAACAAGTTTCAAAATCAAGAATGTATTTAGAATTTAGTAAGAATAAAATTTATTTTAGGAATTAAGCCACTGTGCACGTGATCATCTGATGCACATATTTCTGCCCAAAGTTTCTAGAGTAGTATCTCCTACATGTTATATTACAGTCTATTGACAGGGTAAAAAAGGTGTAGAATAAGTCATCCATATGAAACAAAAGAGAAGTGCTACTGCAATTCCCTAATAAGCCTCTTTTTTCAAAAAGAATAAGCTGATAGGTGCTTTCATATCATAATGGAAAACTCCTGTCCAGGTGGTTCAATGCACAAAAACCAATAGAACTTCTAACTTAGAATAATTTAGAGGCCAGTCATTATTTTAACTCACAGACACTGCTTTTAAATAAAAGTAAAGAATAAAGCCCTCCTACATCAACAAAAGTTTCTAGTACAATAGAGTAAGTTCTCAGTCTTTTACATCCTATTGCTTATTAGAACTCTTACAAACAGATTTATAAATTCAGTGTTTTGATAACTTCAAAGCCTTTGTCTGATTGATTACAGCCTATTTAATTTACAGGATCGTAAGTAATTTCAGCCCTTTGAAATTTGTTTTATGAAAACACAGGCTATCACTTGAAACTTAAAGAACTTTTTAGGATCAGCTATATTGGTTTTAAGAGTTATTCTCAGATGACCTCCTGGCCATGTACTGCCATTGATTGCTCCAGTAAAAAAATTCCTGTGCTAGAAATATTGCTGGTTACAGCCCAATTTACTAGCATAAATCCAACTTAAACTACTATAATGAATCACAAACTGTGACTGCTAACAACTTGGCACATGCTCAGTCATCTCTATAAAAGGGAAATGGGGAATCAGTAGTTTCAGTCAAAAATGCAAGACAGTTTGCTAGAATCTACAAGGGGGTAGAACACAGCAGTTAAATCTGTCAGAACTCAAGCAGTGGCAGACACGTGTGTAACTCAGCAACTGGAAAGGATCATAACTGAGTAATTAAAAGGACTTTCACAGTTAAGATGGAGCAACCAGATCCTTACCTAACCAGTACATTGGACAGTAAAATCTCTCTGTTGTCATGGAAAGAAGACACTCCAAACACTAAAGAAGACAATTATACTCTGCACTATAGCTACTGTAATTCTACTGGGGGGATGTAGCAACTCTAAATGGCTCTCTCACTATTGTCTGTGCACACCCAGTTATTTTTAAAAATCACTAGGGCCTTTCCAGTAACATGCTAGGTGTAGAGGCAGCTCTGAAGAGAAAGTAAGCTACTGAAGTCACAAGAGAAAAGTAAGTTTTTAATGTAGGTTTAGAAACATTTAATTAAACTTGTGATGAATACCCGAGTTAAAAGCTTAGGAAACTTTCTCCTTAGTCTGTATATTTCATAAATACAAGAGCTCCAACTTTTCTCTGATGTGTTCTGTCATTCATAGTGTTGTCCTCACAACTAGATAAACTGACAGTCACTAGCTCTTCATTGATCACATTCAGAATTTTCACCAGGAATAATTATGGGGCCTTTAAACCTCAACAGATAGTTTTCATACCTTAGTAGTCCCACAAGTTAGCTGTGTCTGAACATCACACTGTTTAACACTGTACTCCTATTCAAAAGCCAAAAACGGTAGTTTTTAATAATTTTAGAGATAAGAAAACTGAGACTCTTAAGTGCATGCCTGATCAAGCCCTTAATTTTGACTGCCTTTTGTCTGAAAGCAGAGACAACTGTTAGCGTACTTGGAGGTGAAAAGCAAATATAATAGAGTTCTATGCAGATGAGAGGTGAAACAATTTAAAAAATACCTTCAAATCAGCCAGCAGCTACTCCTAAACTGCCTCTGCATCTAAGAGCCCATTTCTGTACTAAACATACATTAAGTTAACAAGCTCCTGCAGATATTGTGTATTATCTGGCCTCAAACCTTCAAACTGCTAATTCTTGAAATAAGAGTGTGCCTCTACTGCCTTCATGGAACTACATAAATATTTCCATAGTGGAAAATTAATCTTCAAATTATTTATAGCAATAATTAAGTTATTACTAAAACCTCCTGATAAGGGCCTTCCACCACTACTGTAACTGTGTTACACAATTCACAGACATTACTAAACAAAAAGTAGGCGTTTCAACTTAAGTACAATAGAGAAGAGCACCTCTAAAAAGTCTGACGCTCAGATAAACTGTGTGTTTCATAGCATATTATTACCAAGGCAGGGCTAACTTCAACCTCCTGATCATTTATCTTGATTTAATGCACCGCAAGCTTTCAGTAGCTTTTCAATTCAGAGAAATTAATTAAGATACAGCAATTAAGCAAATTGCACTTTCCCATGGAAGAGATCATCCGTCAAACTACAAAGTGACACCCGACGTCCCATTACTGCCAGGCAAAGGCCCGGTCCCGGCTGTGGGAGAGAAGCAGCAGCAGCAGCCACGCACCCTGGGGCTGCCCCGGCCGGAGAGAGAGGGGGAGGCAGGCGGCACCGCCGCCCCAGCCAGAAGCCAGGCGCGAACAACCTCCACAAACGAGGCAGCTCCCTTGTTTGTGGCGGACTTATGTCCTCTCCAGCGCCGTGCTCTATCCCTGGAGCCCACGAGGGTCACGCAGGCCGGGGAAAAACAGCAGCTAGCCCTGCGCGGGCCCCCAGAGCGAGGTGATGTGAGGCGGGCACGGCGCCCAGCCCAGCTCCGCCCAGAACCTCTCCCTCTGCCCGCCCCTCACTCACCTGCCCCGCCAGCCCGGCCAGACAGCGCAGGGCGCTGCTCGCTACCTCGGAGGCAGCAGGGTCGACCTGCGGAGCGCGGGCGCCGGGCGGGAGCGGGCTGGGGGCCACCACCACCGCCGCCATGACACCGGGCCGAGCCGCGCCGTCGCCCCGCGATGACGAACGCTTGGCTCTGGCCCCGCCCCATACGCTGATGGACAGGAGCGGCAGCCAATGGCGGGGCTTCCCAGCACCGGCCCGGCCCGGGGACCGCGCTCCTCGGGCCGCTGTGGGGGCGCGCTCCCGGGGCCGCTGCGGGGGCGCGCTCCCGGCCGGCCGCGCGCTCCCTCAGCCTCGGCTGTGCCCCAGCTCCGGCCGGGCCTCCGGGCGTTGCCAGCGCGGGCGCTTGGTGTGCGCGCCTGCAGTGAGTGCGCGCCTGCAGTGAGTGCTCCTTCGTGGGGGAGAGGATCAGCGGTGTTTATTTCAGTAGATCAGATTGCCGCCCTTGTTTCAGCGGTGCTTTTTTGCGTTCATGTGTGTTCCTCAAAGCCTTGATTCTTCTGCTTGCAGCAGGGTTGTTTTTAAATCAGACTACAGGGCTTGTCAGAGCACTCTATGGGGATTGCAAAATTCTCTTCCTGTAAGACAGTTTACTTGTAAATTTTTTTCTTAAGACCGTATAAATGCTTATAAAGGTTTCCTACCTGATGTCTGTTTTGATAGCCTAATTTTGATCTTTGTACTTCTTTCTGTTCCCTGACCCTCTACCAGTACTTTTTTATTCCATTGAAAAAGGGTGAGTGCAGTTGTAAACACAAATGTTAAAACATTCTTAAATAAAAATATTAGAAAGTCAGATGAAAATCAGGTGTTTTGGGGGTTCCTTTCCAGATAAGACATACGTTGATATAGTGAAAATGAATCCTACTAAACAAGGCTTTCAGCACCAGCAACTCGCAACATTTGAGGAGACTCAAGCAGAGAAAGCTCTGCTCAGTTCCAGAGAAAAATTAGTTCCAAAGAGGACTTCAGTGCTAATGATTACAAATATATTGCATGGATATCTGCATTTTGCAAGAATATCGTATCTAGGGTGAACTAGAAGGCATTTGCTTGGATTCAGTTGATGGGGGCCATTCTTTGGATTCAGAAATACTTCTGACAGAATGTGATTTAGAAGCTCTGAAACACATAGAAATTTACTTAATTCCTGAAAACACACAGTTTTTGCAAAAAAACCCACATGCATAGAATATGGTAGTCAATTAAAAAAATTGGTGAAATTTTGTTTTGCATTTCTGTGCAACAATACTAATTCCAGCTTGTGATCAAGGGCTGCTTCAACCTGCCTTGTCTCTTACAGTTTTGTCTCTGAACATGCAGCTGGAGAACCCTGCAAAATGTAATCATGTCATTTGGATCAAATCATGAAGCTTTCAAAAATAAAGAAAAATACATTGCTCTTTCCCCTTCCCCACCAGCACTACAACACTAAATTAACACATAAATGATCTGCTGGCCAGAGCAGAATATGGACCACAGATGTTAACAACCCGGCACCGCTTGCTGTTTCTCAGTGTTGCAGGAGATAGTTTGTCCTGACTGAATTCCCAATGACCTGGAAAGACCAACCAAGTCCAGGCATTTGAACCAATTTTTAACTTCAAATGATGAGTGCTCAGCTACCTGACAGATTCCAGTTCGGAAAAATCCATCTTTCCTGGAGTGATGGAGCAGATGTGTCTACTTTAGCAATGGGTACATGTAGCTTTCCTAACTGAGAGACCTAAGATCTTTCCTTTGCTTTTGAACATGTTATCTTTACCTGTAGCCAGAGGTTGTTTTGGGGCAAAAAGCATTTCAGATGAAAAATAAACAGATAAGCATATAAATATCAGAAAGATACATTGAAATATAAGAGAGATTTAATGAATGTGGAGGATTTCAAGAGACAGTGGGGGTGATACACTATTATTTTTTTAGTGGTCATTACAAGAAAAGTAGGCAAAAGACCATGAGGTAGTCAGTAGAGTTATTGATGCCACCTTTTATTTACTAAGCAGAAACGGGATCTTGGCCTTCTTCCTGTTTGTAAATGTCTTCTCTTAGAGAAATGGTAATGATTCCTATGGGGAAAGATTTTCTTCCTACTTGCTCTGTCTCAGAAGACCTTGATCTGGGTTTCAACTGCTAGTTGAATAAATTTGGTATCATCTGAAGTTTCACAGATTAAATTATGCAATGCATTAAACAAACATGAACAGAACAGAAATAATCCAAGTTGATTTAAGAGGTTAGGAAAATGAGAGCATGTGAGAAAATGAGTGCATGGGGAAAAGAATGTGCAAATACAGCCAAGGCAAAGATGTTAAACCTTCATATCTAATGGAAGAGACAGACCAGAGTGGAGTGGTTCCAGAAGATGATTATATGCTCACTGCATGTAGTGCTCAGTAAAAATGAATGCACTTGTAATCGCCTCTGGAAGTAAAGCTGGCCACAGTAAATCCAGGCCTCCATAAAGACAGAGGAAATTACATGGCATGCTTACTAAAGCTGGTGAAACAATAAAATTTTGGAAGCTCTCATTGCTGGAAAGATGCTGGTAATTTGGAATAAATTTATAGAAAACTGGCAAGAAGTGGACTGCCAGAGATAGAGATACTTGTTTAGAAAGAGGAATCAGAAGATTTAAAAATGTATAACTTGGCAGTAATGTCCAGATATTTTAATAATATGACAAACAAGGGTGGGAGTAATCTGGAGTTGTTTTCAACACTCAGGGATAGAGTTGTCATGATAATATTAAATCTTCTGCAGCTTTGATCCCTGAATGGAATATTGAGGCACATAAAAGCCTCTCCCACTGAAACCACCTTGAAAAATATAAGCACAAACCCACTAAGTTCTTAAATATCAAATACTGTGATTTGAGTAAAAAGGTTTTGAAATAGGAAACCATTTTCTTTTGGTTTTGGACTATTGCTTCTTTTTATTTTGTTTGTAAAATGATAAACATATTCACCTCTTTCCAAGTGTAGGTGCCTTTAAGCAATTTAAAATCACAGTAAACCTCAGTTAATTGACACAAGTTCTCTTTGTTGGTCACTGCTGTCATAATTGCTAGCAGTTTCTTCTGCTGAATATTACAGTACGATAATTTCTGATCTCACACTTGAACTTTGTTCCTAACTAATACCCAAAGAAAGGTGGGTGCTTGGCAGAATGTACCAGTCATTGAGGTTTGTTGTGCCAAAGAGTGAAGTGCTGAGCTAAGGAGGCTGTGTAACGTATAAGCAGATTTTTCTCCTGAATTGAAAAGCTTAAGCTGTGTACTTCTGCTTATGTCAGCTGTAGCACAGAGAGAGGCAAAAGAAGCAATGCTTCAGAAAAAAAAAATAAATAAACTGAAATAATTTGGAGCTTCAAAGATTAAAACAATACTCTGAATTCTGCCCAGTGCCCCAGCAAAATGGTTCAATTTGACACCAACTGCTGTAAATGTAGTTTTTCCTAATATTGAGATTATCAGTGCTGCTCTAAATTATCTAAGTTATAAAAAGAAAATTGATAGTATCATATTCATTAAATAATTAATTAGGGTTAAAATAGGAAATGACCAAGTCCCTCCAAAATAAAAGATTTTATTTATTTATCCAAGCATTGATTTCAGAATTAAGAGCATGTCACTTCTGTTGTTTCCCAAGCACCCAGGAAAAGGCATCACTCCAACAAAGTTTATAGATCCTGGTTCACAAGATACTTAAACTGGTGCCTAATTTTAAGCACTACCCCAGCTGAAAAAAACCTCAGCCTGCATCCCTAAAATGTAGTCATGTGCTTATTAACTTCATCAAATAAGGCTCTGAATTGCAAATCTAGTTCTCCAGTAGGAGCTGAATTCCTTCAAAGCAAATGTCTCTGCTGACCTTTTGGTGTTTCTTTCACTTTATCAAAGTTTAGAAAGCCCTGTTCAGACAGGGTTGGAATGGGGTTTTTTACAAAATGTCTTGGTGGAAATACAGCCCTGATTTGCCGTTAGAAAAGAAAGGCAAACCAATAAACCTATAAGTATCTTGTATTTATGACTTGCAGTAATTTGATTGTTCCTAACATTCACAATGCTGTTGCCTGCATTCTGTTTAGTGTCCTTATCCTGGCACACACATATACCCATGACCCTTCTTTTCTGAATTTTTTTTACCCATGTGATTTTCTAATACTGCTTCATGCTCTTCCTTACTTGGGTCTTTATTTTCATTTTCTTTCTTTAGTAATTTTACAACATATTTGAATTTTATATACCTGCCTGCCCCCTTTCTTGCTACCATCTGAAAATGTGATTAGCACTCTGCACAAAATCCTTCAGTTCAGTTATATAATTTGGGATTGAGAACTGACCCCTGCAAGTCCTAGCTCAACAGCTCTTCTTAGGAAGTCAGTGACCCATTATTATAATTACTCTGTGTTTGCAAATTCTAGACTTCTATAGCTACTTTGAAAGATTTGATTATAAATCTCTTTCCTATCATTTTCTTGTGAGACTATCACATAAAAATGTAGAAGGTGCCTTGCAGAGTAGGTGTTGATGCTCACAGTGTTTTCCCTTTTTGCAGACTGTCAGTACTTTGACACAAGCATTGTGAAATTAAGCATTCATAGCTGAAGACAGACTAAAAATTAATAATTTTCCATTGCATTAATATGTACATGCCGTACGTATTATATATTTAACTCAAGTTTAACGGGACACTTGAAAATCTATATTTAACAAGGAAACAGGAATATAGCATATTTATTTCACAGAAAATTTAACTATTGGGGTTCTTTGATTACTGAGTGCTTGATTTTAAAAGCTGTAGTTTGCATCTTTATTAGTATAATTTGACTATTATTTTAAAATAAATAATAGTGATGGATGCTTAGGAATGTTTTAAATAAGATTCTTCAGTTGTGCAGTGTACAAACTTTTCACTGAGCTTAGCTGAGAGCCAAGTCCTTTTCTAAACATTACAATCTTCTTAGCCTTTTCTGTGGAACAGCTATATTACTAAAATTTAAGTTTATCTCCTGCTTCAACAGTTCAAGTTTTAAATTTCTATACCCCAGGAGCTAGACTGTTATCATCAAATAGGCCACATCTGTCATTATTGGTCTGATTGATCATTCCATGTTCTGGCAGCCCCCTGGCAGAATTCAAAAACCAGATCCAGATCTAGTTTAGATATGAGATTTGTAAACTAATAGTTGAAATTAGAGGCCTGTATTATGTAGTTGTGTTGAGCCTTTCAAATTAACCTTAAGGAATTTATATATTCATATGACAAAGATAAGTACTTGAATCCTGTAAGCTTCTCTGGATATATCCCTCTGTGTTCATACCAAATACATAATGCCCATTTTGGATATAAAGTAACTATAAAGTTATTTGTATTATAGTAAATTAATAAAGGATCACACTCATCTTTCACACTGTCAATATTTTTCTAAAGCAGAAGAGGCATTTGTTAATAAGGAATATGAAGTTTCGGTCCCAAACTTTTAGTGAAGCTGGTCATGCACCTGCTTACTTTGTGCACAAATCATTCTAATGAATTCTAAAGGACTATTCATGTGCATAAGGCTAAGCCTGTGTGTAAAAGCCTTTGCAAGACTGGGCCTAGGTTGTAAACCTGAAACTGATTCAACAGAGAAAAAGCAGACCTTCTAAAAAGTTGAGAAGTGTCACTGTAGCTAAGCTGAACAGGTATGGGCAATGCTAGGAGACCGCATAGTACAGAACCCCAAAAAGTGACCAAGAAGAAAAAGTGGCAAAAGTTATCATAAATATTTTTTTATTTACATTTTATCATACTGAATTTTACCTTAAGCTTATTAATTATTCACTTCCTCTTAATTTCATTATCACTGTGAATTCAATTTGAATAACTTTCTTGCAGGCACTTAGAAACTTTCCTGTTTAAATTTCAGTTATATATTTATATATACATATATATGCATATATACACACACACAGCCTTTATGAAAGAGTAGATCTGCTATGAGAATTGTAGTTGTGAGAAATCATAACTAGGCTCTTTGGAAAACTTGCTTGAGGAGGAGGCAAGACATCAGTACTGTTTCATATGCAAGTGTACAGAAGAGTTTTGCACACTTGTTCGTATTGTGTAATATTCCGTTTTCTGCTTCAAGTGTTTTGTGCTGCATGGCAGTAGTTTATGTTTCAGAGACAATGCATTACCTGCAGGAGCCTCTTAACAAAATCTGGGAATTCCAGTTGTTGTGATGCATCTCCTAAAACAATTTTCTAGGTATTGCTTCCATGAATTGCTTCCACCAAGAACTTCCATAGAATTAGATGAAGCTTTTTAATGTGTTTCATGTATTTAGCATTAAACACACAGGCAATGCTACTAAAATTACCATGAAAAAGAAATGAAACTACTTAAATATAAACTGAATTCCTGCTTGGGACTATAGTTTTTAGCATCTCATATGCTGAGTGTATGAAATAGACATCTTTTGCACCATCACAAAATACAAATATTTTCCTTTACTTAAAGCTAATTGTTGTCTTATCATGATCTAGTCGCTGCTAAAGTGATCACTCAGTGGCCTTTAGATTACATTGACTATGAAATGTCACTTGTTTGTTAGGCTCGCTAAGTTAAAGTTGTTTAAAAAAATAAGAAAAGAGTCTTTTTCTGTAGTTTAATTGACTTTTATTCACACTAAACTGATTCTCTCAGAAAATTCCAGTTTCCTCAGTGTAAAGATTAATTTATTAATCTCAGCTAAGTGAAGAAGAGAACAGGTTAGGCATGGACAAACCATACCAAAGGTGTAGAGAGTGAAGGTGAGAGTCCAGGGATAGCTACTGCTGACTTTATTCTAGTTGTTGGCCTTGGGGGCATGCCTGATCTTTTTCTCCGTTTGATGCAGGAAAAAGAAGGAAGAAGGTACATCTTATAAGACATGGTGTTCCTTTAGTAACCTTTTAAATTATTATTTAAATGAAGATTAAAATTATGGAGTTGGAGAGTATTTTGCTGTTTTATAATTTAGCAGTTCAGGCTGAAGTTTCTTTTGTGTTCTTTCTGTTTTTATACAGGCAGCCTAGAAGATGGACATTTGACAGGCGACAATAGACTGCTCCTTTCCCAGGTATCTCCTGCTTGTTTCCTTTATCTGTGAATAGGAAATGGCTTAAAGGCACCTGTGTTATGAAGGTCCCAGGGGCAGCTGCCTGACTAGTGAATGCCTGATTATGTGTTAACATGCTTTGTCAGATATTGGCAGAATCTGTTCTCTTCTTTTGCCTTTTCAGCAAGGGTACCATTGACAGACTGGCTACCCATTTATAGAAATGTTGTCCATCAAACTGTGAGGAAGGACAATGGTGTTTTTCTGTGACCAGTGACTGTGGGAAACTTTTCTTTGGCTATTCAGGCAATTTTTGTAGCTTGCTCTGAAGAGGAGAGACTGATGAGTGCAAAAAGTACAATTAAGCAAAGCCAGACTTCAATTGAAGGCTGTAGTGTAGTCTGCTTGTTCTCATTTTTTTATTTGGAAAAAAATCTATGGGTTTTCACGTTGCTGTGTGGCATTCAGCGGGGGGCTATTACAATCCTAAATTTTTTTTCTAGACCACCTAATTCTAAGTAAAAATTAAATGTAATGAGAGCCACTTGGAGTTCTGAATATTTTAAAGCATAATTCCCACAGAAGGGATTCGACCTAAACTGTGGAGAGCATCAGTTGGCTAATTATAGCTGCATTTTATATTACAGCAGGTGTCAGATGCAGTCATCTCAATAAAGTCCACATAATACTCTGGAAAATAACAAAAGCTTTTCTTTGAATGTGGGTACTAATTTCTGCTAGGTGTCATATGAGCTCTGATACTTCTCATTGGTGTTAACAAGAGCACTGCAGCACTCAAACATGCTTTTTGCTTGGGATGAATTGATACTGTAAAGCACTTACTAGTCAGCCTTGGCAGATGTCAGTAGTTAATACTAGTGTTGCAGAGGTTGGTATATAATGCAGAGTCCTACTTAAATACTTTTAGATGATGGGCTGGTTTTGAGAATGAGTGTGAACTGTGCACCAACTTGCTTAATGAAAGCTAAATAGACAACAGCAGGATAAGAGTGCTTCCTTTAGTTTCTATCTTAAGTCCTCTGCAAGCAAAGGGTAGATGGGAAAGCAGTAAACTAGGTGAACAAAAACATTAAACTTAATAATCACTTCATGCTGTCATACTATTTTCCCAATTCAATGGAAGCAGCAAGTTTGAGTTACTGAAGTCATTGGTGAGAAAGGTCTTTCCTAGGGCTTAAAATTAAAAATGGTGTCTTCAGAATAGCCTGCGTGTGGTAAAACTACAATCTGTAGAGATCTGGTGTTCATATGACTTCCTAAATAAATTATGAAATTCTGTGATTGCAAGAGATTTGTGTTGTAAAATATTAATGAATCATTAAAATAAATACTGAAGTGCGTTGCATGCACAGAAACCATTGAACACAAGGAACTGAAGGCACAAATGGCAGGGTGAAAAGCACAGGCAGCAAAACCTTCCCAGATGATTGCGCTTGGCCTAGCATGCAATAGAGATGCTTCCCAAGCTTGCCTGAGAAGGAGTAAGATAGGAGACACTTCAGTACAGAACAGCAGGGTCAGGCCACTAGGAGCTTGCTGCTTCTCCTGATGGGGAAAGGATGTACCTGGTTCAGACATGTATGAGGAGACGTGTTTCAACAGAGAATGATACAAAATGTTGAACTAATCGTGCAGGAGGGACAAGCATGTACTAGCAAAACAAAGGAAATTTGATAGATTATAAAATCCTCCAATACCTGAGTCTTCTGGAAGAGCAGTAAGACAATTAATGAACTAATGTCTGGTGCTATCTACCTCACCCTACATTATTTCCTCTGAGAAAAGGTAGTCCAGAGCACCAGACTGCCTTTGTCTCTTACACAGAAGTCCATAGAGAATTGCAGAGGTTATAGAAATAATAAATACAACTTAATGTTATAAGTCTTTTATTTTTAAAATGTAATGAATAAAACTGAATCACAAACTCCAACATGTTGCCTTAGCAACTATGTAAAGAACCAAAATGAATCACAGATTATGAAATATTATTTAATGTTTTGTAGAATTGCAGAATAGTTTGAAGTATAATCTTAATGTATAATCTTACTGCATTACATATTCAATGTACTAACAGGTAGGAAGAGCATGGTCTTGGTCTGAAGACTAGATGCAATAAGTAATTTGTAAAAAATGAGTGAAAGTAAATTATATATATATATTCATATTAGTATGTGTTTCTGGATTAACATACACATATGGTTCAAAAAAGTTTCTAAATACACGAATAAACATATAATCCATCTAAACCTGATCAAAACCACATACAGAAACCAAACACAGAGATGAAAATTGAGGGAGAAATAATTTCTTAGCTAATCTGTACCTGGCATCTGGGGAGCAGAGGGCTGTCTATAGGAGAACTGCTTTAGCTCTCACACATGAGGTTACCTCTAAGAAAAAGACATATGAAAAGGCCTGGTAACAAAAGCCCAATTACAAAAGCTGAAGGCATGATTGCCATTGTATAAATGAATTTACTAATTTACCCCATTTATTCCACATAGCCCCTTTCTGAAACCTTTTAATATTGAGAGAAGCCCAGCTCAACTTGGAAAGCTCTGAGGAATTCTGTGAAAGGCTGGGAAGGTAAAGAAGAGGTTATGTTAACTGCAAGAACTCTCAGTCTGTTTGGGCATTTGGTTGTCTCCCTTTTAGCCCAAAAAGCATGAGGAGACCACCACTGTACTACATTGCTGCTGCACTACTGCTTTTCCATGTCTTAAATTTCTGGGTTTGGGATGTGCTCCTGTGTATGTGATACAGAGCTAGGTATTAAAGTATAAAACCACCTCTTGCCAGTAGACATTCTAATTTTTTTTTCTTCATTTTACAGTAGAAGGTAAGGGATAGTTATCAGCAAGTAGAGGTGCTGCTGTAAGAAGTAGCTACCAATTGTGTCACTCAAAATTTATTACCCTCTGCAGATTACACAAACCTAACAACTTCTTGTGATGTCTCTTAAGGATTCTATGGAAGAAGGCTTCTGACAGTTCCTCTGGTAATGACTGCTACTTCCCTATATATGACAAGAGTTTTATGTGTGTGTAATTCTCCTTGATTATTCTAAAAAAATGAATGTGTCTGGGATAATTTTGTATATCACCTATTATGAAAATTGCTTTTGTGGCAAGCAAAATCAACTGCTCCATGACCTACACTTCTTGATATTAGAGGTTATATGAAACTTACTGCTCTCTCCTTTCTCCACCATTATTGCTACTTCTTTCCCTCCATTTTTACTCTTAGATTACAGAGATGTGATTGCACAATACAAGCAGCACAGATGGCAGCTGAAGGTCTCTATCTGCCAGGTGTCTGCATAACAGCTGAGCCAATGTACACAGCTGAGCACAGCTCACTTTCTGACATAGATGTTCAGCACCATTTCTCTGAATCATAGCCTTGCACAACCTTTGGAAGTACCTCTGGGAAATTTTAGAGTGTACTCAAGTACACAATGCTTTGGCAGGCAGAAAACAGAGGAAGTCTTGCTCTGAATTCATTGTGAATGCTCAGAAGAAAGAAGTACTTCCTGCATTTTCTGCTGTGGATGCAAAGGGTGGGCTTGAGGATGTAAAATGCTGGGAAAGTGTAGACTCTATAGAAATACATCACCTATAAATATAAAAATATATAAATAATCACCTATACTCAGAGAAAGTCTGTGGGAGATCTGCTCAGGTTTGCTGACGGACTCTGGTAGAGAAAGGAAGATGAATCTTTCGAGCTAAGGAGGAAATTCTGTGGTCCTGTAATAGCCAAGAGAGAACAACTGGCTTTTGTAGTTTGGGAGTGCAGTATTATGTCAGTCAGAGCTCTGTGAAACTCTCTTCCTCTTATTAGGGCTCAGATGTGTCCAACAGCTCCTTTCTGAATGAGGTTCACAAATTAGGTCTCACAAGAAGTGATGTGGTCCAATACATGCACCATCCTGTGACTGTCCCCAGAGAGATGCACTTATCTGTAGACATGCAGATATGCACCCATGAACAGTGCAGACACGTCCAGCCTAATGCTGCTGGTCTCCATGTGCAAACAGGTGCAAGAGGTTGGAGATTGGGAACCTTGGCTGAAGGGGAGAAAGACATCTGAGGAAGAAAGAAGCCAGGTGATGGCTTACATAGGAAATAGCTTTGGAAAGAAGAGGTTAGCACTGTATAGGACCAAGAACTTGAAATAGCTCAGGGAAAAAAGGAAAGTAGGAATGTGAGAGGGAGTTCTGGCATGGTGTCTACTGTCACTGACACTTTCAGAGACCAGAAGTGGAGCCAAAGCCTTATATCTGAGAAGGGTTTGGGCTTCTCCAATAGTTTTATATGTTACATTATTTCATTGTCTGCATGAAACATTGAAGCTGTTTACAGTGCTCTAGGTCAAAGAAGCTGGGGAGGTCTGGGGAGGAAGGACATTTCCTTGAGTAGCTTCACATGATCAGCTTACAGAAAGGGGTGGAGAGTGGCAGAAAAAAAACACATGGGAAAGAAGAAGTGAAAATTCCCAAAGCATTCTGCCAAACATTACAGCTATCAGGAAGATCACTGGTGCATAAGGGAATGGTAATATCCCAAGGGTGCCAGCAGTGATATTCATTGTTTGTAATGATTTTGTATCAAGATACAGAGACAAGTTCACCCATTACCAGCACTGAGAAGAACTGAGTTATGGTGTCTAATGGTGGAGAATTTATTTCCTAGATCCAAGCCTATGAGAGTGAAACAATGCTTCTTCCTTCCCAGTGTGAAAGATGTCTCTTCTTTGAGAGCTCACTTTTTTCTTTCATTGAAGAGGAAAATAAAAACATTTTTGTAAAAATTATGAGTAAACACTGTGTCTGTGGACATAGTTTCATTTTACTTTAGATGAGGGATGAAAGATCATGAAGTATCTTCATCTGGCCTTCCTTAAACCACACTACCTTTAAACATATATTCAGGAAAATACAGTTTGAAGTATTAAAAACGTTTAAAAAGACTTTGCAGGTAATGTGTGTGTGAAGGTTCAAGCAATCATCCAAGGCCAGAGTACTTGAACAACTGAGGAACTGTTAAATTACTGTGATCTTAAAAATGATTACTGTAATACTTTAGAGAATACATTTGCCGTAACAAATATAGAACATATTTTCTAATTTCTCTTATGGTTATCAAGGTCATTCCATGACAGAATGCAAAACGTTTTATTTTTCTCATTCAGATAGCGTTAGGTGCATAAATTCTATAGCTAATATAGAAAGGCATTTAAAAGTTGAATTTTATTAATGGAGAGATTATGTCTTTGTCCAATATCATACAATAATTTTTATCTTCTGAATGGAGTTTAACAATACACAGGCTCAGGCTAGCTTTATTCCACTAATACATGCCATTTCCAAAAGTGTGTTGCCTTATATGTTAAACACAGTGCACACACAATTACCCTAGCATTCCTTGAAAATTAATTTCAAATCCACATTTATTGAAGTGCCTTGGGGCAAGAACCATCTTTTGTTATTAAACAATGCAAACAGGATCTTGGTCCATAATTGGGGCTCCTAAGCACTGTGAATTCTTTCACCAGTGTCTCACATTCTCTTTCTCTCTCTCTTTGTCCCTCTGCAGATTATGCCAGTGTTTACAAAGGTTGGGATCCCTTGCATCCTCATCAGTTTTTACATTTGCCCAAGAATCAGATTCAGTTTAGCCTAGCATTCTTCACAAAGATAAAAGGGTGACAGATCCTGACACATCTGTGCTTTTGAAAAGTAGGAAAGCTGATTTGATGCATAAACCCTATGCTAAAGCTGTCTCCAAGGTGAAATTGCACCAGTCTTGGAACAAAAAGTGGAAGACTGATATTTAAACTACATACAGTGATATACTTGAGCACTCTTCCTTGTTGTATAGCCAGAAAATGCTGTAATAGCCTTATTTTTCAGTTTTTAACTACTGAAAATTAGCTTTAAATATGACTTTTCTGTGATCAAAAGACACCGAAGACACCTGATTTGTGTCTTAGGTGATAGTCAATCTTCTTCTCGCTATGGGCTTCTTACAATATTATTTCAAATTGTAATAGTGGGCAAGATATATTATTGAATGCTTATTTTTCAGTTTCACTACCTGGGCAAACATATGAGTCATATATTGATCACTGAATCACTAAACTTTAATGCTTAATTTATACATGACAGATCAGTATATTAGATAATAAATAAATGGGTGAATTTACCAAGGTGTTGATAATTTTTTGTGATTTTGTTATGTGACATGGATATAGGAAAATGGGAATGAAATGTGAAATTATTAAAGAAATACAAAGAGCCAGAATGGGTGATCCTGACAAACTAGAAATCTCTTTCTAAGCTCTGATACTTTAGCCTGCAGTTAAAAAGAGCTTTGCCACTGAAAGAGCATTGTGACCATAATGCTTATTCCCCAAACAGGAGTGGTGTAGCAACAACTATTCAGTCACAGGTTCTTAGCTTGTTTGTATAGTATAAAGCCAGTAGAAACCATTGCAATTCTCTAGCTGGACCTCCCACATAACATATGAGATTTTCCTGGCATTAATTCCTTTGGAAATTAGAGTGTATATTTGAGAAAAAAAGCTAATCTTGATTATAACATTTCCAGAGATAAAAAATCTACCAAAATGCTGAATATGATGTTTCAGTTATTATAAGCAAAATGAAAAAAAAAAAAGTGTCCTCTAGTTTGAATTTATGTAGAATTTAGTTTAAACTGTTAAGTCTTGTTAGACGTTGATTTGCCCAGAATAGAGACATTGATTAATCTTCATCCTTCTTTAGTAAAAACCTCATAGAACTTGGATGAATCAACTTTAACTTGCTTTCTGGGTTTCTTTACTGAAAGAAGGTAGTGTGCAGAAAAGCATATGAATTTACGGTGCTTGAACTCATGAGCTCTGGCTTGCCAGGCATACCCATCTGATCAGCTTTAAATAGCCAAGACAAAAACTACCTCAACTTAAAGACAAATTTAATGTTGAGATTTTTTAATTTAACTTTGAAATTAAACAAACTGCCTCTAAAAAGGCTGAAACAATAGCACATGAAAAAGTCTCTACTATTATTCAATGCTCCTGTATACATCTGCATATAGTTCACATCACGCCACAGTTACAATTATCATATATACATCTGGCCAGGCTAAACTTTATATTCTCAGAAATATACAGTATGTTTATACTCCCATGTGGTCTGGTCAAGAAGCAGAATTATATCATTTGAGTTACAGTCTGCATTGCACATATGCCGTAGCTGTAGTTTGGTTTCTTCCTAAAACTGATGTATTTTGTTCCAATGAATTAGTTTTCAGAGAAGGAAACAGTTTATGCCAGCATCTTTTAATTTCATTATTAATAGAAGAACATCAATGGAATCCTCACCATCAAGGAAATCACAATTAGAGGCCAGAAAAAGGTTGAAGAGATAGAGGTACAGCAGAATGTCAAGGGAATCTTGCTAGCATTTTGTCTCTCGTGACATGTTTCACAGAAGTCACAGAATTAGTAGCCTGGTTATGGGTCTGGACTGTAGAACTACTGACAGGCATGTGACTGAATGAAATTGCAGGATGAGGGGAGAGCACAGTCCCACACTGAAAATCTGTATTTTATTGCTGAACACCAGAGATGATAAGGGTCCTCTCCCCCAAAGAAGACCATTAGAAAGATTCAACAACTCAATTTTGTAAAATATTGATTTGGGCAGCTGGTGTTACCAGCGTGATCATAGTATTTCAGAAGTCTTTCCAAAGCAATGCTGAAATGAATTACAGGTGGTGTGTCAGTGAGTCCCTGCTGAGATAAACATGCAGTTCCTAAGACAGGCATTCTTAAAGGTGGAAAATACATGCCTGATGGTGATTTTGAATCATTTAACTAGAAATATCAATTACATCAGTAGCTTGATGTAACTCCTGATTTGAACTTAAGGCATCCTTAGAAAACTCTTGAAACTGAGAAACTAAAGAGCTACAGGTTGAGCTTTAGCACACTGCTTGAGAGAGAATTCTCATCTGAATTTCTGGGTTTGTTCAATATCCTCTGGGTTACTGACAACATCACAGATTTTTGATTCTGGCTATCCTATTGAGAGAATTCCTTTCAGCTTCCATATTCTGTGGCCAAACCAGGCCATATAAAACCATATGTTGCTTGTTTGAATCCCGTAACCAAACAATGCAGGTGACTCAGTATCTGGTTTCTTCTCAGGCATTTTTGCCTGAGATGGCTAATACCAGTGAGATTAATTTTAGGCTCACAAATGAGCTATTTCAGTCTTCCTCCCAACCCAAATCCCCCCCTTTTTGTTTTAGTTGGGCTTCTAGCAGTGGTGCCTTTGAAATTCCATAGTTTCTTCTTTTCAAAGTATTTTCTCCTCAAAGTCTTGATCCTGTTCTCTACATCTCTGTGTTTTGTACTGTGTAAGTGCTCATTTGCTTCCTCTTCCACTCTGTCTTGTAAGGGCAACACCTCCTCTGATTTCTTTGAGACAGAGGTCTATCTGGTGTTCTTGTACTTTATTTTCAGAGCACTGCACATGATTTGGAGAATGTTTGAGTTCTCAGATTAAGGCTATGTCAAGAGTAATTTTTGAAAATCTTCCTGCATATTGACATTCCTTTAATTTTGTCAGTCTTCACCTTGTTTATCCCAGTTAGGATTCCTCTCATCTGACACTCAAAAGAAGTAAGAGTTTGAAGGACAATTTGACATTAACGTGTTTATAACATACTAGCTATAGCATTTGGGCCTCAAACAAATGTCTGCATATGTCTTGGAAGAAGCCAAAAACAAAATACTTCTGTGCAAACTAATTCTGTTTTGTCATAATATTTCCAGAATTGCAGTCGGCTATAAATTTCCAGCATGAAATTTAACATTCAAATTGCAATCTCAAACTGCTACTGATACTGAAGAGGAAATAGAAAAAGATTAGAGAAAGAAATAGGGAAAGTTTTTTAGCTAAATCTGCTCCAGTGTATATTACGTAGTTGGGTCTTTTGATAGTGATATGTTTAATGCAAATGGACACAATAATGAAACTACCTGAACAGATATATAGTAATCTAAATTTCATAATTTCACATCCTAAAAAAAAAATTTCTATTTTGTGTGCTGCACAATTAAACTTAGGTCCTTTAATTTATTTATCTTAGTCAAGGATTTCAAGAAGGCTTACTTCTCGCAATCTTGGATATCTCCATTTTTTCAAGTTAAATTTGGGGCTTCTTTAAAATGGGATTGATTTTCAGATGTGTAAGTACTCACCCGGTTGCTGTAGAGCACATATTTAAAAGGTTTATTTCTCTGGTGTTCAAGCATAGAGACACTCAAAATTTTCAGGTTTTTTTCTGACAAATCTTGATGATACCACATGTTCATATTTTAAAGCACACAAAGTTTTCTGAGCTGAGGTACAACAAATTGTAAAGGATAGCATCATGATGCTGGATGCATCAGAAACCTGTGAGTGAATTGTTAGTGGTAGAGAAGGGAGAGGTTAAGAAACTGTGTGCTGTAATTATCAGATTAGCTCCCTGGTGAACATGTTGCAGAAATTATTTATTTTTGCATACAAAAATACTGTTTTTAAATCTGGATTCTGGGACCTTATATTCGAAGGGGCTGAACCTCTGTAAATCATTAAAGCACCTGAGTAATTCCACTTACATTAACAATACTGCTTCAGCATCTGCTTAGAGTTATATACGTGCTTAAGTACTCTGTTGGGACTTAAATGATGTAGGTTTGGATAGCCTAATGTTGTTATTTCTTATTGTCACAAAATATATATAAAATGGAAATTCAAACCCCTATCATTAATACCTGTGTTTTTCTACTCCTATTTGTTTCAGAATAATAAAGTTTTCCTCTTAGAAAAATTACTTATTTTTTCCTCCTACCAACATTATAGTACAATATATTAGTCCTTGATTAAAAAATTTCCTGAATACTTTCTGAAAATTAAAACAAAATGTATGGTACCTTTTTGTCCTCTGATTATGTATAACCTGAAAGAAATTCAGTAGTGAAGCATGACCTTTCATTCCTGAGGCAATATTAGCTATCCTTCATCAAGCTGCGCTTTCCTAAATGGTTCCCATTTAATGTCCAGAAATGCTTTTTAAGATTCCCTCCTTCCAAAAGGCATCAAAACTAAATGGTCTATAATTTTCTGAAGTGTTCCTTGAGTCCATCTTCAATAATGACATTATATTGGCTGTTTTCCAACCATCAGGCCTTTTGCTGACTAGAACAACTTTGTGAAGTGTCTGCAAAACTTGAAGTAATAACACCCACGTTTGGAGGTGGGGTATTTCAGAAGTATTGAATATTGTTAGCTGTTTATTAGTGGAATGTTGTTATTAAATGCGAATATATTATTATAACATACATTAATTATTCATTTCCCTTTCCCAAAACCATCCATGTTTCATCTAGAATACACTCACTTGAGCTATTCAATGTAAATCCTATGCATGCCTTAAATGTTCTTTAAAAGAGGTGTTGTTTTACAAATAGCGAAAGAGCTATTAAAAAAAATCCAGTAAGAAATTTAACAATAATGCAAAAGGGTGAAATCACTTTGTTTACTGCATTGTCTTTTAAACTGAAAGACAGTGTTCATGGAACCGATTTGGAAAGAACACTAGCACAAAGTTGAAGAGATATCCTTGCTATTTAATATATATTCCTTTCATTCTCAGTGCTCCAAAACTAAGATACGAAATAAGTGGGGGAAAAAAATTAGATGGAGGGCATGTACAACTGTTTAAAAAGCTGGATATTAACAGTGCTTCTTGTACACTTGTAGGCATCATGGTCTGTGTGCTCTATGTACACCGGATAAAAACCAATAGCTTGGTAGCTCCGCCCCTCAAGTGTTACATTTGTTTTCAAATAAGTTTAGTAGCAGTAGTGGCTGACATTTCTGTGTACTGGGTCATATGTCACTACAGGAGTTTAAACCTAACTGTTCTATGTCCATATAATAAAACAATATATATAATAATATATAATAATAATATAGATATAATAAAAAGTGGTTACTGCCCCACAGAAACTATTTTTTGGAATAGCGGAAGGGAAAAAAGTCTGGATACTGCAAAAAGAGGACACAAGACAACAGCAGGCTGTCAGTCACTAGCAGTTGCTATGAAATTACTTTTGAGGGCTCCTCATTAAGTCAGTGCTAACTGAGTGACCGTAAGCATCCTCCTGGCCGAACCAAATGCAAGGTAAAATACTTCACATGAAACTGCTTTCCATCAAAATAAGGCTATGTGCATATATGGTCAATTGCTACAGCTCAGTTGATGTTCAGTACTTTGTTAAGAGGTGGTACTGCAAGATGTCTAAGCCTTGTGTTTTGATTAGTAATTTTTGTGAAGTTTTTGGTGGTTTGTTCAATACATTCCTCCAGCACTTCATTTGCAATACAAATTTTCATTTTAAATAATTCATACTTAATTACAGTAGTTGTCAGTTTATGTGGTCCTTTTCATTCTTGAAATGCTTTAGAAGCATTAATTCCCACAAAGTTTTGAGAAGCAATTAAGTATTAATGTTCCATTTTTACAAACAAAAACCAGAAAATACAGAGGTTGGGCAAACATTTCAGAGCATCAACTGTAAAATTAGGCACTGACTAGATAGAGACTTGATCTAATTTTCAGAGGCACTGAAGACATTTGCATATTCAGAATGGAAACTTTTGTCCTAGTAGTTAAATTCATAAAGACTCTTGGATATCATATTACTGAGCATTACAAGTTTTTAACTACTCAGGATCAAGATATGGGAGGAGTTCATTAACTCAGAATGTTTGCAGCAGGTGAGCACGAAGCTGCCTGAGCTAACACAAGAGAAAGACTGATTTCCAGATTCTCACAATTCCAGCTGTATAAATAACCCTTTACAAACTTCTTTCCACGTGGGCTGAAGAACTCTGCATCCTTTCCTAGCATGAAATGCTTAAGTAATTTCTGAAGAAAAAGGAGATGGAGAGAACTGGGGATTGGAGTATGATCTATTTCCTCAAGTACTCACAAGACTGTGCACATTTTAGGACTGCCATTTAACAGCTCCGGCAACCAGTGTAGAATTTGTGTCCCAAGAAGAGATTTCTGCCAAACGGTGAAGCTCTTGGGAGCTGTGGTTTTGACCTTGCTTTGTCTCTCAGCCTAAGGAGAGAGCTGAACTTGGGAGAAATGCTCTGATCACCAGGGTAAGGTACAAAAAACAGCTCAGTACATGCCTTTGGTTTTAATAAAATAAATATCCAACATTAATTTCCACACAGAATCAGTCTCCTAGGTACACACTTCACATGCTCTGAGCACAGCTACTATTTCAGATTTCTCAAAAGGCTTAGGTGAGATGCACCCAGGTTCTTGCTGTGAACAGGAGGAAGTGGACGTGTGAGGGCCTTATGCTGCTGCTGAAAGGGGGCTGCTGCTGAGCATTAGTGAACATGTGTAGAAAGAGGTGTTTAAGTAGTGAGAATTTTAACTGGTAAGATCTCTGGCCTATAGGACTGGGTTCCAGCTTTGAAGGGTTTGACAAGCATGATATTGACACTACTACAAATATACATGCTAAGGATATGTCTGTGATAGTTATTCTCAGACATTTTAAGTCCCATTAGCCATTTTTTCTTGTTTGCATCATATATCTATGGGATGTTTGGTATTTGGTGTAAACAAAAGTTGATAGCATAGGATTTCTATTTCATGAACATAAAGGTAAGATTTATCCCAAGTTTCCTTGTGGGGCAAGGCATTTCCTCCTGTGAATCATGTGACAGCCTTGGCTCCTAGGCAAGCAGCCACCTATAAATAGTAAAGGAAGGAGGTACAGAAGGACTCAGAAGCAAAGAATAGCAAATGGCTACATTTATGGTGAGAGTGTGTAATTATCTTCCAGTGCAAATTTCTGCAGAAGTGTAGAAAGGTGTGGTACAGTGAGAGTCAGACTGAGCTTCATACCCTGAGCTGTGGCAGAGTTTGCAATAGTGAGGTACATGGCTGGTGATCAAGTTTAAGTACTCACAATTCCTAAAAATATTGTGGGTCCAGGGTTGAAGGTGACTGTAGCATTGATCCCAGCGCAGGCAAGACTGGACTGAATTATTCAAAGCTACAAAGGGAATTTGTGGCCAGAGCTAAAATCAGATGTTAGGTTTTTAAGCTTCTTCAATCTGTAGCCTAGATCACTGCACCTTACTTCTCCAAAAAGCTCAATCAAAACATAAAAGTTCAGAATGGCACTCAGTGTTTAAGAAAAATCACATAACAATGAAAAATGAGGAAAAACTGATGTGCAAATTGTTAAGAGCCATTTATATACATACTATTAGGAAAGGATTACATGCATCGATGAATCAGCGGTTTTAATCAGATGAAAATACTTTTGAGCACAGTTCCAGTGTGATGAATATGCTAGAGTTGTAGATCACCAGGAAGAAGATTAATATTCTGTGTATAATTATACACATTTCTTCTCAATTCTTTTTTTGACAGCAAAGAGGATTTAAAGCAACAGTCATTCACTTCACATGAGCACAAAGGAAATGTATGGGGAAGCATGCAACTGCCTGCTCCCCACCTGCCAGAGAGCTTCCACCATCTCTTTGGAAAACAATTTTTTCGTAGTTTCCTGTCTACTCCCATCCTTCTCCCCTGAGTTTGCTCTTATGGCCCCATTCAACTTTGTTCTTCCATCTTTTTTTAGGAACAGAGAGGCTCCTGGCCATGGATATCGAGTTCTGGATAGTTACCCCATGCTGGCAGTGGTCTCACACTCTGTCCCCAGCATGAGATGTCTTACTGTAGCTATGTGGTGACTCTTGACAGTGGAGGTTTCTGTGAGTCCATCTGTAAGAGGGCCTGCACAGGATGAATAGCTTGAATATTTAATTTGCAGCTGTTTAGAGAATATGTCTGTATTCAAGTCTTTGATGCTTTCCTCTTTCATCAGTGAGTGATGCTGTACCTTCTTGTACACAACTACAAACTGTCCATCTTCAGCCTTGCTTGAGGCGTGTCTCAGTGTTTTCCCTGGCTGGTCTGCACACTAGCTTGCCAGAACAGGCAGTGATCTCTGCACAGATGTAACTGTTTTAAATGAGCAGTCTCTTCCATCCAATTTCCATTTGAAAAGAAGCAGATGAGCCTCCTACTGGGATGAGAAGTTGTGTGCCCCTATCTCAGCCATTTGACACTATTAAGATGAAACATTTGTGCTGTGTTGTTTTGTGTATTGAGGTGGAGTGTGAACTGCAGTTTGGGCCAAACTTGAGGTTTCACAGGACAGCATGAAGTCATTCTGTGTACCATTGAACTATCCATAATACTCTGAAGGCTGGGTGCTCTGAGGTTCCCCACTTGCTATCAGTGGAAGAGCTCAAAGTGCACCCTGAGGGATGGATAGTGACTGGGCAGTGTAGATGATAAAGACACTACTGGGCATGTGATAACATAGCTGTAGTTGTTTCTGCATCTGTGTGTCAATGGTCATTAATTTGCATTTATTGACAGCTTGATACCATCACAAGTCTACAACACAGCAATCTCAGTAATGTAAGAACAGCAGCCAACCCTATTTCAAAGAACTGATTTGATGGCTCATCGTAAATATCAATTAGCAAGATCAGGTCTTTAGTGATGATTTTTTAAGCATTACTGTTAATTTTCTTGTTGGATTTTTTATAGCCATCATCTGTTGCTATCAGACAGTGTTAATGTGATACGCAGTGGTGCTCTTAGTAGGAGCAAAATGAGAAAAACATTTTTGTATTGCACACTGATAGCTACTAATTACCTTTGCTGGGGAGAACTCCATTCTTTGTTGAAGAAGTATTTAAATACATAAACTGGCAGAAAATCATGTAAGGTAAAATGATTTCAATTTTATTTCAAACTCCACCATTTCTAATAAAATATCTGACTTTTGTTGGAGCTGTTTTCCACAGTGCATCCACGCCAGTCATCTAGATGAGGAACTCTTTCAGAGGACTACCCAACTCCTCCTGACATCAGTTAGAACAGGAATGGGGTGCACATTGGTTCCCAGTTCAGGAGTGCTCTTTCTTTGCTGTTTGCTGAAGAATATAAATAGTCTAGATCCCTGCTGCAAATGTAGTGGGGGATCAAGATAGCTCAGCCACAAAGCGTTCCTCCTGATGGCAGCATTTTTTTGGAAGGGAAAATTGATCCAAGCTGACAGCTGTGCTGGAATGGCTAGACTGCAGCTAAGTCGTTTAAGGCCAGTTCGGGTATGTCACCCAGCATCACAGCCCAGACACAGCATCCCCTATGCAAGGAAGTCTCACTTCAACTAAACAGTTATTGTGCTATTTTGTTATTGCAGGACACTAAGACAATTTGGTTCAGAAGGTATTAAAAATAATGACAGGTATAAATAAAGGAACATATTCTAAACATGAAGAGGGTCTTTTTGCTCCTGCAGTCCAACAGGACTATAAAATGGCCCTGAAAACAACATCCAAAATCACTTTTTAGATTCCAAAACTTCTACAGAAGCTGAGAGAAGGGATAAGATACAGCTACTGGTGGCTCAGAGAATACAGAGGGACCCTGTCTTGCACTGCAGCAATGCCCACAGTGGAGCTTAGCCAGCTCTTTGGAGGCCAGCTCATCAGGTGGTCACAACCCAGAATGTAGGTCATAAACATCTACAGATATTCAAATGTAGCCATCAGTGCCCAAGTGGCAGCAACTGAATGCTCACAGGTATTCAGCATTAAGTGAATTGATAGTTTCACTTTACTTTTTTGCTGGTAATGGTCTACTTTATAGAAAATACACCTGCATGTGGCACTCTTGTTAGTACTTCCAGCAGTGCAAAAATGGAATGTGTCTGGAGAGTGAGCTGCCCAGGATCACTGTAATAAACCTGTGGCTCAGGAAGTCTGCACAGCCTCTGTCCCTAGCTACCTGTAGTTTGGACAAAGGGGTTAGTATGCTTTGTTATGTTACCAACAGAGCTGGTAGCATACTCTAGTCATGTTCCTATGCACACCAAAAAGGTGCAGGATCCTGGTGCTTTTTAATTTTTTTATACTTATAAATGCATAGAAAGAGAGAAGCCACCAGCATCAGCTTATCTATTCACATTTTTTCTCTTGCACCAGATTTTGTCTCAAAAACAAACATGATGGCATGGAATACTTTTATTTTAAAACTGGGCTCATCTGTTTCTCACCATCAGCTGATGAGGGAAGAAGAGGCAGTAGCTACTACATTATCTAATGCTTGTCTGAGCATATGTGCACTTCTGTATAATGTCTAAGCTTAAATAGGAGAGTTGGAAAGCATCTCCATCCAAACGAACTTGTAAGCAAAGACACCTTTCCAGAACCTGAGAAGTGCATCTGCCAGCTTGCTGACACCAAAGAGGGATGTTCAGCCCTGGTAGCCCACATGGCCAAGCGAGCACCCTCACTTCTAGACAGCTTGGTTGTATGAAATAGCAATTAAGTGCTTAATTCTTTGTGAAGGTTTTAAGATGAAGCAGTTTCCTTCTGATCTGACAGATCAGAAATCGGTGGCTAAGCACTGAAGCATGGGGTCATTCTGTACTGGCTAATTTCTCTCCCCATCTGTTACAAAGCCCATTTTGAGATGAGTTTAGCCCAAAAGGTGCTTTAAAGCTTGGCAATGCAGTAGCCACATATTTTGTGGCTTTAGCTTCTAATCCAAAATCTTCCTTTTTCATTGCCTAAATATGTTTAGTGCGTCTAAAAATCAGGTCACGTACTAACTTCTTATATATGAATATGGCATCTGCAGCCTTTACTAACAACAAGTTTCTATTTTCTTCCGTCTCATTGATAAAGATATTGAATAGCACTGAACTAAGAATAGATCTATGTGGAACCCCATTATATAATGATGCCCTCTGTGCAATTACTTTCTGGCTGTATCAGCCTTTTCACGCCAGTTAAAATTTGCTACACAGTTTTATGTAGTGTCACATTTAACCAGAAGGTCAGAGTATAAGGTAAAATAGCTCAGTTATACTGAGCGACTCCCTTTAGCAACAGAACTTTTCATTTCATCTAAGGATGTAATCAGTTCTATCACTAATTTTCCGTGAAAACTCATTCACTGAAATGGATTAGGCTATTGTCTTTGTAACCTTACTGGTTAGATCCCATTCTATTCTATATCCCAGTATTTTGTCTGGAACAAATATAAGGTCACTAGATTTTTACTTACTTTGGTAATGTGTAGGCATTTTTGAAAAATGATAATGTGTTAGATGTTTTCCAGATCACTGAAACTTTGAGAGCATTGCAGTATTTTTAAAAGATTCTTCCATAAAGAGTAGAAATCATTAAACACGTTTTCTTTGGAGTTGTATCTTCTACCCACTCACTGCTGTCATCCCAGCTCTCTCTATGTCCTCTAAGTCTTTCCCAATACATATCATTCCCTCTGTGTTTCTAGCTCTCCTCCATCACATCACCTAGCTCTCCACTGTCTTTGATTTCTGACATAGTTGTCCCAGCTCCTTTCCATCTCCAGTACAACATGTCCAGTACAACAAAAGCTCCATGTACTCCATGCTCTCTGTATTCTTCTTTCCATGTTTCCTACCTCTGTATTTTATCCTGCCAGCTGGGGAAAAGCCAGCACATCTGGCACAGACATGCTGGCTGGCTGGCTAGTACATGTGTGATCACTGAATTAGCTGGCTGCTCCTGAGTGTAAGGGACAATGAATTCTCCTCTGTGCCATGAATAGGCTTTCTGTTCTACCCAGACAGTATTTTATTTTAATTAAATGTGGAGGAAATTAATTCTCTTTGCCACTTCTGTGCTTCTGCTGAATGTTACATCAACTAACCCAAAGGGTGAAAATTATTTGGGCATTGGGGTAAAGTGTGGGGATGGAAAGGAGAACTAATGGCCAGATGAAGGGCCAGCCACACAAACTGCATTATTTCTTAAGCAACACAGATAAATCAACCTTAGAATGCCTCTTTGACCAATTGCTTTAAAACTCTGCATTTAATGTTGTGCCATTCTTCAAATCTGAACATCATTTAGTGTCAGTGTTTAGTATAAACATTCCTTATCACTGAGAAAATAGGAGGTACTTTTTTAGCACTGAGATATCGCTCAGTTTCTTTCCAGTTGCCAAACAGAAGAATTTATATCATGCGTTGATATGAATTAATAGTATATTTTTACAGTAATGGGTCTAATATCAACTTCAAACACAAAAGAGAAAAACATAGCACATATACTTCATAACACAACCCTGAGATTAAGAGGGTCGGTATTAGTTCAGAGGCTTTTGCTGGAGACCTGTAAAAACCACAGGCTATAACTTGTGCTGCCAAAGAATGCTCTTGTTAACTTGACTCATATGAAACCCCTTCAGTTTGCCAGTATTGTGCCCTGAACTGCCCCAGACTAGGAAAGTGCACTTCACTTAATATACATATAAAAATACTAAACAACATAAATTCTTCAGCAAGAGCTTGAAGCAGTATCTGTGCTACAATCGTATATCACATTAACATTTCATGTTATTACTGCCTCGCAGGTGCAACAATCCTTGGTCCTTGCCCCTGTGGGAGAGCAGTGGTTGACTTCTATTTCTTTTTTTAACTGTTTACATTTTTACTTCAATCATAGTTTGTCTTATCTCTCCCTCTGCAGGAGGGCAATCATCAGTGAGATTTGCCGCGAATACATTGTGGCTGATGTATCTAATGGAACCTGCACTTATAGCCAGACCTGTCAATAACCCTAGCACCATTACAGTAGATAGCTTTTCACAAGATTGGCTTCTTCTTGGAAAGATTATTCAGTACCATATGCGCAAACAACAGCAGCCATTATTGCCCTTTATTTCCCACCTCTCCTTTTCTTAGACTAGCACATCTCCTTATTATTATTTGACAGCAATGAAGAATAGCCCAATCTTTGCCATCATTTGGTAACAACAATTCTTAGCACTTTTCATGTTCAAAGGGCTTTGCAGTCATTATCTAATTAATCTTCACAACAGCTCTATGAGACTGGTAAGAAAGGTTTAGCCTCATTTTATAGATGGGTAACTGAAGCTGTGAGTTTAGCCGCTTGATTTTCAAAGGTGCTGTGCATTCTTGGCTCCCATTGAAGTTAATGAGAGTGCAGAGGGAGCAACATCTCCGGAAATAAAGGAGCTCGTGCAAGCTTGCAGAGGAGGTTAATATCAGCATGCAGTGGGCATTCCTTGGTCCCAGACCTGTGCTCAGGCTGTTGGGCCAGGCCTCCCTCAAATCTGGGTTGTCACTGGCAATCTGGCCATTAGACCTCGGCTATTCAAAGCTAGCTTTGCATTTAGATGTTTAAGTGTTACAGAGGAATATTTCAGAAACTCTGCCATTTAAGTTTCACCCATGGGGTATTTTATCTGTCCTCACTCTAGACAAACATACCTTTAATCTGTTAAAGATATCACTATGCAACACAAGCACTAGGTCTCACATACATTGATTCACTTGTAGTTTTATGACTACATTTTACAGAAATTGCACTTATTTTGAAATACTCCCTAAGCACTAAGGAACACAGACAGAATGCATTCTCTAATGCTTCCCTAATTCATGGAGGTGGCTGCTTTACCAGTCACTGTCAGATCCTTAATCAGCAGAGTTGTAAAGCTTGTAGATATTCAGCAAAAGTGCTTAATAAAAATCATTTAATTCTAAATTACAAGAGTGCACTTAACCCTAAAGATATTAAAACTGATTGTTTGACGCACTGCACTGAGCGGCAGAAATTTAAAAATAAAAGCTTTCCTTACTTGCATCAAAGTGAATAAATCATCTAGCCTTCATATCCTAGTGCCATGATACTATGCTGTAATAAAATAATCCATTTTAGAGCTTTAAGCTGTAAATATAAAGTACTTCAACCTGACTGGTGACAACAGGAGAAACTGGGTTTTGGAGAAAAGAGCAAGCATTATGGCTGGCATTCCTCTTACGTGGTTCTTGAAGACCATCTGTCTCTGTGTACTTTTCTGCAATGGATTTATAAATCTGTTCTATAGTCTGGCTGGTGGTACTACATAGTGGAGTGTCGTAGTGGCTGTAAGATATTTCTGATAATTTATTATAGAACATCTACATCTCTCCATTGTAAAATTCACCATAAGCTGCTTATTTCACCCCTGTGTGCATATGTATGAACATGTTTACGTTCACCAGTCCCACCTGATACATGCACAGGTGTGTACACACGCTCGCACACTCATGCACCACACGTGCACACAACCCCCTTCCCTCCACTGAGATGGTCAACAAAGTTCAGATTTTGGGTGAGCAGAGATGTTGGTGTTTATTTGCATCATATGAAAAGTAATAACTAAGCATATTTAGGTCTCCTGTCAAATTTTTTCAATTGAAATTATTTTGCAGTTGGGTTGTTGTTAAAATGTAGCCTTTCTGAAAAATCAGTAGCAGTGATTCTTTTGAAGAAATGGAAAGCTTAACTTTTTGGGGAGCAGTTAGTAATAAAATTCTTTCTTTTTACCCCAGCTCAACCTATGTTAGTATTCTGTTGTCAGAAAAGAGAGGAAATAAAGGTGATGGATATGTCTGGATTTTGATAAAATGCAAAAACTTATGAAAATGTATTTATTTTTAGAGCAAAAAAATTGTTCAAGTTCCATCACTTTTCCCATTGGAACAAAAATCATCTTCCTTCAATACTTATTGTGAAAATAACTATCCCAGAAATATTTAAAAATATTCTTCTCCTTGCTCTTTATATATTGTCTGTCTTCCTGGACCAGAGGCAGGACTTGGCTAAGATTAGTGCTTGGCAGCAGAACTCAGCTGAACTAGACTTTATCAGTTATGTATTTCTCTCACTGCTGATATTTGTTTGCATTCAGCCTTTGTCATTTCCTGCTTTATAGCCAGATGCTTCCAGATGTATTTTTGACAACCTTAATAAGGCTTTCATGGCTTATAGAGTGTTTTATTTGCCTAATTTGGAGGATGTGGGAATGTGCAGGTTTTATTTTCACTGAAGTACTCCAGAATCATGATATGAAATCTATCAGTTTACAGTACTGAGAATTGCTTATATTGCTTATAATTATTAAAAGAGTTTTAATTCCATTTTATGATGTGAAAAATGTCCTGTAATTATAAAATTATTTGTCTAAAAACTTTTATGTGTTCCGGTTGTTTGGATTTTCCTTATTCCAAAATGGAATTTAAAATCTTTGGAACAAAGTCAAGGAATCATATGCCTTTTATTTATTTTTTTTTTCTTGTAATCTTTTCTGATTAATTTGTACAGTATGTTTGATTGCTTAATTGTTTAATTTTTTCTTCCATAAACAAGATTAATTGCAATTCACTAGCCTGAATAAATATATACCCATTATAGTAAATAAGCAAGTACTGACATTCTACTTCTGAGCTGTAATGAAAACTTAAGACAGATAGAAATGGATGCACTGCAGTCCTCTAACTGTGCCTGACATCTCATTACACACCATCCAAATGGAAGATTTTGAAAATATTATGCATAGGTTTACACCCAGGTGAGGTAAGAAGGAGATGAAGGGAGGCACTGTTTCAGAGGCCTGCATGTCCTCTCCATCACTCCTGGTTCTGCTGGGATAACTTCCCCTTTCTTGCTGGTTTGAAAGAGAGTAATAGGATCTCACCACCCTTCAAAGTAAGAAGAATTCCTACTACATTTAAAGGTCATTCAGCTTCAAAGAAGCCACAGTCAGGGTTCAGGAAGGTGCCTGGCTTTGTGGATTTTCCATCATACACTTAAAGCCTCATTCTCATCACATGGTGCCGTTACACTTCATGTAACAGGTTTGACTTTGTCCACATAGTGCACACTTGAAAGATAATGGCTTAAATATTATACGTCAAGAGCTATGATGCAAGAAAAAATTGCTAAAAACATCACTGATAAGTCACATATTAATGAAAATTGCCACATAGTAATTATCTGATTCAAAACTGTTTATTTTAATTAATTTGTTTAAAATATTTCCATCTCCCTGACTCCCAAGTCACTTCAAGTAACAGATTGGATTAGTCAATCAAAGTTTCCACGGAGCTAGTTGATTCTGAACTCATTTTCATACCCATTTCACACAAAATTAAATATAAAATTAACTTCTTTTTCTATCTAGGATAAACATTGTGGGCACAAAATACAATAGTATTTTTTTAAATGGCAGTTGAAACATTTTAACCAAATATGACTGTTCTGACTCTGCTCCTCTGCTTCTTTTTTTTTTTTTTTTTTTGACAAAACCCCAGGTACAGTGTATGTAATCAGAGTATGTAATAGTTAAATGCAAGGTGATCAGCTGTCTTAAGAGAATATTGCAAATTCAAGTGCCCATATATTGATAATATTAAGAGATTAGTATTTATGCATTTTCTTGACAGGAACACTGTAGTAAATTAGTTAAATATGTGTGCTGATAGTTTTGAGAATCGTTGTTAACTTAAAAAGAACAATCTCATTTTTCTGCATCTTGCATAATTTCCCACGGTATTCAAAGAATATGCCATGGTCACCTTCCAATAATTTTGAAAAAAAATACATTCAATACACATGACTCTGTAAAGGACAAGACAGCAGCAGGAAATGGTTATCTCCCTTGTTTATGTTACTAAATACTGTAGTGTTTAGCTTACTAGAAAAGGAAATAATCTGAAATTTGTTGTAATTGCTATGTTTTTTTTCTGCTTATTTAGTTTTTCACATTTATCTTATCTTAGACATTTAAGAATTATAAAATTAATTTCACTGCAGCTTATTATGGGCTTCTCTATTTGCTTCCTAGATTTAAAAAAAAACATTTGTTATACTATTTCTGCTGCTTATTTTGTTTGGAAAAAATTACCGTTACAAAGTCATGTTTGGATTATGTTTTGGAATTTAGCCCAAAGATATAATTTTTTTTTAATTGAATCAAAATTAATTACCAGGCAATGCCATTTATCCATGTCCTTTTTCAACCAATACATATATCCTTGATAATCAACATTAATTTTATATGACACTAATTGCACAGTACGGAAACTTACCTCTGCCTAGATAATTTCTTACTACTTGCATTACAAAGAAAAGAAAATGTTCAGAGTATCCTAGTGGCAGGTTTTTAGCTCATGCAAATTAATATTGAAATCACTGCTCCAGAATAGTTATTGTTTCAATGGCATGAGAAATAATGTATTGAGTTTTCATTTCCAGGAGTTTTTCTTTATTCAGCTCTGGTAGGTGTATAATACTAAACTCTTGAATAATTCCTTTTTAAATTAAACAGTGGATTCACATCTTACCAGATTTATGTGTCATTTATATTCCACTAAGCCACACTACCCAAATGGTTGTGTATACAATTTTGATGAGCTGGTAGTTTAAGTACAGAGATAATACAGAGAGCTTTTTCTGAAGTGGGTATGGGGATATTAGTATAGTTGGTGTTTAAATATGTTATCAATATGAAATAGAAAAGCTGGAATAACATCAGTCTGGCATGAGCAATCATAAGAAGTTTTAGTCTAAAGTTTTTCAGAATGATGTTGATGATATGATAAATCCAAAAGCATGGTGTTTCTAAAATTACCATGAACTACATATTAAGCACTATATATGTGTAGGTAATGTATCTGAGGTCACTGAAAACTGAAAATGGGTTGTGGTGGCAGAATTACCTCCAAATTACATAAAAATAGAAATTTGAGTTTCTCAAGAAATTCTAATAGTAAGAATACTATTATGGCAGTTTTCTCGAAAACCACTAGGTGGAAGTTATTTTCCTACTGACCAACTCTATTCTTTCACAGTGGCCATTGTTTCCTAATATAAAGCTGTAAAAGAGTAATTTTCCTTCAGTATTATCCTTGCTAGAGTTTCAAGCAAACACCACAAAAAGTTGTCACTTACCAAAAGTCCTGAATATAAAGCCAGAACCTTCTTGACTGGGACAAGCATGAGGCAGGTGCTATTCTACTAATATTAGTGCAAATAAATTGCTAAAATTTTGCCAAAGTACAAATTATCAAGCCAAATGCAAGTGAGAAATTTTTCTGTCAAAGCAGTCATAAATGGAGAAAGCAATTAGCACATGCAATAATAAATCTGAGCAGAAATTTAAAAAGGAGTCTGGTTAAAAGTGCAGAAGTAAGAAGCTCTTTCGTCAAAAATGCTCCCAGCATTTTGGGATCACTATTTTTACTTTATAAAATTAAACTCATAACACAGGCTTTAGAATAAATTATTCTGAGTTTGACTTTCCGGTCTTTTCAGAACTTGTCAGTACAAAACCCGAATAGCAGTGAAATTTGCATTTTCTGCATTTGCAGAAAAGTTGAAAGAATCATGACTGTTACTGAAAGGATCTATTACTGAACCTCTTCTAAGAAACAAAACTTCCTCACCATGCAGGAGATGAAGACTGGTCTTTGCCCTGACGTTGCCCTTGATTTCCTAATAGTGAAATTAATAGTCCTAATTTCACTAGAAATGAAGAATTGTTATTTGGTGCTGTGCCAAGGAGGATATGAATGGCAGGCCATGCTCACAGTCTCCATTGCAGCTATTGCTTTCTTCTCCTGCCGTAGCCTTTACTGAGAGAGTGTGGGATGCTCATCGCCGATAACTGACATAACTTGTGTTTCATGTCAAACGGCAAACTGAGGATACACTAAAGGATTTTTGTCAAGGCATGGGATGAGGACTAAAGAGAACTGAGCAGAGCATATCACCCACTTTATCTGGTCTCCAAAAGAGAAGAAAAACAACTGACTGTGGAGCATGCAAATACAGAAATCACAGCATAGGTACAATGCACACTGCTGGGAATACCATGTGGATCTTGTGTGAATATATAGCTCCAATAGGCTACCTGAGATATCTGAAAAACATCACTTTTCAAAGTTTTGTTGTTATTGCTATTGTTGTTTGTTTTGTGGAAAGTTTTTTGGGTTTATTTTTAATAATTGACTAAGCTCACAGCAAAGAATTAATTACTTAGTGTTCGAGAAAAAAACAACTTTGACCTTTGAGTACATTTATTCATAAGAAAAGGAATTCATAAGAAAAAGAAGCAATATAATTATGTTGCTTTATGTAATAGTAGACATTAGACACAAAATTCAGGAAACTGATAAATTTAGTAATAAAATAAAAAATATATATACCTAAAGCAAATTCTTATGACCTTATAATGATTTTTTGTGGAATGAAAAATAAAAGTTGAGCAAATCACTCTAATGTCTGCTACCATTTGCTCATATAAGGATTTATCCTGTATGAAGCATCTTGCTAGAAACATTCTTAATAGAAATATATCTAGATGATAGATGTAAGATAATTGCAAGATGTAATTGTATAAGTCATGGAATTGGGTCTGAAATAATTTCATGAATGCTAGCAGTTGTTAAACAAATGCTAATAATCAACATGAATATACTTCCTTGTCTTCTACTGCTTCAATGAGCAGAAGAGAGAAAAATCTGTTGAAAAAGCCACGATGGAGGCAAGTAGTTGAGAAAGTAATTTTTGAAGCATTTTTTTTCCTTCCTACCTGAACCTCTTCTCTCCAAATAGATTCTTCCATGAGTCATTTGGAATAAGAAAAGAAACTGATATGAGGAGACAAAAGTCAGTGACAAGCTAAATGGATACTCTGGACTACAATCACTCCTCAAGAAAAGCCAGTTAATGATACTTGAGACAATGGCCTGATCTCCTGCTCTTCCATAACCACACTGAAATGCTTCTGCTGGAGCGGTTTCACAGCAGCCTGGTTTCTGCCTCAGCCTTTCATCCTTTGTGGGGATGAAGTCTCTGGGTCTCACCATGGGAGATTATATTGTGACATGTGTACATGGAAATAAAGTAATTTAGAATACGAAGCTGAAGGCATTTTAGGCAAAAAAAAAGTTGAGTTTCTTTTTTCTTTTATGCATACATTTAGCAATTTTGACAAAATGTGCCAGCTTTCCATGCTCTTTGCTGGAAAAGGGACCCTTTTGCAGTATCTCTAACCAACAAAATAGGGATTGCCTGTTGAGGTCATCTTGGAGTCCTGGCTCCAGCAGAAATGCCCAGGACCTAGGACACCAACTCTATGATAATAATCTTCTACACTTGAAAAAAATGAGTTGAGGACTGGGTCTTAGGACTTCTGTACTCTCTGCCTCATAGTGAAATTGCTCTGTGATTTTGAAGCCTTTATAAGCTCTACTGATCTTCTCTGCAGTAAACCTGGGACAGAGCTGGTGGAGGCTGGGAGAGATGTGTGTTGCAATAGTTGGCATTTTAGCTGAGGGCAGGAAACCCTGGGACTTTCAGGGTGTTAGAGAGCAGGTATGATGTGGTAACATGAAGAATAAAGTAGGGTGAGTAAAGGGAGAGAAACTGGAGGACCAGTTGGGAAAGAAGTTAGGAACAGGACAGAAACTGGAGACGGAAGGATGAGTGTAATGATGCTCTAACAGTCAAAATGATGCAGTGAAGACAGTAAAAGAAGAAGGGACATGAGAAAATAGCTGTCTGTGTGAGATGGGAACCTGAGGGACCAGAACTTCACATGACCTTCTCATCTATCTTTTGATCAGCTGCAAAAGGTTCTGTGGCCTTAAATATTTCAGTCCAACTGAAGAACCTATTCCTTGTGGGGTCATTAAATGACATGCAATGAAAGGTTTGTTTTTCCAAATTCTAAGATTTTATAATTTGGGAAAGTATAAAAAACCCAAAGTTTAAAGAAATCCACATAGGAAGAGTTGTATAAAGGTCATATATTCAAGTACTTAAACTAAGGATTACCAGAATTTAGACTGCCTTTATTATTAAAAGTACAGTAATAGACTGTTTAATTCCATGATTTTGTAAGCTCTTCCAGCATGAAAAACCTAATCTTAATTCACTGTTCATAGGGACTGCTCTGAGGATGAATGCATTTTATATGTTTTGGGATATTGCCCCCTCATAACCCTATCTCATTAATTTCTAAAGCCTGAGAAAGCATGCAGTTGATGAGAAAGGGAATTGTAGGAAGGAACTCAGAGCCCTGATGACTAAGGCAATGAAATGCTGTCCTAATTAATTGCTTCTTATCCCAAATTCTTCCATGGAGTTCCTGCATGATGCTGAGAAGTCACAAGCAACCATTTTCACAAAAGGATGCTATTTTTATTTTATCACTTTTTCAAATACCGTGTTTGTGCTTCACTGTTGTACCAAGCTCTGACCTCTGCATCTTAGAGCCCTTGAAAACCCTACTGTGAAAATGAAGTGCCTTGAGAAGTTAACATACAACAAAATTAGGTCCTTGGTCCTTCAAACTGGAGACACATATTTACTTGTCATTGTCAATTTAGGCTTTAATGGCAGTGTCTAAGTCTTCATTATGGAATTTCAAAGTGCTTTTATACTGGAGAACTCTTTACAGAAGGGCATTAGGTAGGGCTGTGCATAAACCCCTTTCCTCTAGCCTGGTTTCATTCAAAATAAACCCATAAATCTGGTGCAAAAGAGAACTTCAGTAAGCAGAGTGTTTGCCACATTCCCTTTCCTGGACAACAGCGCTGTACACAGAGGATGCATTTTCCCTGACTTTTGCTTGCCCATCTGGAACACAGGACGGATAATATCACACATCAGGGAAAGAGCAGCACAGGTCTGAGTGTTTATGAAGAACTCAAAAGTAGGTCTAAAAGGGACTTAAATCATATGCTTCTTGCATTATCATGTGAAGACCTCTGAACTGAATTTGCATCCTTTAACTTCTGTAACTGCAGTAGTGTTAACTCACGAGTTTTGGCTTCCCTGCATCACTGTGTTGCACTCACACAACCAGACTACTTTCAGACCTGAGCTTCTGACTCTCTAAAACTGTTCTCTACTGTGTGGTTTTACCAGTTCAAGCGAATATTGTCTATCTTGGGCTTCATTATATTGAAATCCACTTCAGGATAAAACATGCCTCCAGGAAATGTCAAGAACCCCATTCTACCCAAAACTGATTGGAGATCTCTACAAAATGCAGTTTGGGGTACCATTTTCTTTCAATTTTCAACAGGACAATAATGAGATGCTGCCCCCTTTCTTATAATAGGCAGTTACTCGGGATATGCTCCTTCAGTAATGAAACCAAGTGAATACAGTTGGAATCCTTATAGGATGTCTTATAGAAGATGTCAGGATTTCAGACATTTGTTTATGTCTTGATCTATATATTCTCTATATGGTTGGGACCATCTCTATACCATATACAGAAATTGTTTTGTATTAAAATGTAAAATACAAGGTACCAGAAACTAAAATCCTTATTCTAGTTCAGTGCTTCAGCATTAATCATGCTTCAGGTCCTAAGACTTGAATTTCTGCACATGAGTTCAGGTTCAAAAGAGGTACAAGGAGAGAAGGTGACATCTGGAATATCTTGCTAAAGTTAATGTGAGTTCAAGAGTAGATGGGATAACTATATGGAATACAAATATGGAAACCAGAAGTTAATAAATGTAGAGAAGTTGAATGCAGCTCTGGAATTATCTAAGCGGACAATGACTAAAGGCTGGAGGAGGGCTCAGAAGTAGTATACATATTTTTTCCTCTTGTACGGTTTCTGCTGCATTTGCTACTTGCCCCTGTCAGAGAAGGACTGTCAGAGAACATGGGATATGCAGCAGGCAGGTGGATAGAGAGAAAAAATTCAGCAGTAATCCATCCCATGAAGATCAACCATCTCATACATTGAGTGAGACACTTCCACACAAGAAAAAAAAAAAAAAAAAGACTTTTTTTTGTATCTGGAGTTATAGGTTTGTGCTTGCAATGGTGACTTTAAGGTGGCAACTTAAAGCAAGCTATATGTTGGGAAAGGACAACTTTGACTAGATCAGGCTAATACCTTTAAAAATAACTGTCTTGTCTTAGTGTGTGCAATCCCTTCTGTAAGTGTGAAACAGAAGCAGGATCTTCCAAAGCACCAGAAGATCCTGTATGATGAAGGCTGTTCGGCAAGGCAGTCACAGAAGATACTGAATGAGGTTAACATTGACAAGTGCAGTGCAGTTTTCCTTAGCTTTTTAAGGCTTGTCTTTTTCATTCCTTTGATATAGCTTTGTTGTATATTGTTGATTGGAAGGCTATGGAATTCTTCCTTAATACCCAGAATAAATCCCAGTACTTTATCTCCTCACAGAGGAAACTGCATCATAATTTTTATACACTACCCACATTGCAACTTTGTGATCCTTTTAATTTGCATTCCACACCCCCAAAAGCACTGCACACTCTGGACTCACTCCTCATGATCCTCTTCACAGAAATAAAAGTGACAGCGTCTGTGAAAGGGGAAGTATTGCAGCGAGCGACATATGAGCATTGAGCAGAACAATGCAGTAAGTAAGCAGCTGAACCTTGAAGGGAATCTCCATTGAAGTAAAACACAAAAGGAGAAGCTAATTCAGTTAGCAACTGATGCTTGTTGCTTGAACAAACTTCACTGAATTTTGAAAAAAACCAGGAAATACACAGCCAATGAACATGTTGGCAAAAGTAGAAAGACACAAGTAAATACCTTGAAGTTTTTCAGATTTTCTTAGATCTCAGTAGGCTTCCCAGGTAACTGGTATTTTGTTTTTTATCTTTCTCTCTCATCTTGTGTATTTTCTTCCACAGATGAAAGTGATCTAATATGGCTAAGCCTCTGAAAATATTTTCACACCATCCTACTATCCTATGTATTTCAAGTACCTGCCTCTACAATCTTTCCTCTAGACCTGCTGCCCCCAAAGCCTTGAGTTATCCATGCTATTTCATTCCTATCACTGTTTTATTCCATTCCATTTCAAAGAAAGATGCAAACACTCGTGAAGCAGAGGTGTGCCATGCCACTAGCTGGAACATGCTATTAACCAGACTAGGGAAAAGAAGAACTTAAAATCACAAAAATACATCTAGTTCTCCAAGAGCCCACCTACCCAGACCAAAGCAGTCTGAACACTGATGACATTGATTTAAATGTCATACAAGAGCAATTCCATTTTTTCCTATTAAAACATTATTATAAGGCAGCCAATCAATCCTTATGGTCACTTTAAGTGGAAATGAGAAGGAAATAAGTCAAACATCAGATCATTAGTTTTGATTATTTTCATCATTAATATAAAAATCCTGTCAGGGTACGGCAGGATACTTTAAACATAGTTAATGTGATCTGATTTTTGACAAGGTTATTAAAATAAAAAAAAAAGAATCAAAAATATCAAGCAAAATTTATCCTAATTTCTATGCAAATATATGATTTCATCCTTTTAAGAACATCCATAACTGTACCACAAACCCAGTTCCCTTCAGCTTAGCAATAAAAACAATATAACTTAGCTCATGTCAAAGTTTACTGTGTGACTTTAAAGCAGCTGTTAACTTTAATATGATAAATGAAATCATTACTGAATATGGCCTCACAAGGCAATTTTTTTTTTTTAATGTTTAAACCGTTCTTGTCTATACCCCCTTGTCATTAACTGGTAAATCAGTAATTTATTTCCTATTAGAATTTATATAGTTTGCAGCAATTAAGAAGAAAAGCATAATTGCTGACAAACCCAGGGCACTATTTAAATCACTTCCTTGTTGACAACATATTTCTCCTTCCTAAAACTGAATGTCACTGAAATCTGATTTGAACAGAACCCTTGTGGACTCATCATTCAAATGTACTGCACCTGTCACCTGTGTGCTAGCATTCTGCTAAGGATCAATTTACATAACCTCATTTAATGGTTCATAAATCATACCCATTAAGCCCAGCTAACAGGAACCAAGGGTTCTAATTTATGCTGCCTTTCATAGCAGAAAATTGGGAGGCTGGAGCCTGTGGATAAAGAACCCAGGTCTTGCCTTTGATTGTTGATTGTGATGGTAAATGTATGGATGATGAGAACAGATTTTCACTTTATTGATTTCCTGCCAAAGCACAGCATGCTTTATTGTGAAAGGGGGCCTTTTGGCAGCAGTGCTAAAAGTGGCAGTTGTTTAGGAGCCCTTTGCCAAGATGACATCTAAGACAATACCGAGTGGTAAATACTAAAATAATATCAAGCTGAAATGTTAATTTTTAAAAAGAAACATCCCCAAAGGTTCATAAAATCAATTAATTTCTACCCCAGAGCACCTTGCTGATAAACATGAAGCCAGGTGATTACTGTGGGGAATTAATTTTTCTAAGATCTATTTTTCTTAAATTCTGTATTCTATTATAAATTATTCATGGTATTTCAGTCAAAGTAATGCAGATGTTTGAAGCCCGCTGTAGAGTGACAGTTCAGCCAGAGTTGTGTGCTGGGCCTGTCTTGAGCTTTGTACTCTGAGCCTCCCTTTGATTAAATACCTGGAAATAGATTTTTCTGTCATTTGATTTTCCATTTTTAAGTTCTATTATTTAGTAGGTGGCTGAGTGCCGTATTGAGTGTATTGCCAAATGGAATATGCATATGCATATGCATAGGCATACAGCAGTCTTGCCACATGAGTTTAGGCAGGGTCTCAAAATACCAAAAATAGTCTTGGTATTACTTCCCAGAATGAAACAAACTCTGTTGGTTGGTTCCCCTTGCCTCACTCAAAATTGCACCCCTTCGTTTCAGCTTGCTCTATAATTTTCTCCTTACAAGTATGAAATCCTAATTTTTCTTTAATCTTCTCTTAGGGAAGACTGATTCTCAACAACTGGGAATTTAACCCCCCATTATTGCAGATGGACAAATAACTTTGCTGGCCTGAGAGTACAGTCTGTGTCTTCTGCCAGCCATTATAGTAATTCAATAAAAATAAAAAATATTATAGGTTTCTTTTGCTTTTCTAGCTACACTTCAGCAATTAAGATCTTTGTCTTGGAAGATGCTGGCCATGATCTGGGGAAATATTGAGGTTACTGAATTGTCTTGGTGTAAAATTTTGCTCAGAAAAAACTCACAACCCAGTGCTGGGGGCATTAGCTGAGCTGGGAAACTTGATATTCAAGTCCAACATAGATTTCCCTTGTGGCTTCACCAGAACTCTATTCACAAAATGCACTTAATTTCAGTAAATTCCTAGAATACAATACATACCTAGGCAACAGAGGAGGCGTTAAAGCCCAGCTACCTGCTTCCCTCCACCATTTGTATTGCCTTGTCAACTGAGCTGAAGAATTGCATCCCATATTTTTATGTGCTGCTTTCATCTGGTGGCCATCCATCACAGCACAGAGAGACATCACCAAGACCAGAAAAAGTTTTGTCTTTCTGTTACTTTGAGATGGACTTTGAAGTCTTCAGCATGGAAAGAATATAAACAAAAATCTCCCATAATGCATTAAAATGCTCTATCTATTCCTCTGTGTTACAAAAGGCAGTGTACTCTTTCCTGCCTCTGTGCAGACCTTGGTCTATTAGAGTGCTCTATGAGATCTATATGAATGAGATCCAGGTGTGACAGACAGGGGAACATTTTGTAGATCCTGATATGTCTTAGCACAACAGGGTAGTTTGCCACTATTGAGATGGAGAAACTGGGTAGCCCAGCACTTATAAACCTAGGAAAATAGAAAATTATGTGTTTCTTAGGAACACTTTCATGGACAAACAAGAATTTTGAGGATTTTAACCCTGGGCTTTGTGGGACTCATGGTTGTCCTTTTGTAGAGTTAGATTGTCAAGCTCTGAGAGTTAGTTTTGATTATTATTCCTGGGGTAGTCTTGCACATCACCACTGTAAGCTCCCTGCCTCACCTTTCTTCTGCAGATAACTGACCCAGTCTCAGTAATGGCAAGAGGAATATGCAACTGGACTTCAGCCATTCTAATCTGGCTATTAACTTCATGGCTGTCAAAGTTTGGAGTTGAAATAGGAAGTGCAGCAGCTGGGGAATGAGAAAATCTCTTTTCCTGCCATGGTGGCAGCAGCCTCTGCAAAGGAAAGGGGAGAACAGATGGAACAAGAAATGTCTTGAACTAACATAGTTGTTTACTGTTGTGTGCAGAAGTGGATCACTCAGCCTCTGTCTCAATTTCCATTTACAAAATGGGGAGAGAGTGCTGGATACATTCAAATGGACAGGAACAATTAAGTCCACATTAATATCCTGGATTTCTCCTTTCAATAGCAGCATATATTAAGTGTTTTGCTCTATGAATGTTAATTGATTTGTAGGTTGGAGTCCTACATTGGTTTCTTTGTCTCACAAAATCTAATATATTATTTTAAAAATGGAAACTGATGAGTATCCTCTGCTTATTCTAATGCACCTGAGTCCTGGGCTCAAACATCCCTACTGTTCAAGTCCCTGGCCTTCACTTAAACAGAAACCAACAATCCTACTGAAGACATGGAAGGCTCCCGTTAGTAAGTTCATGTCACTGTAGTAATTTTCTCTTTTGACATAAGTAATATTCCAGCTCAAGATTCCAGAGGTGGAGGGTTTTAAACTTGACCTGAGCTCTACTAAAAAAAAAGTGTTTGGCTGTAAGAATTCTGTTACTGAGTTTCAAGGTCAAATTAATAAAAAAACCCCAAGCACAAAAACACAGCCCATAGTATATCATTCTGGCTGTTATTTACATAAGTATTATTTATTTTTCATAAATAATTTTCCTCAGGTGGAGGATTGAGCTGAAGTTCAGTTAAGGAAGCAAGCATCTCTGCAGGTACCGGGCAATGTCACTGGCAGATCTTACTGACCTGTTTTCAAGTGTAACCACACACAGATGTTCCTTAGCCTTGCTGACAAAGGTTACTACTGCTGTAACACTGAAGCAGAGAGATCCTGTGCTTAAATCTTAAGTTCATTGTCTGAAATACTGTTTGTCCTCCTTTCCTGTGGCAGTGATAAGCCCAAACAGGGTGATGAGATGACACCTCAGGAGCTGAGATTGTCACAGACATGGTGTTTGGCACCCACAGTTATTGTTTTCAGTTTATTTATGTAAATGAAACAACTGTTGTTTTAGTAAGAACTAAAGCAGATCAGGACCTGAATATCTGAATATCTAATGAATATCTAATATCTGAAGAACATTTTTTTCTTAAGGTGCTACCCCTTCAAAGCTTCTGCACATAGCTTGTGCATTGCAGGTGGCCCACTGACATCACCAGGCCAGACCCATGGCTGACATGAACTCCGTTCCAACAGCACTCCATGACTTGCAGTGGATTATAATCTTAATGAGTGGAGCTAAGATGATGAGAGACTGTAGCCATCATTTAGGTCAATCATTTTGACTTCAAGGCAGGCAAGGCTTCATACTACAGCATTCCCATGTAGTGTCAGTGGCATTAATGGATATACACCATAGTATATAACACTACCCAAGGGCACAGACTATACATGGTCTGAATACCCAGGGTTCACTGTACTGCTGTAACTGCTCATGTGCATACAGACCTATTTCAATCAGTTCATAGCAACACTACTCAACCTTTATTAAGAGAAAGTGAATTTAATGAAGCCATTGAACTGTATCATTCTGAACTACCATATCCCTTGATTCTTTCTTTTCTTGTCAAAAATGCAAGCCTGAGTTTTGAAACAGCTTCATTTTGATCAAAGTCCAGTGCTGCTATGTGGCAGTATAATAAAGGAAAAAAAGAATATGGTGAAGGGAAGAGAGAGAGCAAGGTGGGAATGCAGGCAGATATCCAAGATATTTAGCATTGTGACAGAGATGTTGATGTCACATTAGACAGCTGAGACTCCTCTAGCGGGTCTTGCCACTCTCCAAGGCAGAGTTTATGTTCATAAATCTGCCAGTGAAAGGCACATCCTCAGACTGGCATGTTATAAGTAACAGAAATTACTAATAATTCGATTTGACACCTTTAGTTTTATCCATTGACTTGTGGTTACTCATTGTGACATTTGCCAATATAGGCTGTCAGAAGTCAATCTGTATCAATAAAAATTAGGTATATTTTCACTGAAATTGATACATTATCCAAATACAAATCTGGTGAAAATGGAATAAGGAAATTTTACATGGCACTATGTATCTAAAATAAAGTGAAAAATACAGTGTCTGACATATTCTTTGTTTCATATGGATGTTAAATAAAACAGACTACGCAATATTTTTGAGTCAAGTTGGGAGAAGAAATACAGTCTGATCCAGATCTAATATGAGCTTACTCAAATTTGATTACACTACAATTCTGTCTCTTAGAAGTAAAAATCATTGTACTTGCAGAACTGTGGCCAAGTATAACCCTTTCAGCCATGATCCTATTGATAGAGTTTCTAATTTCTTACTGATATATGTCCCAAGAATATCCCCAAACCTCAAAAAGTCTTAACATAAAATTCCAGACAAAAAAATCTATAAACATCCTATATATGCTCTGGTCTTGTAACTTTTCTACTCCACGAGACAACTCTGTGCAGTTACTGAAAATGGGTTAAATAATTTCTTCAATATTTAGTTCTTTTTTAACAATGGATTGAAAATAATCCAAAAATATACCAATATTGCTTCAACTGTATTGATTAAAAGTGAAAGAAATGGACTTTCTGAAGTCATGAAAGCCCAAGTAATATGAGGGACTTTTAGCTTTTTTTCTATAGGTAAAAAAGGTTTGTGTAATTGCTCTGCCTCTCCTCCTGCTGCTCCCCACTCCCCTTAGTAATTCCTCAATATGTAGTCTAATTTCAATGAAATTATACAGAAAGGTTGGAATTCTTAAAAGAGCGATTTCAGATTCAAGCTGAGTAGGAGATACATGAAAGCAGGCAGCTGAGCGGGGGTGCAAAATAAGTGTCCTCATTGGCAGTAAGATCGTGGGACGACATCAGCCATCAAGCCACAAGACATCAAGGCTAACACAGGAGAGAGACCATAGAACCAGGTTCCCTAATTCTGACATTCACAGAACTATTTTTCTCTGAGGCTTTTACATTCAAATCCAATAATTTATCTACAAACTAAGAGATCTGCTGACTTCATTTTAAAAGAACTTCAAGGGGCTTTTTCCTAGTATCTTATCTCTCCTTTTGGAAGCTTTTCTGGTCTCCCAATTATAGTGTCTAAATGAATAAATAACTGAATGCAGCTATTTGTATGATTACCAAAACCATGCTGATGGAGCTAGTATGCAAATTCTATTCCAATAAAAGTAGGTTATGCTTTTTGTGTGAAAAAGAAAGATGTAGTTAGATGAATTTCAGCAGTGGGTAACTCTCTTTAGAAATAAAATTTTGAACAATTCTGAGGTACCTGGGAGGGGAACTGCATATTAATTTTCACAGTAAATATAGGCTGGGTGCAAGAAGCCCTAGTGCTAGCTGCAGTTCAAAATAGCTTCACTTAATAAACACGTGTGCCACTGCAAACATAAATCTTATAGAATGTACTTAGATGTTCTTTACTGATCCATCTCTGCAATTGCTACTGCAACTGATGGATCTTGCACATGATTAATTGGGAAAAGAAATTAAATTCCCAGCTCTGTGAGATAATGACTATCTGTAGTTCCTGCTGACTTCTCATTTAGAAATATTCTTTAAGAATTCAGTTGAAAATCTGTAACAAACCCCTGTTCTCTTCTTCCCTTAAGACAAGGAGAAGAAAGAAAAATAGGTGGTAGGTTTGTCTCAATAATATCAGTAGTTTTCTCATGCAGCTGGTATCTTTAGACAGATTTGAAACACTTTTGATGTGACCTACAAGATCAATGATTACAGTGGATGTTAGTGATGGAGCTTCCTCTGTGTATGTTCTTAGTAAATCAAATTCTTAACATTATTTAAATGTAATTTTCTTTAATTCTTTTTTATTTGTATAATATGAGGGCAGGGATTGGATTTTTGGTTGCTGGGATTTTTTAGAATTTAAAGGATTTTAATTTAGCTAATTCAGTTGTCACAGTACAGAAAAAGCTCAGCCTGTCATGGGTCCTATCCATTCATGGTGGAACTGCAGGAGACAACAGAATTACACCAGCGATGAATTTTGCTCATTGTGTTTCTTCCACTTAAATTTAATCAACCCTTTGTGAACATCTTACATTGCAATGGCATTATATGAAACAACTCAATGTGATACAATTCTTTTGTTGAAATTGCATTGATTCCTCTGGAGATGCAAATATCAACACAAGTCTGTAAGATCTCGTCTTCTTTAAGGTTACTGAAATAATTGCATTTTTATTTAATGCTTTTAGGGTTTAAGGTAATAAAATATCTAAATGAATTTGTATGTTAAACTTGGAGTTGGTTTGTATGAGTTCAGTGTTACATTGTTGCTCTGTTTGTACTAATATCAATGAGAACTGAATCAAAGCTTTTCTTTTCCAAATATGAATGACGGTACTTCTGAAAAAAAATATGCTTATCTAGAGTCCAGATCATTATTATATAAAATTAGGACAATTTATTTTTATATGTTTGATGAATTAGGGTTTTTAGTTATTTGGATGTAATTTTAAAGTGAATTGAGAATACTGAAAAATAATGCACTTACATCTAGGGACAAACCCTACACTTTTAAAGACATTAAAAAAATCATATTAAAAGTTTAGCTGGTAATAGATGCTTAGCAGCAATATATGAATGGGATTACTGAAATTATTATCCCCTGGGGTTGGAAGAAGTCCTTTTGTCCCTGCCAGCTTCTGAGGCAGAGAAAAATATTCTGCAATTCTTCCAACTGATGATGTCAAAGCACTCTGCAAATATCAGTGCTGAAATTAACAGTTAGAGCAATTTGCCAGATATAAATCCAAGGTTATTTCTCATTTTTCCTCTTTTCTTTCAAGCACAGGCATGCCAATACCCAAACCAAGAAACTGCCTATATCATTTGTGTATTGCTACAATGATCTGTTTACAGGGTGCATTCCACACCAGGTCAGTAGTTAGACCATGTCTTTAAAATGGCAACATTAGGGAGATTACTTCTGCTTTTTCTGAGCTCCTTTTTTTTGTCTTCCTGACTTCATTTCCATACTTGAGCAATTATCAAAAAGTGTGTGTTGAAGATGTGGTTTCCTCTAGACCAGATCCCCTAAGTGTATTTCATTTTTGAGTATACTCCAGGGAAGGTTTATAATTGAGAATCCTGAGATGAGGGAGTCTTCTTCTGTGGCCTACCAACTGGATTCAACAGGTGAGCCAGGAAAGTGCCTCTTCTTCACATTGGTCTCCTTGGGAACTTAAGAAGGGGGCTACCATTTGATTCATCCCTGAAAATATTTTCCCTGGTGTCTGAATCTCTCCTGACCGTGGAAAGCCACCATTTCTCTCAAGGATGAAAGTTTAGTGGAGAGTAGATTGAACCTTGGAATGAGCCTTCTGAGAACCTGGAAGTGTCTGGGCTTTTGGTTGCTGCTTGTTAAAGACAAGGATCCACATACTGCAATATATCAATACCAAAAGATATATCAATAGCATATCAGTGACCTCAGGGATTTCAGTGGAACTATTAAAATTTAAAAGGAGAGTATTTATAACCATTTGCACAAGCAGTGACCCAAAAGTGATTCAGATCTCTTTTTCCCAGTGGTTTGAACTCCCCCATGAACTGGACTATTAGATTCACAGTAATCTTGTCATTATTAAGGCAGTACCTAAAACTGTGAAAGATCAACAGGAAGTTCTTCTTTTCCAATGAAAATAATTTGAATTTACATTTTTAAATTGCTTTGGGGGTTGGCTTTGAGTGTGTGTCTGTGTGTAAAATTGGCCAGTGCTAGCAATCTCTGTAAAATAGTCTCATGCAGTGTTCGCTATATTTTCTTATTCCCAGATACACTTTCCAAAACTTACCGACATTATGGTAATAATAAAATAAATACTCTGTTCCTAAAATAACTCTTCAACTGTAAAACAGATAGCAAACCCATTCCTTCTTGCAACAGTGAGCAACAGTGTACTTTCCAGCAACCGCCAAACACTATGAAAATGGTTTCATTTACTTCCAGAATTTGCCAAAAACAGATGATGACTGAAACTGGTAATGACTATTTTCTATTCTCTATCCCTAAGTAATTGACCATTAATTATAATATCAATAGGCTGTGGATAAGTAAAGCAGACACATGTTAGGGCTACATTTCATTTGTAACTGTTTTGTATATATCATAAATCTCTAATATTGGGCTATTGTCACACATGATGAATTATTGTAAGCATGTCAGCACATAGTGGAAGTCAAGTACATTCAAATACTACTCAGTCAGAATTGAATTTGGCATGATAGTCTCATAAAAGGGGACTCAATTGAGAGTTTCCACTTGCCTGCTCTAAACTTGTCACTTGTAGGTGCTAAAGAGCTTGTTGTGTTGGTTTAATTAGTCAACAAATCGGTCCTTACTTGATTGCGTGGTCGTATCACATATGTTAACACTTCACTGTTTGATGGAGATATTAACAAGTGACAAGAGTCTCTTGGTCTATGGACTTTAAAGAAGAGAAGCTCTTCTATATTATTTCATTTGGTCCTGCCAATATTTATTAGATCATGCAGGCTGCAGGCTGCCAACAAGAGAAAGACAACACAAACATTTTTCAGGGTTATGCTCATCTGTATCCTAAAGAAGGGTCACTAAACAATCGATGGTAGAAGAATATAAGTAAGATGAGTGTTTTCCACCAAAGCTTAGAAATCCATTATATGATACAGTTTGCTGCAGACCTCCTTGGAGCTTTTTTCACTTAAAGATAATTTATGACAAGAACAGAGAGGTTCTTGAAAATGCTATAGCAACTGGAGCTGAATGATGCCACTCTGGCACTAGATGCATAGTCACCAGAGGCCAGTAAAAAGGAAGTTTGCATTTGTATGAAGAACTGTATTAGTTAAGCATTCATCAGTGTTGTATAAAATATTCATATTACTTGTTGGTGGTAGATTAAACAAAAAAACTTCAATAATTAAAATGGCTTATTCCCAGGAGTGGGGGGTAGGGAAAAAGTTGCTCCTCCGCAAGTTTGCAAAAGGGCTTGTCTATTCACTTTTTGTATAGCAGCAAACAAAAGAGGAGTGCATACTTTATAGGCTCCACTTGTTTGACCACCATTCTGCTATAGCTTTTATCTGTGCTTTACCAGTAATCAGGTCTCTGAAGCATGGGCTGCAATAAAGAGAAATACATCACATGTAGAAAATCTCCTTAATCATTTTTGATGAGTCTCTCGCTAGAAAAAGACATTTAAAGTATTGTGATAGGTGCCATAAATGCTATTTGTCATAAATATTGGCTGAATGGTCTTGGCAGTATGTGAAAAATTATGAGAGAACCTCTTCAAGTTTACTATTATAATATTTTATTTTATTCCTTTTTTTGAAAGCTGGGGGACAATTTGAATAATTACCTTAAGAGGGAAACCAATAGGATGCATATACATAAAACCCCATTGCTTCCATCTTCATTGAAATGTTGCCAACCTCCCGGCTTCTTAGTTTTCACTATAATGCTAAGGCTGAACTTTTCCTCCCTTTTAATGCATAGACTGATCCTCAAAAGTCAGGGTCTGCTACCAGACAGCTGTCTTAAATCACCCTGAATTTTTCACAGTGATTTTAAGTTTTTCATGTAATGTTACTGCTACAGGAAAATTCGCAAAACCAACTTAAAAATTTCATAATAAACTTGCTCATAATAACCAATGATAGAACAATGTTTTTGAAAAAAGTGGAGAAGGAGTTTCTTTCCTTCATTTCTCTATGCACCATTTTTCAAAAATATTAAGTGCATTCAAAAGCCTGAACATATATTTTAAATATATAATTTTATGAAAACATGAATAATTTGTTAATACAAATATGCATAGATTTTGAAAAATTATATGCAAATGTGCAATCTTATGAACAGAAAGTTGTAATTTTTTCAACTGTGTGGAGGTTCCTTATTATCACAGATCATTATATGTGTAGACATGCACATTTTTCTGAAAACAGAAAAACTCTTTACTAGTAAGCATATAAAATATAATGGCTGTTCTAAACTGATTTTCATTTGTGTGAGTAGAGTTTTTATCTGTAGTTCTCAGATGTAATTTGCATTATCTTGAGTTGTTTTAATTAGTTTGAAAGTACTGTTCACTTCTTATCCAGCAATCTGGAGTAAATTGCCTTATATTGTAATAATTATTGCAACAATGATGAAGGTGACATGTAGATATTTAGGGCTCAGATACTTTGAAAACAGAACAAAATATGATCTTGCTTTTGTCTCAGGTAAATATTTTACCTTATTTTATAGTGCAGTATTTTTTATAGTGGATGGTCATATCCTGTGTCTTTGGAATACGGATTATAAATTTCCAGAGCTTCCAAATTACTCCTGTGCTGGGCAAGAGACCACACCTTTAAGAGATGTTCAAATAAGAATCCTTTCCCAGGTGCCCAAAATCTCTCAGAAAGTTTGTAGTAGTGTCAATTCTTTAAATTGTTGGGGAGTTTCTGTGGACTACTAAATACTCTTCATTTCTATTTAATGCAGTTAACAGGAAAATTAAAAACAAATAAAACTGAGGACTTCAGAATACATGTGAAGTCTTTCAAAGTGAGGGTTTGATGTTCTAAATTGCTGACCACTTTGGATTTGTGATGAGCTAATTTACCTTGATGTTTCTGGAGGTATTCTTTACCTGTGTACTAGTTCAAAATTTTCTTCATTGCCTGTTAGTTCAAAATATGCTTTTTTAATTCTAAAATGCTGGTTTACTCTAATCATTGATCAGTGCCTTCTCTTTGTCCTTTCCTGTATTGTTTTGTTTTGTTTTGAGATGTTTAATTGATTGCTTTTCCTATAGGTTGTTATTTTGATTGCTTGGCAGCACTATCTAAATTCCACCTCCTCTATACAGAGTTGAATGACCCTCACCACCATCGTGGCTGACAGGTGTTCTTCCCAAAGCCAATACCAGAGGCTATTGATGTAAAGCTGGGAGGTCAGTCCAGACAAACAATGTCCACACTGCAGATACAGGGGGCCTGCTATTAGACCCCTCCTAAGCTGTCTCTTTTCCAGGTTGAAAAATCCCCAGTGCCACAGCCTCTCCTTACAGGGCAAATGCTCCAACACCTAACCATTTCTGTGTCACTTTGCTGAACTCCCTCTGGCTCATCATTACCTTTCTTTTTACTGGTGCTCCCTTAGCTGGACAGTGTCTAGATGTGGTCTCTGGGGGGTGAGTAGAGGGGAATAACCATTCTCCAGTCTGCTGGCTATACTGATGTGATTTTTGCCCTGGATGCTCTTGCACAGGGTCACATACTGAAGGCTCATGCTCAGTTCACTGCCCACAAGACCACCAGCTCACCTGAAGAGCAGAAGGACTGCTACAAGGGATTCTTTCTTCCAGGGGCAGGACTGTTGAACCATGTTGAATTTTGTAAAGTTGGCTTCTTCTTCCAGCCCATCTTGAGTCCCTTCAGGTGGGAGCCCTGCCTTCAAATGCATCAAGTGGTTCTGCTGGCTTGGTGTCACATCACACCTAATGAGAGAGCTTTACTCTCATTAAACTCTACTGTCTGCTTCAGATCATTGATAGAAGTGGTTAACAGGACCAGTCCCATGAGAGATGCCTGCTGTACTACATTTGAAACTGGCCTCCAGAGAGAGCAGGATTTACTAATCACTACCAGCTGAGCCTGATCACCCAAACAGTTATTTACTCAGCCATTTGTTCAACAGTCTGGACCCTAACATTCCACCTCGGACACAGGAATGTTGGAGGGATTGTCCAAGTCCTGATAAAGACAAGAGAAATGAAATCCAGTGCACTCCCCTCATCAACAGATCAGTCATTTCATCATCAAAAGCAATTTGGAAAAGCATGACTTTAACTGCTGACTTTCCAATAACCACTGTCTTCCTATATCCATATATTCATTCAAGAAGACACTCTGTGATTGTCCTGGTGAATGAAACCAGGCCTGTACTTTCCCAGATTGCCCCTGTTTTGAAGATGGGTTCAGCATTTGCCCTTCTCCAGTTATCATGGTCATCCCCCTGAACTCTTTGACCCTTCAAAGATGACAAAGTGGCCTCACTATGATACTGAGTATAAGAAATATTCCAACAGAGATGAGGAACCATGCCCTAAAAGCTTTGAGAAAATATGAATGTTTTTGCTATTCAATCCCCAATTACATAGTAGGAAATAATAAATAGTTTCAGTGTAGGGAATTAATTCAACAGGACAATTTGGGTGATTGTCATTGCCCTGTCAATAGCCTGGAATAAGCCCTTTCAATAGCCTGAAAACAGCCTTTTATAAAGAGTGGAATTATATTAAAAGTGTTAAAGAGTAAAGTCTCTTTCTGAATGCTCTTTATTCTGTCTCTCTGGATTCTTCTTTACATATGTCCATTGAGACACTGAAGTAAGTTTTTTTCACTATTGAACCAGTGCCACTATGAGAGGATGAATCCCATCCCCTTTTTACTCATACATTATCAATATAAATGTTAGGTATGCATTGACTGGAACATGTGCAGCTCTATTAGGACCAGTCCTTTCTCGCACTGAGAGATGCCTCATCACGGCATACATATGTATATGCACAGTCATTCTTCAGATTAGCCGCAGCCACATCTTTGTAAAATGCTTAATTACCAGAACACAAAACAGATTACATTTCCTTGCCTAATCAACTTCAAGACAGAGTGGATTCTACCTTGAGGCTGGAAGATCAGTGTGAGGACATCTTGAGATCCCTTCTAGTCCTATTACCCTTGTAACAAACAGATAACAAAGAAATCCAATTGCCACCTATGTGTGCATTGCCAGCCATGAATGAGAAAAGTGATACTTAGCTGTGACTACTGAGGAATTGTCTTAAACTATACAAGTAGAGTCAGACAAAGATGACAAATGCTTTATTATTTGAGAATAATGTCCTCAGTTACTCTTAAGTCCTCTAGAGAAAATGTTTATTCTGAAAGATAAAAAGATATTCCAGTTATATCATCCCCAGTCCCACTCTTAACAAAACAAAAAACCAAACCCACCCAAAAACAACAACAAAAAAACCCAAAAAAACCCGCAAAAAACACAAAAAAAGAGAGAAAGAAAAATGTTTTAAGGACAAGCAGGAATGTATTACTTTTCAAGGGAAGCTGTAGTCTATTATCAAATCTTTGAGTCTAACTAAACCTTATATATCATAAATATATAGATAATTTGTGGATATCATGAGCGTTATCTGCTACTAATCTAAATATGAAATGTACACTTTTCACAGTGTGGGTCTCAATTATCTTAGTGTCAGAAATTCCTTGACTGTCTTCTGTAGCTGCAAAAGTGCTCTAAATGACTGGCAGGTTGGGTGCATCACTTTTAGGCAGCTAAATTGCAGTGGAATGAATCTTGTCTTTAAAAATAATGTGGAATTTGAAGCTGAGATGTTGAAAGATAAGATTAATCGGAGGCACAAAATAATATTCAGTTCTGAAACACCTGATAAAGGGGTGGTTACCTCTGGCATGGGAAGTGAAGTAGCTGTATATAGCCCAAAGAGCATAAAGCAACCCCAAATATACTGCAGTCATTTCAACTTGCCTATCACAGCTCTTAACAATGCACATGTAATTGCAGAGCAAAAAGTGCTGGTTCCTACTCAAGCTTGTGAAAATGATATTTTATTAAAAAAATAAGAAGAAACAGCAATAATTACCCTCAATGATTATGTGTGGGTGCTTTCCACATACAGTGTGTTCATCACTTTGACCAATATATGCCTCTGCCCTTTGACACAAGACATACAGGGACTCCAGTGTCATCTGCTCAGAGGTTTTTGGAAGGTTTAAATGTAATCCACTAGGTGTCAGGGCACTGCACATAGAAACATCCTCACAAGATCAAATACACAGTGAGTTTCCCTGGTCTACACTTGGTTTGTCTGGAGTTTCCCACCAACCAGGTCATGGAACCCAGGAAAGACAAAGGAACTCAGGACTAGACCTGCCAATAAGCAGGTCCCTCACCCCAATGCCATGGCATGGAGACAATTGGCAGATACTCTCAGGCCTTTCCTCAAAATCTGTGCCAAATTGAGAAAGTGACAGAGCCACCTGCAGAAGACTTCAATTCCAAACCAGAGCAGTGCTAAAATCTAACAAATGTCTGAAATCTGATAAATAAATAAAAAAATACAGTGTTCATCTGTGAGGGATCCCACAAAATGAAAAGGCACAACTGACCGTTATCAAGAGGTTATTTTGCAACAGACACTTAATGACTGTATCTCTTTTACAAGTATCTATCACACTAGAGGTGCTGGTACATAGTCTTAAGGCGCATAAGCTCTAACAAGATACAAGAAGGTCCATTGCTTAGTGGCTACTTCTGTTTTGAAGAAAAAAAAATTATATGAAGATATGTTCAAGGTTTCCTTCTAAGTGAGGATATGAACAACTGTCCTACTTTTACTGAAAATATTAAGGACATAAGTTAATAGGTGGTTAATTTCATATTCCTTAAGTTCAAGGTGCCTTTCATGACTCTCTAGTCTGTGCTCCAAGGACAAGTCTGGCCTTTAGAAATCCCAGAAGGTTCAGGAATACTTGGATGCAGTGGTCCCAGGTCTTTCCAAAGGGATCCTAAGCGTCGCTTGGGTCTTTAATACCAGATAAAGTTCCAGCAGACAAAGCTCAACTACTTTGGGTCTGTGTAAGATATTAGAAACAGTGAGTCATCTCTGAATGTACAGCAAAACATCAAATATGCATTTACATGCAGATGCAAAGTATATATGGTAAAATATGGAACTGTGATTATTTATTATATTTTTATGATTACTGCACTTACCTCTTACATTTCCATCTCCTGAGCAGCCCCAAAAATAAGAGACAAACTTCCAGAAAAAAATTATCCTCTCAAAATTAAAATATCATCTCACTAATACTCTCTGCAGTGGGGGAGAGTATTACACTACCAGAAAGAATGGCAAGATCCAGAAAGATAAAGTCTAGCAGGCCTACAAGACTGAACACTGAAGTAGAATATCTTCAGATAAATACTTACGGTCAGTTTTAACAGCTCCAGTTCCCTGTAACAGCAGCTGTTCTAAAAGTAATTAAATCAACTTGACACTAAATATAGACTCAAAATGTTTAAAGGCTTTCTAAAATAATTTTCAAGGGTTTTTTTATCTCCGGGAAATTAGAAATTACTTCAATTAATACAAAAATATACTCCAACCGAGGCTATAAATATATACATATATATTTAGGCTATATATGTATAGGCTATATATATTTAGGCTATGTATATTTTTATATATGCGCACATATATATACACTGAAGAGTTTACAAGGATTTTTATAGAATAATGTCACATCCTTAAAGGTCAATAAACAATATAAAGGTTTCAAATAATGACCATTAAAAATAACCTTCTTGGCAAGCATTTTTTCCCACAGTGCCTGAAATTTACAGGCTAAAATTGTTGGGGGTTTGATCCTGAGCATGTAGTTAGTACACTCTCTTAACCCTAAGAGTACTTGGCAGTGCAGTACATTGCCCCAATAAGAGTAAAAAGGAGGAGATCCCAGCTAACTCTGGACCTTTCTTTAGGTACTAAAAACACCCTTGGTACCAGTAGCTAAAGGTATGAAACTTTCCTATTGGCCTTTATTCATTGTAACGGTGAGAAATATCTGTGCTACGAGCATGGCAAGGCATCTAGTTCCCTCTCCTGGAGGTGGTTTCCTGCCAACTGACCCCATTTTGGGTACATCCTTTTCATCTCAAGATTTTTGTGCACTACAAGAGAGGAAGAGGCAAAAATTACTTTCATGAATTTTAGATTTGCAGGGAGAAAAAAGGAACACATATTAAAAACTTAAAGGCTTTTAAAAAATCTCTTAAGGCCCATATGTCTATGTTATTACTATATAACACTGAATAAAGCAGGAAACAAAATATCAAAATGTCACTTTAAACCTGTAGTTAGGGTATTAGGGGCCTGATCCAATGCCAAGGGAAGACAATAGGGAGGGTTTGTATCAAATGCTGAATGCCCTCTGAGCCCATCAAAGGGATTATGGACCATTTGGCAAATCTGTATCATCCTGTGCTGGACCATGCTAATCTTATTGTGCCGTTGCAATTGTGGTAAACATACAGCTGATGCAAACATATCTAGGACTTACTTTTTTTCCAAAGCTCAAAGGGTTTTTTGAAGGAGATATATAACTTCTCCTTTTTTGCATATCTTAGCATTGGAACTTAATGAAACATATTAAGAATTCCAGAATTTCTTCATACAAAGCCTACATCTATTCCCTTACTTATTTAACAATACCAAATTCAACCAAATCAAACTGGATACTTGGTTCTTCCTTCACAGAAAATATTTTACCCATTAATGAGAAGTTTTCTTATATAAAGGAATTCAATTTTTTTTTTTTGATTGGCGTTAGACTCACAGACAGACAGAAATAAGCTGCCATTCTTCCATTTGATAGCCAGACGCTGCCAGTTGTTGCTAGGGCAGTCATGCTGTTAAATTAGGTCTAATGAACGAGTAATTGCTTTAGGTATAGTGAACCATTTCAAAGAAAACAAGGATTCTAATTGATTTGCAATTTGTTTGGCACATTGCATTGTCTGGGGCTATTGATTAGTCTTCTGGATTTCACACTGCATGTGTTTCCCTTTATTAAGGGAATAACAGGTTACTGATTACTTTCCTTCTGGGTTTAATGTAGCGGTTAATGTCTACTTTGTTCTTGTGTCATGTCACAGGCAAGGAAGGAATAATATGCAAGTGGGTGGCCCTTTGCTAAGAAACTCCCCTGCTGCTTTGAGCTGTGTACTCTAAGACATGCTGAAAAGCAGATCAAGAGAAAGGGTTAGAATAGCAGGACTCACAAGTTATGGCCTGAGTCAGGCTAGACCCAGGCTGAAAACTTGGCTTTCCTTTACTATCAAAGCACGAAACAGTATGAAGTGGTTGGCAGTAGATTCTCTCTTGTTTGATTAGATGTCTCTACATAAGGAAACATAATATAGTTATATATGCCTTGGTTTATATACAACAGCATCTTAAATAAGGAAGCTTGCAACATATTTGTCCTTTTGCTGCAAGATTTACTCCATACTATGCATATTCTGGAGAGCATGCCATTGAATTTTTACATCTACCTTGGTTTACAAAAAAGTAAGTCCATTTAATTAACCATGTGATCCTTTCAAAGGACAATTTTCTATAACATAGTTGATGCTATTAAAGTATAATTAATTTCAATTTTCTTAACACTCTTAGCTGAAAAATTATGTCTTAGTATATCTTTAGTATATCTTCGTATACACGTGTATGTAAATGTATATCTTAGTATATCTTTAACAGGTATGATGGTAAAATAAAATACACTTCATTGTTCTGTAACTGGTCTTGGTTCTGGAGATTATTTAGTTTTGTATTTTGTGCCCCTGTATTGAGACCCAGTACAAATGAAATTAAATATAGGTATTTAGATTATTTGCAGGGTCTAAGGAATCATGATTTCGTGTCCTTGATATGAGTCTTTCACAGAGGGATCAGCCATGTATCACTCATGTAACTGAAGATACTGACCTAAGCCTGATTCAAAGCCTGTTGAAGCCAACAGCAAATCTCTTATTGATTTTCAGAAGGTTTCTCCTGTGAGTCCATCAATTTTGATTCATATCTTGAGAACCTATACTTTATTTCAACAAGAAAGTTACATTGCCAGGTGAACCATGCTGAGGTCCAAGTGCCCTAAAGCTTCATGTTGCATCAGTGGCTCCAAGTGATCTCAAAAATCTATGTTTTGTCCTGTGCCAGGATTTGAAATTTCTAATGCTGTATTGGTATTTTTTGCTGACTTATTATAAAGATGACTATGAGTAAATATCAGCAAATTTCCTGGATATTATTATTTTTATTATTTTTTCTAAAAAGGACTATGATAAAACAGTGGTCACATTCAGTTTAGTCCAAAGATCGATTTTAAACTCAATAGCTCGTGATCTTTCATGATCTAGAAACTGCTGATTTCAAAGTTTTTGCAGTGGTATTTAGAACAGCTGTGACTTATCTTTAATTCATTGTGAATTTCAGGTAATCCCAAATGTCCTCAAAATGAACATTTTTAAGCAGGAATGCTCACAGGAAATATCAGTAGCTACTAAGAAGTAAGATTAGAGTCTGATCATACTCCAATTGCAGCCATTATATCAGATTGGACTAAATTATAAAAACAAGTATTCTAATATGACATTACATGAGCCCTCTTAAAAGCATGTTAGAGCCCATCACTTGGACCACTGTGTGCTATTGAAGAAACTTGAGATGGGGATGATCTAATCTGATCTATATCAATAAAGTATACACATAAACGTAGATTGCTGTGTTAAAATGATGAATTTTCCTCAATACAGAGAAATCTTCTAAGTGCTATGTATGTCTATTATTGCTATTCATAGCTTAAGCTCTTCATTTCCTCTCCTTTGTCTCCACCAAGACTGAGATATGGCATTTAATTCTCAACAAAATTATGTGGGACACGACAATGAAGCAATGATCAGAATTGATTCTAGTTTTCCCCTTTAGTTGTAGGGCTTGCTGTGGAACCAACTCCATGGGATGCATCACAACTAAGAGATACTTCACTAATGAATTCAAGACCCAACATGCTGTTGTCAGTAAGGTGATTAGTGCATTCCAGTGAAATCTTCTTTTCTTTGCTTACTTGGAGGACTTACAGAGGAAATAGCTTCCTAAATTTTCTTCTAAGTCTTACTCTCTCGGGTTTAAATAACCAAGTTTTATGCTTTAGGTCCACAAAGTTGTATATGCTGCAGGGTGGTCAAGCATTCTGGCTTCTTAGCACCCAGTAAAGAACCTGCCAAGGGCCACACCTCCCTTCTGACCACATGAAGGCCTCTGTACAAAAGACAGCTGCAGGTACCCGGATTTCCATGCACCATGCACCATTCACCCATAGAAGGAATCGAGCCCAACAAAAAAAAGGTGATGCCAACATCCCTGTGGAAAGTGTTCCACTTTTTAGAAAAGAACTGAAAGTGTGCTAGGACAGAGAGAAGGACGGTGAGATCATAACAACTGAGCCTAGCACTTATAATAATTGCACAAGCTGAAGAAGTCCTAAGTCCCCTCGCCACTACAGTATTTTTGTCGTTTATCCAACAGGTACAATTCACTGAAGAGCTAAAAGTCTTATATTTTCTAGTTATTTAAGTTTCCTAATCTTCAGAAGGACCTGTGAAAATGCACAATGAACTTTTACCTATGGAAACCAAATTCAAGGGCCAGAATCTCTTTGAAACTTTTTGTCTCTGACACATCTCCTGTTGAACTAAACTGGAAAAAATTATACCAGGGGGAAAAAATCAGTTGCAAGACAGTTTTCTACGTTGGTATCAGAAGCAGCAAAAATTCCTCAGCTACCCAACATATCACTCAGTAGGTTAATAGAATTTGGTGGTGAAACTGAAATGTAAGTTTGTGAACTTTCATTGACCCTGACTAGCAGAGTTAAAATCACACTCTCCTGTGTGCTGCCCTATGTCCCACAGAGGTTGCAGGCAGGATATACCTACATTAAGGTCCAACAGGAAGCTCAGCTTACTACTTCTTCTTATCACTGACAGCAGAAAGATTCTTAGCATGATAAAAACAGCAATCTAGATATGTATAGACTTTTTCTTTCCAGTTAAAATTTAAGTCTCTTTAGGCATGGAGTGCCTGTGTCTTTAAGATATAAACTTGGATGATTGCCCTCTTTGATGTAGATACTTTATCCACCCATGAGTGGCTAATTCTTTCTGAGACTCTAGAGTTTTGTTTCTCATCTGAAATACATGAAAGTATTTTCATTGAAGTCCATAGAGGTTATGACCATCAAGAACATTACCTTCAATAACAGAGAGCTCCTCAGAAATGGTATACATTTTCCATTCTCATTTTCATTAGTTGTATTCTAACACTGTTTGTAATATTGCATGGAAGTCACAGAACTACTGAGTCTAGTATGCAGGGAAGAGTTGACACATGCCTGACAGATCCTTCTGCCTTTATTACTTCAACTAAAAGCTTGGAATCCATAGTTTAGTTTCTCTCTCCTACCTCACTCTTTTCTTTGGGAAAATCACACTGATCTCGGAGAATGTTTTTGTTGCTGCTTTCTGACTCCATCTGTGTTCAGCTTTTTTTACTGAAAACTAAAGCAAAAAACTACAGTTGCTGAGACATATTACTTCTGTCTAACATGGTTTTGCTGGTTAGCATGCACAGGAGCAAATCACATTTTAAAATATTTTTAAAACATGGAAGAGCTTTAAAGAACTGTTTAAAAAGCTGCTCTTGGTTTGGTGCCAGATACAGATGCCACACTGATTACAGAAGATTACATAAATTCCCTGAGCCTTATTATCCTCTCACTTACACCTATAAAATTGGGAAGAATTTCACTGGAGTCCCTGGAATTATGCAGGTTCTGAAGAAGAATATATCCCTTATGGTTAGCAAGCTATCAGTATTTTCAGTGGGTCCAGTTATCTCTACCTGTCTACTACTAATACTAAAAAAATTGTAAAGCAAAACAGAGTATCATCTGTCTATGTAAATACTTCAACTTTCTTTGATTTCAACTGAGTTGCACAGATTTATATGTGAGCTGAATTTTGACCTGAATATGCAGAGAAAAAATACATGTCTTCAGCATCTTTGTTGTAGCACCTCACTGAGATTTTCATACAGTTTGCGATAAAAAAGATGACTAGAACAGGTCAACCCAAAGTTCAATTTGGCTCTGGAAGCTTTTCTGTCGCAATGGTTTAGAATGAGGCATAAGATGTTCAAGACAGTTTCAGAGACTTTTGAGTAAACCATAGGTCCTACTTGGGAACTACATACTATGAGTCCAGACATTTGCCCTTTCAGCCATTTTCCCCAATTCCCTCCAGTGGCAAGGAGTTCCACAACTTAATTATGCATCATAAGAAAATGTTATTTATTTCAATCTTTTAAACTGTGTGATTTTATTTACTGCCCCTCAATTTGGTTGGATACCTCAACTATTTTTTAAGAAGATGAAATTAGTTTTCTTCACTCACTTTCTCCACACCACCGGAAAAAGTATAAGCCACTACTATATCCCAGTCAGGAATATTTTCCATACTGTTTTCCCACACTGCTCAAATTCAAATGCCATTCCACACTCTAGCTCATCCTTCTTGAATTTATTTTCTCTGTCTATCGTTACTCTCTTTTGAGATGGCTTGCAAGACCAACATACAGTATTCAAGATGAGGACATACCATCAGTTTGTGCATGGTAGTCCTTGCTATCAGAGTAAGGTTGGGTTGTGGATTTTGGTGTGGCGTTTCTTTTTACAATACGAAACACACGCTGATGATGAATCTGAAGAATTCCTAGTAGAATGTGAAGACCTTTGTAAATCAAGGAGCTCCAGAGATGACACAACCACATTTTCACATGAAAATCATATATCCCATGATTCTTTTTTGTGTTATTTAGCTGACAGTGGTAACTAAGAGAATTAAAACTTTTGACCTGACAAGTTTCCACAGACTACCACCAACAGCTCCACAGACAACCACTGGTCATGAAGCAATGGTTGGAAACCAAACTGCAGAGAATCGCTCATACTAATTTTTCTGAAAAGTTGGGATGATCCTCTATGTTCTACCAGTGTAAAAAAGACTCAAGACCTTCACTGTGGTCCCAAGCTCTCAAATAAGATGAGAAGTTCTTACTCTACAAAAGAATTGTGTATTTCTTGAACAATACAAAGTTGAGAATAAAAACAAATTTGTTCCTTAGAAATTGCCTAGTGAAGCAGTTGTTTCATACTGCCTGTTGAACATTTGGGTAGACTGATTCAAATGTTAAAGCTGTGTTCAAACCAGAAAAAATAAAAATAATAAGCTGTCAGAATAATTACTAAGAACATACAAGGATTATACAAAGTAAACTGCAGCCTGCAAAAAGAGAATTGCATGTTAGCTAATTGTTAATTTTAGCAATTGCAATGGCTAATTACTGTGGCACACATTGACTATTAGCATGATGCCCCAGCACCTGCTTTCTCCAATGAACAGATTTCTTCATTGCTCGTGCAGGAGCAAAATGTGTAATTATTGGCCATCATTGGGGCGATTTTTCAGTGATTCTTTTGTGTGATGTGAATGACGCATAATGACATATTTTATTAGAGGGCAAATAGCTGTTTGTTAATGGAAATGATTCGAAATCCAAGAAACTAGGAGCTAGGAGCATGTTTTCAGTATCAGCATGAATTCAAATGTATTTTCTTTTAACTCTTTATAAAAGAAGCATAGAAATCAAATCTAAACTTAGTATAATATATTTAATGATATGTGCAAACACAGCATTGATTAATTGCCTCAAATGTTTTCAATGCTACACCATTTCATTTGTTACAGCAGTCTGCTAAATTTATGCATTTCTTATTTAAACTCTTCTTTCCTGGGCATATAGTGTTAGCAAGATTATGTGGCTTGTTCCTCATTTACTGGGAAAAAAATCATCTTTGTAACTTAAGCAACAATTACGGGCTTTATGAGGCACATTTTCATTGCACACATTGTAGAACACAGTGCACTGACATTATTATTCCTGAAAGTACATGCTTGAATGTATCTATCAAGACCCAAATGTCAGCTACTGAATAGATTATGCATAGTTATCCAAAACAGAATATAGATACATAAAATATCAGCAACAGAATACTCAATTTCTGAGGAAAGATTTTTATTAGATAATCTGTGTGACACTTTGAAGAACAATGGAAATGAAAAAATCACATATGAACCTTAGACTATAGTGGTGTTTAAAACAGCAAACTGCTTTGTCATTTTTGAAGGACAGGTTATGGCTAGAATAAGAAAACTGGCCTTTTCATTTTGCTTTAATTTGAATAGTGTTCAAAGCTGGGGAAAAGGAGGAATACTAGGGGACCTAGTTTGTTGAATTCCACTGAAGTAAATCCAGACTAACTTGATGGAAAGCAATGAGGTAAGTTTGGATATCCAAGGAAAGTAGAAGTCTCATTAATGTCTTTGAAACTTTAAACAATAAGTAGGAAAACCTAAGCGTCTTCTAGACTCTTCAGATAGCAAAGCCAAAAGTTTAATGCTATCTTATATTATGTAATAATAGGGTTTTTTGCATGACTCTGACCTCATTCCATTTTGACAAAGGTCCAGTTGATGACCTTTGATTATATTTGACTCAGCTTATAAACACACTATTTAGATGAAATTCAGACCTAATGGATGCAAATGAAATGGCTGACTGAAGTAAACTCAGTTTTAAAAGCACATTCACATAAATAAATACATAAATAAATAAACCACACATCTAATAGGTGTAATAGGAAGATATAGCAAAGGAACATATATTTTGTATTTCTTTTACAATTGCATATGACAAACTTACTGCATTTTAAAATTGTGGCTTCAAAGACCACCATAAGAAATTAAACCAACTCTACATACACTGAAAATCTGGGTTGTCCCATATACCAAGTGTGAGTTATTTACAAACTTGAGGAAGAAACTATGAATGAGCACTTCCTCTTCTCACCCAGGGCCTATAGCTTCTCTGCTGTTGCAAGATTGTAGATAAGTTTGGTATTCAAGTTCACTGTTTGACCCATTAAACTGGTATTGAGGTATAATTTGTGTGTTTTCCCAGTACGGTTGCACATAGAATGGGATTCATTTCCACAAGTTTGAATAAATTTATCCAGTTCAGTGAACCTGTTGTTAAGCTTAGCAAAACTCAGTAGGTGGCTTTAAAGTCCTGTAATTAGCCCATTACATAAAATCTGTACTTTAGATTTTTGCACATTGGTTAATAAGTATAACGTGCTTCGTATATATAAATAACATTACATTAAATGATGCAACATAAAGGAATTAAAGGCCAAAGTAGTTAAATAAAATACTTGAAGGAGATCTCAAATTAGCATGTTTAATTCCAACTCATTGAACAGGAAAAGGCTTTAGCCTTACTGTACCAGTTCAATACAATGTGCAGAATAGCAGATATTTAGTCTCCATTTTACATAAGGTCACTGTCATCTCTGACCTCTGTGTGACTTTGAAAAAATGTTCTAATTAGCTTGTTTCTTTTAAAATCTAATCATTACAATGTCTAAATATAGTAATGAATTACCAAGACAGCACTTGCCTCAACAATTTTTCGTAGTTTGTACATAGCTAATTAATTCTTGATCCTTAATTTTTGCTTTCCAGATGAAATATGTGAGGAAAATTAAGTCTACAGCTAATTAACCCATGCAATGCTTACGGTTTCATAGCAAAAGCACTTATGTTAAAGTCCAGGGTTTTTACTAGCTACAAAAGAAAAACACAGCTTTGAATCCTGTTGTACTATGTCCAAGTTCCACTTCACACTAACAGATTATTCATTATTTAAATTTTTTTTAATTGCATAACCAATATCCCTGACTTCAGTTTCTCTTCATGTCAATTGATGAATTCCATTAAATGAGTTAATATATTATAACATAGTGTTACATATATAGCCTTTTTTTTTAGAATTTTTTCTCTTTATATATAATGAATGCAATGCTACATATAGTCCTCTTCAGAGATTCAGTTTTCATTGCATGAAGAAATATATTTTAATAATAGAAATCTTGAATGAATGCACATATGTATACACACATTATCTATCTAATCTATCTATCTATCTATCTATCCTTATATATGGAGAAACATAATTGTGTTTTGGAGTTATATGAAATATTTGGAGTTAATACTGCAACCAAAGGAAACTTGCCCAGATTTGATCTCATGAAAAACTCAATAGTTCTTAATAGTTTGTCATGATTCATAAATACATAGATTCTAATGGATGACCTGGTCCTTATTTATATGTTTATACTGAATTATGATAAATCAATGGTCTCACTTGATCTTAACCCGAAGCTGGATCTCATTGAAAAAAGATCTCATTCATTTGCCATTTTAGGAGTCATCTGCAAATTCACAGAAAAAGACTGGATACCTTTATGATGCTCCACAAAAATAAACAAGATTGAAAGGGACAACTTTCACTCATTTTATGCTTATTGTGGCATGGCAAATAAAGCTACTCCAATTTTTAGTTTTATTCTGTTTATCTTGTGCCATTTTATAATATCATCTTTGGGTGCCTTTCACTTCTTTCCCATTTAATTTATTGCATGTATTGGATTTCATGTATTGGCTCCTCTACTGTTCTATAGTTGTTGCTTATTTTTTCATTTTACAATGAAAAAATTTTACTTTAAAGCAAATGTGATTGCTGGTTTACATATACATATATACATACATTTAAATGTTGTCTTCTTTTTTCTCATAAACATTGGCATCTGAAGGACTTTTGTTCTTTAACCAGGCATATCCAGTCTTGGAGTTAATTCCATTTTCTGCCATACAGATACATTTCCTGCTGGTTTCATACAGAGTTAGCATCAAATTGGAGTAAAATTTGATCTCTGGTATAAGGAAGCATATTTCTCATAGAACTCTCTGGCCTATGTTTGGAGTTAAGAGAAATCTTGAAGGAAATATCACATGTGGTATTAATATATCAGAAAGTTAGATAAGGGACAAAATGACCCACATGGATAGCATATCCCCTAATTTGTGGAAAATTAATCAATTTAACAGTACAACAGTAAAAAAAGTTTGGAAGAAATTGCAGGAAGGAAAACACTCAGTAGAAGCCATAAGACAAACCACAGATCTTCCTTAACTTGTTTCATCCTGACATCTTCCCAACCCTCCATCCCTCCATTATAAAATACACATCCTTGGGTTACCTCTGAAGGCCAGGATAATGCTCTGGCAAGCTATTTCCAAAACCTGTTTAGACACTTTTTTCTCTGACAAATTTGAATCGAATCAGTTAAGTACACCATCAATTACACTTCTTTACACTATGGATCTGCTTAAGTGAAGGAGCTGGGAGGTCACAGCATATGGGTTATTTTTGTGAATGGAGTATTTGATTCAGTCTTTTAATTGACCATGTGCATGATGTCTACTTATTCAGAAGAGTTATAGCTGAGGGTAAATCTGCAAGAACACTGAAGGGAGGCAGTTATGGACAGCATTTATAAAGCTGCCTTTTTCTCTGTCTAAATGAAAAATTCCTCATTAATATCTAGTAGTAAGTGAATGAACCAAAAGAACGCATCTTGCCCACCAGCCATAATTCAGTTTTACAGAAGCAGAAGCCACTAATGAATAGAGCACTTTGAATCAAATAATTTTTCATCTGTGTAACCTATTTCTGTTTATTTCTATTTGCTAAATCATTTTGTAAACATACGTATTACCAGGCAATGCTTAACCACATTCATTGCTGACCATCTCTATCAAGAAATTCAATTTAATTTACCAGATAGTAGGTATATCTTATCACAGCTGAAGAGTTTTTTGTGATTTTTTTTCCCAGCAAATAACTTGACCTCAAGAGAAGACTTAGTTCCCTCTTTCAAGAGGTAAGCATATAGAAGTAGATCAATAGCTGCCTAAATAATACACCTACATATATGTATGTATGTATGTATGTATGCATAAATGTGTGTGTGTGTGTGTGTGTGTTAATTAAATTTTTCTCAAGTGGTAAGAAATGTGTAAGAAAATCAGGCATTAGGTGGCCATTTTTTATTGTATATATGTTGCTAAATATGTCATGCTATTGAGTGCCCCTGCATCAATTAAATATTTCTGTATCTCTGAAGATTATCACTGCTATATAGGAAACAGCAAAGATACAGAATTTTACTTTTGGTTGCTTTTGGATCAATAAATTACTAGTGACATCGTATCTGGAAGCACCTACCAAATTTAAGGACTTTTGCTGGTTATTGTTTGATTAGTTTGCATTCTTTAACTATTTAAATAAGAGAATTAACCATTGAAGTTCTGAAAGGTATAAGTATCATTGTCATAAAGGTAGCTAAGGCAGGACAAACCAAGGTAGAAATAAATTTATTTCCTTCACTTACGTGTTTTTGGCTGAACAATATTACTGATGACAGGGCTTTAGCTTTGCTTTGGCTTAGTCCTTATCTTTCCTAGATACACAGTCTTGTTTGAAAATACAATTTGTTTTTATTTTAATGGCCTTTACTGCTTTTCCTTATATACCACATGAAAAACTAAGAGGCACAAAAGTGCGAAGATGCTGAAGAAGCGATGTGTTCTCTGTTGCTCCACTGACTTTGCTGTTTCAGAGTTGGTAGAAACAAAAATCCATTACAAATTTCTTCATCATATTGGAGCTTTTATAATATATGTTGAAAACATGTTATGTGGGAACATTTTGTGTGGAACTATCACAAAATACAGGGTTTTTTTGCTTACAACTATTATTATGAAGATACTAGTCATGACTGAGTAATGAAAAATGAGTTGATCTTTTTATTTAAATGTAACAGACTGTCCGAGAGGACTCTAGTATATCCAGTCATCATCACACTCTCAGCAACAGGCAAAAACAAAAGTAAAATACAGGGGGTATGCTGCATAGTTTGTAATGTGTGCAATAATTATTGTTTGATCTTTGGAATTTACATTTTGAATTATGAAAGTTTTAAGCATGCTGGGAAATTTTTAATAATTTACTGAGTCTGCAGTCTTCTATATCTTCTGCTAAGACAAGCTTGCTTTATACTGTGAATCTAATTATCTATACCTTGAAAAAATTGAAGGACATACTGATCATATAGGAAATAACTCTTGATTTCATGTAATATCCTGGGATGGTTGAAAGCTAGACGCTAGTCCCATGGATTCCACTCACTGAGACAGCCAACATTTTTATTTACAGAGTAATATGTATCTCTGGGAGACAAACAGTTTGTTCATGCAAAGAAACTGGCTTAAGAGAATATAGTTCAGCAGAGAACCCAGCCAAAGATTTTTTTTATCTTTCATGCAATGTGAGAACTTAGAGGAGTGACCACTCTCCAATTCAAATGAGAACACATTGGTACTCAAAAAAATACAAAATTTGAATTGAAACGGATGTTTTCTGTGGTAGATAAGCTGCATCCAGAAGTCCAAAGATGATCTGAACTTTCACAGACAACAGACTACTCTGTGGTAGACAGAGAGCATGTCAGGCTGCCAAAATTACATGGCAAATATGACATCGCAGTGTGATACATTATTACCATCATTGATGTGGAGCCTATGTTTTTACCCAGTGCATAAACTCATGGAATTTGTTTCTAATATCACTGAGTAAATTAAGAGGAAAAATTCTGCATACAGCACTAACAGCAATACTTTTGATTTACCAAATATTCATTCTAGAAGCTGTGTTTTTTGATTGCTGGCAATTTCTACATTTGTGCTACTCAATTTGTGGGCTAGTTGTTCACCTTCTACCAAAGAGATCCATTAAAAAGACACGCTAAAGGATAAGACAAAAGAAAACTAATTACCCCTTTATATATAATATGATTTGGGTGTGTTTGTTATGGTCACCAGCAAATTTATTTTATAGTAATTCCATCTAAAGATATATGAAATACAAACTGAATGCACTGAACTCAGGACTGCAGCCAAAAATCCTTGGACACAAGGCACCTTAATGAAGTGGAAGGAGTTTTGAAAAACACACAGATTGCAGGATCAGACCTAAACAAGACACAAGGATTGCATATTTAATTTTAAACCATTATTGCATATCATCCAAAAGAAATTATATATATTACCAAAAAGAAAAAAAGTTTCAGAAAAGCCCCAAACACTATTAAGATATAAAATTTGTGGAAAATACTTGCTATTAATTTGAGTTCTGTGAAAGAATCCTTATTTTCTGAGGCCATTCAGTTATATGGACTAGGTGAATGAACCATGCTTGTCTTCAAACGATGTCATTTCACTACCCAAGAACTCTGACTTTCCAGTTGCAATCCTGCTAATGTGCACTTTAGAGAAGGAGGAATAAGTGGCTAGGAGGAAATAAGTGTGCAGGGAGAGAACTCACACAGCAGAGGAAAGTTTTAGATCAAGTAAGCAGAAGTCATATGATCTAAATTAATTATCCAAGCTTTTCTCTTGGTCAAGTGTTTAGAGAGTTGGACTGGAAGTTCCAATATTCAGGGTATAAACTTCCATCTCGGCTCTAGGGAAATGCGTGCTGAAGCTTATTAATTCTTCTGAAACAAACTGTTCCTAATAGGTTCTAGCTGTCAGAACTTCCCATGCTTTCTCTGAAAGTGTTTTAATTTCATATTCACAAGACTTCTCCCACGTTAGCAAGTGAAGCACTAAAATTTCAATCCACTTAAAACTCAATGCAGGAATCTGGAAGGCCCAAGAGAAAGAATTTTGCATCTCTCTTTTCAGAGCACAAAACCTTTAAAATGTGTAAATAAAGCTCCAATTAGGTTTACCATTCTAGAGGATAATGAGAAGTGCCCATCAAATATGCTACATTCTTAAAATGTTTTGATTTAGCAGGCAAAATTCAAACTACCATAGTAGCTTCCAGAGTAAAACCTGATTGCACTTGCATGTCACACTCACAAAAAAGCAAAAAAAAAAAAAAAAAGATCGACACCCCACCACCTCCCCAGCACACACATACACTCACACACACACACACACAAACCATAAAGCTCTAATTGGAAAGCTTCCATCATCTGAGTACTTTGCTTCCTGGCATACATGAAATGATCAGTGGGGAAAGCAGGGTCAATCGAGACAGACTGAGAGTGAAATTAAAATAATAAAATGTCTAAACATTTAACTGCAAATAGGAAATCTTTATACCCACCCACACCCTATTCTGCAGCATAAAACTAAGGCAACAATTATTCATATACCTCCAAGTAATTTGCAGGCTCCATACAAAAATCTCATTTAAAATAAGAAATTGCTATTTCTGCACATTTATTCTCCCCAAATGCTGGCTAATTGCTGCAATGGCCATTATAAAGAATAATTTTCGCTTAGTGAAAAAAAAAAAAAAGAGGAATGAAGAGAACATTTTCTGGTTTTGTTCCTCTGCGGAGGCTCTATTCAGCGAATCCTGAATGCACAGCGTTTCACTGCTACATTTATTATGCTGAGAGGTCAAGTATTACACAGCATCTTGTATTACGCTTTGCATGCTAAGTATTTCACTTCACAAATTGACCCTTCGGTGTACTTACTACATAATGCTCTAAAAACCCAGCTAAAACGCAGGACAATTAGCAATACTTTGGCTCACGCTTAACAATGGGGACACCAATGTAGGTGATTGCATTTACAGTGTTGCTTTCTTCACAAAACATTTTTGACACATTAAAGGTACTTTGAAATTGTGCAGTACCAGTCGCCTCTCTCGTGAATGGCTTTTCCAGCATGTACCGAGAGAAACAGTTACTGTAGTTTAGGGCTTAATTGAAAATAATTCAGACACGGCCCTATGAAGCACCAATTAGAGAGATATTATATCATAAAAAGCTGTAATATCCATTTTCAGGCTTGTTCACCTGCCAAACAAAGTAGGACACGGCTTAAAAAAAGGATCGGATCTGCAACTCCGGAGAGCGGGATGTTTAGGGAGGAGGAGGAGGGCGGCGGCCGACGGTCGGCGGCGGGAGCAGCGCCAGGTGCGCCCGCCCAGGGGGCACGGAGCCCCGGCACGGCCGCGGCCCGGGGTGGGAGCGGCAGGAGAGGGATGCAGCGCGGGATGCAGCGCGGGATGCAGTGCGGGATGCAGTGCCGGGATGCAGTGCCGGGATGCAGCGCGGGATGCAGTGCGGGATGCAGTGCCGGGATGCAGTGCCGGGCTTGGCGCAGGATGCGGTGCCGGGCTTTGGTGCCAGATCCTCCTGAACTATGACGGCGACGGCGGCGCGCAGGGGAGCGCGGCCGGGGGCAGGGCGCCGCCAGGGAAACTCCCGGGGCAGGGAGAATGAAAGCACCCGAAATTGTCGAGATTTTTTTTTTTTTTTTAACTACTATTATTTATAGCTGTAATCACGGAAACAAACAGAACCCTCCATTACCGCCGGCGGCTCGGCGCGTCCCCGTGCCTCCCGCTTCCACCCCCAATCCCCCCTCCTCACCCCCCCAACCCCTCCCCGCCTGGCACTTCTCGAGAGCGGCAATTTCTTTTGCTTCATTGTGAGCAAAAAACAAACAAACATAAACTTATCGCCCCGAAAATTTTGTATTTCTCGTGTCAAGCTGCTAATAAGGCGACATTAATGGATCAGCTCCGCGAAGTGTCTCTTCACCGCCTTTAAAGTATCTTTCGAGTGCTTCGGGGAAGTCAAGGCGGGCCCACTCCTCGCCGCCTCCGCCGGCCCTGCGTGGGGCCTCCGCCCGCTGTGGGCGCCCCGCGCCGCTCACCGGGCGCTTCGTCCCACCGTCCCGGTAAACGGCCATCCGCCGGGGTGGCCTGTAATTCACAGGCCGCGTTCGCCGACAGCAATTTTATTTTATTTTATTTTATTTTATTTTATTTTATTTTATTTTATTTTATTTTATTTTATTTTATTGTATTTTATTGTATTGTATTGTATTGTATTGTATTGTATTGTATTGTATTGTATTTTTTAATGAAATTTTAAACTTTATCTTTTATTTTATCTTTTTTGACTGTGAAGAAGCGGAAAGCACAGCCGGGGAGCCCGGGCAGCCCAGCAGCCCTGCGCGGTGCCCCGGCCGCGATACCGTCTCCCCCGCCGGGCCTCCGCCCTGCCCCGGGCGCGCTCCTCCGTGGCGACGCTGCTGTCACCGTAGTGCGGCCCTGCGGAGGCTCGACAGGCGCCATTCTGACGGCTGGGCCAGGGCACCACCTCACGGCCACCGTTTTACTTCCCCCCCATAAGTGCCTTTCCCTCGCCGCGGGGCCTCTCGGCTGCCACGGCCCTGCTCGGACAGAGCAGGACCACAGTAGCCATTTTGCTGCCTGAGGCAGGACACATCGCTGCAGGCCTCCGGGCCCTGTCTCAGAAGGGCAGCACCTCACAGTGACCAATTTACTTCCTCCGACCTCTACCTTTGGCACTATGACCAGGCCTCGAGGAGGGTGAGAGACGTGTAGGGGTTCCAGCCATCTCTGAACTAATCAAGCTGATGAACAGAGTCCCAAAGTTCTAGTGCACGGAAGAGTGTAGTCTTCCTACATACCCTTACCACTTACTTAACTCAGTGTGCAGTGTGGGCTTGAATGTCCAGGGCTAGAAGAGAGTGCGAGAGGAGACTAAAGGTCATTCTAATTAAGTGTTGCCTGTGACACTCATTTTTGGACTGAACTGCTGGGAGGGTTTGTGCAGTCATACGAATTTCCCTTCATTCAGCCCTGTACTACTCTGCACCTGGAGAGCATCCTCAGGGCCAGCCCTGCAGTGAACCTGCCTCTGGTCTGTGAGAAAGGCACATTGTTACTGTAGCTACATGATTTACTAACCAGACCATTTCTACCGTTTACCAGGATATTTCTAACTCATTAATCTCTTTCTATTTGACTGCATTTAAAAACAAGGGACAGAGAAAACTAAGGTGTAACATAATAAAACTCCCTTTAATACACCTGGAGAGAGGTTTTTACTGGGGTGTGCAGTGTATCTCCTGTCTGCTCTTCAGTCTGTGCTTACGATAGTCTGTTCCTGCCTCCTTTGCAGCCAGCCATGAAAGGGTGAAGTCCAGTGTCAACATAACTGATGGAGAGAAGATTTTCACTGTGGTTTCCTGAAAAGATGGTGAATAGGTACCTCAGGCTGTGCCCCTGTTAAAATACATGCCCTCAAGGGGAACAACAAAGCCTGCTGTAAAGGAAGGCAATGCAGAATTGCAGCACATCTGATGCCTCTTCTGTTGCTTTTCTCAATCCACATATTCTTTTCCTTTCTCGTTTTCCTCAAAATCTGGCATCAGGTCTTTAGCACTGTCCTGGCAGCACAAGTGGTGCTAAGATCATGGTATGAGGGAGGAGGACCAGTAACAGCAGGAAACTAAAGCTAAATGATGGGGAGGGAGGGGAATGCTGGGGGCAGGGAGCTGTTGGATGCATGTACAGTGTGGGCCGCACTATCCGTCCTCCTGCAATCCCAGCTCCTGCTATTTCATGTGCTTAAGAGACATCCTGTAAATGATAAAGCGGAATGTTTCCTCTGAAGTGAACTGATAAAATAGCACATTTCAATGGAATATGGTTCCATCAGTGCTCCTCTGTCTTGCTCTTGAGACAGTCTTCATGCATAAAGTACTGTTGTTTGTGAAGAGCAAGAGCTTTGAGGGCTGACAGCAGCTGTAAACTGTAGTGGCCCTGCTTTAGCAAGTGCAAAGTCACATGTTTGCCTCTAGTAATGGTTTTTCGGAGCTGCACATAGCAGTGAGTCATGCTTTTTTGTCATACTTCGATTTGTGACAGCTCACTTCAGGTCAGGCAACTTAATATTTTCACATGAATGGTCTGTGTGGTTCAATTTTGGCTGTGCCAGTAGTGTCTGACAGCAAACTTATAGCACCTGCATATAGCTCTACCTGTCTTAACCCTTAATTATGGACGCTGAAGGCATTTTTTTCCTTCTTGTCTCCTAAATACCTCAGTTAAATTATGCAGAAAAAATTGCATCCTAGCCCATTGCATAAACTCTGAAGAAACAATTAGGGAGTGAAAAGAAATACTCATTTTGAAAACAGAAAGAGTAATGGCTGTTTTTAGTGTAAAATGTCTTCTTATTTACAAATCTGGGGTAAAAATTAGAAAGCAAATATTTTTGACAAGTTATAAACAAATATAAAGGACCAAACCTACAAGTCTGGCTGAAAAGTCCATTCTCTTTGGGCAAGTGATAGAAGGTGATGATGTGAAGGAGCAGTGTGTGATGATTATTTTCATACTCTGCTCAATTATAAATTAAGTACAAATTAGTGATATTCACTATGCCCACAGACTGCAGCTGTTTTAACTCATTCTTCTTAGTGTAATGTTAGGTAGACTATTGCAAGTGCACGGCAGTTATGTGTTTCAGCAGTCAAAGCTGCTGAAAGTAAAAACTTGCTCTGCTGCTCATGTAGAAATAACCCAAAGTGCAGCAAACTGGGCTTTATATTTGAGGTTTTTATGTATGGTACAAAATGGGTACTTGCAGAGACCTGCTGCAGGACTCTTGTTGGGAGGCCTATGCGACATGCAATAATTCAGTGGTGTTTATAAAATGTGACATACCTGGCATTAATCAAAACAGGTTTTTCATGTACCTTCCAGAGGAAAGCATTTTTCTGTAGCTCAATTAATGCAACCTCGTGGCTGACGATATGTGTCTGGTTTTTATGGAAGTCAGCAGCCTATAGCTTGCTGCACTTTGTCTGTAATTTTGTGTCCCTTATTTTAAAGCAACAGTTGACATAGGAAAAAGAAGAATTGCTTAAATATTGGTAAGGGTTGATTTTCACCATGACAAGCTAAGTCAGCTGCAATAGCCACAACATGGTGTTGAACAGATAAATGCCCCAGTGACACAACACTTGACAGAATGATGTACGTGTTGATTAGTCCAGTGAAAAGTACTGTCTAGTTGTACCATCAGGCTTAATGAAACCATGATGAAATATTTTTGAGAGACTTTTTTGTGTCTGCCATGGTAGAATGTGTGGAGGACCAACTTCTTATCGCAGCTGGTGAGTGAGCCCACCAGAGGAGGGTTATGTTAGACCTGTTGTTTGCAAATAGAGATGGGCTGGTGGGAGATGTGCTGGTTGGAGGCTATTTGGGGCATAGTGATCATGAAATTATAGAGTTTTGATATTTGGTGAAATCAGGGGGAACATCAATAAAGACTTTTACATTAAGACTTTTGGATGGTAGACTTTGGCCTATTTAGGCAACTTATTCAGAGAGTTCCTCGGGAAGTAGCCCTTAAAAACAAAGTTCAGGAAAGGCGAGTGTGCTTCAAAACAGAGACCTTGAGGGCACAGGAACAGACTGCCTGCATGCCTAAAGATGAGTTGATGAGGCAAACAACCAGCCTGGATGGGCAATGAGGTTTTGAAGGATCTTAGGAAAAAAAAGAGGGTCAGGTTTCTCAGGAAGTTTTTAAGGGGATTGGTAGGGCATGTAGGAAAAAAATAGGGAGACAAAAGCTCAGTTCAAACTTAATTTGGCAACATTTGTAAAGGATAATAAAAAATGTTTTTACAAATATATTAATGGCAAAAGAAAGGGTAAGACCAACCTTTATTCTTTACTGGATGCAGGAGGGAACTTAGTAACTACAGATGAGGAGAAGGCAGAGGTGCTTAACACTTTCTTTGCCTCAGTCTTTAGTGGGAAGACAGCTTGTCCTCAGGACAACTGTCCTCCTGGGTTGGTCGATGGTGTCAGGGAGCAGAATGATCCCCCTGATATCCAGGAGGAGGAGTCAGAGAACTGCTGAGCCACTTGGATGTTCATAAATCTATGGGACCAGATGGGATCCATTCTAGTGTGATGAGGGAGCTGGCAGATGATCTTGCAAAGCCACTCTCCATCATTTACCAGCAGTCCTGGCTCACTGGTGAGGTTCCAGATGACTGGAGGCTGGCCTATGTGACACCCATTCACAAAAAGGGTGGGAAGGAAGATCCTGGTAACTTATAGGCCAGTTAGCCTGACCTCAGTACCAGGTAAGGTAACAGAACAGTTTATACTGAGTGTCATCATACAGCACTTACAGGTTGGCCAGGGGATCAGACCCAGCCACCATGGGTTTAGGAGGGGTAGGTAATATTTGACCAACATGGTCTCCTTTTACGACCAGGTGACCCTGGTGGATGCTGGAAAGGCTGTGGATGTTGTGTACCTGGATTTCAGCAAGGCCCTTGACACTGTCTCCCACACCATACTCCTGGAAAAGCTGGCAGCCCTTGGCTTGGACAGGAGCACTCTTTGCTGGGTTAAGAACTGGCTGGATGGCCGGGCCCAGAGAGTGGTGGTGAATGGTGCTGCATCCAGCTGGCTCCAGTTGTGGTGTCCCTCAGGGGTCTGTGCTGGGGCCAGTCCTGTTCAGTTTTTTTATTGGTGACATGGATGAGGGTATTGAGTCTTTCATCAGTAAATTTGCAGATGACACTAAGCTGAGAGTGTGTGCTGATCTGTTGGAAGATAGGAGGGCTTTGCAGAGAGACCTGGAATGAATGGGCAGAGTCCAATAAGATGAAGTTTAATAAGTCCAAGTTCCAAGTCCTGCATTTTGGCCATAAAAACCCCCAGCAACACTATAGGCTGGGGGCAGAGTGGCTGGACAGTGCCCAGGCAGAAAGGGACCTGGGGGTGCTGGTGACAGCCGGCTGGACATGAGCCAGCAGTGTGCCCTGGTGGCCAAGGGGCCAATGGCCCCTGGCCTGGAACAGGAATGGTGTGGCCAGCAGGAGCAGGGAGGTCATTCTCCCCCTGTACTCAGCACTGGTGAGGCCACACCTGGAGTGCTGTGTCCAGTTCTGGGCCCTCAGTTCAGGAAGGATGTTGAAATGCTTGAGTGTGTCCAGAGGAGGCAACGAGGCTGGTGAGGGGCTGGGAACACAAACCCTGTGAGGAATGGCTGAGGGAGCTGGGGTTGTTTAGCCTGAAGAAAAGGAGACTTAGAGGTGACCTTAGCACTCTCTACAACTTCCTAAAAGGTGGTTGCAGTCAGGTGGGGGTTGGTCTCTTTCTCCAGGCAGCAACAGACAGAATGAGAGGACATAGCCTTAAGCTACACCAAGGGAAATATGGGCTGGATATTAGGAAAAAGTTTTTTATGGAAAGAGTGATAAAGTACTGGAATTGTCTGCCTGGGGAGGTGGTAACATATCCCTGGATGTATTATAGAAAGACTGGATGTGGCACTTGGTGTCATGGTTTAGTTGAGGTGTTCGAGCATATGTTGGACTCAATGATTTCAAAGGTCTCTTCCAACCTAGTGATTCTGTGATTCTGTAATTTTTAATGGACACTCAAGATAGATCTATTCTGAACCTTATATAGACTTATCTTTCTTTAGCCATTATGTTAATCTCAAACCAAACAAACTAAAGAAAAAGAGGAGGACAAAAATATCCAATAAAGGAATTCTAATAAGGAGGAAGCTTGCAACAATCAGCAAAAGAAAAACATAGAGAATTAAGTAACATTGTACAATCAATCAAACTTCTATATTATGTCTATATGGTTGGTTGCTAAGTTTGCAATTTTTATTCATAAAGTATTTCAATTGCTTATAAAGAATTACACAGCTAATCAGTTAGAACTGACATACATTTTGGCTAAATACCTATAATTACAGTTGTTTCATACCTGAGCCCATGTTACTGATGTTGTGTAACAAGCAGTCCTGATTGCTGACATCAGCCCACTTAATGTTCCTGCATTTATGTGATAATTAGATAAAATCAAATAAAGACTTTCTAGTAACTTCATAAAATGAAGTAAATATATTTACTGAGATTAGCGTACATCTAAAATATTATTTATGGTTTCATCTTTCTCTGTCAGTGAAAAGGAGCATAAAAATACATAAGAGTTTTATCTAGGCAATGTTACTTTATAAAAGTAACAATATGTAGGTCTGTGATGTGTGAAGTGAGATTTGCAGAGATAACATCTTTGATTAGACCCACTATTTAGAAAAATACAGACAAGTCAAAGTTTTGTGCTTGGAAGGTCTCTGCTTCTCCCAGGTCTGTCAGCTCTTGCTTGCACCCTTAGACCATCACTGCTACAACATGAAAATGACGCATTCATGTTGACCTGGAATATACAGAGGGGCAAATTAAGCTGCCCTTGTACATGAGCATGTGGAAATGATGTACTGTTTACAAATTAAGCTTCAAAGATATTCTAGAGCATCAGCTTATTCAGAAGATGCTTCAGGTTAGAAAAGCTGATTAAAAAAAAACTTTGGTCAATCAGAGTAGCAGATTTGGATTGAGTTGTAGATCTTTTCCCCAAAGCATCAGTTATTCAGTACATGCTTCAAGTAAAATGTATGTATAACCTGTAGTATACATGTCACAGAATATCATTTTAAATCTTAGAGCAATAAAACCACATTTGTTTATCCCAAGGTAAAATTCACTGTAGAGCAGAGGGTCTGCAAAGGGAGTTTTTTCCTGCATTAACTTGAAAGTGTAGATGTCCAGTGATCATGAGCAAAGTGAATGCTCTACGGCAGTCATTCCATGCCTAGTGGAAGCCAGAAGGAAGGGAGCTCTAGCCTTTGGCCATGCACACCCAAGGTGACCACAGGAACAGTCAGTAGAGGCTTGGATTTTCTCTTTCTTTCTATGGTCTAGAGGAGATCATCACTGCAGTGTGTCACGCTGCACACAAACAGGCAGTTGAATTTCAGTCCTCCAAGCTTTCTGCTCTCCCGTGTTCAATTCTTTATTTCACTGATTCTAAGTCGATCCTAGTAAAGCTCATCCCATTACACACTCCCTGGTTGGGTCCTAGCCGTGTGGATCAGTTTGCTCTTAAGCTTTCCTCAGTCTGAGTAATCTGCAGCACTTCTTTCCTTGACATCTTTGACATGTATTCTAGGCGTCTGCTTTTCATCTTTAATCCCTTTACAAAAATGGGTTCTTTATGCCCACCTGCCATAAGCCAGCAAGAGCAGCTTTGCCTTGCCAGACATCTCATTAAAGTGAGTATCTCAAGCTCCAACTTTCCAGGCTCCACTTTATCACTTCCTGGGCATCTGTAGCAGTAAGACAACACAAAGTTTGTGAAGATTTTTAAATTGGTCATTCTGTACCTGGACAGACAACAATAACAAACTTTTACAGGTGTTTCTTTATCTCAGTCTGGTTTGTCCTTCACATTCAGGTAAGAGTGCCTCTGCAGAAATCTTTGTCTTTCTGATCCTGCCATCATAAGCTTTATCCTGAATTGTAGAATTTTCCTTCTGTATATCTGGGGTTTTTTGTTTGATTTTTTTTTTTTTTTATCTGATCTTGCAGTTAAACAGAACCATTCTGCTTTGGAAGTATGCCCATCTGTTCTGCCCCAGAATCCTTTGTCTGTCTGCAAGTTACCTTTGAGTGACCCTGCAGTCTTTCAAACCTTGTGGTTTAAAAGCAGTCCTGTTAGCTCCTCTTCTCTTTCAAATCCTTCAGAAAGGCTGGAAATAAGTGGTTTCAGCCATTCCATTTCTTGAAAATTAGTTTTGATTTTTTCTCATTAGTTGGATACATGGCAGAGCCATGATGAAAAATAGCCAATTCAGAAGCTTTTAAGATGAAACAATGGCATAGAAGTTTAATTAAACTAATTGGAATTTTTCATCATATACAGATTCTCCAGGTCATCACATGGGCATTTTCACATCTTGTGATGTTATGAGGAAACTCCTAATATATAGGCATATTCAAAATTTCTGTTTTCTGGAGTTATGTGGCTACAAGAAAATACCACTTTTCATATCTTCAGGAAATTCTCATATGAACATAACCAGAGAATGGCTTTATTGGATCAGATCTAAATGATCAAGGATTGCAGTGTTCAATGGCAAACTCTCAGAATCTAATAGGGGAAATACAGCATGTTAAACTGTGTTTTCCCTTAGACATCCAAGAAATCAATGGTTTAATGATTTCCTGAGCAGAAACTTGCACTGAGGTCATTTTGTGGCTAGTAACCACATGAAGAGTTTAATTCCATAAATTTGTCTAAGGTGTTTTAACTCCCTTGCACTTCTGGCCCCTTAAAACCCTGCATCAATGAATTTCACAAAAAGATCATGCAGCCTTTATTTTTATTTTTGTTACTTTTTTTAAAATTTTTGTTATTTTTTTAAATTTTTGTTACTTTTAAACCTACAACTTCATCCTTCCACTGGGTGCCCTCTTGTTCTTCCTTATTCACCTTCCTCATGTCATTCTTTACAGGTCTTGGTTTCCAAACTGAAGAGTCATAGTGTAATAAACTAAGACTTGGTAAGAAACTATGTTATCCTACTGACAATTCTGATCTGGTTTTCTATTTTTTTTTCCCTGAATCCATTGTAACCTTACATTCCTTTTTGGGGGCTTCGTTCTGTAGGGCTAGAGTCTCATGTATTCTGCAGTATGAATTTGTTCATTGAGGCAGAGATACTTTCTGTTTTCTCCTTTATCTCCCCCAATAATTTCTAACATGTCATGTTCCGCCTATGTCATTACTGACCATTGAGCTGATATTTTCAGAGGACTATACAAAAAGATTGCCAAAAGTTCCTTCCCTCATCGCTGGTTAATTTAGAGCCTATCTTTGCATATGTAGAGCTGTAAGTAAAGGGGTTGTTTTTCTTCAGGTTTGTTACTTTGCATACATCAACATTAGGTTCAATAGGTATTTTAGTGGCCACTTACTCAGTGTGAGATCTTGAGATCTTTCTAAAATTCTCCATAATCAGCTCTAGTTATAAAGAGCTTGAGTATCAGCAACAGTCTCTCTCTACTCATGGCACCCCCATTTTCTTACCATTTAAGAGTATTCTGCACAGAGTTAAGCTAGAATGTACTGGTAACCTACTTCTATATTTTTCATCAACACGGTAAAACCTAGACATTTATTCCTGTCCTCAAAGCAGAAAACCTACCATCTTATGCCACAACAGTTGAATTTCAGGGTCTTTGATGAAGAACTTTATCAAAAAAATTTTTAAAAATCTGCTATACACTGTGTAGTCAATATATAAGCATTGATTTTTTTTCCCCCAAATTAGTGCTGAAGTTGCTAACAGCTGTTTGCTTAGGAAAACTCTGGGGGAAACCAAACACTCAAATTTAGTAAGTGCATAAACAGGATTCTACACATGTATTAAAACTTGTTATCTTAAAGCCTGTTTTGTAACTTTTCAATGATTGGTGTTGGCAATGCAACTAATTGCATGTAATTGGTAGTACTTTAGTATTTATTTCCTTTTCCCTTCTGTATGGCTTTTATTATGCATGGCTACTTGTAGTTAGAGAGGAGGTGCCTCACTAAAAACCTGATTCACTGAAATAAACCTAAGATTTACTCTGAAACTGAAGGGGGTTTCTGGAGTTCCTAGGCTTTGTGTTAGTGTGGTGGAGAAGGCAGAGTATCAGGCCCAGTAGCCAAAGCCACTTTTCCTATGCAAAAAACTGAATGGTGTAAAATGCTATCTTTAACAGGCACTCATAGTATTGGAGATAAATGTAAAGAGGGAAACAGTAAGCATACTTATAAATACAGAAGGCTTAACTGTACCATTAATCCACAGTTGCCTTAATTAAATCAGAGGATGTGGGGTTACTGTGCTTTCAAAAGTACCAGACAATGTAGCTACTAACCACAGGAACCTTCCAGCAAGAGATTGTCTATGGCCATAACAGGCTCTAGGTTTCCCATATATAATGTGCAACACTAAGTCAGATGGACAGAAATGTCAGCAAAATGCAAGGAGTGAGGTGGTGTCAGTTACTCATACTGAATCACCAATGAAAGTAGTCTATGGGCTATTCCATTGATGTGAAATTACTGATATGAAAGTAGTGGATATGAAAGTACTGATCCTGCCATTATTTTAGTAACTGGAGAAATGTTGTAAGAGCTATAGCATGTATCTTTTAGAAGCAGTCCTGAAATTGGGGTATAGAAAATAGGAGGTTGCTTTCTTAGTGTTTGTGCCTTCTCTTCTATAGCTCTTGTATCACAGTTTAAATTATCAATATCTATACTTCACTGCAGCTTCCTACTTTGATAGAGAAATGTACTTGACTCCCCACAGTTATTACAATTGGAGGGGGATCTGATTAGGATGCTTTTCCTAATTAAGTGATATCACCTAAAGTGAGTTTCCCTACCATTGTCTCACTGCGGTGTAAAAATAACAACAGAGGAGAATCATTTGGTTATTTTATTTTCCTGATTAAAATGTCTTTACTAATTCAAATTTTACAGGGTAAAATTCCATCTTAATGAAAGACTGAGGGTCAGTTTTCTAACACAGCTAATTATGTGTCCTCATATCCCAATCACAGTTAGGGCTCAATTCCGTTGAATTCAACAGCAGCACGTCTCAATAGATCCATACGTAAGGAGAAAGCCCAAGGTGGATACTCAGCCACCAGAGATCAAACAAAAGGTCCTTCAGAATGTTTTCTGCCTGCAGTCAAGTCTGAGAGAGCTATATATCATGCCCCACCCCCCAACCAAATTCAGTATAAAAGTGAGTTTGCACAGTGTGCCTGAACTTCTTTGACTTCCATTTAAACTGTGTATTTCAGGTTCAATTTTTATGTTTCTGCTTTTGCAATAAACCACTCTTCCCAGAGGAAGCATTCCTCAAGAGTCTTCTCCCTTTCTGTACTCCTTTTGAAGGTGCATCTGAGCCTATATTTGACCAAAACTCTGCTCTCCTGATTCAGGTGGTTTCATTGAACTGGTTGACCAAATAAAGAGGATTTGGGGCATCTTTCTGTAATTTATATTTCTTGTTAGTGACTACAAATATGATAAAAGAGTTTGTATTTTATCAGCACTTTCTCTTTGTTTCCCTGCCCCATTTAGGCATTGGTTCATGAGGTGAACAAGAAATCTTTTTAAGACCTTAAAAGTTAAATAGACATGGTCTTAAAAAATACATTTCTCCCAGAAAAAATAAATAGTTTGTTATGGAAAAGAGTTGTTTTACTTAAGAAAGATAGAAGTTAAATATATTTATTTGTATTAAAGAATTGCAGGCATAGCTGTTGGGTCTGATTCCTGAAGTTCTTACAGCTGAATACCATATTTATGGAATTCTTTCCCAAAACGTGTTTCAGGGTCAGGCCTGGTTAGATATTCTAAATAGATTACCGTGTAATGTTCATTCATTCATTTATTGTTTGTTTACTTTTAATTCTATAATATATGTTGCTTCAATCTTTCTCATAATTGAATGCAGCACCCTTTAAAAATCAGTTTTCTTTATACTAATTTAAAAGTTGAATCAGGATTTCATATGGCTCATTCATTTCATTTTGACTAGGAGCACTCTGTAAAGAATATTTCATCCCTGTGCTGCTGTTTTCTGTGCCTTTGTGCCTGTGCTTAGCCACCAAGTAGTTTTCTTTCTTCTACTTCCTTTCTCAGTACTGTTGTTTTTATTGATTCTATTACAATAAGTAACACACAAAGAGAAGATTACGACAGAAAGATTTCCCCAGTCCATCAATAAATTTCCTAGGCTTCATTAGCTGTAATTTCTTGAAAAGACTTAGAGTTACATTTACATTATGTAAATAAAATGTATAATCCAAGGGATCAGCTCATTCTCATTCAATAATGTATACCAAAAATAATTCAGCTGAAGCCAGTGGCTTAAATTTGTATGAGAGTGCAGAAAACCAGGCTGGTGTACAAAATGGCAAATTCTTGTCACTTCTGCTTAGGCAAAAATCTAGAGAAAGACAGCTGTGAGAGTTTTGTCCAAATAAGAATTTTGATCCTCAGCCAAGGAGCATGAAGAAGACCAGAATTAAGTACCAGTATTTTCTAGATGGAAGTGTTTGATAGACTGCTCTGTGCTCGTGATTTGTTTTTCTTCAAATGTTTTTCATTTCAGTTGTACACAGCACAGCAGATTCTCTCCATATTAGCAGAAGACAATTTTGCTGTTGAAAATTATGACAAATTAAGTGATTGAATTTTTTCTCTAAAAATTTCTTGCACAGTATATCCTCCTCGAGCCAAAGTCTAGTTTCAACTTTCTCTAACTCCGTGACTCCCTTTATAACTTTGTCTATCAAAAGGATTCAAATATTTTTACCTAAACCATTTGACCTTTCCCTGAGATAAATTTGCTTTAAGAAACAATGTGTTCAGAGACAATTCTGTGACTACTTTAATACTCAAAGTCGACATTGATGCATTGACATTGTATTTACTGAAAAATGCAGTTAGCAATGTGATTTTTCATTAGCCACTGATCATAAAATTGCCAACGTGTTAAGAACACTGCAGTCTTTACAAGCAAACAGTGTCTCATTCACAAATGTTTAATTGAAACATGAACATGAATGGCACAATTGTCCTGCTGGTCAGTTTTGAATATCTCCTGTAACAGAAGCATTAAATAAATTGAAGGCATATGCTCTATTGCAGTAGTTTATTAAATACAAATGAGACTTCAGAGAAGCTTAAGAGCAGTCTTTGAAATTTCATTTACTTGTGCTTTCACTTCTTATTGAAAGGGGTTTGGGATTGTTTTTTACTGTTTGTTTCTTTCTTTCTTTCTTTTTTTTTTTTTGGCCGAAAGCAATCAAACTAATGATACAAGGTAGTTTCCTTTTTAAGTGTGAATCCTTGCATTCCCTCTTCCTAATTAATCCCATTGCCAAACTCCATTCTCTTTTGTAATAAAGGTGGCCCCTTTTCGGTTGGGTCTGGTATTTACAACTGAGGGGCAGAAAATGTCGTAGTACTACTTGTTTGTTGAGAGAACAGTGAACAACTAATAAATAATGTCTGAGGAAAACATGTTGCTAGGATTCAGAAAGTTTTCAAAAAGAGCTGTCTCGCTTTTAGCTGGCTTTTTAGACAGTTTTTTTTTTCTTCTGCATTCTCTATGTATGTATATATCCTTGTTTAAAAACATGATTCTGAGTTTGCAAGCATTGCCTCTGACCTCAACAATAGTAAATATTTATAAATATGTAAATATGTGAATACTAAATCCCAGATTTTAAAATAGTACCTTTTAAAGCAAATACTGTATTCTGACATCTTAACTGATGTTAATCCTTTGACACCCTTCACTCTGAAGTTAAAGACACTTTTTGGAAAAAAACACATTTCAGACATTTCATCTGAGCTGTTATGTAAAATGGGAAGCTGTTTAGTGCCTTTTCGAAATTCATGATGCAAAGAGTCTTAGCCCTTTAAATACATACATTCCACAATCAAAACTAAATTACATAGATATAATGCATTAAATAGGGTGCTTCTCCTTGGAAAGTCGTTTGCCTTATACAATTTAACTCTGCACCCTCCTCTGGGCCAGAATATTAGTTGAATATTTGCAATAAGAAGAAAGATCAGATGCTATTTAAGGGCATTAAGCAAAGTGTAGACGTTTAATACAGGTGACTCAGCTGTGCATTCAGTTAATATGGAAATAATTATTATAATGTAGCACTTCATTATTTATAATGCATTAAATGAAGATTTTTGTATGACGCCTTTACAAATGGTTCTCTTGCATAACAGAAGTACACAAAAATTAAAACAAGTACAGAAAGGCAAAAAGATCTTTAGAAAAGCAATATATTTGATTTCATGATAAACAACAGATATTAACACGCACAAATAGAATTAGAAACCACACTGTTCAGTGGTTTAATCTCTGGTTTTATGGAAATTTTTAAAAATATTTTCTTTGGTAGAGGAATACTGTCTGAAATAACTCCATAATTTGAATGAAAAAGCTATATACTATCTAGTTATTTTCTTCATGTAGAATGTGGGAAATGTTTATTCTAGAGCTCAGATGAGGCACTGATGTAAGAAATGTTGTAAAGCATTTCATGTTGACTGGAGCTAATTAACAGCGATGCTCCAGTGTTGTTCTCAGTTTTAAGCAGGAATACACAGTACAATACCTTTTATTTTGCTGTTCAATAGATTTTTGCTCAAAACCACTTAAATTCAATATCCTTATAATTTCAACTGGTTTTTTTTTCTTAAAAAATTATTGGTGGATACAATAGAAATATTTCCACTGGCATGTTGCTTTTTATGTTTTAAAGTAAAATGTAATTTGGTGAATTTGTGCCCTTCTCTACGTACAGTGTATATGTGAAACATACTGCTTTGTGGCTGCATTTCTAAATCAGAGCTACATTTTTAAGGTACATATACAAAAAAGCAAGTCCAGACATAGAGAAAGCTGAAAGAAAATCAATGATTTCTTTTCTCTCACACAAGGTAACTTTGAATCAGAAGTAAATGCTGTTATCCTCTACATCCTACCTTTACCTCTGTTTATCTGTGGAGGTACATACATTCAGGGAGTTAAAAACTGAAATAATAAAAAGCTATTTCAATGCTGTAAAAACAGGCATTTTCATATTTTGCAAATCATGTTGTTTAAATATTAAATATGTGTGGAATATGGAAGAATTCATCATCTGACTTTAGTTGGTGCCTCTGGAATTTTAATATCTAGAGATATACAGTGCAATTAATTTTATTTAATATTAAAACAAACCACCACTTTTAAATAATTTGCTTTTAAACATCTCATGTTTCCCATTGGCTACACACATACAAAAGGAATCTCTGTAATTTTCATCTGACTGCTAATTTACTCTTCATGCCACTTTTCAAACTTTTTATCCTTGTTTCAAAAGTGTTGTTTTATTTTTCCTAGGAAGTTTCTTCATTCCTGCCCATACTGACTCTAAGAAGTCAGAACAAGACATTAATCTAAATCCAGAGGGTCTAAAAGTAGTCATTTGAAGATTTCAGGTTCAAGACCTTCAACTCTGCATCACATAGGAGCCTGCCCCCCGGTCTGCAATGGGAGCTCTATCTCCCACTTGGAATCTGCATCTTTTGAAGTCATACCTTGTGATCAGTCTGTGCTCACCACTCTCACTGACCCTCAGGGGCACCAGATTCTCATTATGCAGCTAAGGAGGGCTGCAGGGACAGTAGGAGCAGACAGTTGGCTAAAATATGCAGAAACAAACTCCAGAGTGTAAACACCAGAGTAAAGCCAGTTAGCTGTTGGACTGCAGAGGAAATCAATCCCAACTGAAATAGTGTGTGTATTTTATGCTGACAGTAGGTAGGACCTATCCTTTCTCTCCATCCACTGTTATGCCCCTCAGACAACCATGACATATTCTTGGACCCCTATGAAATCACACTTCTAAAAAGTGGAATTGGAGCTGAGAGGCCTCTTCAGGCTTGGGGTCAGTGAGAGTGTACTACATCTTTTGTTTCTGTTACGCTGCTCCTGCTGCTTCTAGGGATTTGAGAGCAAAGAGAATAAGGAGAGACTTGTGACTGAGATGTTAGCTACACAGTTCAGCAGGCTGTTTTCTTGTTCTCCCTCATGCTACAAATTTCTAGATCATTGAGCCTGTTTCTTCTGTTCTCTCTAAACTGTTTTCTTCATTTGGGTAAAACTCTCCTCTCACTCTTTTTCTCTGGTAGAAGCTGGGCCTATATCTGGGGTTTAGACACTGCAGTCAGAGGATTAAGCTCTCCTTAATCTTTACATCATTATCACCTTTGCATTAGAAAGTAAAAATAATCAAAGGCCCTATGTGTGACAGTGGTCATCCATGCAATAGAGAAAGCAGAAATCTGTGACAGTTCAGAGCACAGACAGTTTTTAAGTCTTTTTCATCTGCAGAAAAATACATACTGAAATTGCAACTTGTGGTAGGTTTCCACAGGGCTTAAGAAGAAAATAGATACTGCTTGTAATAAATCAGTATTCAATCACCTATTTACATTAAATGCCTTTCTATAGAATTAAGTATTCAAAAGGAAGAATTCTCTCCTTTGGTACAACCAATATATATTCTAATTTTTCCATATCCTCCTGTGTCCTCTCTATTTCCTCTGGCTTTGTGATTTTCCTTTGGATTTCCTATCTTCCTCTTTCTGTGCAGCTATTTGAGTTCCCATTATTACCATCTGCATTTTCCAACCTCTACCACCTTTGTCTCCTTCCTGTCATGACTTACTACGATTTTGAAAACAAAGTAACTAAAATTGAAATGTTTTCTGAAGGCATTAACTTCATTGTTATGTTTATACTTGGTTGACTCTGAGAGTTAGAGGCATCTGAAAAACGTGACTGTGATTCCTGTACAGTCTGAGTATATCATCTGGTCATTGAGATATATTGTTACATAGGCCGTATATCTAACATCTCAGATCTTCAAACCATGTGCACTTTTTTAAAATAACTTTGGTCTAGTAGTGCTTCACATTGAGGGCATATCATACTTTTCCATTAAAAAGTACCATGCCAGTTTTTTCTGGAAGTCCCCTTACTAGAGGTATTTTAGTGGAGCAAAGATTACCAAAAGCAACCCTCAAATCTTATTTCAATTGTACTATACTGGATATGAAGCTAGAATTTAAAAGACAATCTGATTCTTCGCATAAAAGTGAAAACCGTGTTTCAGATTAATTGAGATTTCTCCTTTTCCTGACTGTGTTGGGTTTGAAGAAGCCCTTTTACTTGATGCGCTAAAGGCTTATTGCAGCAGCCTGTCAAAGTGCATTCTTCAGCCCCAGTTGGCTCCTGATACACCAGCATGAACTGGCAGCAGAGCTGACTCCTGTGCCCTCTCCCTCCCTCCTTCCCTGCAGAAACACTTAGACTGGAAACAGAAGATAAGTAGGGAGCAGAAAAGTGGGGATACAGCAGTGAGAAAGAAAAGTACTAAATCTAGGGAAAGACAGGTGGTAAAATCTTTCTGGAGGCCTCTTCCTCTTGGGTCATATACTCAAATTAACTGTAGCTTGGGTAGAGACAATGAAAAATGTGTTGCCATGTGTTTCCATCATGTGACTGCTTTCTCCAGACAGACTGAAACTGTCAGGGAACTTGTCGTGGGACTGAGTGTGGGAGCCCTGTAACAGCTGATCATACCAGGCACTATGGATTTGTGGGGGTTTAGTGTGGACTTTTCAGTGGAAATTAATATTTCAGTACATTCATGTGCCTGTGTGATGGCAGTTTGTCTTGTATGATGAGAAACCCATATTCCTGAGACTGGAAAGACCCCAGGACTCCACATGCTGTGAAGTACAGGTGTATAGGATGGACTTGTCAACAGCTGAGATGAGTAAGTAATGCCACTCCCTGAGAAGGGAGGTGGCTGGGATTGGTTCACTGCCTTGTTGAGACTACACATGTGATGGATGACATAATAAGTACAGAGAAGCAGTGTTTCCATGGATATTGAGCATTAACATAGAGACAGAAGTACTTTTCTCCAACGGAGACATTTGTTCCTATTCACTGTTCCAGAGTTTTATAATGGTAAAAGCTTTGCAAACTTCTCTGTATATTGAATTCAGGTTGGGTGTAGCATAGATGTAGATGTCAGGTTATCAGTGTTACTTTTGTAATTGAGTGGTTAATGGTCTTGATCTCCAGTAATACCCTTTCTGAAAAAGAGAGCATTGAGACATTTCAAGGACAAAGAGGCTTTGTTGGTATAGGATTCCTCAGAGTTACTGAAACTGAGACAAGAAAGAGCCAGTGTGTATCTTCTGTCTTACTGCCTGCACACAGCAGGTGACCACATGTCACCCAGTAATTTCTACATCAGGGTTCTGTGCGTGCTGCAGAGAGACATACACCTTCAATTTAAAGTGATAGGTGATCTGTCACTCCTACACCTTCACTGTTAAAGATTTGCACCTTATTTCAGCTGGAGTTTTCCTAGCCTAAGCTTTCAGCTCTAAGGTATCATGTTTCTTTCTACTTAATTAAAATGACACCTGGTATAGGAAATCTTTTCCTTGTTACATGTAAACTGTCACTGTGTCACCTCAACCTCTTTGCTACTGCCCTGGAAAAACACACTTCATTGATTCCATATGCAGAAAAAACCACTTGTATTCCATAAATAAATATAACTAAAATGTCACATCTGAACTGGGGTGGAAATGGAGTACATAAGAGAGAACATAAAGAAAGATATTGTTCATATTTGCAAAAATTTTGACTCAAAAAATCTTGTGGTTCTTTTCCTTCAGAGGACATACCAACTATTCAGGCTAACATTTGTATGTTCAAAATAGTGATGAGCTCATGCTCTAAACTAGATAATACCAAAGAGAACATTTGAAATAAGACCTTCAGATCTTACAACATTGCTTACTGACTCAACAGGAAAAACACGGTTTCTCCAGGTTGCTTCAATTTCTGCAGCTTCTAGAAAAAAGGTTGCATTACACACTGCATAAACATCATGATGGGATTGATTCCAAGATACAAAGTTCTGTGAGAAAGGGGAGCCCTACCTTTACTATGGCACAACAAAAGAAGTTGCCCTATGTAGCCTGCCTCTTTAAGAGTGAAAAGTCCTGTGATTTTTCGCAGGAAAAGTGAGCCCTTAAACAGCCAAATGTGAATCATCATGGTTCAAAGGTGCTGATATTCCTGATACACCCAGATACACCTGGGAAAGTGCAAGAATTAATGAAGTTCAAAAAGCTTCCAGACACAATGCTGATAGCACTCTTTGAAGCCAATTATTCTATACTGAGCCACTTTGAGCTTCTTGTTTTAGAAGCAATAGGTAGTACTGTTGTCTGAGGAAAGGGTAGTAGTTATATGAGCTATTGGTCTGGTTTGACTTTGTCTTTTTATATAATCTTTTCTCTAGGTCTAGCCATAGCTCTATGAATAATGTTCTAGTTTCTATGAACTTCTGAATACTCACATCATCCCCATTTTTTTCCTGTCCCTGCAGTATTACCAGGATTTTTGTCTAAGCTGTAATAGCCTCATAGCCCTCCATGAGCCTTACCCCTTCATTAGTGCCTGGGTTTTATTGGTGCAGCACATTACTGGAAATGAGTGGAAGAAGTTTTCCCCACTTCAAGCAGTGAAAATTAGCAGAGAACTTCCAGAATACACCATCTCACATTCCTTATTCCTCCAAGCTTTGGTACTAGTGTACATGACAGTGCAAGTTCTTTATTGCCAAGCAGACTCTGGATCATTCACTTTTTTTCCTGATTATTTTGGAGTAGGCTGTCCTGGATGAGACAAGGCACCCAGAAAGAATATGACTGCAAAGACATTCTTGAAAACTGCTGTCCTCTTTGGATATACCTACCTTTCATAGTTCTTGACAAAATTCAGATTGTGACCGGGACATTTTTTTCCTACTCAAAAATATGAAAAAATAGACCCATTTCGTTGCTCTGGGCACATTATCTTAATAATAAATATTGCACAGACTTCATATTGAAAAGTTGTGTTATAATAAATAATGTTCTTCCAGTATTTATATTGCTAGATATATAGATATATATAGATATATAGCTTATGTCTTACAAAGGAGTCTGGGTCTCACTTAACTAAATTGTTAGATAAGAGAAACAGGAAAAATTACTGAAATACTTTTGTCACTGAGGTCTCCTTTCTACAGACAAATTCCTCACTGTTCCATAAGAAATCCCAGTGCATTGAATCTGTAAACCAGAACTGGATGCATCAGGTTTCACTCCAGAATAGATCTGTTCAAGAGACAACAGCCCTAACAAAAAACAAAAAACAAGCAAAAACCAACCAAACAAACAAAACACACAAAAACAAAACAAAAAACACAAAACAAACCAAAAAAACCAAACAAAAAAGGCAGTAAAACTCATAATTTGACTCCTTCACTTAAATATACCTATAACACAAAGGACTTCTGAATAAAACAAAATTAAAAAAAAAAATCCATAAAAAAGTGTTGTTCTATGTGCAGCTGTCTTGAGGGGTTTTGACTGGCTGTTTCTGGCTTTTGCAGTAGTCAAATCTCTTCTCACCTCTGAGCTTCCCAAAAATGCTCATTAAAGGAATAATGTATTTACATCTTTAGAAGCCAAGGAAGCTTTTCCATTAACTTCAGCACAAGTGAAAACAAGGCCACTTCTGCATGTTTTGAAGGCCTTTCTCGAACTTCTGTACAGATCTGTTTTTGTAACACTGGATCCACCGTTTCTCTAGTTGGAAAGACTTTCTCTGCATCCTAGGAAGTTGTTGGTTGCAGGTCATATTTCACTTTCCATATCAAAAGAGCCTGCTGGTATGCCTCTTAGCATAATTCAGGGACTTATCACTTAAAACCCCTTTGCTCCCTCCTCAATTTCAGCACATAACTTTTCTGCGTTACTGTGCTGTAAAACCTGTTCTTCCTCAGTGAAGTGTCAAAATCATCCCAATAGACTGAGTTCACTTGCCTACAGTCTGATCAGCTGGCTCCTGTTTCTGATAAGGTCTGGAGTCTTTTGGAGAACAGGAGTCCATGCTGGTTTTGCAGAGCTTTGCACATGTTAGCATTGCTCTGGCTTGTTTCTTCATGCTTGCTCTCCATTCTTACAGCAGCCTCTCTCATTATCCTAATCCTGAGTGAGATAATGCTAAAAGAAAATGCTTGATTCTCCCTGGTTTTTTTTTTCCTTTTCTATAAGCATTTTTCAATCCGTGCATGTTGAGAAATGGTCACCTCTACCTCCAAGCTTTAGTCTCTCCTTTATTGCTTCTCTAGTTCTTGGTTCTGTCTCAAGAAAAGATAGTACTGAAACTGTCAGTTTCTTTTCAAAGTAGAACCTTTGCTGTATTTACTTTGCTGTAAGTCCAGATCTTTCTGCCTTCTGTGAATAAGCCACACACACACAATCACAGGTGCTGCAAGCAGAGGAAAGAGGAGGGGCAGCAGAGATACAGGATTACTCTTGGACTGATGCTCAAAAAAGTCTTATCATTCAAACTTGTTCTTCTCTGTTCAAGCTCAACATAAAACAGATTAAGCTGTGGCCTAAGTTGCATTCATCTGTTTAACAATATTTTAAGGCAAGAATTGCCCATTGTTTCAGGAAGAAAATATTTTTGCTTGCATGACACCATTTTAATAAGAAATTTTTTTAGCATTCAAATCAGTTGGTTTGGAGAATCCTGCAATCTGCAGAGAGTATTGTTGGATTCTACTATTTTATTTTCTTAGAGCACTGATTATTTGGTGAATGTATCTCCACATTATAGGAAAGGTCTGAAGAGCACTTTATTTTGCAGAAATACATATAGATCTTTTCAAGTAAATATCAAGTTTTTTTAGGCAAAATTGTGTCTATGGACTGAAAGCAAAAGACAAACTGTAAATCACGGCAGGTCCAAGGAAGTACTAAAAATCTGAGGTTTAAAAATAATCCTGCAAGAAAGAAAGGTCAGGCTGATATCCCTCTAACAGCCCTGAAACAAGTTTTTAAAGTGATAATGCCAACTACCCCAACACTCCCTGTAAAGATATTTTCAGGGCAAATGGAGCAAGCCTAGCAGCACCATTATGGAGCAAGGTGCATATGGGAACTCTTGCACTCCAGAACTTCCTTCCAGTCTCAACATTACAGCAAAGGCTACTAGAGGGTAACTCGCTCATTTTTGAAAATATGACAATTTACTTCAGCAGTCACCATCGGGCTGAAACGTTCTGAGCAGTATAGGCTGATGGGGCTGAAAGATGCAGATAGTGTGATTACTTTTTACTGTTATTACTTCCAAGGGAAAAGGATGACAAAAGAGCAGTGGGTTATTGGTATCACTGCCTGTGGGTTATTGTGGGATGTGAGAGGTGATAGAGAGCTGTTTGCTGTCACCAAGGAAATGCAGGATAAATTTAGGAGGAGCAATATCATTGCACCTGACCGGGTCAAGGTTATAATGGTGGTTGTTGGGCATGTGCTGATGCTATTAAACCTCTATTAGCATGGAAGGGCTTGATCCTATTCTACTGAGAGCTGGAGGAGGTCTCTCACAGTAACTTCAGCAGGAAAAGGATCGGGCCCTGACAGTATACCCATGGTAAATATTTCTCTCACGCGGGGAGAAAAAAATTGTCCCCAGATTTTAAACTGAATAACCCCAAATTTTAAAGCCTTCTGAAAAGTTTCAAGTTTAATTCACAGAGATTTGATAAAGACTTTTCGAGAAATCCTAATGGTCAGTGGATTGGGGGGGGGGGGGGGTGGAGTGAGAAAAGAGGGGAAAAAAAATAAAAGAAGAAAGGAAAGTGAGGATGGCACTTGAAAATCGTAATTATGTGAATGTCAGTAGTAAAAGCATCATTCCCAGGCTGTCCATATGAAACCCGAACACAAATAGAAACTTGTCATACGAGCGAGGAAAGAACCCCCCTGAGTGCATATTTTTCCCGTTTCACCAACTTACAGCCTGCCAGTAAAGGTCTCGGATAGCGGCAGGCAGGTGGCGTGGTTAGGTGGCGCTTTGCTGGGGCGCTTTTGGGAAGCCGCGGTGCCGGGGGATGTGCTCGGGCTGCCCGCCCGTGTCCGTGCCAGCGTGGTGCCACCACGGGGCGGGGGTGGGCAGAGGGAGATTCCCCTCGGGAACCGACCCACGCTCCGCAAACTCCCACAGCCGCCTCCGCGGCCGCTTGAAAGCCAAGGAGCCCTGGGTCCGATCCAGGGGAGGGTTCACCCCCCTCCCGCCCCCAGGTTTCCCCTTGCTAGGCAGAGGGGTCCAGGGGCACGCCACTACTCCCGCCGGCTCCTAGAAGAAAGGGATGCAGCAGGCATCTTCTCCCCTCCTCGTAGCTAGGAATTTCAGCTTGTTTTTTCTTTCCTGCTGTTTCCTATTCATTTTCGCCCGGGAAACCCGAAGAGTGCTTTGCACTCCAAACCGCCGAACGATGGGGCGGTAAGGATAACATTCAGGGGTTGAAAAAATTAACTATTGCCTGGAGAATATCACTTAAAAACTGCTCCGAATTATTCTGTAGCTTTTTAATTGAAGTAAACAAAGTGCAATAAATTCTAACTCAAATATGATTGCACTGAGATTAAGCTCTAATTGCTTAAGGCTCAGGTGGAATCTGCAGGCTAAAGCCCATAAGAACAATCTGAATTTCACAATCATTCTGTCAAAAGCAAAGAGATGAGAGCCCACACGCTTCCTAACAAGTCATTTTTAACAGTTACAAGCTCCTTACAAAGACCACACAGGGAGTCTAAGAGATGCAAATCTAATCCCTGGTCATTCTGCAGGCCTTCAACAAAGATGTACTAAAGCCTAATAGAAAAGAAATCAGTTCTCTGTCACCAGCTCCTACTAAAATCTATTAGAGAAAGTACGGATCTTGTATTTACAGCAGTTCCTTTTAAAGGTTAAGGACAAGTACATATAAAAGGTATAATTTTTAAAATGTGAAATATTTAATGAAATCCATCATCTGCTTTCTTTAATTCCTGAAGATGCTTTGGTATTTAGTTTGTATTCATTGAGCAAAAGAATTATCCATCCCTTTGTTCTTTGAAATATTAGCAACAGATTTTTTTTTCCTTTTAATGTTAGTCATTTGGATGAGTGCCGTTTTTCTTTTTTTTTCTTTTTTCTTTTTTTTTCTTTATTTTTTTTTTCCTTCCCAGTTCCCTCATCTAAAAACCCGTACAGAGACCTTAAAACAGCGGTTGGTATCTTTTCAAAATACCTTGGAATATCTCCATCCCATAGATAGTTTCACCACTGCTCAGGAGTGAATATTTAAATCAAACGAATATGTAAATAAAGAAAATAAAAAGTCCGTCTGCACTTTGGCAAACGATATACAGAAATTGCCAGCCTTTTCTGGGATTCCCTGATAAGTTTTGAGTTTAATGACTTTTTTTCCCCTCATAACTCTCTGTATATTGAATTAACCCTATGTGTCGGCGAATCTCACCCTGATTTAATGCGGCTCTCTGTCGTACGTTTGACTAACTCAACACGAAAATAAACGCTTTTCTACCCGAACACACTCTTGCTAAGACGCATCTGCTCACACCTCAGTGTATATACATGCACCGTGACTTTGCAGAAGGTCTGCATTAACACGGGACGCACACATACATTTGTAGCACTACTAATTTTTAGGTCACTTCTGTTCCTAAAACGTTCGCTTGCTCCTTTTGCCGAAGCGCGGTGGACATGGGGGTGGGAGTAGTTTTTAAATTACAATTGGAATAAGAGACTGAAAACACGCGATGTTTCTGGGAGTAACATGTGTCTTTCTAGTTCGGGATTGTTACCGATGTGGATAAAGTTTGACCCCCGATATATCCTTGTGTCTTGCTCACACACACACACACACACACACGTACACAGAACTAGACTGTTCTTTAGGAATTAGGTGAAAAAGGAAATTGAAGTCGTTTCCCTGTTCTGCTGAGAGCTTTGGAATGTTTTTCCCAGGTGACGAGAAATTCGGCGGGATTCGACTGGGTGGCTTAAGGAGAGGAGAAAAACACGTGGGGCCAAAATCTATTCCTGGCTCCCCGTGATTATCACATATATTTTGGTAGGACAAGTCGAGTGAATTAAACCATCGGTGTTTGTGCTAGGAAATAACTTTTCCTAAGACGAGTTGGTCCTTTTGCTTTCTATTTTTCTCATCCCATACCCACTTCCCCACACTGTGGTGTCCGTGGGTGAATGAGCTCCAGCCGCTGGGCAGGGGGAAAGCAGCTCTCGCTTGGAAATAGCGGGGACCGCGAATCCCTGCTTGGGCACATCGAATGGGAATCCCGGCCGAGCGCTGCGGCTCGGAGCCCCGCGGTGCCCCTTGCTTGCCGGCTCCGAGGGCCCCTTCCTTCTAGAAACTGGCCAGCAACTTCTCCCCATGACCAAATTGCTATCGTGAGTGTGAAGGCAGGCCGGAGGAGCTCCTTGTCTCCGTTGTTCGGCTGGTCATGGGAAGGGTCCCACGAATGATCAGTGCCCCGCTTTTTTTTTTTTTTGGTGTTTTTTTTGTTGTTTGTTTGTTTGTTTGTTTTGGTTTTTTTTTTTGGAAGAGGAACAGGACAGAACAGGTTTGTTTGTCACTGTGAGACCTCGGGCCGGGAAGGACGCCCTTCAAAGCACCAAGCGCAGCCTTTCGGGGCCTCCAGCACCCGGCCCCTTGCCGGGCGGTCTGGCCCGAGCCCTAATTAGGGATCCGACCTAAAGAGCTGGCGCGGAGGGTGGAATGTGGGTATTCCTTGGCTGGCTGGGGTAAGCAAAGTAAAAATCTCAGTGGAGAGAAGTTTCCCGGCTCTTTCTTGCACGGGAGAAGGAGGGGCTGTAGGTTCGGGGAACGGAGTGACAAGAAGGGGCTGGGTGAGCAGCGGGAGCCGGAGCTCTGTCCGGAGCTGCCCTCCCGCGGATCCAGCGATCGGGAGAGCGCCGGGCCCGCCGCAGCCAGGACGAGCCCCGGTGCTCTGCACAAATGCACCTGTCATCCTCCTCAGCGTGTGTGTGCGGCTTGCAAGTCAGTAATAACAGTTTGCGCCTCTTGTAGGGCTAATTCAGATTTCTACGACATTGCCTTATTTATTCAAATATTTATTTATTTACCATATCCGCGCCCCCCCCCTCCCCCCCCCGCCCGCCCTTCCCGACAGCTGATTTGGTCTTTTAAAGTGGAAGAGAATAAAACAGTGTGGCGGAGGGTGGGAGCCCGGAAAAGCAGGACTGCTGTGACTGGGACGGGAACGGTATTTAGCTATGAGAAACAAGTGTCTGCCTTCAAACTCCAAACAGAGAGCAGGGCGGAGGGTCGGGCCGGGCCGCTGCTTGCAACTCCGGCGCTCTGTCAGCGGTGCGCACCGCCGCAAAAACACGTAAATGAGGGAAGTGGGAAATGCCAATTAATTCACTGTGCTCGGGGCTGGGAGCGCCTGTATTCCGCCTTTGGGTACCCACCGGCGAGCCTCGGCTTCCTTGCCCGTTCCTATCCGGCAGGATAATTATGGTGGAGGACGCGCAGGCCTCCTGGCTTTCTCCTGGCTTCGGGTACTTGAGGAATAAGAAAAAATGCTCTAGAGCAAGAAGAGGCGGGGAAGTGCGGTGCCTGCTTGGAGTAGGGATGGCTGCAGGAGGGGTGGGGGGGACGAGGTGACAGAGGGGATCTGCCCTCCCTGATGCCATATCATCCCCAAAGCTTTGCGATCTGACTTTGTGCATCCTTTTCCCCACCCTCTCAGCAGGACAGGTCGCGGTTCTCGAGGGCCACGACCGCGGGGAGTCTCGGTTTGCTTCGGCACCCGCGGGCGGGTGTGTGTGCTGCCCTGGGTCCCGGCTCCGGCGGATGGGGCTCCTCCAGAGCAGAGCCGGCTTCGGTGCCAGGCTGGGCTCGGCGGGTGGTAGCTCCTCTTAAGACCCCCTGAACCTGTCCCTCCTCCGGGCCTTATTTTAAAAGATAAACTACCATTTTCTAGGGATCATTTACCCCCTGAATTTTTGATTAAATGACTGTTAACCTTAAGCGATTGATAGGACAATCAACAGGCTTTTCCAATCACCATTTTTACTTGGTGGGCTTTTGTTGTGTGCGTGTGCGTGAGTGTGTGTGTGTGTGTGTGTGTGTGTGTGTGTGTGCTTTCCACCGGGACTCTCTCTGTAGGTCAAAACCTTGCTTTCTAAAGCAATCAAGGGATATTTTAAAAAAAAATGATAAAAAATACGTCGTGATTAATAGCATCGTGTAAAAAAATGGTCTGCATCAGGAAGAAAATATTTGGTGCTTGTCTGTAGATTCTCTCACCTACCACCTACTCTGAATGCGTCCTGTATCTTACAGCGTGTCCGGCCCTCATGATTGCAAATAGGCCTGTTTTCAAATGGAAATAGGACTTCCAAACTGATTATGTGTATTGAATCGGAATCACTCGCTAGATCCTCTTGTATAAAATGTATTGAAAAAAACCATGATGGTTGCACAGCTCTGAAACTGGCTCCTTCTCATCTCAGGGAGGTCGATCTATTTTGCAACTTTTTGCCATTTGTGAATGTTTCAGCTAGATAATTACGCTACCATTGTGGAAAGGCGATGCACTGACACAAACACACACACACACGCACGCACGCATACACTCCCCTGCACGCACACACACACACACACACACACACACACACACACACACATCGCGGAGCCTGCTCTATGCACAGCCCACGCCGTGCCCAGACTTCCACGACAAGAACACGCCCGGCCTCCCCACGGCAAGGCAGCTCCAGCGCCTCGCCAGTGCCGCACAAGCACGGCGAGCCTCAGCGCTCCGCCACCGCCACGCGCAGCCTCCCCGTGACACCGAGCACGAAATACACCATCCGCCAGCACCCTCCCGAGCCCCGCACGACAACCGGGTCCCGGCTCTGGCTTCCGCCTCGTGAGCCACTATTTAAAGACAAGCAGACTGGGTATGTGTGTGTGTCCATGGAAAAGTCAGAGCCAGGGAGCAGCAGCTATTGCTCGCACCCTGAAGAATGGGGACAACCTCCACGCAAAGGTTTCGCCTATTGATATGTAATGGCAGCTTCAAACCCTGTCATATCTCCCGAAGAATATCCGTTCGAATTCAAGAAAGTAATTAAAAAGCGGTAAGAGAAAAGGGGGATATGGACCGAGCAGAAAGCGGACAGCTTCCCTCGCCCTAGGGAGAAAAATCGGTGGCAGGAATAGGGGTTCCCCCGCCGCGCCCCCCGTGGGGGGAGGGGAGCAGCCCTGCACGTCCGCGCTGCCCCTCTCCCACCCACCATCGTCCCGCCTCTGCTGGCCCAAACTTTCTCGGGTGCTTCCTCGGGAGTTTCTTTCCCCCACCTGAACCAACCAAACGAAACGCGAGCTGGGATAGGGTGGGGGTGCCCAGCCCTGAGTGCCTGGCGGAGCGCAGGGAGCCCCCGCGGCCGGGCTGGCCGGGCAGACAGGGCTCGGGGCCGCCTGTCCGTCGAGCGGCGGCCCGGTACCAGGCAGCAGAGTCCCTCGAAATTGGCTGCCACAGGAAACTCCTGGCAGCGCAGAAGATGACAGTGCTGGGACCTATCCTCCGTCCATGCCGCACTCGCACAGTACCTTTGCGAAGACGTAAATTCGTCCGCCGCATCCCGTCCTCGATCTTTTTTTGGGTTACCGTGGAGGTGCCACGCACTTCCCTGCCATTTACCCCGCTAGGCAAGTGTGGTGTGTGTTGCGGTGACGGGTCCCCGAGCCCCATGCCACTCGCCCTAGCTATGGCAAGGCGCCATAGGCGGTCAACACCTTGTCGGGGCGTTCGGGAGCAGCGTTTGGACGAAAGTCAAAGGGGTTCCTGGCCCGACGTTTGCAGCCCTCCCGCCTGGGCATCGCCCCAGTGCCAAGGACGAGAGGGGCGGTGGGTGCGCACAGCTGGGTCTGCCCGACAGCACCTGCAGCCTGGCAGCCTGGCAGCGCAGGCAGAGCCTGCCATAGACGGCATTAAGAGAACACAGAGGGAGACAATCGCTGCTCTCGACTGGCTGCAGCCCCCGGGAGAGGAGCCCCGCTGGGTTGCAGCCGACTCCCGAGGGCAGCAAAGCCTCCGGGGCTGTGTGAGAGCCTGTCCTCGGCACGCAAGGGACCCCGCGGCCGGGCTGCAGAGCCCACTGGCAAAGGGCAGGATCGATTCCGCTCCCCTCGATGGGGAACCGAGACCGAGGCTGCAGCTGTGACCGTGCCGGGCGCTCTTGGCAGGCGGCGCGGCCAGAGAGGCTCCACTCGGGGCTCGGGGAAGCCGGCCCGGCTCGGGCGCTGCGGCTCCATCCCCAGCGGCGGGGCAGCCCCGGTGGGCAGCGGCGGAAAGTTGCAGCGGGAGGGTCTCCGAACTGTAAAATTGAGAGCGGAGGGGAGACACAGGCCGGCGGGCAGCGCTTCTTCAAAGTAAGACTTTTCCTGCCCGCCTCTGCTCCCCAGCTGCTGCCGTGCACATCAACTCCTAGATACACCTACCAGACGTACACATCCGTGCATATAATGTGCATATAGATGCACATGTGTGGACTAAGCGCTCCGCACCGGCCATCCGTGGTTTTTTCTCTCTGAAGTGAGCTAATGCAGATAGAGGTGCAGAGGACGAGCTCCGAGCACCCTATTTCTCAGTAGCAACAGTGCGTTTGTTAAGTAACGCCCGGAATAAGAGCAAAAACAGAGACCAAGAAGGTGGTGAAGTTAAAGATAATATTTTAAGAGCTTCTCTGAGAAGCAGCAGCAACGAAAACAAAAAGTTTAACGAATAAATGCAGCGAGAGGAACTTCGAAAAAATGGTGTCCTAGAGTCACATTATTAGGTCAGTAACACGCTGAAATTATGCATCCACTTCAGTAACACCTCTGATATGAAGCAAAAAAGTCTGCTTCCTTTACGATCCCAGGTGTCTATAAGTTTGTCGCCTTCTAGTACTCTATTACTTGCCCAAATACGCTTGATCGAGAAGAACTCTGGTGAAATCCACCAGAACAAATGGAAGTGACAATCTCATACTTTGTTTAGTTTTCTAAGCAATGCAACTACCCTTTTATTAAAAAAAAACACCAACCCAAAAAACAAAACACAAAAAACCAACCAAACAAACAAACAAAAAAACAACCAAAAATCCCCCACAAAAACCCAGTCACAAACCCAAACAAACAAAGCCCCCTTTCCTCCCCAAAACCCCGCAAACCAACCCACCTCTGTACATGCGCTTTATTCTTTTCCTGTACACTTTAGGGAGACCCTGTATTGATGAAACACTGCTCAGAATGATATGGGGATTTCTCATTGAATCAATTCAATAAGTCAGGTACGTTCACTAAAACCTGCCATGTTAATTCACTTGCTAAAGAAGCGCAGCCTACAAAGTAATTTAAAATTACTCTGAAAGTCCCGCTGTGTTTAGCGAATAGAAATATTTTTGAGAAGAGTTGTCATCTCATTCAGATATAGTTGTTAGCATGAGATATGGAGCTAGCCAGTAAAGACAGACTTAAGTATCTCGGTAAATATTTTTAGAATATACATTTTCAACCTTTTTCCGTTTCTATACGCCAGCTCAGGACAGTAGATTTACACCGCCTTTCGGAAGTATGCATTCGGCCATTTGTAAATGTTTTTCCTTCTCAATCTGTGTCATAGGAAAAAAAAATAAAAACACCGGTTTCTCTCTTCGCCCTCCCTCTAACAAAAACCTTTACGTCGAAGATTAAATGCCGTATTTTATGTTTTCGTCTATAGATTTCCCAAGAATTTTTCTGTGTAGTAAGTTGTTTTAAGCTTCAAAACGAATTTCAGTTTCTTTTTACATCAATACATTTATACACCATCTTATTTATAACGCTGACCAGAAGCCTTGGAGAGAAAGACATAGGATATAGAAAACTTTGACCTTACCTGCTCCCTAATGTGCTTGCAGCCAGAAAAGAAAGGGGGGAAAAAAGTAATTTCATATTATTCACCATTTTGCCAGGGACAGTCGTCTCTCTACCTCATAGGAGCAGCGCACTGGGTCAGATGTCTGTACACATTTGATACATATAAACAGTATTATCATTAACTTAGAGTTTTGAGGGTTTTTTTCCCCCCTGATGGGGATCATGAGAGGAACAGCGGGTCAGACAGAAAAAAAAAATTCTCAGCTTTGCTCCCGACACGGCTATGAAAGGACTTAAATTCTTCAGAAGTCACTCAGTCTTTAACTCTAGATCCCCTTTGTAAAGGCTAAAGGCAGCGGTCACGAAAAGTTGAACGGGGGTTGCCTTCCCGGCAAGGCCCCTTTACCTGCGCTGTGCTACAAAACTCCTAAAATACTTTTTTTCCCTCCCCTCCCAGCCGTGGCAACTTCTCTTGGTGTCATCTCAGAGCTGTCTCAGATTACATTGTTTGGGATCTGCACTTTCAACACAGTCTTAAGGCCCTGCACTGCCTTTTGAACCGAGATGCAGGCAATGTACTTTTAGCTCATCTCGTCATCCTTCGCCTCCCGGTAGGTGCAGTGACACCGCACCGCTCCCGTCCGCTGCTCCCGGGGCCACAGCAGAGCCCGGGGCAAGTCCTGCCGCTCCCGCTCCCCCGAGTCCTTCCTCCCGAGCATCCCTTTTGCTAACAGGCTGCTGTGAAACTAACAAAAAAGCCAATAACCCACAGCCCGTTCTGATGTGAAGAAGAGTTTTGCTGTTGTTGCTGTTGTGGCCGCAGTAGTGATGTGGTTTTGTTAGGGTTTGGGATTTTTTTTTGGTTTTGTTTCGGATTTGTGTTTCTTTTGGGGTTGTTTTGCTGTTGTTGTTGTTGTTTGGTGAGTTTTTTGGTGTGGTTTTTTTTTCTCTTATTTTTTTTTTTCCACAGCCCGCTGTGCCACTTCACGCACACTTCATGGAACTTAAGAATGAACTCCTATTTACTGCAGGAAAAAATGCCCTCCGCGATTCTCCTACACTTACAAGCAGTGCCAGGCGCAGGGGAGTGGGAGGGAATAACCATTCTTCACTAGATCCTTTTATCTCTCAAAATACGGGGTGCCCATGGTCTAGCGTGGATAAAGCAGTTATATTGGGAAACGTGCATCTCTTCCATCATTTCAGATTTGAATCATGCTGCCCCTCCCCTTTGCCATCCCATTATCCAAGTTCTGCATTGATTACCGGGAGACTGGAAATCAGCATATTGGAAGAAGCAGGAGTTTAGACGGAGGAACATACTTTAATTTCAGTTTTATAAAGCTATACAGTAACTAAGTTCTCATGAGTGTTCTCGAGGCAGACGGGAGACTGAACTGTATTTACACCCCACCCTCCAAATATCTTCATCCTAACCAAGACATAACTAGTTTACTAAAAAAAAATAAAATATGATAAAAGTCAGTATCACAATGTAATTTAAAAACTGTATAAAATTGTTAAAGAGCAGTTTGTTTGCATTTCTCCTGATTGATATGTAAATACAGTTTGAACTGTGTTTGCTCGGTCTCTAGTGCTTAATAAAGAGATGAATTCACCTTTCTGTGGAACAAGTAAACAGACTTTAAACTAAGCCGACATCAGACAAAGTGGAAACGAGTTTATTTAATCGAAACTAAATCTAGTTTAAGAAAGATAAGTCAGTGTACATAATAATCCATTACAGTAATTACACCCACCACCAAATATGTATTTATGAGGTTGTCGAGACACAATAAAATTACTTTATTTCCCCCGAACTCTATAATGAAAAGTCTCTGACTGGATCCCTATCAAACATGCTAACACCAATATTCGGGGGCGGGGGCTGTGATAGTTCTCGGCTGTATTAATGCCTTTCGGTGCTACTCACTTTTGAACGTTCCTGGGTTTGAAAGAAAGCACATTAATTACATATGAAGGGGAAATGTCGACTTAACCGGAGCACTTTCCCCTCGGCCTTGCGTATAAACTCCAGGAGAAGCTAACCCTAATTTAAAAAATAAAAAAAGTCCTTAAAGTTAATCTTACTCTCGCTTCGTCCAGGGAAGCTCTGCACCAGGGACCAGGAATCCCCCAACATTTCCTTCTTTTAGCAGAAATAACAGTACTAAGCTCCAGACACTCTGCCGCCCCCCACCCATCCCCCCGCCATGCTTAACACGATGCTACAGATCTGAAATGAATATTCCTCATAGAAGAAGAACAAAAAAAAAAAAAAAATAATAATCTTTGGGTTAGTTAAGAATGTCGCTGTATAAATCAGGACATAACCTAAAGAATGAAAGGTCTCGAAATTCCTGTTGACACACGTGATGTCCTCCAGTTAGAAATAAGGGGGAGGGGGTCAGAAAGAATCCGATACTTTTTTTTTTCTTCCGTGTACTTCCCTTTTTCTCCATCCAGACTAGCACTTGGTGTCCGACTAACACCAGCTATCTTGTATAAATAAAGAACTGGAGCTTTCAAAAGCTGCTACTTAAATTGGAGGTTGGGTTGTTTCCATCCCAGGCAACCTGTTTTCTTTCACTTCAAAAATATGATTATTTCGTAACACCGCTGTAATTCAGTGGTGTTTCAATGGCTGCGATCGCTTTCTATGGATTTGGGGAAAAAAACGAAACCGAGCAGCAGACGCAAAGGAAAACACGCTTTTAGAGTGGGGACACTTCTTATTTTGTTATACTCACAAAAGGGATATTTGGGACCTGAAAAATAGAGAATTTCAGGGATTTAGGACTCGTCAGATATGAGCTGCTTAGCTTCATATGCTTTATATATTTACAGAACAGTTAACATCTATCTGCCTTGCATTACCGACAATATTTACCTTCCTACCAAACGCCCCTGTGTGTCTCAGCCCGGCGCGCACCTTTGCGCAGCCACCCACGTGCGCGCACGCACTTTCTCCTCATCTCCTTCTTTACAAACTTCCCAAACGGTTACACAAAATAACCCCCAACAAACAAATAAACAAACAGCCCCCCCTTAGAAAATCGACACGAAGAACAGCACCCAAACCAACCAACCGGAGCCCGTCTGAGTTGCAGCGAGCCGCAGCTTGCGGCTGATCTCCGCCTGGGTAGTGGGGTGGGCTGGGCAGGGGGACCTGCGTGGCCGGGTGCGGGCATGAGGGGTTGGATATGTAGAAAATTAAATATATGGATACGTAGAAAATTAAACACAGCCTGATAAAGAAAGTTAATTCAAACTACATGTTGTACACAATAAACTATCTTTTTATTTTGATTATAAATAAGGTGACTGTACTTCCCTTAAAATACAAGTACATAGGAAAACCTGGTAGAAATTATCTTTCTTTTTTTTTTTTTTTTTCTTACAAGGTATTAAAACTGGACACTTTAAATCGGACTCACGTTCTATACTGACAGCAGGTTCTTCGTTATTTTAGTTTTTTTTCTAATGGCGTTAGACTTTTACCTTCTTTCTCCTCCGTGCCTTTGGCATTTGAATTTCTAGTTCCGGAATACTTTGCTTTCTCTAGCAAGAAGTCTCTGAGGTGCCCCCCGCCCCCACCCTCATCCCCCCCCAAAAATAATCGGGCTAATGAATTTGGACTCGATTCCTTCGCTCTCGAGTTCGTGAATCCCACGCGTTTGCTTGTCCTGTTTGCACGCTGAGAACTGATCCTGTATCCCGTTAACCTTCTGGCGCAGCTCCCCTTTGGGAACAGGGTCTGGGCCCTGGGAGGGGCAGGGGCCTTCCGGGATCTGGCAACATCCCGGATTGTTTTTCCACCAAGAAGAAAAAAAAAAGGGGGGGCGGGTAAGGGGGAAAAAAAAGGAGAGAGATTCAAGGAAAGGAGCGTCGGGAGGGGAAACCAAAGGGGAAAATAAAAAAAGAATATTTGTAATGTGTATAATTTATTAGAAGCTTCTTAGGAACTATATTTAAGCCAAATATCTACATAAGTTACAACAGGAAAAGGCGGCGTGCGCAAATAACAAACTGCCAGAGGATTTACGACGGGGTGATCAGTGTCCATAAAAAAGGTGGGGGTTGGTTTGGTTGATTGTATTTTTTTCCTTTTCTTTTTACAACAAAATATACAGGCTACTAAAAACTATGGGTTTAGTCCAACTTTTGACAGCATTATACAGCTACAGGTTCACATCAAACGTAAGGAGGAAAATAAAAGCCAAGCCTTTGATGACTCCACGTCTCCATCCGCTGGCCCTGGCGGCGGGCTGGGAGAGACTGGGGAGGGGGAAGCTGCTTCTTGTGTCTGGGTGACGCGAATGCGTTTTTTGGGGGGGAAAACCACCCCATCCCCCAAAATCTCTGTATTTACATGCAAGTCCTAGACGCTGGCAAAGTGTACATCTGATATCCAAGTCTTCAGACCATGCCTAAAGATGGTCCTCTTTCTGCAGACTGCTCCATGGTTATTAGTCTGAATATTTTTATACACCCCGTAGGACAACTTTGGGGGAGAAAAAACATAAAGACCCAAAACCATCAACAGTAACAATAAAACGGAACAAAAAAGTGTCTTTCTCTCCCAGAGGTCCGCAGAGACCGCTCAGTAAAACCGGGGAAAGGGAGAAGCGCATTAAAAAAAAATAAAAAAATAAAAAATAAAAAAAAAACCGAAGGAAAAAAAAAGCAAAAAAAAAAAAAAGCACACAGTAGTTTGGAGAGGACAGAGATTTGTGTAACTGGGAAAATTTGTTGGGTTTGTTTTTTGTTGTTTTTTTTTTCTTTTTTCTTTTTGCCTTTTTTTTTTTCTTTTTCTTTGTTTAATCCTTTTACCAGGTCCTACCGTATAGCAAGGTGGAGCAAGACATGGCAGTGCCATAGTCAGAAGTAGAAGAGTTTAGGTGAGACAAACTGGAGACTTGGCTCTGCAGAGAGGAAGGGCTGGCCGAGTGCTGTCCCATGTCTGGAGACTGCCCCGCACTGTTTGTCTGGTGGCTCTGATGCTGTCCGAGGCTGTTGCCATTGGTAGCCACTGTGATCGTTGTAGCTGCCTGCTGCTGATGGCTCTGGATAGCTGCTGTGGGTGTGTTGGAGCCTGCTTGGCAGGGCTTGCCATCCTTCACAAGCACTGGCACCGCCACCCTTCTGGGAGACTGCTGCTGCTGGCAGGAGCCGTTCTCCTGTTGCATCTGCTGCTGCGCAGCCTTGTCTTTGGCCTGGCGTTTCATCTTGTAGCGGTGATTCTGGAACCAGATTTTGACCTGAGTCGGGGTGAGATGTATCATGCTGGCTAAATGTTCCCTCTCCGGGGCGGAGAGGTATTTTTGTTGCTTGAAACGTCTCTCCAGCTCGTAAACCTGGGCCTGCGAAAAAAGGACCCTCCGTTTCCTCCGCGGCGTGCTCTGGAGCGGGGCCATGCTCTTGCTCACGTCTCCCAGGGAGCCGAGGCTGCCCATGCCTCCCATGTTCATGCCCGAGGACGGCGCCATGAAGCGGGAGACTGCAAGGGAGAAGGCGGCACGTTTTAGGCGGCTCGGCTTGGCCCGGCCCGGCCCGAGTGGGGCCCCGCGCTCCGGCAGCCCCCGCCGCCGCCTGCCCCCAGCGGATCTCCGCAGCCCCCCGGCAGCCCAGCCCCGGTTCTGCACAACGACTCACGTCCCTGGGGCGAGCGGCGGCCCCCTACTCGCCCGGCCCGGCCCCGGTGAACGAGGGCGACCGCTCGCCCCTCGTCCTGCCCGGGGGGACAGCCAAGAAAAGTACCGAATGTGACAGCCGCTGCGGCCGCGGACAGCGGCTCCGCCGGCGCCGGCCGAAGAGGACTCTGCCGCTCCCCCGCCGCTCCCCGGGACGCGGCCCCGGCGCCTCCGGCTTCCCCCCTCGGCCGCCCGGTGCCGGGCTGCTCGCGGGCGGGCGGGCACCGCCGGCTCCCTCAGGGCCCCCGGGCCGCGACGCTCCCGCCCCGCTGGACGGCGAGAGCCGGGCTCCCGCTCCCCGCCACCGCGGGGCTTCCAACCCCCCAGCCCCGCAAAAGCAGCCGCGGGAGGCTGACGTGCAAACAGCCGGGCTGGAAAGACCGGGCACGATCCTGGGGCAGGAGGAGGAATTTGGGGATTGGGGGGCGCGTCTGGGTTTGAGACCGACTTTTGCCCTGTCGCGGACCCCCCCGTGCCTTCTGCCCGCGATGTGCCGGGCGGATGCGCGGCAAGCCCCCTTCGGCCACCCAGCCCCGGGCTGACTTACTTGAGGAAAAGCGGGGATCCGGGTTGGTGCCGTACCATCCTGTCGCCGAAGCGCTGTTCCTCATGGTGTCCTGGTAAGGCGGCAGCTCGCTCATGTTGCCCAGGTTCCCATTGCAATAGCCCCCCATCGTAGCATGGGAGAGCTGGGGGACCCCTGCCGCTGTCATATGGTAGGCGGCAGTCACTGTTCCGTTGTGGCCCATGGGGTGCTGCTGCATGGCCGGCTGAGAAACCTGAGACTGTCTGTAGGCTGACAGGGGAGCCCCCAAGTTACTGGCCTCCATGCCCACTTTCTTGTAGCTTTCCTCCAAAGGACTCAAGATGTCAGACACTGAGAAAGGAGTCGTATGCTTTGGGCTCATCGACATGATTCGGCGGCTGGGGAAAAAAAAAAAAAAAAAAAAAAAAAGGAAGGGGAGGCAAATCTTTTTTTTTTTTTTTTTTTTTTTTTTTTTTTTTTGCCAAATATTCTGGTGTTGCCTTAACGCCGATCTTGTTGGATGTACACGTAACCGAGTGGACGAAGTCCGCCTTAATTGGATTGAGTGGAGGCTCAGGGCTGCCTTTCGTTTGTTTTAGCCAGACGCCAGGTTTTAGGCTGCCACCAGAGGCGGGGCATAGGCACTAAAGCAACAAGACAATAGAAGCCTACATCTTGCCCAAGATAATTAGCTTACATGCTGATGACAAGGTAAACACCTTTAAGTTTTACTTGTCAGAATTTTTTTTTATGTCTTTAGGAAAAAAAAAAAAAAAAAGAAGAGAGACAGAAAGGACGGGAGAGAGAGGGGAAAAAAGAAAGAAAGACCCCGTGAGCACAACTCTTTTTTTTTTTTTTTTTCCTCGGGGGTGGCAATATAGTGGATGGGAAATGGAAAGCAAAGCAAAAAGACCACCATTTGACTGGGTGAAAGGATTTAAAAACAGCTCCCGGGTGGCAAGGCTGTCAGCCCAGCCTTTGTGAGAGCTGGGGAAACGGGGTGGAATGCCAGTAAGGCAAAGGACAGAATCTCCCTCTTCCCCCACCAAGTTTGGTCCGGAAGGAACCCCGCCGCCGGGAGGACAACTCTCGGGAGGGCAGATCTTTCTCTCCGGGCCACAGCTCCCCGTGCCCCGCACTCCCCGCACTGGCTTATCAGATACCCCGGCAGGCTGGGGCTGAACCAGCGCTTGGGATTTCGCATCTCGGAAACACTATGTCTCCTAAGACACTCAGTGCAGGGATCGTTTCTCTCCCTGAACCCATAAATTCCTTCCAACTAGGGATTTTTTTTTTTTTTAATATCTCAAAGAGGGGTGGAAGACACAAGTTCGCAAAATCAAGCAGTAATTTAATTGCCTGGGGCGAGAGACCGATGAAAAATAGGTTAGCGCAAAATGTCGCTTGTTATTCTCAGAGGCAAAGACTCTCACAGTCTCTCGTGGTCCCTCTGAAGCTGAAGCTGCTTTCTAAGGTTATTTATACAGCACGGGAGCTGGATGGAGAAGACCTCTCCGGTCATCTGCCATACGACCTTGCCAATGAATTCCCTGTAGTTTCCAATAAACTGCAATTTCTGGCACTTTCGGATCTGTTCTCGGATCCGGTGTGAAAACAAAAGCGATCCATTCACAGCCACACGCACACTTACAGGCAGCCAGTAGCTAATGTCACTCGGGTCTTTGAAGAAATCTTCCAACACCTAGTGTCTCCAAAGCTTATATTTCGGGGTGATCCGGGCAGAGGAGAGAAACCTCCCCCGAGTGTTTCACACCCCGGCCTACGGCCCTGGCAACCACAATTTAATACAGCGATTACCTGAATATTAAGAAAATTACAGCGAAGGTACAGTTAACCCTGGGACTTTGAAGTGTCAAGTAACTATTTAGTAATTGCACTTGTAAATATGTTTGTGCTCGGCTGGTTCGTGCTTAAAAATGCAAAAGTGCACTTGCTACCCGGGAATAACTAAATATCTTTGTCTAAAGTGGCAGCATAAATAGCCGGTCGCTTTGTGGCTGTGCTTGATATTAGTACATAAGGATCATTTTGCTTCAATTGGGAGGCTCTCATTCACTAGGCAAGAAACCGTTTAGGAGAAAGTAGGTTCCCGTATGAGAGTTAACATCCTTCAAGTGTAAGCCTCAGTCTTGATTACACTTTAGAGCTCTGCAAGAGGTGAGCTTTTCCACACAAATATAATCGGGGGAACTTTCCTTCAATCAGGCCTCCAGCTCTCTTACATCATCTCAGCTGCTTCTTTCGGCACCAGCTCCCTCAAGGCTGAATATCCCAAGGTGGGCTGGTTGTGAGTCTGCTGGGTCACCAAAGGCAGAGAAGGGCGACTTTGGGATAGCAAGGCGTTTGGTTTTTACCTCTTATTTTTCCTCTTTTCTTTTAAAACCTTTCAATCTTGTCTTTCCAGAGCTCTGGAACATTTCTTTCCCCCTCCCCCCCCCCCCCTTTTTCCCCTTTCTGCGCGTATTTTTGATTACGGTCTTTGGTTTTGTTCCTACACCGAGAGAGACTCGACCTTGCCTTAGTGGTTTGGTTGTTTGGGGTTTGTGGTTGGTTTTTTTTCACCCCGAATTTCTCAGACACTCCACCCCCATGCCTCTTTCGTGAATCTTTAAAAGAAGGTGGTGGATGGAAGGGAAAAAAAAAATAAATACTGCAGAATCCACCAAAACTACGGCTTGGTCGACTCTCATCAGAGACGAAAGGCGGCAAGTGACCGCGCAATTTGTGGGACAGGAGCCGTTCCCATCCACAGAGTGGGGCAGCTGGGTAGGCCCCAGCAGCGGCTCCGGGAGCCGAGACTCCCCGCTGCCCTGCGCCCGCCCCGGAGCGACCCTTTGGCCGCCGGCTGCGCCTGCCAGAGCTAATTTTTCCTCTCCCTCGAATGAGCGCAGGTTAAATCGCCTCTCAAACATCTCTCGGTTAGGTTATTCCGAGCGAGTCGGGCCTTGGCTCTGCACGGGGTCTGCTAGAGGGAAGCTAATGCGAGAGCGCTTCGTTCATCTGCGCTGGGAAGCGGGTGAAACTCTCCTGCGCACGTCTGACCGCTGAGTTAGGAGCACACCGGAGCTCGCACAGGCACAGCTACGTCTAGCTACTTTTCAGCCTGGCTAGATCGACGCGGTGTGAAGGAAACAGGTCAGCCTCTGCACCTGCTTTCCCGGCCCAAGTGAGCGATAACGGGGCGAGTCATACCACGGACAAGGGGCGAGAAAACTTCTTCTCTGGTGCCGTGTCCCTTCACTCTCTTTTCTTTCAAACCCTCCACAGGAGTTTCGTCTGCCAGAGATGGCTGCTCCCAGCTTCCGGGGAGGGCGGCCGTCCCGACAGAATCCTGCCTAGGCTGCCTTTAAAAGCGATGTATTCGTTTACCTGGTGATGCTGCTTAGTAAAACACTCGAGTTAAAAAGAAATGCTAAGGAGGAGAGCAAGGAAGATGAGATGCGTTCTGCCTGGTGGAAGCATTTTCATGAGAAAGGCACGGTTTTCACCCCGTGTTTGCAGAAATGCGGCTACACGGACGTCCCTTCAATAGCTTCTGACCCCACACAATCCTTTTGATAACACTCGAGAGGTGGAAGAATGGGAGACTTTGTCAATCAAATGGTGCCAATCCCAATGGAAACGGTGCCACCAAGACCGCAGAGCGTTTCCTCATCAACTGGATTGCGGGGGCTGGGAACTCAAGGATCAGCTTTTGAAAGTGCGCACAGGGCTCTCCAAAGACAACAATGTCTTTTTTATACGAGCTGCTGTGCCTCCCCAAGGGGAATTAAATATGTTCGGCCAGGCAGAGCTCGGAGGGCTCGGAGGGCAGAGGGTAAGGGTCCCACGCAAACCTCACGCAAATTCTTTCTCAACAAGAAAGATGCTTTCTAGGTGTAACTTTTTGATACGAAGCCATGAGCTGCTCCGTGCTCCCCCTGGGTCAGTTCAGGAGTGCACGTCTGGAGGCACCCCCTGCCCAGCGCTGCCGCCCCCGCTCCCAGTGCCGAGGAGGCGGCCCTGCCTGCTGCCCTGCCCGCGGCCCTACAGCCCGGAGCAGCCGCTCACAGAGAGCTCCGAGCTGGAGGTGGCAAGAGCAGATCTGTGACAGAGCTCTTTCTTCGCTTCTGGTCACCCGTATAACTCTAACACATCCATAGAGAGATGTAAATGACCACCTGGAAAAAAGGCACCACCGAGGCGGCTTGCCTCAACTCTCCCCTCCCGACCCACCCTGAGCGAGCTCATAGAAACTTCATCTGGTTGCTTGTGCGTGTCGGGGTAATACACCCTCTGTGTCCCCGCGCTCCGCAGAGCGGAAGATGTGCCCAGAACACCTACGCCCGGAGCGGAGGTTTCCGTACTCATCGTGTAGGGCGGACTTGTGACTCTGGCGGCCGCGGGCAGGGCGCTGGGAGCCTCTCCCCACCTGGAAAGCACATGCTTGGGCGTGTAAGAAGGCAGGAGTCCTCCCAGAGACGCACCCTGCGAGCGCTACCTAGGCACGGAGCGCTCTGGGTGTGTGTGTGGGGAAACGCCTGTTGTGGCTCACAGGGACAATTCCTCGCGGTGGGAAAGCCCCCCTGCCCTGGTTATCTCGTTAGGGTGGGAGAAACCCCTCAACACACCGGTCGAAACCTCTCCCCCTGGCATGGGAACCTAAGGCAACCAGCGAGACCACCAAAGGCTAAAGCGAAAATCCTCACCCCTCCGCAGAGCACGCACAGTTGCTCCTCCAGCTGCCCACGGCGTGGAGCATCTCGCAGCTGGGGGTTCTCGGGGCTCCTTCGCCACCGGTACCCACTCGCAAAGCTCTGTGCGAGCGAGGGTAGCGGCGTTGCCTCCGCTCAGCTCTTTCCCTCCTTCCCCAGTTGCTGGAGGACGGCTGAGCCCTCCTGCCCTAGTCCTCGACACCCTCCCCGTCCTTTCCTTCTCCGGTCCGTTCCCGGCCAAGAGGGCCAGGGTGGGGCCAGGTACGGGGTGCCAGGGCAGGGCTCCCGGAGTCGAGGCGGCGGGCGGAGGGCAGCCGTGCCAGGGCGGGGGCGGCGGGGCCCGGGGCACGCCTCGGCCCGCCAGCCTCACCGCGCCCCTCCGCGGCTGTCCGGCGCCGGGACCCGCGGGAAAGGGCTCTTTGGAGGCACCCCGGGAGTCTCGGGTGGATAGCAGCAGCACTCGCCCCGCTGTGTGAACTGCTGTCTGACCTCCTGGTCCGATATTATCAGCAGTTAATATAAGCCCTCCACATCTGGCTTTCCTAATGCCAGTAGACTGTCACTGCCGCAACGGTGCCACTACACACGTACAAGACTTACTGTTGCCCTGAAGCGTTTTTGATACACCCAAGACAGAGATGATTATGCGGAGGATTACTTGAAGGTGGTTGTTGAGACAATTTGCAAAAAGTTAGCCTGTAGAGATAGTTAAAAATACAAGCAAGTTTTATTTAGATATAGAAAGTTTTAATCGGTATGTACCTACAAACAGAATCCCGACGGGATCCATTTATCTGCTTTTGGGTGTAGCTATTAGTATATTACATTAGCTGTCTTAGGAGTTACGCGCTTTTGTGTGTGTTCCCAGACATGCCTACACACACACGTACGACCGTGGGGGTGCATACCTCCGGCACTGGTTATGCGTGAGTATATATTTACGCATACATTCACAGTCCTCAACCCTGTCGTCTCTTAAGTGTTTCAAAAAGGAACTCAGCTTTTAAGTGGGTCACCTCGCCGCCCTCCCTTCCCCTTCCCTCTCCCAGGCCTGCGGCCTCGCCGGCGCCGGGAAAAGGGGCTCTCGGCTCCCGGGTGGGGTTGGACTCGGAGGCGACGGACACGGACGTGCCTGTGGGTGCAGAACGGAGGGGCGGGCGGGGGGTGGCCCCCGGCAGTTTGATTTACCGCAGACCTTTTCTGTTCCAGCGTAGCTGGCGGCAGCGGGCGGCGCGGGGGCTCTTTGTTCACTGCCCCCCGGTGAGGTCTCGAAGCCCTCCCGGTGTCTCCGGACCGCAGCCGAGGGCCCCGGGGAGCTGCAGCCTGCCCTGTGCGTGCCGCGGGGCGGGGGCTGAGCGTCCTCCCGCATCCTCCCGCATCCTCCCGCATCCTCCCGCGTCCTCCCGCATCCTCCCGCATCCTCCCGCGTCCTCCCGCATCCTCCCGCGTCCTCCCGCATCCTTCCGCATCCTCCCGCATCCTCCCGCATCCTCCCGCGCCCTCGGGGCTGCGCGGACGGCGCACAGGGCCGAGCCCGGGGGCGCTCCCCCGCACCTGCCGGGAGTACGCGCTGCTGGACAGGCGACCTTTCCCCCTCGACCTTACCCTGAGGGTAACCAAAGCTCCTTTTTATTTTCAATGTCACTTCGGAGTTTGCCTTTTGTTCCCCGCTACCTCTCGCTTCCAGGGATACGGGCGGCTCCCCGCTGGCTCGGGGAAGGGCTAGCGGTAGCAAAGATATCTCATTTAAAAGCTACAATGGAGTCCTTTCGACCAGCCCGTGTGGTGCCCGAGCTTTATTTTCGTGCCGGGGGAGAACGGAATTGTTTGTTTTGCTTTTGTTTTCACAGCAAAACTCGAGGGCGAGTTACAGGAGGGCTGATAGGAGCCCCGGCCCTTCCTCGCTGCCCCTGGGTGCCCAGCAGAGCCACCCAGCCGAGGGCCGACCCATCTGGTGCAGGACCACGGCAGCTCGGGAACCGGCGCAAACGGATCGGCTTCAGGCGGATCTGTCCGCGGATGCTGTGCTGACACTGATTTCGGAGTGACCGAGCCCTCTGCTCATTGCCCCCAAATTCTTTTCTGCCTCTCCTCTGCTCCTCCGTCTGCGGCTTGACCTGAGCTCCCCCAGTGGCTTTAATTCGGAAGGAAGTCGCCATCTGTCCCTTTGTGCCCTTGGCTTTTTTGTCTGGGCAGGGGCCAGCGGTGCAAGGTGGGCTCTGCAGGCGGTGCCAGCTTGCCGAGGGACGCCCCGGGGCCGGAGCCCGCGCTCCGCCGGGGCGGAGGGACCAGCGGCAGCCTCCCTCCGCTGGCCGCCGGGGAAAGCGCAGCGCCGGGCCCGGGCCGCCAGGGCTGGCGCTCACCTGGGCCTGTAGACTTGCTGCTGTTGCTGTTGAAATTTCACCCTAGCCAAGGCAAAATCATATAAATGAGGAAACAGAAGGGGAATTTGCTCGGTTGCCCTTGGGGATTAATTGGATCCGTTTCCACTGTGTGTTTCTCCAAATCTAGGGGGAAGGATTAACTTCTTTTGATGCTGCTGCTGCAGCTCTTCTTCAACACCTTCCCATAGAGGTAGCTCTGCCTCTGAGCAAGATTCTTCCCCCTCGCTGGTGAAAGTGAAATTTGCCTGTTTCTGCATCAAGAGGAACTGTTTAATAATGTGTGCCTGTTTTACAGCAACACAGTCAGACACTTTCAGATTGTGCTCTTGCTAGTTGATGGTCATATACACGAAAGATTCTCACTCAAAAACTGCTTGTAGAGAGTGACTCTGCCTCCTCCTCAGCTGCTTCCTACCTTCTGAGCTTGTAGCCCATGAATCCATGCTATGAGGGCTGCTCTCAGTCCCTGCTCTGCAGAAGCAGCCCACTTGCCCTACACTCCTCCCTGAGTGTGGGAAGCGAAGATGCAAGTGCCATCCAGGGCTGAGTAGAGCTGCCATGAATCACTGAGTTGGTCTGGTAGGGCCAGAGTGACCCAGCTACCCACTCGGAGTAGTAGGTGGTTTGTTTATTTGTCATGTGAGCCTTAAAAATCAACATTTCCCAAGTCTTAAAAAGCCCAACCAATCAACCAACCAACCAACCAACCAACCAACCAACCAGACAAACAAAAAAAACCCAATCAATGTTCACTCTGCCTTGATTTTCTTCTGTTCATCTTCTGGAAGAGAGGACACAGAAATCTCCTAAGCAAAGAGGTCCATTTCAGAAGCCCAAGGGCAAACCTAGGGATGTTTCAGAAGCCCATTTTTAATTTCATGGGAACCAGTGTCTCTGGGAAGATCATGCCCTCAGTCTGGCTAGTACAACTGGTAGGTCTAGTTAAAAGCTGATGTAAAAAGCTGCAGCACAAAGGAAGCCATTTGTAGCTAAACTCAACAATGAACTTTATTGGTCCTGCTACCAAACCCATTAACAAAGCTCTACACTCTGCAGCATTGTTTCTGGGGCTGGGTTTTGTTAAACCAGTTACTGATGTATGTATATGGCCCAGGGTGCTGATTTAACAGGTGCATTCCTCTTGCCAGGAAAGAGTTCAGTTCAGTTTCCAGTTTCAGCTAGTTCAGTTTCAAATACCAGTCTTTCAAGCATTTCCTGCTGTAAATAAGGTCTCAAAAGTTTATTGTACAGTGGGAAGGATATATGCATGGCATACATGCCAGGAAAGGCTCTTCTTGAGCCAAGACCCGTGCCAGGAATCTGACAACTCTGACAACGGCTCCCATCATCTCTAATTCCACAGGTCAGGCATCTTGAGGCAGATCAGATTCCATCAGCAGGACTACCCCACAATACTACTGGGATACTACTGGACTACCCCATCTTTCAAAGAGTTTGCTCTAAAAGCAGTGTTTGTAGCTTGCTCAGTCTGGCACCAGTGGCACCTGTATTGTCATATAGAGCAGAGTTCCTGTATTTTATACAAGAAATGGAAAGAGGGTATAGTGAGTTACAACTATTTGCAGCACCAAATTGCTGCTGGAATGAATGGGCATCTGTGTTTTCTGCAACTGCGTGCACTCCATATCTTTGCTCTAACATTGTAATTTTCACTCTGCCAAATACATTTGTTTATATGAATGGCACAGTGTAAAATATAGGATGTTTTTCTTGCCAAGGATGGTGAAACAATGGGTTCATCAAAGTGCTTCACCTTTTCCTTGTCCCAAGAAGAACCAGTAATCTAGAAAAGAAATGACAAAATTGGAAAGAGATGTCTCACCCTTGCAGCTATGTAAAGGACAGAACTGCTCCTAAATGAGCTGGCTCTTACTGCAACCAGCTGATGTCCATGTCTTCCTCTGTTGTGTCCCAGCAGCAACCTCTCTTCCATTTGGTTACCCATTGGCAGGACTCTTTGGCTCCCATACTTCTAGGAGATGGATAGCACAGTTCCACTTGCAGCCGAGTGTTTACTGAAAGGCTTCCCAGATTTAAAAAAAAGATGGTCTCAGCCTTGCAGAACTTTTCTTCCTGGAGATAATCAGCAAGAAAGAAGGAAAGCAGTTCAGCTTGAGGTTCAGTTGGGTTGAAGGATCAAGAGCTGGGAAGCAAACCCAAAGCTCCTTTGTATTGTAACATAAAAAATGCACCCAACAAATTTCTGAAGGTCCAGAAGTATTTTATCTTTGAATTAGAACAGCACTTTCTATTCAAATAGAAATCCTAAAACATATGCTAAAACAAGTCCTTGCTAGCAGCTCTATTTTCTGTTTTCCCAGATATTAGTCATTATTAGCATTGTAGTACAGAAGAGTCTCCATGTAGCAGGACTATCTTCTAAATTACTTTGGATGATAGACATAATGAAGTTAAAAATTTCACTCATCTTTGCCCTGTCATAAATGAAAGCACATGTTATACTTATTCAAAAAATAGCTGACCATAGACTTAGGTTCAAGTTACATTTTCAGTGTAGAAATGTTTATGCTGAAAAAGCCTAGATACTTTCTTGAAAGTAGTTCAATCATGTAAAATAGTCCATTAATGGATTTTGACTACTATTCAGTTTTTAAAATAATGTCCCTTATAATTAGTTGTTTTATCATTCCTTTATGAGCCTTGCTTATTTTGAATTCCAGGGAAAGAAGACTGCTAAGCTGATATAATGAGATAATATCCTTCACTGGCATAAGTAAGGCTACGAGATGGACTGCTACCCACATTGGTAATTATACATGCTCCATTTCCACAACTGGAACCAGAATGAATGCTCTACAGCATTTTACTCTCTCTGAATAACATTAACTGAAAAAAACCCAAGTGAGTAACTTGTTTACGTATTAGTGTTGGAGGAAACAACCTGAGCTGGCTGTCCTTGAGTCTGTGGAGTCAAACTCATTCAGCAAGCACTTAGCACAGGATGAAGGAGGAAGCCATTTTACCACCTGCACATAAAACTAGTGTGCCAGCTCTGCCATTCCACAGAGGTGCCAGCTTCAGGTTCTGTATATCCTGGGAAGGGACCAGACAGCAGAGAGAGCATCACAGATTTGTCCAGTTGTGAGATACAAGCTTCATAGATGAGCAAAAGTGACACTTCCATCCCATCTTGTTTGTGTGAGCCCAAAACACTCTGTGAATATCAGAAGTTTTAGGGTGAGAGCCTACTATGACATGTTGTAAGAGGCAAAGATGTAGCCTGTGGTATTATGGGCAATAGATGGGTCCAAATCACCTTCTAGAAATCTTTTCTGACTAATGAAGTGATTCAAATCCATTTTTTCTGACTAATGAAGGGATGCAAATCAACACACTGCCTGTCTGGCCGCACTGACATCATTGGTAGCACAACTAGCACAGTTTGCTGTTGAGACTGAGAGGCAGAACTTCTGGTTAAAAGTACATGCCCAGTCGGATTAGGTCAGTGCTGCAGACAAATGAAGCCCTCAGTGGTCCCTGTGCCTGCACTGGCCACAAAGCAGTTAAAAACATTTTGAGAGGAAAACTGCCATGGTAGCCCAGCAGTTCCTTAGTCCCTCCTTGTGTGACTGCAAGCAGGACTGCCCACGGTGCCTCAGGAGCATGTACACTGCCATCATCTGCAGGCAGGGGTCCACCCTGCCATTTGGGACTTGGCTGGAGTGAAAAATAAGGATGTGTTTAAACTCAGTGGGAAGAGTCTCTGGTACTTAAAGCACATAAGACTTGCACTGCAAAACCTATCAAAGAGCATTTGCTTTTCATTATAGAACTTCGGTGCTTTTGCAGTGGAAATACTTAGTTCTGAATGCAGCCTGGAAATACCAAATGGAAATACATATTACATAAAGCAGGGGGTTCCAAACAAATCTCCCTTTGGGTACTGCTTGCTGCAGCAGCCCTTGCTGATGGCAGGGATGGCAGCTGAAGCTCTTGGCATTAGCTATGTCCAGGGCTCCTGGCAGCAATTGGTGGCTGCCAGCACTGACTTTGTACGAGACCTATGCCTCATTCCACCTCCTGCTCCTCAGTTGCTCATCAACACTCTCCCAGCACCAGGATGACAAGCATCAGCTTCCTCGTCTTTCCCAGCCACACTGCCTTTCTTCCTCTTCCTCCTATCCCCCTTTCCCAGCTGACCAGCACCTGCAGTGTGCTGGCAAGAGCTGCCTTTGGGGGCAGAGGCTGTGTGACAGCTTGCAGACAGGTGCCAGCCTCACAGCTGAGCACCTTTCTTCGTAACACAGCAGTGTGAGAGCCAGCAGTGTTACACAGGCTGCAGAATCTTCATGCCCAGGGAAATTATGGATTAAAGCAACCAACCACTTCAGGAAAAAGAAAAAAAAAAAAGGTGTCTGAAATGTTTGTATGTCTGCGAAATTTTGGTTTCTGTAGAAACTTTTCAATGGATTTTGGATGCTCAGCTCTCCATGGCCTGTTCCTTGCAAGGCATAATACCTTGCAGGAATGTGCAGCTCCTTCAATTGCTGGGTTTCTGTAAATTTTCTTATTCTGACTGAGTCATTATTTATCCTGCATTTATCAAAAATGGCTAGAAATACAGGACTCTGCCTTTCTCTCAATCTGCATGCCATTCCTTTACAAAGCTTGAAAATATTTTTCCTCTGGTATTTATTGATTTAGCTATGCTGTATATCCAATTAGACTATTCTGCTGTATTCAGAAATGAGAACAGTTCCACCTCCCTCGCATCCAGCTCCATTTCTCTTCAGTTTCATTTCCCTCAGGGTCACTGTTAGGTGATGATATGCAGTAATGTCCCAGTGAGGTGCTGTTTCCATTAGCTTTCCCCTTCAGAGGTGGTCAGAGGTCTGAATTCTTATATGATTTGTTTTCTTGGCTACTTAGAAGATAAGATTCAGTTCTGATCCCTCTTCTAAATGTACATGCTTAATTTTCTGTACTTCCTCCTCTTCTAACAAGGCAGTGTCTTTTACCTCTGATTTTAAAACAAGAAGTATTATTTTGTGCTTGATGTTTTTTAATCACCATTCAATACTATTTATATAAAATGGCTATAAAAGGAGGAAGAAATCATATGGCAGAATATAGCATGCACATCTATATACACATATTAGGAAGATCACAGAAAATGCTTTCAAACACATCTACACAAAATGCATTGAGAAAGCAAAAAATGCCTCTTCCTGCAGAACACAAAGTGTCTTCTGTAGATGAATAAATGTGTAAGCTCCATAACAAATGATGTAGTGTCTTCAGTAGGGATAAACTTTGCTGAATCAAGCATGGTCCAATGTGCTTTGGGGGAAGAAAGGGGATGACAAGCCAAACGTAGTAGTTTTCCATTCTTCCCTCAATAAAGGATGTTTGGAGGTTTATATTCGGAAATGGTGATGTTTTTCTCATCATGAGGTTTTGACATGTGCAATGTCTTGTTGCACTTTACCTTGCAAAGGTGGCTATTTCTCTGAAGTTAGGATTACTTGGTAGCCTTATGTTTACACTTACACACTGCTTGAGGCCCATGGTAGGGCTTTGTGAGAGAGGCTGGAGACAAATGGCTCTGTGCTTCACCACCATGGACCTTGAATAAACTGTTGTGGAAGTAGGTTTGGAGACAAATTAGAACAAGCATCTCAGGGGAATCCATGGCCTAGAAATACAGACGACAAGGTTTGGACATGCAGTGACTGTTACTGAAAAATCAGAATTATTGCCCATCTAGTCAAACCTATAAATAATCATAGTATCTGGGGTGAATTTCAACCACCAGTTGGATTTCTTTCATCTAGTTTTGTTGATCTTTCTATGTTTTCATTGTAAATTTTATTTTCTACATTATGTGATGGGCTGACCCTGTCTGGATGTCAAGTACCTACCGAAGCTGCTTCATCACACCCCTCCTCATGTAGCCAGGGGTGAGAAAAAATACCACAGAAGGCTTTTGGGTTGAGGTAAGGACAGGAAGGGGTCACTCACCAGTTATTTTCATGGGTGAAACAGACTCACCTTGGGGAAATTAACTGAGTTTATTACCAAGCAAAACCAAATCAGAATATGACAATGAGAAGTAAAACCAAATCTTAAAAAAACCCACTTTATCCCTACCCCTTCCTTCTTTACAGGCTTAACTCGATTCCCAAGCTCTCTATCTTCTCCCCCCTAGAAGTTCAGAGGGATGGGAATGGAGGTTACAGTCTGTTCATCACTGCAGCTGCTTTCTTCTCAGGGGAAGGACTGCCAGGCTTCCTCTGCTCCAGAACACAGTCTATCCCACAGGACACAGTCCTCCACGAACCTCTCCAAAGTGAGTCCATCACACAGGCTGCAGCTTTTCACAAACTGCTCCAGTGTGGGTCCTCCACTGGGTCACAAGTCCTCCCAGCAAGCCTGCTCCAGCATGGGCTCCTCTCCACAGCACCACAGTTCCTGCCAGAGCCTGGTACAGTGTGGGCTTTCCACAGGACCACAGCCTCCTTTGGGCACCCACCTGCTCCGGTGTGGGGTCCCTGGGGGCTGCAGGTGGATCTCTGTTCCACTGTGAGCCCTGTGGGCTGCAGGGGCACATCCTGTCTCACCATGGTCTGCACCAGAGGCTGCAGGGAATCTCTGTTCTGGTGCCTGGAGCACCTCCTGCCCCTCCTTCTTCACTGGCCTTGGTGTCTGCATAGTAGTTGCTTTCACATATTCTCACTCTGCAATTTGCATCTACCTTTTCTTAATTTTTTTTCCCTTCCTTCTTAACCATGATATTCCAGAGGTGCTCCCACTGTCACTGGTTGTATTGACCTTGGCCAGTGGTGGGTGTTCCTTGGAGCTGGCTGGCACTGGCTCTGTGGAATAGAGCTGGAGCTTTTGGCAGCTTCTCACAGGAGCTCCCTCTGTAGCCTCCCTCCACTCCCTGCTGCCAAAACCTTACCATGCAAACCCAATAAAAGCTACCTATGTTAAACTAAATAAAGAGCCATCAATAGATATTACACTGTAATTAAAAGAGGGCAAGTTTAAAGCTGGATTAAACCATATAATTTTCTGTAAATTTTTTTTCTGAATTGACATCCTTTTCTCTTGAGCAAATCCAATTTAAACTCATTAGAGCTGTTGATTGCCACATTTTTGTCTGCTCTCCAGTGCCTTAGGTGGATATCATTGCCCAGGTGTATTGTTAATTAAAATCTGATATTATAAAAAATTGAATTTTCTCTCCCAAATATATTTTCTGTGTTTCAATACAGAAATGGAGAAAATCTCAGATGTTAATGTTTTTTCAGAGAGAGAGGTTTCACCAGAACTTTGTTGTTTAGATAAATGGTCTGAATTCAGGAGAAGTATAAAATTCACCTGTGGGAGATAAATTTCAGTTTGCAATCGTCTCAAATTTAAAAAAAACCCAAACAATTGATCCAAATTCTTAAAATAATTTTGAGTAGGTAAAAGCCTATGTGAAAATCTGGTAGTCTGCTTCCTTCTGGGGAGCAGAAAGTTGTGAGAAAAAACTCTCAAACTGAACACCTGAACATCAAATATTTGACAGAACTCTGTTCCATCACACAGTCTAAGTAGTTGACACAAATGTTGTCCTCTTGTATAACTAATAATAACTAATAGTACAATAACTATATATAATAACCATTAAATATTATTAATAGCAAATATATTGATAATAACATTACTATATAATCCAGATATAATATTAATATTATATATAATAATATAATAACTATATATAATAGGCAGGAATCCTGCTCCTTGTATCTCGGAAGCAGCCCTTGTTTCCCAAAGGGATGTTCCTGAGTCTTGTGAAGCCTCCTCAGATACAGCACAAGAGACTGTCATGCTATGCCAGAACTCGGTACAGAAAATCTAGCACACACATGGTGTGGACCTTGGGAGTTTTCAAACATATAATTCTCTCTCTGGTTAAAAATAATTGAATAAAAAGTGGTATTTTTTTCTTTTTAGCTAATGTTCCCTCCATGCATATTTGTTTCCTTTAGTGTTTTTGACAGTATTGCTGACTTTTACTTTAAAAGACGCTATTCCAAAATGCTTGGTCCTCAACAGGGGATCAGAATGCCTTTAGCTTTTTAGTCTCTTATTGAAAAACCAAAATCCACCATCACCATATGAAATGCACATTACTTTTTACTTTGTGAACCAGACCATTCTGTACAATCAGTTTTAAACAGAGAATTGTGGAGTACTGTGGATAAGACAACGCACAGATGCAATATAAACCATCATAAAGTGTCTGCAAGCTTAAATTTACTCTTACAGCATCAAATTAATCTGTTTCTTGTTTTCAAGTCAACAGCTCCAGAGATGCATAAATAAGTATCTTTTCTTATCTTCTTTATTCCACAGGAAGTGTTTTCTATCAACTTTTACAATGAGCATTATTTTTTGTATACTATAATGTCTCTCATTGGATTAGTTATCTTAATGGATAACTAACAAGGACTTTCAAACCTTCCAGTCTTTAAATGCCTACATAACTTCTACTGATCTCACAGGTTTGAGAAAGGGTAGAGACCTGGTAGTGACCAGTGGCATAATCATTCTTTTAAATGCAACTCAGTGAAACAAGTTTCTTCTCTCTCTGATTGTCTCTTCCTTTACCTGTTACTTTCTGTTCCTAAGCCTCGTTCTTCCTTCCTCTGTCATCTGCATGCACTGCTGTTCTCTCTCATTTAATTTTTTTTTTTCCAGACAGCTGAGGAAACCAAGTAATAGTCCGGGAGAAGACAATTTTATAAGTATGAAGGAATCATAGTTGTCAAATATATTTCTATTCCAAATCTAGTTGCATGTCCACTTGTTGTAGGAAACCTGCAGAACTGATGAACCGGGGAGAAAAGGAATCAAGGAGAAAGTGGCATATATGAGTAAAAGCTGTTTTAGAGGCACAGATTTGTTTTGGCTACTCAGTGAATACATGAGTTGCTCAAAGGGTGTCTAAATGGTCTGGAAAGTAGAAAGAGATTTCTCTCCAGCCATTGTGCAGGGGAAGGGGCATCCCAGGAGGTTTCTGTGCTGAGACATGCTGGTAAAACAATGGAGCATGGCAATATGAGTTTGTCTGGCATCCACTCTTCCACAGTGCATCCCCCCCATATCCCCAGTGTACACATGTGATGTACAGCTTTTGGATTGACTCCAGGTGGGGTAGCTGCTATTTGTGTCCATTCACCTGAACTCCAGCTCAGGTCTCCTCAGACAGCCTGGAAAGCTGGTCATAGCTCACTGTCCCTCTCACACTGCCCAGGAGGCACGTGATGAGGTGAGGGGATGGTGTGGCTGACTCTCAGCCAGCAGTCTGATGGAACACAACTTGTAGCAAACAGGGGCTTCCACAGAGACTTACGGAATAATACTCCTTTTGGTGGCTGTTTGTCAAGGCAAGATTTTCCTGGGGCACTGGGGGAAAATGTACCTTTTCCATTGTCTGAGACAACTCAGTGTGGCTGAAACTTTCCCTGAGTGTTTGAATAGAAAAAAAACCCATCTCCAGTATCCACCTACATGATCAAATCCCTGTCAAAGTTATTGTATGAGAGAGGAAGATAGAAGATTCTTACGTTTAAATAACCTATATTCATGTTTCTTTCAAGGTTAGTTTCTAAAGGGTAGGTGCCTGGAATATTACTGTATTGACTTTAGTAGTTACTCCAGGAATGCTTGAGAAAAAAGTAAGAAGTCAGGGACAAGCTATTTTTAACAAAGCAAAGCCTATTGTTATGATTGTTTAGAGCTTTCCGACACAATATATGATCTGTCAGGCAATGTTAATTTTCAGACAGTAAAGGTTTATTGTTTGCAACCTCCTGCTAGCTGGGAACTCTGATATTTTGTGGGATTTCCCCTTCTCATCACCTAGTTTTGCAACTCTTTTCTTCACTAGCCCAGGCTAGGAAACCCTCCTGAACAACTGCTTCCACTAGCTCTGATGGTCTCTTGTGACTAGCTAATTTAACTGTGTACTTGTACACAAATCATGAAAAGAGAAAACAAACATGAACTCTATCATTTTCACTTGTCCAAATATGTAATTTTAATGAGCAAGAAATTTGCTGTAAAATACAATCTCAGTTTTCATTATATTATCCATGAGTAAATTGCACAAAATAGCAGAACTAGGCATGCAACATAACTGGGTTATCTTCTTTTTAATTAAAATAGAGGACTAAGATTCCTGTGGGAATCTAAATGAGATTACTAGTCCCAAAGGCTAGTGCCTTCACCCCATTGTGCCTGTTAGACAGCAGCTCTCTTTTCCTTGGTGGTTTTTCAGACTGTTGCTCTGCTGAAGATGAAATGCAGGCTGGAGCAGGGGCAGCCAGAGCCCAGCACAGCAGACACTCTGATGGAAAGCACAAGCATGGTCACCCAAATGTCTGGCTTGTTTGTGTGGCTTACACCAAGTAGCATCACTTCAGCAGTGGAGGATTGATTATTCTTTCTCTTATGCTTTATCTTGCCTTGGGTGGGTTTTTCATTGCTTTCCCTGAGGGTTTTTCTCCCTCCTCTAATTTTACTTTTTTTTTTTTTTCCTTTCTATTGCACTTTCTATTGTGCTTTTATTTTGTTATTCCATCACTTTTATCCATGCATAATTAATCTCTCACGTTTGTGCTCCAGATGCCCTCGTTTGCCCTGTTGTACATACCTACACTGTGAGGAGTTGACTCACTGCAGAAAGACTTGCTCCCCTGTACAGACTGTGAAATATAGTTTATGTAGTGGTCTCTGAGTAAAAATCTACACACTGATATTGCTGATTAGGTATTTTGAATCCAGTTCTTTTGGCCAACACCAGTATCCTTACACAATTACTGCTGAGGGACAGAGAGGTATTTTAACACTCTCTTTCTCACAGGGGAACTGCCCAGGGAGTTAAGTGCTAACCCCTTGGTCCTTTCCCCTTGCTCATCACTACCTCTTTCCTCAAGAATTAATCTTACCCTATCTTTTCACAAGCCTTTATTAAAAGTTTTCCTTTTATTTTTTGGGGTTTTTTTTCCATGTAGTAAAAATGTAGCATTTGAAGTTGCATTCATGAGCACAATATATTGCTGTGAAAAATTCATATCCCTTCTCCCTGCCCTTTTCTTGTCTATTCTTTGAAATAGTCATAAAACTAACAAATAAGATTCCTTTCCTGAGTTTGTACCTAATTAGCATGTTTTTTTTCTGGTTTAAATGGCTCTCCTGCTGTTCATAGCATCAGTAAGAAGTTACAGTATTTTATTAGTCATAACATAAGAAGTATTTGCTGGACAGCAAGTTTCAGTGAGTATTGTTATTGTATCATCAAATATGCATTGTCAGTAGAGGGAAATTGAAGAGCCTTAAGTAGCCTTGTTCTGGGCTTACCTCCCTTCCTTCCACCTTTTTTTTTTCTCCTAGATCAGTCTTGTAATTTTATTTTTATCTCCCAAGGCTCTTTTAATCCTTCCATATTATACATTTATGTAACATGATGTCCCCAGCAAAGGATGGAAACATTTCCCAGGGAAGAATCCTCTGCAAATGCCTCCAGTGTGTTTCCAATATTTTTTCTCTAATCACACTACAGATATTAAATAAAATCAGACCTATATTTGGTCTCGAGATACCTTTCCCAGATTGTCACATTAGTGTCTGTCATTTCAGTCCAACAGCTAATTTATAACTCGTGTTAGTGCTCTTGAAGAAATTTAATGTACAAAGCAAATTTCTAGACTTTTGGAAAGCAATGGTGATTATTTGCTTTAAAGAAAAATGACTTCTGTCTCTCATGCTCCTTCTCCTGCAGACTTCACTTGCTCATGTTCTCACACTTACAAGGAACACAGTGCATATGTCCTCAGGATCAATTGTGTGGGACTGGGAAGAGGAAAAAAGCTCTTGAGTCCTCCCTATACATTGTTTTCCTCTTCATGGGTGACAACAGGCAGCAATTTTAATAGACTTTTTACACCTTTTAGGAGTCAAACTTATTGTGATATGATCCTTTGACTCCAAACCTTGCTTATTTCACCTTTCATAGGTCTAAAGTTGATATCTATTGTTTTGGGGATCTTTAAGGCTCAGATCCAGCTTCACACTGAGCTAAAAGGGGGAACCCACATCATATACCATAGATTTTTTACCCCATTCTCCTGCCAAAAGAGGTCTGTGCTGTGGCCTTACTGAAGCACAGGCATTGAAGTCTTCACTCAAAAATCCCTTTCCTCAGGGTTTACCACTTTGACTGCAGCTGGTAATGCCCCTGGTTATCAATGCACATATCTCAATGAATGCTTTCTTACTGGCCTGTAAGTATGGCTACTCACAAGGAATTTTCAAAGTTGCCTCAAGAAGCCATTGAAAGGATTTCTATTGATTTGCCCATTGTGGGCTGCCTTCTAGCTTTTGGGTTATGTGTAATCCTCTTCCTTTAACAGAACTGGTCAACAAATGCTAAAGATGATTTGCTCCTAAAAATCTCAGTCTAAATAACCAATCATCTCAGACCCTGAGTTAATGTGTCACATTATCCAAGCACTCACACAGAAAAGGTCCTATCCTGTACAGTTTGACTTTGGTAGAGTAACTGAAGCATACTTTAAACATGGGACAAATAAGTTCTGTATCTTGATGGTTTGAGAATTGCAGTCTGTTGAGCTGAATCAATTACAAATGAAGGGTCATTCAAAGACAGCAAAACATTTAAACCGTAATTTCTCATTTTGCAACAATGAGTCAAACAGCACTGCACAATCTCATCTTCTGCACGTTTTTGTTCAATGTCTACGATTTTTAGCACTGGTTAGCTATGAGCACACAAACCCAATACCCATGTTACATATTTATTCTATTTCAAGGTCAAGATTTCCTGAGAGGATAGAGATATACAAATAACTTACATTTGATATGGCTGGGTATTCAAGCAGCAGTGCTATTGTAAGTGACAACAAAAGACAAAATGTAAGTCTGATACTTAAGGCCAGAACATGTTGTTTTTCATATCTTTTGTATTAATATGAAGGAAGAGAAATTTTATTTTCCTCAAAAAAAGAATCTTTATTTCTCTGTATGTTTAGTTCATGATATCAGCTTTACAAAGTATTAAAATAGGCTTTGCAATAAAAGAAAACACACTAATGTTCCTACAGTGTTAAATACTATTTCTTGATACACATCAGTGTCCAGAGGTGGTTGCTTTCTTGTCAGAGAAAAATCTGAAGCACTGTTTCTTGTGTTTAATTATATGATCTTTATATTTCAGTAAATAAATCCTGACCTCACTTAGGAATCTTTCTGTAAAAATGGCTGTTTGGGGTTACCATTGCCATTTTTTGCATGTGTGTATGCATTGTCATCTCTAGTTTGGATTGTAAAACTCAAAGTCTGGTAATGAACATTAGTGTGCACATATACATTTCATTTTTTTGTCTTCTACTAAGTTTAGAATTTCATAGTCAAGCTAAGATAATCCATATGAGAAATACATTGTCTTATATATATATATTTTTTCCTACCACATTATTATCAGCTTTATGTGAAATCATTAAATAAGATTACTAGTTTTAAAGGATTTTTTTCCATAATTTCCTCCATTTAGGGCTGCATTATGCCTGAACTAAAGCCCTTTGTAGGGGAGGCGATCACAACACATTCATGGGGCTGCAGTGCTCATGAAGCTGTGGTGCATGCCATTATCCTGGCCTCATATTGTTCCCAAGTGTGCTGGGAAAAGCAGTTATGAGTGGAATTTTATTCAGGTTCATATTCAAAATGTAGCACGGGGTACTGTAAATAAAGGCTCCCAAAACCTTACAGCTCAGTTCCCACCCTGTTCAGTGAGGAAGGATAAAAAAAGAGACAATTATTCTCTTAATATTTCCTCTTTTCCTTCACCTGTGTTTCCAAGAAATATAGTTTTTAAAAGTTCAAAGTAAAGCATTAGGCCAGATACTCTGTGCAGTATTTGGTAGCTTATATTGGTGCCTAGCTACCTACAGGTTAAACCATGACACTGGTGAGATCACTTCAATGACTCCCCAAAAAATTGGTCTAAACAAAGATACTGACTAAAGACAATAAATGCAAGCATCTTACACAGCATAATGCTTAATTTAGTATTAAAGATTCAGCACTGAGTCAGGGACAGGGTCTTGGCTTTGGTCAGTTGTGGTCTCATATAATATCTATTGATCTTCAGTGGTGCATTGCTTTTCCCATTCCTACAGACAAAAAATACAGCAATGAACAAAATTACCTTCAGAGCCCTCCAAACAGGAAAGAGACCTAGTGCCCTTTCCTCGTTTTCCTCCAATCAGGACCAAGTCCAATAGACCTATTCTCTTATTTCACCAAGCTGCCAATAAAGAGCAGGTCTGCAGTGGAAGCATTAACATCTATTCCCAGAACAACTGACAAAGGAGACTTGCTGCCTTTGCAACTTTTCAATAGGTGATGTGTGTCCTTGGCATTTGCCAATCTCTGGCAAATCTTTTGCTGTTAGCATGAAGCGCTGTTGACATGGCCACACCCTTTCTTCCATCCACCATCTGCCTCCAAATCTAGGAATTTTGCTTGGGGAGTAACGAAGAGAATTTGAAAGGGATGGAAGAAATACAAAATGTGATTTGGAGAATGATCCCTGGCTCACGCATGAACGAATCCCAAATCATACTTATATAATAAGTCTTCGCAGGGAATCAGAATGGGCTCAAGCTTACCATCTCTGAAAACTGGAATTGTGTTTTCCAGTAGTATACCCATATTGCTAACTTACATATACAAAGACAGAAATGACTACTGCCAGCTCTCTCAGACAGAGAATAAGTATTCAAGCATAGAAGTGTCCCCTCTTGGGAATGTTTGTATTCCCGGGGTGAAAATTCAGGGTCTTCTTGAGAGATAAGTATGAGCAACCTATGAGTTTCAGGATCCTTTCTTTCTCCTTAGGAGAAATTCAAGAAAAGCTAGTTAAAAAATCAGAAATTTTTTCTTTATTTTTGAAAATGTTCATTCTTCAGCACCTTTCATAAAAAGATTTTGTCTTCAGCCAGCTTTTGGCAGAAAGCATTTCTCAGCCCTCTGTTCTCCCAAGAACAGATATTTTTAAAGAGACATGATGCTTGAAACCAACTATTTCATTGTCTCTTTTTTTTTGCACAAGAGAGATTCCAATTTTGAAGCGGTAATCTCCCTTTTTTCAGAGATTTCATGGGATACTCTGCCCTGGAATCATGGTCTCCTGTGTGGAGTGTCAAGGGTCTGAGCAATTCTGCCAAGTGTGGAAGAGCCCATGAGGCACTGGCCACATGTTTGTACATGCAGGGAAAGGATGGGCATGCCCTGAGGTACCAGGCATCTTCTCACATTTGGTTTGTACTTGTGTGCTTTGTTCTCGCCATGTGGTACCTTGGCATCCTTGGAAGCAGCTGCTCAGAGGCATCATCCTGAGTGGCATTGCTGCCAGCCAACACCAACATCGTGCTGTGCTGAAGTTAAACTGAGCTGCGGGCTGGCAGCCTCTGTGTTCCCTGTACTTACCATGGCCAGCAAACTGCTCAGCCCCGGCTATTTGGTCCAGTTCAAAGCACAGCTAACTTTACATCTGCTCCTCAACCTGGCCTCGCATTCTGAAACCCGCCTGTGTTATTCATAATAATGACAATGCAAGAAATATCATGTTTACCTCACTGAAAACTCTAAGTTAAAAGCCATCACAGCTGCTGCAGAGGCTTCACCAAAAGCCATATCAGCAGTTTCTGTTTTAAAAACATTTTTTTTTTTTTTACCCAGTCACAGTGATGCAGCTGCAATTTTCGGCAGAGCCTTCTCTGTGGCTGATTTGCTGTTTTCTCTCACTTTCCATTAAAAAACGCTTAGGGCTTTTAACACCTCAAGACTTAGTTTTTGAAACTCTGAAACTGAAGGTTAAATATATCACAGCATCTGTCAAAGCTCTGTTTGTGCCAAGGTCAAGTATGTTGCATTTTTAGACAGAAGAAAGTCTTCATTCTCCTACAGCATTCTCAATGCCAGTTGAAATTACTGAAAGTTACCTGAAACTTGCTGTATCAGTTACACACTGTGAGTACTTCAGGGCTGATGGCTGCTACTTGTTGTAGTGGAATTGGTCTCCAAAGGCAGTATCAGTGGTTCCAGACCTCCATGTCCAGACCTCATGTTCACGAAGGCAACCAGGACCCTGCTGGCTGAATAAAAAGGTATGAATGGTAGGTTTCCCAAATGCCACTGTCAAACAGCATTCCATGGGAGGAAAAGACTTGCTGGAGTTTTTGAAGCTTGCTCAAAAAGCACTGCCCCAAAGCGATTTCCCCTATGTAGAGATTCACCTCCACTACAGCCAGGAGCCACCCAATGCAATTCCTCTTGTCCAAGGCCTCTTTAGAAACAGAAACAATTGTGTGATAGATGCTCAAGATGTGGAGAAAGAGGACAGTTTTGTGGTTTTTCTGAAATTCAGTGCATATAATTTAATAACAAAAAATTGAAACAAAAATATAATCCAAAAAATCACCATTAGTGAGAACACATCGCTGACACTACCTTGTCTCTCCATCATTACAACAGATATTGACACAGTAACTAGAAGTGGTCTGAACAAAAAAAAATTAAAATAATTGAATGGAGGTTCATGTGGTTTCCTCTCTCTGGTGGCCCCAGTTAATTTCTGTTAAGCTGGACAGATACAGTCATTTGTCTGAGGGCTTGTCTGACAAAATTCTTACTGCAAGGGCTTTCCCAGAGCAGAATCTCATCTTATTGTAAGATTTTGAGAATATAGGAACATCAGTGCAAAGCCAGATCAAAGGTCCACCTAGCCCATATCCTATAATGGTCAGCTGTAGATAAATGAAGGAGAAAAAGGAAAAAAAACATGTAGTGATGCGTCTCCAAAACAACATTCCAGTCTCCATAAATTTGTGGCTCAGAAGTCTCCTGAGCTAGATAGAGTATTTAATATTTTTTGAGTTTCTGATACTTGAACTTGTCCAGTCTTTTCCTGAATTCACGCACAGTTTTGGTACACATTTTTGATAAAAAGTTCTTTTTTGTTTAATGACATTCTGTGGAGAACCACCTCCTTTTTTGTTGTTGTTGTTTATATTCTCATACCTGCCAAAGTCATGAGATGCTCCCTTGCTTGTACTGGGAGAAGGTTAATCATAATTTTCTATTTGTTTTCCCCTTGGCACTCAGGACTTTGTATACCTCCACTATATCATCCCTCTGTTATTTCTTTTCAGGCTGAGTAGGGAATAAAAATTCATACTTCTTCTGACCTTCTTTATGTCCTTTTTGAGAAGGACAACCAGAACTGTACATACTGTTCAGGATACAGATGATTTTATATGCTTTCCTGTTCATTCTCTTTTCCTATCCTCAGCATTTTTAACATTGTTTCCATTATTAACCACTGAGATGGCATTTTCCTTTTATAACCATCTGTTTTAAACTTTCATTCCTGAGTAGTCATCTCCAAAACCACAATATTATATGTGAAGTTAGGATAGTTTCCTAACGTGCATCACTTAATGTTCATCTACACTTACTACATTTCTATTTAGAACCCAGCCACACCACCTTGCAAGATCATCCTTAACAGTTCTACCAACCTACTTCTTATACCTGAAGCATCCAGTAACTGTTATTTTAAAGAGTAAAACATGAATTTAATCAATATTTGGGCTTAAAAACATATTCTAATTAAATACATAAGAAAGTTATAGCTGCCAGACCTAGTTTGTGTATCCAGTAGTGCCAGGCTATCTGTATACTGCTAATCTGTGAGAGGGAATGAGAAGAGAACCTTTCCTTGGAAACGGCTGGTGTTGTGATGGTGGGTGAGGGATGCATCCAGGGCAGGAGCTGGAGCACTCTCATGTAAATAAATCGTGCTCTCTTCCTTCACTATAAATAATCTACTTCTTTTGGCTGTTGCTGCAGTGGCAACATATGCAACATTGCATGTGCAGCTCAAAGGTGCCTCAGCAGATGTGGCTGACGTTTGAAGTCAGAAAAAATCTGGAATCACATGCCTCATTCTTTAGCTTCAATAATAGTTTGTTGTTTTTTTTCCTCTCTCTCTTGAAAAATACTGTTTGGAATGAGCAACTGGTGATCAGGAGAAGAACAGAGAACAATGATACTACTCTCAGTCTGTGGGCTTTGACATGCTAGTTTTTCTTCTCCACTGGTTCTGAGCTCTACATGGGGCACAAGTGCACCATAGAGGGAGTACCCAAGGAATGCTCTTACCCAAATTCCCTTCATCCTTGTGTTACTGGAGTAGATGAGTCCAAAGGAGAAAATGAGCCCATCATCTCCTTTGTTCTGAAATCTCATATTCACCATGAAGTGGGCTTTAATCTGCAGCATTTCCAAAACAGGGTGCAAGAAAGAAATATGGAAGTTGATTAAAAATTGTAAGGACGCAACATAAACTTCACTAAAGACACCTTGTAGAAGCATAAACTTTTCCCCTCTGGCTTCATAGGAAGGATTTAACTGCCAGGACGCAAAGGAAACAGAAGCTAATTATCAAATGAACATTGTCTTAATATGTTAATGAAGCGGTTTTGCTAATAGCGAGAGACCTGAATTTTAATACATTTTAAGAGCTCCTTGATTACGTGTTTGTTAGTTGTTATGATCATTTTAAATTATCTGTGCATGGCTTTATAATGGGTTAAAAACTGTATTAAGCACTGTATTCTAAACAGGCCTTGATGAGGCAGGTGAATAGTGCAAACATTGTCGCTAGGAAATTCACTTCAAAAGAAATGTAAACTAGTTAACCTAAAATGTGTCATCAAATCCAACAGTCACATTTAGCAATGTAAGTAATTTTTATGTCAGCCACTTCTTCAGAAATGCTTTTTTTGCATGCAAAGGTTATTCCAGAAACCTTGTAGCTCCTTGTATGGAGTATAAAAGGACCAAAACCATATTTTGCTGTGGGAATTACAGGACCAAGTGAAGTAGTTCCAAATATACTGACATAATCAATCTTGTCCTTAGTAATTACAACCAAACCCTGTGGGTTTTTATTCACTTGTTCACACATATTTATTTTGTTCTTCCTCATGCAAAGAGTCTCAATATTTGTCTTTAAGCATGTCAGTGTAAATAAAAAAAACTTTCTGCAATGACACCAGCATAAAAATGTGCACACCTAGATAGCACCTTTTTATTAGAAGGCTTCTTTATCTTCTTTTTCATCAATCTAACTTCAAATCAAATCATCCTGGACCATTATCCTTCCTTCTCCAGCTTGTTTTTCAGCTGGCTGGAAAAGCTCCTGTGGAGCTGCTAACTGAATGGGGTCTGCTGCTTAAAAAGTCATGAATGTTACTAGCCCTCTGGCTACACTTTCTGCAATTTTTTGAAACAGCCAAACAGAGCTGTCATCTCCATGAGATAGCCTTCAGACCTTGAAAACCCATTGTCAGCCAAAACACTGACAAAAGACATCATGGAGTCCATGTGAACCTAGAGGTTGTAACTTCTGGCAGGATGATGGTGTTTTTAAAGGGCTGCTTGTAACACTTTCATCTGTTTGGATATTTCCCCCTCCACTGTCCTGCTTATCACACTTGATTTCCTTCTGTGAAAGGTTAACCTACCTAGTTATCTAGGAAAGTCAGTAGATATAATATTTCTGGATTTCAGTAAAGCTTTCCATACTGTCTCTCACAGGATCCTTCAGGACCAAATGTCCAGCTCCCAGCTGGATAAACACATCATGGGATGGGTGAGCAGCTGGCTCACAGGTCAGGCACAAAGGGTGGCAGTGGATGGGGTGACATCAGACTGGGGACCTGTCACTAGTGGGGTTCTGCAGGGCTCCATCCTCATCCCTGTGCTCTTCAGCATCTTCATAAGAGACTTGGATGCAGGACTGGAAGGAATACTACATTTGCCAACAACACTAAATTGGGAGACGCTGTTGACTTCCTCAAGAGCTGAGAGACCTTGCAGAGACCTCAACAAATGACAGGGCTGGGCAATCAGCTACCAAATGAAATTAAAAAAGAACAAGTGCTGGATTCTGCATTTGGGACAGGGTAATCCTGGATGTACAGACTGGGGAATGAGCGGCTGGAGAGAACCCAGGGGGTCCTGGTTGACAGAAAGCTGAATCTGAGCCAGCAGTGCCCTGGCAGCCAGGATGCATCAGTGTCCTGGGGTGCATCAGGCACAGCATGGACAGCCGGGCAAGGGAGGGGATTGTCCTGTGCTCTCTGCAGTGGGGCAGCCTCAGCTCGAGTGCTGGGGCAGTTTTGGGCACCACAATATTAAAAAGACATTAAGGTGCTAGAGAGCATCCAAAGAAGGGACACAAAGATGTTGAAGGCTCTGGAGGGGAAGCCATATGAAGAGTGACTGAGGTCACTTGGTCTGTTCAGGCTGGAGAAGAGGAGATTGAAGGGATACTCATTGCAGTCTTCAACATTCTCACAAGGGCCTGGAGCTGAGTCAGGGCAGGTTTAGGTTAGGTATTAGGAAAAGGTCTTTCACCCAACACGTGTTTGGGCACTGGAACAGGCTCCCCACGGAAATGGTCTCAGCACCAAGTCTGTCCACGTTCAAGAAGCTTTTAGGCAACACTCTCAGACACATGCTGTGATTCTTGGAGTGGCTTTTTTAAGGACAGTAATTAGACTCAGTGATCCTGATGGGTCCCTTCCAACTCAGCGTTTTCTATCATTCTATGACTGTTAAATTAAATTACAGCTGAGCTGTGTGTACCAAAGTTGTGTGAAACAAACATACTCTGTCAGGGGATGTGTGTGTTGTCCCTGCTTAGAAAATTAACAAAATAGAACTGTGGTTAACCAGAAAGTGGAGCTCTGGATGGGAAGTGAATGAAACTAATGGGAGCTGTATTTATATTGGATAAACAGTCACTACGTGATTAAACTTGCTCTTCATTATTTCCATTAATATCAAACACGATGCTGATGCTTGGAAAACAAAGATGTTTTGTGATTCTCATAGTATGCACATAATATAAATATATATAAATTATAAATTTTGTATAAATATAAAAGGAATGCTTGCAGGATATAGAATTCCTCATTTTGATAAAGACACACATCCCTCCCTCATTCAGACAACAAAAGGAGCCTGGAGGACTGGGTGGTTGTAGCAATGTGATGAACATTTGGACTACCTTAGAGCACCAAATCCTGGAAATGCCTGATTAATTAGCCACTGCTCACTACCCCCCTGTGCATGGATACTTCTGGATCAAGCCTTTGGATCAATGGCAGAGACTGGCAAAATCTTGAGGCTAGCACAGGGAAAAGAGACCATCCAAAATCAAAGCCATAAAACCCTTCTTAGAAAACCACCTGTGAGGATGCTTAAGTACAGCACACTTGGCTTTGACAGTTTGCAAAATTAAATATAGGTATTATATGAGCTAAAGAAATTAATATAGGATTGTACTGCCAAGATTCTCATATTGGCTTTCTCATATAATTTGGAAAAGCTGAGTATCTCCCTATTTCTTGTACCTTTGTGGAAATTTGCCAGAGGAAGGAGGAAATGCAATCCTATTTAACATAACTAGCCCTTGGAAAATCCTAATTGCCTAGCTCAGTTTAATTTATTTTTAGGTCATACTGCCCTCTAGGGGATTAGGCAGATAGCGAATGAGTTTTGCATAATACAAACCTTTCTTTAATTCACAGGAAAAAAGCCCAAACATCTCTTTTTTGCACTGCAGTAGAACATAACCCATGTCTAGACCTCGAAGTTTAGCATTTTGGGTGCAATTTTCATTCCTATTCTTGGAAGTATTTTTAAAAATTAACATTGAATCTCTGCTTTCTGGTTGTGGTATTGATCTTCCAAGAACAGGATATTCAACTTCATGCATAAGGAACTATGGCTAAATCAGGGAAACTTGCCCCTTGATTTCAAATGGTACTACATGCAAATTATGATAAACTTACATACTTACATGTCCTGAACATATGTATTTGCACATAAAAAATAAACTCTCACTCAATGTTTTTAGAAATAAAAAAGCTGCACCTATTTAAAACAGTACACACAGTAGCAAACTCACCATATCAACAGCTGTGACTGCTTTTAGATGGAAAATAAAGGTTAAAAGAAGGAAATCAAAGTTTTGGAAAAGAGAAAGAAAATTATTAACCTGGTTGGCACTTAGGTGGGCTAAGAAACCCACAGGCTTTTTCAGTGATGTCAACACTTGCTATGCAAGGGAAGTAGCCTTCTGCAAAAGGCTAAAAGACCAGGCATATAGGTGCCTAATCATCTCCATAATGCAAAAGCCTGCCCTCTTAATTATTTCTTGCTGATGTTCCTCTCTGCTGATTCCTGCCACTGATTTAATTCCATTTTAATTCTAAAATAGCATAATCTTGGCTGGCCAGATTGAGATAAGCAATAAGGCTCAGAACTGGGGCTGCCCACCAGGTCATCATTGCATTTTTTTGCTCTGATGGCTGGAGCCATATCTACTTTGCTGCTTAGATTTTTGTTTTGAAGAAGTCAGGTCATGTAGCAGCAGAGTTTTGGTGTTTTTTTGAAAGAATATCTTGGTCCAGCTCACAAATCACCAATCTGTGATGTTTTGAGAACGAGTCCTTCATCTAGGTTTTCACTTGGTTGTAGGAGGTTTGACTGTCACTGCCCTCATCCTGCTTAACAGTATTTAAAGGCAGATATGGTGGGCAATTCTCATTTGATCCTGATTAATTTTAATTTTGCTGTGAAGTGAGCTGTCCATCTGCTGTGACCACCTAAAATTACCAAAAAAATTGGTTTGTCCTGGCCTCTTCCCAGAATCACACTGGGGGTTTGTGAGATTTTAAAGCTGTCAGCTTCAAATGATTAGGCTTCTCATTCAATCTTAGCATACTTAATCCAGCTGCATGCTAATGGTCCATGAAAGATTCATCTACCCTTTCTCTAGCTTCACTCAGCCATGCTCCTGCCTCCACAGACTTCAAATAAGTCTGCATCCGCATTATAAAATTTCTTCTTATACCTGAAAGGCGAAACTGCTGAGACTTCATAGGCAAAATGTCTCTTTCACAATTCCTTGCATGGCCATGGGAGTGTGGATTCATCTATGAAGCATTTTTTTATTTGCTCAGGATAGCCCTGTCATTTATTCATACTTGTACAACCTGTACTGTAGTCCATGACAGGCTGATGGCCCTGTCATTTTTTTATACTTGTACAACCTGTACTGTAGTCCATGAGAGGCTGATGGTTTCTTTTTCCACTTCTAGTGGCCCAGCTGTGTTGTGCTATGCTCAGTGGCTCACAGTAACTAGATTTTCTGAGGTTCTGCTGATTGTCACCTCACCATATCAAAATCTCAGACCTGTGCATAGCCTCATATTCAATTTTCATTTAGGAGCAGGGATATCTTTATTAGCTTGTGTTTCTTGGTCCTCTTACAAATACTAGTAACCACTGATAGTAACTGATGGTACTTGTTCTGAGGTGGGACAGTGACTTGAATGACTTGTCTATCTGCTGATGTGTCAGACCCTTGTCTTAGGGTCACAAACTAGAGAAATGTTTGGTCTGGGTGGTTTGAGCAACATCCAGTATCATATACTAGACTGGAAATGAATGTCGATGCTCTGTTAAGTCTCTAGTTCTGGATTTGTGTGGATGCTCCATTTACTTGTTCCAGCAGGGGTAGGATAAGCTCTTCCTGTGCTGACCTGACTCCAGCAAGGCAAACAGAAGTGTCCTCACGTATAACTCATGCCCACACAAAGAGATTTGACAGAATCACACAATAGTTAGGGTTAGAAGAGACCTCTGCAGATCAGTTAGTCCAACCTCCCTACAAAAGCAGGGTCACCTACTGCAGATTGCACAGGAACGTGTCCAGGTGGGTTTTGAATGCCTCCAGAGAGAGAGACTCCATGACCTTCCAGTGCTCTACCACCCTTAGTGTAAAGAAGTTGTTCCTTATGTTGAGGAGGAACTTCTTGTGGTTTAGTTTATGGTCACTACTCCTCATCCTGTTGCTGGGCACAAGCAAAGAGTTCTCTGGCACTGTTCTCTTGGCACCTGCCTTGGAGATATTTATATGAATTGATGAGATCCCACTTCAGTCTTCTCTCCAGACTAAACAGGCTCAGCTCCTGCAGTCTTTCCTCAAAAGAGAGAAGCTACAGACCCCTTTTCATCTCTGTGGCCTCTGCTGGACCCTTTCCAGTAGGTCTTTGTCTTTCTCAAACTGTGAATACAAGTATCAAATGTAATACCCCACTGATGGCCTTGCTAGGGCTGTGTGAATATGGACATACAGATAGCCAGGGAAACCACCAAACCAGGCTGAAATGTAAAGAATGGAGTTGTTTCATTACCTCCCTAAGTATGCTGGGCAGCAAAAACACAGGACACAAGCTGTGTTAGGCTTGGTTCATCCTAGAGAAGGAGACACGTGGGGACACAGACTCCATTAAGCTTAGCTCATCCTAGTGGGCAGTGGCAGGGGAATATATCAAAGGGCTTTACCATGTGCAGTTCATCACAAGGCTGTGCTTTTATGATCTCTCTCTCCCAGCAGAAGGCTCAAACCTGTCTGTGAGAGTTCCTCTACACAGGAATTCTACTCAAAACAGGCAGAGGATGAACAAACTAGGTATAATTAATGGAGTTTTCCCATCATCATTTTTGGCATTCCCAGTGGCAAGGTCACTTTGCACAAAACTACTCCCTTCCCTTTGCCAAATCTTCTGGTTTGAACCCTTTCCTCCCAACAAGGGTGGAGTAAACAGGGACGATCACCTGCAACACCTTCTTCATATACCCCAGGATACCATTGTTCCTCCTGACTGCAAGGGCACACTGTTGGTTGATGGTCAACTCGTCATCCACCAAATTTCCCTTTCTACTATTAGTTTCTATTATTTCTCTGTAGCTATAGCCATTGCTTTCAACCTCACACTTATCTCAGTGTACAGTTTCCATACTCATGGAATATGTTCCTACTTACCTCTCTGCAGATCACCAGCAATTTGCTGTTCTCACTGGGATCATAGACTGAAAAATGCCATGATTTGGTGAGAATTCTGTTGTCTGACTGCACAGTTCACAGCCCTGCTAAAATGCCTGTCTTTTCCCCAGGCTGTGGGACCTTGCAGGTCTGGAGGTGCCAACACAAGTGCTCTCATGTCGCTCTATTAGGAACGGCGAGAACGAACGACACAGACTCTCTAGGAGTCGATTAGGAGAATTTCTCGTAGTTTATTACTTCAGGTCTGTTTTATAGACGGATATGTGGAAAGTACAGAAAGGAAACTCTTATTGGTTAGCAAACTATTACATTACCATTATTGGTCAGTGGGGCACACACCCCTTGACCTTCTCCTGCAAAGAAAACAAGGGACAGACAAATAGCACCTGCAAGGCTGTTTTCTGTCTTTGAGGATTGTTTTGGATCCTCCTTATGAATTCCCAGGCTACTTTCTCAGGCTGGACTGAGAAAGCTATGTGGCCTGTAATTTCTACAGGCTCTCTGTTTCAGAGTTAGCATCCACACTCTCACAGGAAATACATGTGTCCTCCATCCTTGGCTGTGCCAGTCCCTGCAGGGTGGAAAGGGCCGGGGTTTGCTCCCACAGTTATTTGTTGAAGCTTAAAGTCTCTAGAGATGCTCTCAGGTTGTCTGTTTTTTCTGTCAACTAATCGTGGTTTCTCATCCCTATGGATCCCACAAGCAGATCTGTTCCCACTGTGGTTTTCAGCCTGTGTGAGGTAAGAACGCAGCTGCACTGGCTCCCTGGGGAGAGGTTTGCTTTTTGAAATTGTACATTCTCAGCTAGCATTCAAGACATGGGCAACCAGACTTGAATTACTCTTCCCTCATACACCTGTCCTTTGGTTTCCACATAGGCAGCCCCTTTGCAAGGAGGGATTGTGCTTGGGGATCCATATTCTTTAAGGAAATCCAAAACAACAACAAAATCTCTGCTCTAGTTCAGAAAGAGAGTTAAACAAGTAGAAATGTCCTGGGGAGAAAAAGAAATAAAACTATGAGAATCCCACAACTGCAGTTTGAAACAAAAATGGAATTGTTTTTGCACTGGCATCTTAAAAAGAATTCAGTGAGGCTGAGCAGGTGTCAGAGGAGCTTTTCATATTCAGTGCTGCTGAGCACAGTCTGCTGACCCCAGGCAGGAAGAAGGCATGAAGGATAAAAACTAAACTTCAAGATGCACATAACCAGTTAAGAGCCTATGTGGCTTTTAAAAACTCCTTTAAATGTATTTTAAGACACATTTTACATAATATATTTTCTTAGATCTTGCATGCCTGCATGAAGAACTTCTTGACTCTTTAAGTGATTCTCTGATGAAAACAAACAAGGGCTGATGGTGACTAAAGTGCTCCTCAACACAAGAGCAGCACTGCAGCCAGATTCTGCCACAGCCATTCTTGCATTAAGTAGTGACTTAGTCTACAAGTAGGATTTTTAGTCTCAGCCTGAGCACTGCTGGTGAAAGGTGCTACTCAGCCTGAAAAAAGAACCTGCTTTACAAGAAGAAATACAAGCCAAAACAACAGCTTCTCCAATCACAATGGTTGAGTGGGAAGGTTAAGATCTAAGATGCAATGCTTGAGTTAGAATTTACCTTGGAAAGTGGGGTTAGATCCTCTTTTCTGCAGTTCTCCTCGAAGCCATCCTGCTTGCCTGTTCTGAAGATCTAGTCTGCAAAACTGGACTCAGAGCCACGGTGTTTGGCCCAGACCTACGGTAGTATTGCCTGTGGACAGACAATACTACTGATTTACACTGACAATAATAAAATCAGAAAGTACTGATTTACACTGACAATAATAAAATCAGAAAGCAGTTAATCATGTTGCCCAGCCTTCTGTATGTCACCTGTCATTCCTTGTCACTCTGACTTGAGCCTTGAGTGTAATTTAAACATGCATTGCACAGGGGCCTCCAGTCTTCCTTAAAAGAGTGCTTACCTCAGCTAATTACTTGAACATTTCCAATGGCATGAGCTGCTCCAAGATCGGGTTTGTCTGGCTTTCAGCTTCCATTTTTGTTCTGATTTTCTGCCTAGACTGAAGAGGAATGTCCTCTAGGAAGACTAGTGCACAGCTGATCCTGTGGAACAACCCTATTACTGCAAAATGTTCAGAAATAAAATCCCATATTTAGCATCCCAGATAATTATTAGCATAATTAATCCCACATAATTATTAGCATAATAACCCTATGTGTCTCTGGGAAGAGATCTTTATGATACAATGAAATTATATTTTAATCTTGTTTTTGTTAAGCCAAGCAGAGATAATTTTTCAACTATTTTAGCTTTTTATTTTGATCTTGGATTAGTTTGTGGCTCTTGTTTGTATGTTCTCCTGCAATATGTTTTGAAGGTATGGATACTGCCAGCAGATAAAGTGATCTAGCACCGATCTCATCAGAAACAGGGATGGAGTGAAATCACTTCCTTCCTCTGGCTTTCCAACTTGTTCTTCAAAATCCAAGGATTACACTAGCCTTTTTTTACCCTCTATTTGTATGTCAGTTTCCAGTGAACTGACTTACTAGATCTCTTTCAGACTCTGCTTCCCAGCTATCTTTTCTCTACTCCTTCTGTAGGATCAGTATTTTTCAGTCCTTGATGTACTGCTTTCCTGTGGCAGTATGGAAATGCACTTTTTGAAAGACCCATTTTTCAAAGGAACATGGACTACGCTTTAGGGTTGCCCTCTTTACTCACATTCTCCCCTATATTTTGGGTGCCAGGGATGGGAAGAAAAATGGATGGCCCCTCTAGCTTCAACAAACCGATAGATTAACTCAGCCACCTTGTCATTGAATCATTGAATCATAGAAAGGTTTGAGTTAGAAAGGACCTTAAAGATCCTCTAATTCCAACCCTCTGCCGTGGGCCAGAATATCTTCCACTAGACTGGGCTGCTCAGGGCCCTATCCAACCTAGTCTTGAACATTTCCAGGGTTGAGGCATCCACAGCTTCTCTGGTTCCAGTGTCTCACCCTGTTACTGACAGGAGAGAGAAAAGATTTTCTGCCATGTGTGCAGGTTTTAACTTGGGAAAAATAATGTGAGGAGCTGGAAAAATACAAAACATTGTGCAATTGCCTTCTTAAGGAATTCCAGCCATGTTGTGCACAGAGGCAGAGATTTCATTGGAGAAATTCAGTATGATCAGTTGCCTAAAGTTTATACCAGTGTAAATAAGCCCAAGGGACTGCCTAAATTCTGGAATGTCCTGGTGTTTGAAGGGTGAACTTTGCAAATAAAAAGACACTTAAATATATTTGTGTATGGAACAGCTGTTATTTATTTCTGCTAGGAAATAGCCTCTGGATAAGCATGAGGCAGATCATGAGGTTTTCATTAAAGTAAAGCAAGTGATTAAGTGTTTCCTTGAACAAGACAGGCCTTACCTATCACTATAAAAGTACAGGTCGATGCTGGAGCTTTTAGGCTGTATACTTTGGCTTCAAAGTACACCCCTAACAGTGTTGAGTGCTACTTTTCTGAAGTGTGTAGTGTCCAGCAACACTGCATCCTCAATGCATTTACTTGCTTACTGTACTATGTTTTTCTCTTTTGGCCGGTGAGGGAGGTTCTGGTTTATTTAATGGTTTATTGCCGTACATTTAGAAAGCTCCTACCGTAATGGGGAGCTGTTCCCCTGCTGACAGGCTTAGAAGCTATTCTGCTATAGATAAATATTGGTTCCATATCTACACAGTAAACAAAAGAAACAAACAAACAACCCCCCCCAAAAAAAAACAAAAAAAGAGCAAAAACCGCAGACAACAACAACAAAAATAGTTTAAGATTAACTTATTTATTTTCATTGTTTTTCCACTTGCTTTTGTTTCTGATAGCAAAAGTTATTTTCATAGAAGTTAAGATCTGCCATTCTTTAATCCCCAGGAAAATGATTACTATCATTTAAGAAAATTATATTCTTCCTAATTAAGCTGTTTTCAGACAATTAAATTGCTTCCTGATTTTCATAATTGTCTCTCTGCTAAGATCTACCTCTTTCCTGATTAGCAAGGTGGAAAAAACCCTTTGCTTTTACTCTGTACAGTATTTAGCAGTTAAGAAAGATGTTTCAGCAAATATAATAAGTCAGACTCTTCTTCCACATGACCTACCCTATATATATATACTGCTCTGACTTCACAAAGTCAGATCAAATAGCAAAGGTGCCCAGAAGAGTGACCAGAAAAGTAGGAGGAATCCTGTTTTAGATAGTCCTGTGATCTAGCAAGCATGGGAGGCACTATACCCAGACAGGCCAAGACGAATCTCTCCATCACCCACAGCTTTCATGAGGTAAAGAGTGGCATCCCAACCAGGCCTGGCTGTGGAACATCAGCTGTGTGGAACATGTGCTGTCCAGACTGCCCTTCTCTGCAGTGCAGCAGAGGAACAGAGAGACAGGACATGTTTGAAAAATGCCAATACCATGGCACTGCCTCACAGTTACAGAGAACACAAAAATCACACTCAGTGGCTGCATTCCTTGTGCTACTTCAGCCATTTCACTTGCACATGGTCTGTCCCTGCAGTGGTCACGTCTGAGACTCCAGATCTCCCAAGAGCTGCACATGGTTACCCCACAACAACACACTTTTTCTTTCTCTCTCTCTTTTTGTATGAATGTTCTCTTCTTTCTCTCTTTCATTTACTTTTTTTCTCACCTTGATTTCCTTCTATTTTTTTTACAGTAGGGCATTAGCTGTTGATGTAAGAAGTCTAACACTTGATATAAAGTACAAGTGTCCTGGGGGAGTAGGTGTTATGGAGCTTCAGGAGAGCCGTGTGGCTTTTGGCCTGTGAAAGGTGCACAGTGAATGCCCCCTTCCATGATCTTGCCCATTCCCAATCCCTTGGTGAGGGGGAAGTTGAGAGACATCACTGATGCTATTCCAGCCCTGCCCAGCAGTAGCCAGAACACTGGTGTGTTACCCACACCTTTCTAGCTACCAGTGCATCACACAGCACTGTGAGGGCTGCTGTGGGGAATGTTAACTCCAGCTCAGCCAGACCCAGTACAGAGATATTCATGTAAGTCTTAGATATCTCTTACAGTCTCCTTCCTTTTGGATTTCCAATCAGGAGAAAGAAGTCCGGAAAACAAATGGTTTTGCCTTCCTGATGTGAGGAGCTGCTTTTTTGCAATGTCAAAGGTCATTGTTATTATTAACTGCCCCTTCTGTCATTCAAGTTGTTCCATGAGAACTGATTTTATATTAGCTTAGTTTCTCTGTTAATAATTTTAAGGGAGAAAAAGTGATGGCAATCAAAGGGAGGTTCTGGCACAGCCAGCATTGAGAGAAACACAGATGACAGAGCAATAGTTAAGGAGCAGTAGTCCTGGGGGACTAAGGGGCATGAAAATGAGAGAAAGATGGAGCCACTTAGTGCATTGGTTAGGTTTTTTTTTTGAGAGTCAAACCTCTGCTTTCAGCCTAATTTTGGTTGTTCTTAGGAATGCTGACACACATTTTCTTCAACTTTCTGCCTTTTTCACCTTGCTCTTTAACAGCCTGTCTCAAAGGGTGTTAATGAAGTGTAAATAAGTTCTGTCTGTGGACAAGAATCCTGCAGAAAATACCATGCGTGGGAAGCCATCCTTCCCAACACCTGCATGTCCCCTCCAAACCAAGGGCTGAGCTAGCTGGAGTATGTTATGAGTGATACACAGATGATCAGTAAGCTCTTTGCTTGGCATCCCTTTTTCATTATGCTGCCATTTTAGAGAAATGTTTTTATAGCCTCTGCTTGATTTTTCATCAGATCCCTTCCTCCCTGTGATTCCTCCCTTCCTGCTTCCTACAGAATGTGGCCAGCTGGTTACTGCTAAATTTAAACAAAGATGTGCTACTTGTAACTCTCTTTGCTTCATGCACACAATATTACTAGCCTAACTCATCTAGCAAGAAGTACTTCTATTTTGATGTGCACAGAAACTGTAAGCCCAGATGAAGGTCAATGAAGGCTGTTGCATAGATAGATCATGCTGACAGGGAGTGCTCCAACTGTTTTTTTTTTGCAGCAAAGTGCTGATTCAGTGGAATTGGGAAATTTGAGGGGTACATGTGAATTGCGTTCAATATGTGGGAGCTTGATGGGAGCTCAAAATTGGGTGTCCAAGGGAAGGCCACAGAGCAGCTCCAAGAGCAGCAGCAAAGCATGGCCCAGGTCTCAATCAGTGCTGTAATTCTGCCATGCTGATGCACAGCAAAACACCCAGCATCTCACGTGAAATAGAAACCCTCCTTTCTCATCAGCTCTAATTACAACAGCATACCATGTTTAAACAACCATAGAATAGGGCATCAACAAAGAACTGACTCCTTGCATCTCTGAGATTCATGCAGCATCCAAGAGCTCAAACATCAAGGAGAAAACAGCAGGTAGTTTAACTCCCAAGATCTCTCCCCTGCTGTTGTTATCATTGACAATGAAGGCAGTGTTGTAAGTGCAGAGTGCAATGGACAATTCATGCACTTACCATATCTAGCGCTCCAGCTACAGGCGCGTGATTTTCTGAAGAAATGATGACAGGATCAAACATATTCTGGCAGATACTCACAAAATCAGAGCCCCTTTCACTCAGTAAATGACCGTAAAAATGCTTTGAAGATGACAATAAAAAGTTATTTAATCATGTTCAAAACAGAAGCACCTGCCAAGTCAATATGTCATTTTTTTTACATGATTGGCTGACACAGTGACAATAGTGAAAAATGTAAAGTGAGGCTGTTAGGAGCAGCTACTGGCCTGATTCCATAGTAGGCATAGCCTGATGGTGGAGAGAGAGAGCAAGGAAAGAGGAAAGAAAAAGCAAGACAGTCACATGTACATTTCCTCAGCTTCCTGATTTTCCAACTCTTTTTCCAGCTGTTAAAAGGTGCCCTTGGAAACCCAGTCTGAAGATGTCCTTAGTAGCCCCTATTTTCTGTGAAGTCAGTGCTAGAGGGGGAAAGGGCAGTGACCAAAAGCAGACCTAAGACAGAGTGGGTGATTTTCATGCTGCTGTAGCACAGGGGAAAAGGTGCTGGGGAGAAGGATGATTATCTGGCCTTCTGCTATCATCACTGCCTTAGGATATCTGCACACTGGTAGGTGGGTGGTAGGTGCTAGAAATGGAGACATAGAGTGTTATGTGCAGCTGGGCACAGATTTTTCAAGCAGCCCAGGAGAGCCAGCACCTGCCACAGCAGCGTGAGCTGTGGGGCCACAAACAAGAGCCTGTACTGTGGCCCAGACTCACCACTGCCCTTGCAGCTGCATCTACCCCAAACAGAGCAACTCTTCTAGGCAAGCCATTTACCTGGTGGCTGGCATATGCACTGAAGGGCTTTCTAGCTATACCTGGTGCAATACCCTCTTTTTGATACTGATTGATTGGGTTCTTTCATGATTATCTGAAAGCAAAGCACCCCAAGTGTGGTGATCATTTGCATTCTGGTACCTGAAGTCCACAAGGCAACAAATAAAAATGTTCATACTTAAAGGTCAGAATGGTCAGTTCTGTCCAAGCACTACTATCTCTAATACACTCTGAGCCATGGGGATCCCTGGAATTCATTCTCAGCACAAGGGAAATATCTATGACTAAATCAGAACATTTTTGTTTAAATACCCCATGAAATGTTATCAGAGTCAGGGATTTTGTCACCAGATTCTGGTAAAAGGGCCTAATTGTTCTACTAGTTAGGAATTACAACAAATTTCAGAATAGGTTTTGTCAAAATATTGGACCTCATTAAACTTTGCCAGCTGAACAGAAAGGCCTTTTATGCCCAAGATTATGTTTGCTGTGTGAGTGCTTTTACTTCAGTTGCTACACCAGCCTCTTTGGTAAGCTAATTCTAGACAGGAACACCTACCCCAACCTTCACTCTACGGGTTGATGGCCAAGCCTTCACCTTTCCTGCAGTTCTTCCACAATGGCTTTTGAGTGCTTCAACACCTTTTTAAAATGTAAATACCAGAACATTGCTCCTGTAGTGTCTTGAAATTTCAGTGCACTCAAAACTCAACTCTCTCTTGCCCAAGGAATACTTAAACTGTAGTACTCAAAACCAAAAACAATAATAAAGTCTAGGTTTCTTCGAAGCATAGGTAAAGTCATTTTTCAATAGCCACATTTGAATACAAAAATGTGGCAGTATTCACACACATACACACTGGTACTGTGAAAACTGAGTCTGAAGACCACACAGCAGTAAAATTATTTCCCCAAGATCATTATATTAGTCATGAGTGAAGAAAATAGAGTGCTAAATTACTGGTTTAAAAATGTGAGGGAGGAAAGAATATTAAGACTATCTCAGCCACCAGTAGAAGGCAGGTAAACCATGCACAGAGGAAATACTTGTGGTGATGGACAGAAATTCAACATTAAAGATCCCAACAGTAACATCCTGAGGCCAGTGTAGGAGAAGGAGAGGGAAAAGCTGAGTAAAAACAGTCACATGCCCCTTTTAGGTGTGTGTCCAAGTAGCACAGAAGGATGTCTGATAACATGAAACTCCCTGAAAGCAATAGAGAAATGGAAGAGATCATGAGGATCTCCCAAATGGTGCCCAGCAAGCAGCAGGAGTTTTCTCAAGTGTGATGGCAAAGCAATCATCATGGATGATACTGCATTTTTCAGAAAGCAGATGTGTCCAATTAGGAGCTCTTCATAAATGCACACAAACAACAGGAGGTTTTTTCTCTCTCCAGATCGATATTTTATTATATTTTTAAGTGGGTTTATTTACAATTTAGTAAAATAGTGAAAAATCCCCACACCAATCCAAACAGGAAATTAAGGACATAAGAGGAAAATTGCATTCCCACTGTAAAAAGTCAGATGCTTCCTGCCAACAAATATTGCAATGTCAAACACTATGGGAATGTCAAGAAATCATTTTTGTCCACACTATGAGCTAATAAGCAGGGCTGTCCTGCATGGGACATGCCCCTGTTTGTTCAAAAGCAACATGGACAGTCCCATGAAAATACAGCCTGTGCACCAAAAGTGGTGAGGAGATTTATTCTTTTCACTGTTGCTACTGGTTTTCCTATGTTTTCTTGCTGTGTCTCTCTGTTTCTTTTCTCTTTTAAAGTATTACTCATCTAGAAACAAATTCTGTCAGACTCTGAAGAGGATATCTAACTCTGAAGTTTAAGAATTAGACTGAGCAAAAGCCTCTGAAGAAGTAAATTCTTAGGTCTTTTTTTTATTAAGGAAGGCAGCCTGAAACCATTGGATGTCAGAAATGGACTTTTCTCTGTGTTGTGGACATTTCTCTGAATGTTAAAAAAGTTATTGATGTGTTCTGGAGAGATTTTTTTCTTTTTCCAGAGCACTCTATGACCTCTTTTAAATAGAAAAGCACTGGAGGAAACAGGAAGAAAACTGGCATAACTGCTAACATCCTTGGTCTAGAGAGCTGATTTCCTTCATCATTTAGAAGGCAATTGCGAGCCTGAATTGATAAAAAGCAACCTGACCTCATAGCTCAGTAGTGACTATTATCTCAGCTCACTAAACTCAGTAATCTGCTCTTAGTGGCAGGCAGACACCTTTTTAGGCTTGTTACACCCAGTAGATGTGTGATTTTTAAAATCATTTTAATAATGTTACTGTTGATCTGAGCTCCTCTGCTCCTGAGCTACTTGAGCTCTGTGCTTGAGGAGCATAATGCAACTTTTCTGCTATGGATAACTCCTTTGTTTCCTTTCCCACAGGAAGTTTACTTTAAACTGAGTGCCGTGGTTTAACTCCAGCCAGCAACCGAGCACCACACAGCCAGTTGCTCATTCTACCACTGAGGGGATGGGGGAGACAACTGAAAGGAAAAAGTGAGAAAATTCATGGAATGAGATAAAGGGAAAACAAAAGTCACTCACACAAACAAAGCAAAACCATTCACTTCTTCTCATGGGAAGGCAAGTGCTCATCAGAGCTCCATCACATACAACAATTATTGGGGGAGACAAATTCCAGAGCTCTGAACAACCTCTCTTCCTCCTTCTTCCTGCAGCTTTATATGCCGATCATGATGCCATATGACATGGGATATCCCTTTGATCAGTGGGGATCAGCTGTCCCAGCTGTGTCTCCTCCCACATCCTTGTGTACCCACAGCCTTCTTGCTGGTGGGGCAGTATGAAAAACAGAAAAGACCATGATGCAGTATAAGCACTGCTCTGCAATAACAAAAAGAAGTCTGTATTATCAACACCATTTTCAGCACAAATTTAAAGCACCCGTACTAGCTGCTGTAAGGAAATTAACTTTATCACAGACAAAACCAGCAGTGAGTCAGAAGCCTCCTGAAAGTGACATGAGGTGATGGGGGTCCTTCTGCCATTGCTGAAACTGGTGGCACTTGAATTTTTGTCTGATTTTTTTTTTTAATGTCTAAATTGGAGTAGAGTCTTTGTTTTGCAATTCTTTGTTCATGGCAAGAATTCTGCAAAGAGTTCACTAACTGCTGGCCAATATGCATGGGACTGGTCCAATGCTCAGGGGTTAGAAGCACTGTCTGAGGAAAAGGATATTGCACTATCTAGGCTTTTGAAGAAAAGGCTGAGTACCATTTCTAAGGCTCAGAAACTACTCCTTGTATCTTAGCTGTTCCCATTTCTCAAGAAGCAGCAGCTATCAGGGACTCAAGGGCAGTAAGACACTATCTTAAACAGTGAACTGCAACTTGTGAAGGTCACTGAGTACAGGAGGAGCCAGAACTGGGTTTCTCCACAAATAGAGTTGGACACCACATGTTTCTGAAAGCAAAGTGAGCTCACTGAGATCCTAGAGCATCAGCTGGGCTCCCAGGGTGGAAGGCCTATTCCTATCCAATGCTACAAGGTACAAGGGGATGAAATTCCAAAAGTTTTGACAGATCTGACCTGCACTTGGTTAACAACACAGTCCAGTTGGGTCATTAACCAAGACAAACATACTGCAAGGCTGCTGGGAGCCCTTCCTGAGTCAGTGACAAGACAGTTTGGAGCATGGCAGAGTTCTGCTTCAGAGATGATGTTTTTCATCTGCTGTGATTTTTAAAATGCATGGTGTATGTATATACAAAGACGAATGATGGATGTGCATTGGCAGGGGCACACTCAGCTTGCTCATGAAGTATCACAAAGAGGCTTGATCACATGCACTTTCAGAACTATTGTCCAGAAAACAGAGGCAATCTGGTGACTTGTTTTAATGTCTTAGTTCTAAGCTAACAAACATGTGCCCAGGGGCTCCTGCTGAAACAGGGCTGGGCCTTCGCAAAGTCAATAGTTTATTTACTGACTAAGAATAAAGAACCCAGGAATATGTTTGTAGATGTTAGCAGTGCTTTTCATTAGCTGAATATGGCATTAGGTCTTGATCATGGTATGCTTATTCATTAGTTTCAGTGAAATTCACAGGCCTGTTTGCAGGATGAAAGTAACAATGGGACACGGTGGGGAAAAAGAAAAATACAGAAACTGCATTCACCCCTTTGAGGAGGAGGCAAAAAAATCCAAACTGACAAATGAGATGATATCATGCCTTATCAAAAAAAGAAGTGAAAGTAGCAGAAAATACACTGAAAGGTGCCAAGTTTCTCTTGCCCTGGAGCCGTTATCAATGGCACTTGTTAAGAATTATCTCCTAGATACAGCTTAACCACTGGTAAAGTTGACTATTTTCCTTGCTAAATGCGCTTAAAGTTTAGACAGATTTGTTTCTATCAGGAAAAAATAATATTTTCAGTCCCACCCTATCCTCTTCATAAGACTTTACTGTAAACCTCTATAGACTATTTAATTGTCTCATTATTTAATACATTCTTCTTTCTACTTGTATGCATTAAATTAAGGGGGCTGCTTCTCTCTCTCCATGCTTGAACATGACTCTGCCATCTTCCCTGCATCCCTGTTGAGATGACTTCACACACCCTGCAGGAGCCTCTCGTTAGCTTTTCCAGTGACCGGGAATTGCACCTTTCCCGTTCCCTGGACTTGGTAAAAGGCAGCACTCACAAATCGCACATTCTTTGTGAAGAAACCCACATCGGGTGACATTGCAGCTGGTGATCAGAGACAATCATGCAACCTGGGATTGGGAAGGGACATCCTCTGTCGTTACCTGGTTGCACAGTAGCTCATAAAAGCAGTAATTTAAGGAAGCCCTCCTATTTTTCGAAGCCTTCTTATGGCCATGTGGAGGCTCCTGATCAGGACAGCAGCTCAGATGAGCATGGAGCCAGGGAAGGAGCCTTCCAGGTGAGATGCTGCAAACACTAGGCAAGATGATGGAGGGTAGATTTGTGCTGAGGAAGAGCAGTCTTGTCCCGTTGTCTTTGTTTCCTTTTCTAATGACGTTATCACACTGTTTCTACAGATGATCCTGCTGCATCGCTGGGTCGCAAAGGGTTAAAACGGGAAGCAGCATCTGTACTTTTAAAACTACATGCGACAAAGTCCATTGCTTGAAGTCTGGGTCTTTTCTCCCCCCTGCCCCTCCCCAGCTTCCAGTAATCATTTATTATAGAGGGGTTTTATGATACAAATTTGATAATCTCCCATACACATTGGCACTGTTCTAATTAGAGTTGTAAGCCCATAAAATTCAAGCCCTTTGTTTTCATGAAGGCCACAAGGTTTTAAAAGATGCTATTGTCCCACCTAAAACCCATAAAATTGTCACTAGGGACTGATTAAACAGTCCTGAATTGAAACAGTGCGGATTTTGTCTAGGTCCTTTTCATGCACAACAATGCTCTTTTCAACCTCCAAGACAAAAGGAGGTTTAAGGAGCGATTCTCTGGGAGATTCTTCTAAGATAACCCCATCCATATGGGAGACAAGGTGGCCAGCAGCTGAGACGGAAAAAAAAAAAAAAAAAAAAAGAATTCGGATGGCAGGAGGAAAAATAAAGGGAAAGTGAGGAGGAAAGACAACAACAAAACAAAAAATCAAAACCCAACAACGAACGAACCAACCAACTAACAAAACCAAACCCAGGTGTCACAGAAGCTATGTCTCCCCAGGTCCTTCCCGCACAGCCCAGAGGCCTGAACAGTGGTTCCGTCTTGCGCTCTGCGCTTCCCCAAGCAGGGAAGGAGATGTAGGTGGGAGGACTGGCGTCCCTTCATCCTCCCCAGCCTGTCCTGCACTGTAGCTGGGTCTGATCCTCCCGCACCCAGGACACAGACGACACCGAGCCGCCCAGGTGGAGGGTGCGAAGCCCTGGGTAAGGTAGGGCTGAGAGAGCGGGGCCATTCTGGCGGGGATGGCGGCCAAAATCACCCACGGAAACCGGTGTGTGTTTTGGTCGCCTCCTCATCCGGACGGCAGCACCTCCCAACTTTGCTGTCCTTGGGCTCCCCGGGATGCAGAGGCAGCACATCACATCCAAGGGGCATACCTTGTCCAAAATGATCCCCTTCCAGGGAATAAATTAAAAAATATATATAATAAAATCCCCACTCAAATATCTTCTGCGGGTCCCATTCCATCGACACCTTTCCCTCGGTGGCCAGGTTGTCTGCATCAGTCCCCGGGGGGTCCTTGCTCCAGCTATTCCCTCCACGTTCGTGGTCCGCAGGTGCCGTCAGAGGCATGGAAGCAGCCCATCTAGTCCTTATTTCAGGGACCTGGGTTTCTCTTTGTAGGGGGTTTCAGGACTTTTCCCCCACTGGCGGTTGGCAGAAAATATGTATTATTATTTTCACCCCAAAGTAATAAAATCGATAGTTAATCAAATAGTTTAAAAACACAAGACTCTTGGCTATCCTTCTCCAGTCGAAATTTGGAACGGTTTCAGGCTAACGGAAGGATCGGCTTAATTCTGGATCCTCCTGCCTTCGGGGCTCTATGGAAGACATCGCCGCTTAAAACACGAAGTCGTGGGGAGCGGGAGACTCCGGCCTCACGCTTCCCGCAGGAATTATCTGCGTTTACAATGAGATGCTTGCAGCAAAATTTATTTGCCATTTACCGGCTAGTATAGATAAAATAAACGAGCTTGAAAGTCAAATTCTATTGGAGCCATCGAGACAAGTGTTTAAGATTTTATAGCACAGGAGGCAATCCTACGGAAGAGTCTCAATCGTCAAAACTACACTTCTCCGCCGGGAAAAATTTATTTGCCAAAAATCATTTTATTAGTCACTGGAAGAGTCAGCTATTTTAAAACACACTAGGTCGCTAGGATGATCATTAATTTTTAACAAGGAATCTCTCGAACTGGAGGAGGAGGAGAGGAGGTTTTACAAAATTCTCGCCTCACGCGGCATCCTCGCCCTCGGGTGAAGCCGGCGTAGGAGAGCGTGGCCCCGGACGGCTCGGTCCCATCCAGCTCGGTCCCGGCCAGCTGGGTCCCGGCCAGCTCGGTCCCGTTCTGCCGCCGCCCCGGAGCCGCGCTCCGCCCGGCCCGCCCGCGCCGTACCCCGGCGCCTTCCCCGCGCTGCAGCCCGGGGCTGGGGCGAGCCGCCCGTGGGATGAGTCCGGCCCCGGAGGGCTGAGTGCCGCTGTCACCATCCCCAGGAGACCACGGCGGGATGCGCTAAGTGCTGGTACGCGGGGAAGACGCCGAGGGCGGCGGCGGGCGGACAGGCTCGGTAGCCCTGCAGGGCGAGGGAGGCCTGGGCGCTGCATCCCGCCAGGGCACAGCCCAGCTTGGGGCGCGCTGGGGGTGCCGGAGGACTGGCGGGGCAGCCGCGGCAGGGCTCCCCGTCCCGCACCAGCACCGGCACCACCACCCGGCGCAGCAGGGCGGGCGGGCGCGGCTGGGGGCTGCCGGGGCCCTCGCTTCGCGCCCGCTTCATCTTGTAGCGGTGGTTCTGGAACCAGATCTTCACCTGCGTGGGGGTGAGGCTGAGCAGCCGGGCCAGCTGCTCCCGCTCCGGCGCCGAAAGGTATCGCTGCTGCCGGAACCGCCGCTCCAGCTCCAGCGTCTGCGCCTTGGAGAAGAGAACCCGCCGCTTCTTCTTCTTCTCCTCGGCCTCCGAGCCGCGGGCGGGGAGCGACCTTTGGGTGGAGTCGGGCAAACTCATCTCCGGGCCGCTCTCGTCGGAAGCTGGGGACAGCGAGTGGGTTAGAGAGAGGGAGCGGCCGGGGCCGGGGAGCGGGGCAGGCATCGAGGAGGCCGCCGAGAGCTGAAACGCCTCTCGCAGGGAGAGCCCCGGCTGTCTACAGGGCCGGATTAATGCCAACAGTCAACGAGAGATGTGAGCTAACCCCACGAAGACATTAAACCTAGCCCACGGGACGGAGCGGGCCGTTCTCCCGCGGGGGACACGCTTTTCCCGGCCGGCAATCCCCGCAGGGGCACGGCCGCTCCGCCGCGCACAGCCCGAGGACTGCGGGCTGCCAGCCCTCGTGTTCCCTGCGTAATGAAATAGGAACATGCGGCTGCCCCGTCCTTTCGTTACTGTTTTTCACTCGCAGCTCGATTACCTTAATATTTAACTTATCCCGGTGGTGTTCCCGCACCCATTCAAAGGACCATGTCCCGCTGCGCACACACGGCTATATAACAAACGCCTGTTTGGTGTATCTGCGGCACCAGTTATGTGTGCGAGGTGCGACCAATGTGCTGCACAGCTGGGTTTGCGAGCTGCAGCCTGCCCGCCGCCGTGGCAGGTGCATGGATATAGGCGCTCGGCGGCAGCTCGGGGAGGCGAGGCACCGGGGGGTGCTCAGATTTCCTCTGCCGAGCGTGGGGTGGCCTCAAACCCTCCAGCACAAAAAACCAGGATTTCTTGCAACAGTGAAACGGGGGTAAAAAAAATATCTGGGAAGCGGGCTGAAGCGATAAACGCACAGAGAGAGGTGAACGCAGCCTGAGGTTTTGGGTTCTGCTATAGCTGAGAACATCCACACACCTACCAAAATAAACCCCCCAAAAACCACAAAAAACAACCCAAAACCTCCCAAAATAACCCACAGGAAAAACCAAACCCTCTTTTCTGTCCTAAGATCGTGGCCGGGACATTCCTGCTGTTTCGTTGTTGCATTTCAGTAATATTTTATAAAATTCCCAGCCTCGATTCCCCCGGTCCTCTAGGCTATGTACACTGTCAGTTCACTGCTTCGCATCTTCCTCAAAGGAAGGGGGGAAACAAATGAAAGATAATTGTGCGGAGATGGCGAATTCCTGTCCGTTTTATACTCACAGGGATAGTGATTTCTGTCCGTTTCTATCCACCCTCGATACGGCGAGCCGGTGTAGTTCTCCGCTGAGTGGTGATGGTCAGAGGCTTGCTTTATGCTATGAGCATCATGCTCTGGTAAATCCAAAATGCTCCTCACTGTAAAACTGATCCTGCCAGATGTGGCCATGGTAGGTTGCGCACACTCCCCAAAAAAATACCACCCCAAACCGAACCCCCTTCCTTAAGAGCTGCGAGGAAAGGATTGCGTCCAGCTACTGGGGAATCTCTCGGCTCAAGAGGACCTTCCTTTCCATCGCCACCTAACCCCAAATATTAGTGTCGTTTACAGAGGTGTCCTGTTTATATAAACAGTCCTCCCCACTGCAAACACTGCCTGCTTTCAAACCGTCCCTGTCTATAGGATGCTAAGTACCTGAATTAGTCAAGTGCTAAAGCCCTAATGGGAGTAGGTGTAACCCCCCCTCCCGCCACCCCCATGAGAGAATAACCCGTTACCTCCCAAAGACAGCAGGAAACAGGCGTCATCATTACATATTCTGTCTGATTAGCCAAAAGTGGGGACAGATAATGGTAATTGTTAGCAGTGAATAACATCTTGGGTGGCATGTGGATGACCAACAACCACCCCCCTCCATCCGCCACCGAAGCCACCAGCGTCCCTTCTATCCGCAGACAAAGTGAATCCTCCCAGGACATCCGCAGAGCATGCCGAGAGCCCCCTCCCCATTTCTCCCTCTTTATTCCCCCCCCCCCCCCGCCTCTTTCTTCAAATCTGGAAAGAATTTAAGTCGTTATTTGTTTTATTTGCCGGGCTGTTTGCAGAGCTACCGCAAATTCTCTTCTTGTTGTTGGCAGGTTTCCTACCCTCAACGGGGCATTTTTCACACCTCGGCTGAGCTCTCGGAGGGGGAAGGCTGGCGGGTGGGTGCGTTAAGGAATGGGATCTCTGGGATGGGTTTTTTTGCGTCTCCTGGGCATGGCAGATGGAAGGTGCACCTTTTTCTCGAGAAGGATGATGGCGAGAGCTTGGCATACTCGGTCCATAAGAAGGACACGGGAGGGGGGTAGGGGTTATTATTATTTTTTTTTTTTTTCCAATCACCATTTTGAGTTGTACTAACCAAGGGAATATCCCCTCGGGCGGGGTGTGAGTGACTGAAACGACTCCAGCTGGGGAGAGGGAGAAAAGATCAAACACGGCGCGTCTATTTATCCGCGCCGTCCCCGCCGACCGCCGCTTCATCTGCCGAAAGAGGCAGCAAACGAAGCTGAGGACCGGCGGCCCCCGGGAGGAGGGTGGTGACACTGTCTGGCCACGATTCGGGGACGCCCCGCGGCATCTCGGCGGGACAAGCGCCTTCTCCCGGCTTCACCTCCCCTCATCCTTCCACCGGGCGGGCCCGTCCCCCCGCGAAGCTGCGGCCGGGCTTTGCCCAGCCTCGGTGGCCGCCGAGGACTCATAAGCAAGTACGGTACAGAAACAAGCGGTCCAGCGTCCCAGTGCAAAGCCGCAGCGGCAGGGCTCGGTCCCCAGTGGAAGTGACCGATGGGGGCGATGTTTCACCCGCAGAGTGGGTCAGGCCGTGGGACCGCAGCGGGACGCGCTCCCAGCGGCCTCCCCCAGAGCGGAGGGACAGGCGCACGCCTCGGAAAGCGCTGGGAGGCGAGTCCGCTGGGATGGAGCAAAGCCTGGAGGAGGGAAGGAGACACCCAGCCTCTCCCCAGCAGATCAGCTTTCCTTTGAAGGCGGGCCGAGGCTCCCCGCAGCTCATCCCCGACGGGGGAAAGTCGCGAAAGCCCGCGGTGAACGCACTGCGGGTCTGCGAAGGGAAACTCAGATACACGCGGAGATACTCTTCTCTCCGGCCTCTTTGTCGGTTCTAATTTCCCTGTCCAAACAAGCATCTATAAGCTATTGTGTATAGATTATATCTCTCCAGTCCCTCTGTCGTCCCACAGACCTGCTGCCCGCGTGCCCCCGGCCACCACCGCCCCTCCCCGCCCTGGTCTGGGTGTCGCTCCCGCGAGCAGTTACAATTCTCGGGGAAAATGTCAATAGAGCAATAACGACAGGGGAGAAGTGAGATTTATATCGGCGAGATTTGTGGGCGAGATGAACGGGGCACAAGGCTTCATTTGGCCTCCTTCCCGCATATTTCTTCGGGCCTGGACAGGCTCCATATAAACGATTCCCAGGCCGTGATTACTGCAACCACCTATCAAGCGTGCCTGGTGACAGTAGTTATCTCCCAGCTCCGAGCACAGCCTCCCAGCCGTCCTGGGTGGTCGGAGCGAGGGGAGCACAAATACATGCCAACTGCTAGGCCGTGAACAAAAGGGAAATGTAGCCCTATGTCCCGGACCTGTTGGAAGCATTTGTTCCAGTCAAGATTTTGCATTTGTTCAGATCTGGAATAATAGGTGATTGACGCCTTCCCACAATGTGCTTTAACTCTCCGGGATAAATCGGAGCTTGTTCCTTGTTGTCATGGTTTTCAATAGGGTTCAATGGGATTGAACCACTATCGACTCTGCTTTACGTCTCCGGCAGCCCCGTCCATACAAATTTATTAGTTACGTCTTTTTAAATGAGATTAAATTGAAACGACGTGTCCGTCCTCAGCGGAGCGGCTACTCCCGCGGTCGCCCCGGTGTCCCCTTCGGCCCCGACTGCCCGTGTCACCGGCGGGGCAGCCCCAGCCCTCCGGGGGACTGGGGGGCACGGCCCCCCTGCTGCCAGGTACAGCCACGCTCACCTGCCCAGCCCCGGCAGGCAGCGCCGCCAGAGAGCCCCGGCTATAAAAGGCGACCGAAAAGTGCTTATTAATATCTCGACCCCACAGGCAAATATTTGCTGAATGCCTGCGCAGGAGAGGAGTTTCGGGGGGGGGGGGGGGGGGTCGACCAGAGGAGGGGAGAGGGCCGGGGTTCAGAGCTCCACAAACTTATACAGTATCCGAGGTGGCTCTTAAGAGGAGTTTGCCAAGGACACTCTAAAGAAAGTGCAAAAACTTTGCAAGGAAAAAAAGTCAGGATGAGAGAAAGAGAGTCTACTTCAGTGACCTCTCTTAGCCTTTTAATCTATTTAACATCCTAAGCCCACACTGATGTGTAGAAATAAGTAAATGGTACTCTTCAAGCCTTAAGAGCTCTTCAGCGTCAAATATTTGCACTTACTCTTAGAGTTTTTTCTCAAATAGCGCAAGACACATTCCCCTTGGACGAGCCGAGCTGTCTAAATATACCTACGCATTGTTATCTGCGGGAAACGGTTTGCTTCAAAGGCAGAACGTAATAACCCGAAATGTTTCATCTCTTGGTTTGCTTGAGACAGACTTGGACGCTTTTCAGCCCTGGCTGCCCGGCCTCATTTCGGGGTTTGCCGGTTCGGATTTCACTCTCTCCCGCCAGACTCCTGCGTGTCCCCCCGCGGGACCCTGGAGCCGCCGTTCCCCTGGGGAGGCATCCTTGGAGCGAGAGGTGGGTTTGCGGCTGCACAGGCCGCTTCGGCCGCTGTCCTCGGTGTCCCACCGAGAGCCGCCTCTTCCCCGACTGTACCCACGGGGAGGATCCAGGTGCGGTGGGGTCCTACGGCAGGATCCACCCTGCCAGGAGCCCGTCCCTGTGGGCCCTCGTGGGGCTGCTTGCTCCCGGCCACCTCGTCCCTCCAGATAAATCCACAGAAACGCTTCGCTCCCCCCAGGCCCTCGCCCGTTTAAATGAATTTTCAGCTTTCCAAGAGGGTTAAATAAAATAAAATAAAATCTCTGCTTGTTTTCACACTGCACGCAGTGGGCTTTTCAGCTCGTTCGCCGACGCCACCCGTGGCTGCGGCTCATGCGGAACGGGCTGGGAGAGTGAGGAGCCCGGGGCTCCGCCGTGTCCCCGCGGCCGCTGCAGGGACGGAGCGGGGCGCGGTGGCCGTGCAGTGCCGGGGGTGGCCCTGCGGCACGGAGCGGGAGGGCAGCTCCCAGAGGGCAGCTCCCAGAGGGCAGCTCCCAGAGGGATGCTCCCAGAGGGCAGCTCCAGAGGGATGCTCCCAGAGGGATGCTCCCAGAGGGCAGCTCCCAGCTGGCAGCTCCCAGAGGGATGCTCCCAGAGGGATGCTCCCAGGGGGCAGCTCCCAGAGGGCAGCTCCCAGAGGGCAGCTCCCATCCCCAGCGGGACGGCGGGCTCTCCTGCCCCACAGGAATCCCGGCCCGCTCAGGGGTCCCGGGGCTGGGTCGGACCGTCCCATCGGGGCTCTCACCGCGCCCTTGCCCGGAACCCCTCCTCACCAGCCCCCCCTGTAAAAACACCTCCGACCGCCTGAGAAAATAGCGGCTTTTCTATAATTCTTCCTCTTTTTTTTTTTTTTTTTTTTTTTTTTTTTCTTCCCCTACTTGAATGGGTTCATTTACTCTGCTCAGTGGAGGATTGCAAAGCAGATTGACCAAATCGATGTATGTGAGATGCAGAAATCAAGTATTTTTCTAAACCAGTTGATCGGCCCTACACTTCCATAGAGGAGGAGAGAAAGGAAAAAGAAAAAAGGGAAAGAAAATATGATCGATACAGAGTCCGTCTGGCTCTGATTGGTGTAGTCCCGGCTCTAAGAAGAAACTCACCACAGTATATCTGCAGGGGCGTTAAATACAATACACTGAACTGACTGAAATGAAAATCTGACATCAGAATTTAATGTGAATTTTAGAATATATTTTAAAGCGGGCAAAATTCTACCTTTTATATAAAAAAACGAATCTTTACTTCATTTTTCCCAATAAAGAACTTTCCCATACCTTTACACCCTTTTCTTTCATCATCTGAAAATAATATCTTTTATCTTTCCTTCCCAACCGCAAACCGGTTTAGACTTATAAAAATTATTATAACCCCATATCTGTCTTTTTATTTTGCAACTGATGCTCATTATAAGACACTTTCTAATTAGGGCAGGACTGTGGAAAAAATGAAATATACCCTATAGGAAATCCGGTTTCAATATATTTCTGTATGTTGTATTTGTCTCTCTTTCCTTGTAGAAAGTGAAATTTGCTGTGCACATTTGATACATCTGAACAACCGGAATCTCCTGCAGCTGCTTTCTTTCTTTTTTGTTTAATGACTATTCTTAACTTTAATTACTTAAATACATCGACTTTGACCTATTAAAGACCTCAACAAACAAAATAAACTTCTTTCTTTTGTAGACAGTTTTGAAAATGTTTATTCCCTGGTGGACTAACTCCCATCCCATCAAAATCATGAACCCCTTTGCTAGCAGTTTTATTTTGCTGAGGCTTTTTGTTTTGCTTTGTTTTTTTTGTTTGTTTTTGTTTTTGTTTTTGTTTTTGTTTTGTTTTTTCCAGAGCTCATTAATTTAAAATAAATAATAATTATTAAATCTGATCTGTGCAAAGCATACTATCCAAGAGTTACACTTTTCATGAAGCCCTCCATTTTCCATTCTGCATTTAAACAAGAGACTTTGCTCCTTGAAACTGGGATGCCCCACAGCAGTGGAGGATTCCGGATTGAGTTTTTCACTTGTTCTGTGTGATCATCCTGGAGAAATAATTTTGCAAGTGGATTGAAAGCAAATCAGCAAAGGACTTGCTCTGTGAATTGATTTGGGACTAGTTTGTGCAGAGCCAAACTGGTGTAGACATGAGCAGGGCTAGCCAGCTGCTTCTGCTTTCCTTCCTTTGAGTTCCTTGGAACTCAGCTCTCAGGAAAGACTGAGGGGATGGGGCTTTTGCTTCCCACTGGGGTTATTTGGCTCGTGGAACTGCAGCAGTTGCTGTGTTAAGAGCTGGCTGGAGCTCAAGCTCTGCACCTACCACGTCTGCAATGTTTGCTCAGTTTTTAGCCCACACTCTCAGCCTTCATGGGATGTACAGGGAGGCAGGATCAGGTTCCAGCAGAGAGGTAAAGCATGCCCAAGACAGGGCATAATCTTAGGCCCAGATTCAGCTTGTATCTGGAGCATCTGGCCTCTTCTCCTCCCTGTGTAAGTCACCCGTGCAGGACACTCAGGCTCCCGGGTGGAGATGGATCATCTCAGGGGGCGTCTTCAAGGTCAGGGGCAGCCAGTAGCTTCAAAGACCCTGAAAGGGGCTGCTCTCAGGCAGAGACAGCGACCCTTCACCAGATACACCTGGCATTTAGGCATCTAACCACTCTTTACTTCAGAGAGAGTTACGTGCCTAAAGCACCTTGAGAATCTTGCTCCAAAACTGAAGAGGGTGGTGCTGGGAATGGGTGAGTGGTAAAACAGAGGGAAAGTCCTTAAGCAGTGGTTGAGAAACTGCAATAGAGGACAAAAGTTTCCTTGGGGAAAGCTGTCCTGTTGAACAATGCATCACATTCAACAGACCTTCATAATGACAAAAGGCATCTTATGCTTTGGGTAGTTTAGAAAGATATATACTTGATTTCAGTGTGTAATTCCTTTCTCTGCACTATATTATATCATTTACATTTTAAAGTAGTCATTAAGTTCTGATAAATATCCTCTATTAATTAAACTCTACTGAATTATTAGAATAAAATTGGCAGCCAAAATTGCAGAATTTTAAAAGGTCCCTTTATTATTTTCATAAGGCTTTATTATCTTCCTCTGGGACATGCCAAGTCACCAGAAGCCTGAGCACACACTGATGGACTGGCCATCACATGAACAGGCTGCTGCAGAGTCAGGAACATGTTTCCTATTAGTGAGCCAGTAAGATGGGATTTTTCTCAAGCCACACACACAAACCTTCTGTGACCATAATGGGGTTTCAGATGTTCGACCATCTATCAGATTTGGTTGAGGCATTTTTTTTCTTTCAGATTTCAGGCAGAAAATAAGATAGCCTAATACTTTGTGAAATTATGCTAAAGGGCACTTGTAGATCCCAACAGAAAATGTTTAAGAAAAGGTATCTCATGGCTGTTTCCAGAACTGAAAGATTTGTTCCTGATGCTGAAGGTAAAAAGATATGAGTACAGAAATTCAATTTAAAATTGCAGCTTCTTATCACTCTTAGGCTGAATTTTCCCTATTGTTTACACACTCTTGACTACAGCAGCCTTTAAAATACAGGGTAAAATATCTCTGCTGCCTTCATGTGCAGCTGGCTGAGCAAAGCTATGGTGGCTCAGGTATGCCACAGAGTGAGTGACAGAGAAGTTCTGGCTGTGCAAATCACCATGATGGAGTTTACAGGGGAGTCATGTCCAGTGCATAGCAGTAAAATCTGATTTTATAACTGACAGTACATGGGCCAAAGCCCAGGTGTAAATGTCTCCATGTAACTAAAAATCAGATTATGGGTTTTTCAGGTTTTTTTATGACTTGATATTCAGCTGTTTTTTTGCTCCTGCAAATGTATGTTGTAAAAAAGATTGTTCCAGGTTTGTGCAGCAAGAAGCTACAACTTATTTTCGCTTACAACAAGCTTCACACATATAATTCTCTATATTTTATGCATGTACATGTGTACACACACTTTTGATACCCATTATTTAACATAAGATTGGTCTTTATATCTCACAGCTGATGGTGGTTCTTTTCTTTCTCAATGTCTGTCTCCACAGCTATCTTGGCTTTCTCCTCTCAAACCATGATTTTTCCCTTATTTTCCCTCTCCACAGTTTACATTTTAAAGCTTATTTGCAGTCATTTTCTGTCAGTAACATGAAGTACTGAGCATCCTCTACCGTCAGAGGTTGCATTAAGAAGCCAGGAGAACCTGCAGTAATCTCCCTATCCTGTCGCACTTTCTTAAATGCCATCCATAATTTTCCTGGCTTGTACCAGAAAGTGTGGTCAGCAGGACTAGGGAAGCAATCCTCCCCCTACACTTGGCACTGGTGAGGCCACACCTCAAATCTTGTGTTCAGTTTTGGGTCCCCCACTAAACAAGAATGACACTGAGGTGCTGGAATGAGTGTAGAGAAGGGTAACAAAGTTGGTGAAGGGTCTGGAGAGCAAGTCTGATGAGGAGCAGCTGAGGGAATGCATAATCTTATCACCCTCTACAACTACCTGAGAGGAGGTCATAGTGAGCTGGAGATCTGTCTCGTCTCACAAGCAACAAGTAGCAGGGCAAGAGGAAATGGCCTCAAGTTGCACCAGAGGAGTTTTAGACTGGATATTAGGAAAAAAAAATCTTCAATGAAAGGATTGTCAAGCAATGGAACAGTATGCACAGGGAAGTGTTGGAGTCACCATCCCTGGAGGCATTTAAAAGACATGTAGATGTCTTAGGGACATGGTTTGATGGTGAACTTGGCAGTGCTGGATTAATGGTTGGACTTGACGACCTTAGATGACCTTTCCCAACCTATATAATCAAAACTGAGCAGCCAAGCCTTAAAAGTTCTGGTTCTCATTTTGCTGTCATACTATATATATATATGTAGCCCCAAAGGGCAATGAGGACTCCAAAGAGGCAGATCTAGTTTAGGTCAGATGCAGAAATGTAGTCATTTAACTGAAACAAGAAAATCAGTTTATGTGGCTGCTTTACGTGTAGTGAGACTTTGCAGGTGGTATCCCCTCAAGTTATTTTCTCAAAGGTTCATTTGCACAGCAATAGTCAAAGTCCAGCTTGAGTAATAAAGTAACATGATCTAAAGGAGATGTGCTGGCTGAGGATAGAGGAAGAAATGAAACGTAGTTTGGTTCTGCCACTTTTATCCCATATGACTTTGTGCTTCCTCCGTCTATTGCCTTGCCTTTAAAATAGGGTCAGATTCTACTAAATCAGTTTGCTCTAACAACTGCTGTAGTTGTATGGTGTGATTGTGGAGTATCCACACAGTGCATTAAATACATAAAATGCCTTAAAAAATTCTAAATAATCACTTGTATGAGTTTGTGGAAATAGGTATTTAATGGAAACATTTGTGCTTCATTGTGAATGTGTGTGTGTGTGATGCTTTTGTTCAGTGAAGTTATTCAAATGGCTGCAGTTGTCAAGGCAGAGAAGTTATGATTCATATGTTGAAACAGCTGCTGCAAGAACATTTCAAAAGAAAAGTTATTTGGGTGTTTTACTCACCTGCAGACTCACTGACATCATATTAAGTAACAGCTTCCAAAATATGACAGCTGGAGCTCCCATAAAAAAAACCAGGAGCAATTGCTCATAAAGTTTTCAGTCAGGCACTATTACTGTTAAAAAAGGAAAAACTAATTTTTACTTGTGGGCAGCAATTAACAATGTAGATAAATCCAATTTGCTTTCACACCACTTCACCCCCACTTGTCATCATGTTCCTCTCCCAGCACAACTTCATGGCAATGCTCAGCTGCTGAGCACACAACCTGTTGCCTTGTGAGAAATTAATCTTTATGAATACTCACAGATGTGCTTTTTGGATTTTTTTTACCTTGAGTGGACTTTCATGATGCTTCAGAGTTATGTACTCTGCTTGAGGTTATTGTGGGCAGGCTCAGTGTGCACTGGAGAGCAGCTTAATGCTTGTGGGTGTAGAAACAGGGCAGAATCTGACCCTGCTTCATGCCCTACAGAAACAGGCAGCAAATCCTCTGGCAGGTTTGTCAGAGAAGAAGCCAGCTGAGGCATCAGAGAAATCCTGAACACACGGGCTCAGGAAACAGAGGGTACAAAAAGCCAAGGGGCTGAAAGAACACACAGTAACTAATAGTGAATAAATGACTGCTAACCCTCCCCATCTCTGCTCTCTTATTCAAGCTGATCCCAGACTAAGGTTGTATATCAGCTGTTTTCTTTAGAAGTGTGCAGTCAGCTTCACACATGCAATTTTAAACTCAGCTGAATGTTCTGACAACTTCTCTGGTGACTGATCATGTGCTGACATCCTTCCGAAATTAAAATACATGGAATTAATAATGCTGGAGCCCTTGTCTGTGATAATATTTTTGCAGATTTTTGAAGGTCAGATACTAGCCACTTGAAATACCTAATGGTCAGTTCTGTTTGAGTTAGAACAGCTTACTTTTTTGGTACTGCAGCTAAGTGAGAGCTTACACACAAATTCTCAAAATTATGATATTCCCCAAATCAGGTTTGTGATTATCCCTTTCTGCCTCCAGGCTTGGGCACTGGGTGAATATAAAAAACATTTCCTCCAAGATTTTCTCCCTCATATTGCACTGCTTTAGCCTAGTGACAGGAAGGAAGAAGAGTGGATGATTAATTTTAAAACAAAACATTCCTGCCAGGCCTCTGCAGCTAAATGGAAGTTGTGGTGACTGTGGAATTTATGGAGAGTATTTCAAAGTGAGATATATTTATCCCATGACAACACTCTGTTGCCATGACATTTTGTGTCATTATTAAAGGCATACCTTTAATAATGAATAACCTTTGTATAATAGTTTACACTTCATGGATTTTCTAACATCAGTGAAAAAAAGCTACCTTGCAGTTTTTGGAGCAGACATATTAATTTTTTTTTTCTTCCCTTTTCCTGTTTTTTATCCAGTCAGAAAAAAACATCTATTGATTAACAATACAGCTGAAATTCCAGCTCACATAATCATATGTGTTATGGCCAACACCAAACAGATTTACAGCATTTAAAGTAATGATTAATAATAATGGCATTAGAAGGATGACTTCTTGGAATTCAGATCTATTCATTGATTTAGTAGGCATTTAAGGTTAAACAGTTGACTTAAGATTGCACGATCCATATTTAATCTGATAAATATTTTATTTTTCTTTACGGCAGCAGCTGGTTTATTTTATGTATTTAATCAAAGAAGCACTCTGTAAAGCTATTCTGTGTTTCGGTCCATAATAAATGTTTTCTTTAGAGTGGGGAAAAGTTCAGCTGTGCTCACATAGTTACATTATGCATGCTTTCCTGCTGTACCACGGGGGGGAATTACATTTGCAAACAGAAAATAAAAATGGAATGGCAGAGGGGGAAAAAAAAAGCAAACATTCTTTTTAGTGCCTGTCTCGCAGACGTATCTCAAAACACTAAGGGGGAAATGATTGAAAAAGCAGCGTTAGCAGCGATTCTTCAGAAATCACAATGATTAGCATCCAGCTAAGGGCTGCTGAGCCCAACAGGGTCTCGTCTGCGGGCTCTGGCCACAGGGAAGGTGACACTGGCCACAGCGCCGGTGCTGCCAGGAGCCGCGGGGGCCACGGGCACAATGGCTGAAAGGGCGACCACCCAAAGTGGTGCAGCTCGTATTGAGGATGCACAGAGACCTGGATCAGTTGACCTCAGCCTGTGAGCAGCAGAGTAAAGAGTCACTAACTCGGAAAGGTAACTCGGGCTCTGCTCTTTAAATGGCTTTGTAAATCAGGATAAGCACCTTATAATGAATGCAAAAACTTTCTCGGTAACCAAGTGCGACTGAGATGGGATTGGGAGGCTGGGGCATTCTGAGGAGCAAGCCTCTAGCAGCAGGCAGAGCCCAGCTGCTCTTTTTGTACAGTACTGCCTGAAGCGCCGTGCAGCAAACAGGCCGGGCTGCTGGGCGCTGTTACTCACTTTAAACGTGTACATCTGCACCTTCTGATAGCTTAGATCTGCAAAATCAGCAGCCTCAGAATATGCCACCAGGACTTTTGGAATGGGGATGGAAAACCACGTCATTCTTACAGTGGCAGCAAGACAGCAAGGAGATGTATTTTAACACCCACAAAATCAGCACTGAAGCTTTCCTGGACCTAAGACGGTGTTTTGCGCCCCTGGGTGCTACCAGGATGCCCTTTCACACCTTAAATAAGTGTTTGGCTTGGGATGTAGATAAAATATACTGCTTCACTTAAATCACGTTACAGTTTATTGTGGTTTTCGGTCCTCAGAGGGTTTTAATTTGTTTGGATGTGACAGCTGTGTTGCAGCTGCAGGCAAAATATTCTGTCTTTCTTTAGTGTCAACAGCAACAGTTTTAGAAATTTCCTGTACTGCCTCGTTTAGTTCTTTTATTTTTTCCAGCTTTTATTTTATGTAATTAATCTTTGTATGCAGAATGTTTAAGTTTCTGTTCTTCCTGCTCATTTTTGATCCTCATATGCTCTGTTTGGTGTTTCACTTGTGCAGTAACCACTACAGCAACATTTTCTGTTTTCCTCTTCCAGATCAAAAAACTCAGGCTACAGAATTTGCCTATGACTAGCATGTGAAATGCATGTTACATTTTATGTACCACACCCAGTGAAGGGAAGTCTGGCTCAGAACATCTTCAAATTATTCTTCTGCATCTCTAATCCTATAGAGTTACCCTAACTATAAAACATAATAGAGTAATACAGAATCAGAGCCTGGATTTTCAGTCCATTGTGAAAACGTATCTCTCACTGACATGAGATATCTCAGTCTGAGATATTCTCATTTATTCAAGGCAGCTAGGACAACTCAAGCACATTCAAATCAATATTGACTAATAAGCTCTCAGTACTCTTTTAAACAAACACACTCAGCAAAACAATAAAAGAGAAACAAAATACGGGTGGACTTATGAAAACCAGTAAGTACTAAGATTTTGTTTGACATAGAGCCAGATTTTCAGTGTATATTTCTATTGCCCCACTGATTTGGTGGAACTACCTAGGTATAAACCCAGCTAAGTTGCTGGCTCTAGCTATTTTATTCCTTCTTTTATTGCCTTACCATTCCAGGATTTCAAAACAGACAGGAGAAATGAAGGCTTACAACACTTGAAAACGAACTGAAATTTTGTAGTGCTGGTTAAGTGTTTAGCTGCTTGTCAAGGTTAACAATGTGTTTAGTGTGCACACATGAGGGAAATCTTAAACAAGTGGATTTACAGAACTGAGCCTTTGCTAGAGTGAGTGTATAGAGGCCTACAGCTACAAGCTGGAAGATAATTGCTTGAAAATATTGCTATAAAAATAAATCATAAATCTCCACAACCAGCTTCAGATAATGTCATGGGAACAGGCTGCATGCCAAGAAACAGCAGGGAAGGTAAGAGCTAATGCTTACTCCTTTGCATCCAGCAGCACTCCAGCACGGACTGTCCACTCCCAGCCCTGCTGGATGCCCCAGTCAGGCTTGTCTGGCCAGCAAATTGCATCATACAAATAGGAATAACAGAGAAGAGAATCAGGCAGCATAGCTTCCAGACTCTACAGCATTTTAGAGAATGGATTGCACTAAATAGGGATTTTACCAGCATGCAGAAAACTCCCTTACTTCCTTTTACTTTATTTCTTCTTCTTGTTTTTTCCTTTTTTCTTTGTTTTCCTTTAATTTTCTTTTTTATTCTTCCATGCAATGTCATATATAACTGTACCATGGAATGACACCTGGCACAACTTCTCTATTCTGCCATAATACTGGTCCATTAACTTTTATTGAAAATCTACCTCCTTTGTCCATTTCTACAGAGCTATTTAAAGACACACATGAGATTAAACAGCTATGAATTTACTTGAGATGGAAAAGGCAGAGTTTGTAACAACATACTAAAGTTTGCAGTCTGGCCACCACTGGTAGGAGTTTACTTCCAGGGAATATTGGTGTCCCTTCTACCAGTGGAAAGGACAGTGCCACGGCTTCTGCTTTTTTCCTAACAACTTCTTGGCCTTTCAAAATTGCTTGCCATTCTTTTTCTGATGGAAAGCTGTAAACAGCAAGTAAGCAGCATGGTTTCTCTCTCTCTGGGTCTGAACTTGTCTTCCTCTCCAGCTTTTTTCCTGGGACATAATCTGAGATATATGTTAGGCCACCGAAAACAAAAATCACTATAATTAGCATTCAGCATCACTATTTTAGAGGAGTTATACAGTTTAAAATGTTATATTTACATCAGAAACAATGTATTACCCTCACTGTAATCTTCCTTAAGATCACTACACAAGAAAATATTTTCAAGTATTTTCAACAGTTTTTTTTCAGCTATAATATGAAAAAAACCCCATGCTGCAATGTTGCCCCTAAAATGAGCTAATTATAATCATATTGTAATAGACAACCTGGTTCTAAGATACTTTTGAAAAATGATAGCCTGCATACACAAAAGCTAGAAATTAATCTTCTTTGAAAGCTGTTTCTTTTACATTCATATGATGTTAGGACTTGGGGCTTTGAAGAAAAAAAATCAAATTACTATAAATCTGTGAGACTCTACAAAGGCCCTACAAAGGCCTCATCCCGTTCCTCTGACAATACAAAATGCCTTTCAGGGCATCTGCATTGTGTTTGTATCTACTTTAACATACTTTGATGTTTATTGGCAGAGTGAGGCCCTTAGTTTAAATAACAAGCTGCACTTCTATCTTTTACAGTAACAATGTATCGCATTACAGTCTTGAAAAATTAACTTTGTTCAGACGACTCAAATTAAAAGGTAGTGGAGAATGAAAAATATTGAGCCCTACATGCTATGAAGGACAGTGATTTTTAATAGGTATATGTGGCTTTAGGGAGGAAAAATTTGGCAGAGGTTTTCCTGCAACATAGATATTTGGTCCTGTTCAGAAGGGTAGAAAGACAAACTGAGCTGATGTTTTTAAGGCCTTTAAAATCATGTGTTGAGAAAAATATCAACTGTTGCTAAGCCTGCAGGCTTAAATGTACAGCAGCAGCATTAAATCCTTCAGGGAATGAAGCTACCTGGCAATCTTCTGATGCTCGGCCCCCTTGCAGGTGGGGTGAAGGACATCAGTGTGTTCTGACAGTGATTCCAAACGAAACAGAACACTTTTTAGTTCTGCAGAAAAACGAGTGGATGGAAACAGTACTTTCCCCTGCAAGCAGAGCATTAATGGCCCAGTGCATGCTGGAGCCAGTAGCTTGTGTGCCACTGATTAATATACATGATTTAGTGTATTACTGGCTATTAGAATAGCCAGTAAAGAGCTTGGAGAACTGAAGCCTGTGGAAATGCAACAGGTTTTTATTTATGTGTTCTGTGTGTAGGTGTTAGGCTGCCTTCTCTAGGGTAAGACAACTGTCATAAACTGTAAAAATCAGTTTTGACTCCAACATAGATGTTAGAGGCTTGTAGGTAGGACAAGGAAGCTGCTGGGACCTGAACATGAGAAGAAAAGTATATTTTTCCCCTTCCTGCATTCCCTTCTTTGTTACAACCCGAAATATTTTGTGGCAGCACAAAGACAGCACAGAAAGGGAATCCTAGCAATGCTTATTTTTAAAGTGTCTTTCCTTCCCACACAAAGTTCTTTAAAACTTAAGTAAAAAGCTCTTGTAAATGTAAAAACCTTCCACTCCATTTATTTCTCTGGCTCCATAATGTGATCTTCCTCCTTGCATCCTTCTGCAGCCCGTTGCTGGTTCTTTGTTTCTGAAGACTCACTAAGATAAACAGTTTACCTAAGTAGCTCAGTGGAAAAATATCAGAATAATTCATTTCACCAGTTTGATGCTATTCTATGGTCAAAGCACTTCAATACAGCTGTAATATTTTGACTTTAGAAAAATAACAAAATAGCCCGAACTGTGGGCACTGAAGTCAATGCAAAAATATTGAAGTTTATTGCAGGTGTCTTTTCAAAGTATTTTGTGTCATGAGCAATTTTGATATTTTTATTCTGATTTTAAGCAAGATTTTTTTTTTTTAATTTTTTTTTTTGGGGGGTGGGAGAAAAGAAGATTCTCCAAAAGTGTGAAACAGAAATTACAGATTTTGTTCCTTTCTAATAGCAATAGTTATTGTGTAATATGTATTACAATAATATATTTTGTAATATATATAGTGTAAGCACTGATTACTCATACCAAAAATATGATTACTCCTCCCAGAATTTAGTCTTTTGATTATCACTGACCATGACATGATGCAGAGATTGACAGGGCTTTGTGGAAGAGCTGTTCTCCACAATCAATTTACCTTTGATTTTAATCATCACCGAAATTTGCATTTTCCTTTGCCTGACCACACTTCTCTTGGGTTTGGAAAAAGGAGGGCCTTAGTGCTCCTCTCCCCTCCCAGCTGGCCACAGGATTCACAAACCACAGGGAACCTCCCAAAACCAAGAGAATGTTTTTTTTCCCCTGTGTTTTAGCCCTGTCCCCCGCACTTCACTGCTCTCCATGCCAAGAGGCCAATGTGTGAGCCTGCCAGGTCACCTCTCCTCACAAGCCCCGGGTGGGGCCACACACAGGCAGGTTGGGTAACTGGGTCAGCTGCGACACCCCTGCCTGGACCCAAAAGGTTTTGGTAATTAGCAGGATAAATACAGAGCTCAAGAGCATGCACAGGAGTCAGACCCAGCCACATTCAGTGATGTGACTTCTACCCCAGAAGGGTCTAGATGTTAGAATAGGCTCCTGTGAAATTAGCTGTTGGCAATTAACTTATGTCATCCCAGAATTCCATAAACTACTTCAGAACCAGAGCAGATATTTAATTTGGTTTTTGTCCTCCAACAAGCAAAGCTACACTGACAAATCATACAGGCCACCAGCTTTGTCTTACAGCTCAGAAAAGGCTGAACATCCCCAACATCTTCTAGACTTTTCTCTCTGGAAAAAAAATTGGATTGCTCCAACAAGCAACTAGTAACTGAAGAGAACATATTATCTGAAGCTCAGGTGTTGACTGCAGCTCATTCAGAGGGTTCAAAGCCCTTTTGCATGGGAGTGAAAAAAGATGTACGGTTTTCCTCAGCTGTTCTACCCTCTTCTACATTCATTATGACTTAATCCAACAAGCTATATAAAGTAAAATACTTTAAAACCTTAACTACAATTACAGGTTCCATGGAATCAGCAATAATTATAATATATTGGACCACCTTTATCTTTATTTGATTTCTGTTTACCTCAAGTCATTTTTCACATCCAAACAAGTGCATATGGTCATAAATCAGCAATTCTAAAGTAAACCAGGGAGTACTTAGAAATGCTCTGATTATTTTGCTTCCTAGGAAGAATTTTAGCAAGCCTAGGAATTTTTGCTGTTGTTGACTACAATGTGTCTTCTTGGCCTTTCAAGATCAAAAAAGCAAATATAAGAGGGATATTGTGAGTTTTTGCAACTCACCAGCCCTCTCATTCTCTGTAACTGAGATTTTCAGCCTGGCAGATCAGGATCCTTAGCAGAAGGGAATGAATGCAGACAAAGGTCTGCTCTGTTTTCTGCAAGGTAATTCATGACCTTTGAAAAAGGAATCAGCTGAAGAGTCAGGTACAGAGATTAAGGAGGGAAATCTTTGTGTTGTGGATAAAAATCATTGCTTTGAAATGTAACTATGTCCAAAAGCAGGTCAGAGAACTGCTAAATGTGAAGCTCTCACTAGAAAAACAATTGAGTTCCTTGGTTCTGCTCGTGTCTTAATGAAATAAATGTAAAGCTGTAAAACTCCCTCATTGATGCCAAAAGATACAGCAAAAAAAAAAAAAAAAAGCTGAGTGCAAAGAGGATCAGCAAAAGCACAAAAATACCCTGAAGAAGGAATTTTGAAATGTTAATTCCAACTGTCATGTCCCCTTCTTACAATAAACCAAATTTCTATCTCAAAACTTCACTCCCAGAGTGCCCATGAGGCAAGCAGGCATGCTTAGGTCTTAATTAGGTTTTAATCTAATTAGGTCTTAATCTATTTTTTTTTTTCTGCCTTGTCTCCGGGGTGCGACAGGAGAGCACTAGATGTCTTTGTGGTGTCGCAGTGGAGGAGGCTCCGAGGACATCACAGGACAATTTTGGGTGAGCGGGTTAGGCGGGCAGCCCTGCCCAGCTCCGCATCCCGCGGCCGCGCTCCCCGCTGATGCCGCAGAGTCCCCGGCTGGTTCCAGAGCGAGGGCTGCCAAGGGCTTCCCGCAGGCCAGCAGCTCCCACTCGGGCGGCAGGGATGCTTCCCGAGGGATCGGGTGCCGTTCAGGGGATTTGGGGCTCTGGGCTCAGGCGGAGAGCGGGGATCTGCTCCCCTCTAGAGGCGGCGGAGCGGAGTTTCGGCTCGGGGAGCCGGGCTGGGGCTGCGCTGCCTCCGCAGCGCTGCTCGGCCCGAGGGCCCGGCTCTGCCCCTGCTGTACAGCTCGAGGGGTCACAGCTCCCCCTGCCCCAGCTGTAAAACCCTGCGTGCCTGGCCAAAGTGGGGAAAACCCACTGTCCTACTATCGGGAACGGCGAGAAGCACGACACGGACTCTCTTGTGTGTTGAACAGGAGGGCGAGGTTTATTACCTCAGATCTTCTTTTATTGACCAATAGGCGAAAGTACAGAAAGGTAAAACTCTTATTGATTAGTAAACTAACACATCACCATCATTGGTCAGTGGGGGTCACCACCCCTCGACCTTCTCCTGCAAGAAAACAAGGAACAGACAAGCAGCACCTGCAAGGCTGTTTTCTATCTCTGAGGATTGTTTAAATTCCTCCTTATAATTTTCCAGGCCACTTTCTCAGGTGAGACTGATTTTTTCCACAGACACTGTGCTCCCTGCTTTTGTTCATATTTAGCATCCATAACCCACCACCGGTTCAGTGAGGTTGTAAATTACAGACCTCTGCTCAGGTATAAAACCCATGAAAGGTAGCAGAGAAATAAAAAAAAATTAAAAAATTAAAACTAAAATAATAAAAAAAATTAAAATCCAGCACATATCGTGTTGGGTTGAAGTATTTCTTAATATTTTGCCTTCTTTGATTCAGTCCAAAGCACACAGTCCATGCCAGTGTCTCAAAGAAATAATTGTATTTGGGATTTTTTCATGTTAATTGCAAGACTGAAAGGTTTTGTTAAGCCCTTAGGAAAGGCAGCACATACATACACACACACACACACACACACAGAGATACATATATATATATGTATATATATGGAGCTCCCATATCTGACCATCTCTGAGCTCTACCCTTCCAAACAGAACCAGCATCTTACAGAACCCTAGACTGGCACTAAGACCTGCAGGTATCACAATTATTATGTACAGACACATCAGATTTACAAGGATACACGTAGAAATATGTTGCATGGCTTTTGCAAACCCATCTGGCTCACTTGAAGCTGGTGTGCTGGAAAACATTACCAGGCACAAGAAACTGTAAATGTACCATGCTTTAAACATGTGTAATCATGCAATGCAAAAATCGCACTATTGTATCAAAACTGATGTGGCAAAAAGACACCATGCTCCTGAATTTAAGGTTTTGGGGTTTTATTTTGTCAGAAGATTCTGCTGATGCAATCCTTAAGCCCTCAGAAGTCAAAGCTTTGCTTTATGTCCAGAGCAGGATAAGAAGTAAATGAGCAGAGTTATGATGCTAAGGCATGAAATTATTTTGGCTGACACAGACATGTTCTGACTGGAAGGACAGAAAGGCTTTAAAAGAAGATGTATTTTCTGTAAATTTGATTCTCAAAGTACAAATATGCAATCACAAATGTACAAGGGTACACTTAGTTTGAAAATATTCTGGTGCAAGTTTTCAGTTGCATCATACACATTGCCTTGGTGATGCAGGAAATCTTTATGGATGCGTAATCAAAATGTTCAGGTCTGTGAGCACGGGTCAGAGGGCTTCATGAGGGTGAGGAAGTTTGAAATGAACTGGGAGAAGGAAATAAACTTCCAGTATGTGTCCCATTTTTTAGTTCTTTGGTTTTGCAAGGCCACAGAATCAGTCGATAGTTGATGTTGGGAGGCACATCTGGGGATCATCTAGTCCAAACCTAGGCCAATCCCACCCCTCAAAGCAGGGTCAGCTACTCAGAGCAGTGTCTGTCTGGGTTTGGATATCTCCATTACAAAGAAACCACACTCTCTACAGGCAACTTGTTCCCATTTTTTACTATACTCAAAGTAATTTCTTTTTCCTTATGTTTAAATGGAATTTCTTGTTGCAGTGTAAAGATGAAGCAAAGGATTCTGATGTCACTTTTACCTTTTTGAGGCAAAATACTGAGAGGAAAAAGATGTACCCAGAGAAAAGGAGGATCTGACATATCACATCAGTCTCTTCTGTGCTAACATTTTATATGTTAGGAGCTCAGTGTGTAGGTGATGTAAGAATCCTTTGTGCTGTTGTTTCTGCACAAATTATCTGTAAAAGCTCATGTCTGAATCTGTGAAATCCTTCTTATGTAGTAAAATATGGTCATTATAAATACAAGACATCATTTCAGGCAAAAGAGCTTTTCTGAGGGAGGTCCATTTTGATGTTTTGCTTCTGACTGGAATTTGATTCCTTGTTAATCTCTGGGTTTTAAACACAGGGAATCTTACTATAATTATTGATTATCATTATTATCAATGCTCTGCAGAAGAGCCTCACTAGGTGAGTACTCTTGGGTTACTCCCTCCAAATTCCTGGTCTAAGACTTCCTAGCAGTCCAGGAAAAGCTGCTGGTAGGCTTTGAATCACACTTTTTGTGAACACTGACATAAATCCCAGAGAAAAGAGGAAAACAGTTCATTAGGCTTGATGAGTTCTCTGGGATTATACATTCTGGCAAATACTGTGTGTCTCCCTACAGATCTTTGTGGGTTTTTTTCAGAAAACCTCAGAACCCTGGGTTAACAAGAGTGACTGCTATATCACCTGTTAGAAGGAAATTCTCTGTTTGCTGCTCAAGGCTGAGCCACATCTGTACCATTTATCTCATACTCACCATTCAGAGAAATTTCAGCTAGACTCAGAGCCAAATAATTCAGTGACTTTGTCAACATCTATTACTCAAGTGATGGAAGGAGAAAGAAATTTGTTTTGCTTAGGTCAATCTGAAGGAATATTTCTATGCCTCGTTAGAAGTGTATTTCTTCTGTAATGGAGAATAGTTTGAGTCTTTTCCTAGACCATTTTTCCAGAGAAGAGATTAAACCTGGTACAAGTTCATGGTCTGATTGGGGGTATGGAATGTCAAGTTTGCCACAAAATTTGATTTTACATGCAGATGTTGGAGGGGGCCTGTCTCCATAAAGAGAAGGAAAAGAAAAAATATTTTGTGCAAGTTACTTCAGAAAACGTGTTACAAATACACCTGCAAGCCTTCATTAATATGAGTGACATAGGAAAACATTCACACTTACACATATTCTCACCATTAAGACTTTCGCAAAAAAAGCTTGACTGCTTGGTTCTGAAAGGAAAAATAAGAACTTTAATTGATTATGACTTGTGGTGCTAGTCTAGCCAAAAGCAAAATTGTAGCTGGGCAGGAAACAGATTGCACAAAACCACACTTTTTCCAAGCTGATCACATGTTCCAATGAGGAAATTCACTTGGCTTTTTGTAAAACTGCTATGATTTCTAGGATCTACGAAAAGGAGTGATATCCTGCTTATACGGAGTCCTCTCCATCAATAATTTCTTCCTTGCAGTCTCTTTTAAGAATAACGTTCCACAAAATGCTAAATAAATTTAAATGTGTCCATATTTAAAAAAACAAAACAAAACACCAAAATAACAGAAACAAGCCAAACTTTTCAAAAAATAAATTAGAAAGGAAATTATTTTGTCTTATAATATAAAACTGAAAGTTACTTTTAAAAGGTCAGATGGTATTAAACTGGAGAATAAATATTTCTTTCAAAATAAATACAGTTTCTATCTAGATGAAATGTGATTTGCAAAACCAAAGTTCTGTTGCTATGGACCTGACTTGTATTGTGGACAATCCTCCACTTACAGGAAGGCAACTCTGGCTTCTTCTCTTACACCATTTCTGTGGAGCTCTGACCCCACTAGACTTGTAGGTATAAATAACATTTTACATCTGTGTGAGTACAGATGACATTCATTGAAGCCAGTGCAAGCTGAGCAAACTTGAACTTGCAGCATAGATTAGAATTTCAAAGCAAAGCTCTTCTTGGTGTCCTTTTATAGTGGAATAGATCCTTGCTGTAAATCCCTTTGCTCTCTAGGACTGCGTCCATCACAGATGATCTGCCTGTGACTTCAAACCCAGTGAAATGCAGCTTAGACCTGCCTCCAGCCATGTCTGACACATCTGCCTGGCTGAAAAGGAAAACAGAGTAGTGGGAACATAGCATCTTTATTTTACGTGATACATTCCTAGAGTGCATGGAGACTAAAGAGTTATCTGCGCAGAGATACAAGAGTTTAATGAGTTTCAGAAGGAAGGTGAATTTATTTTAGGTGTATTAACACTGTTTTGTGAACAAAGCAGTTAGAAAAGCCAATGCAAACATTGTGTGATGTTTTATAAATCTAGCTTGTAATTGCTAACATATGAAGCACACTTATTTTATTGCAACTGGAATTGCACAGTAAAAACTTGATTCATGAAGGCATTATGCAATAATTAAGTGAGGTTTCTGTGAACTTAACCAATAAAAAAGTGCAGAAAGGACGTGTCTGGAAGTTTCACTGGTCACTAGAAGTTCAGAAGCTGGCAACACACAGGTGTGCTTGAGGTATCAGCCAGTGCCTGCTTGCAGCAGGGAACTATTTTAGTGTTAGAAGTGTTTCTGAAGAGGTGTTTTCTACATAACCTTACACACTGCTTCCTGTAGTTATGGTGCTTCAGGCAAGTTAGGGTAAATATTTTAAGTATCAGGTTTATGTATTATTTTACCCTAAAATATTAATATGACAAAGGGAATCTGTGACATGAGCACTTTTTGATCCCTTT